>NC_138780.1:204858159-205508159 GCF_965119305.1 Pelophylax lessonae
ATGGCTTCTATTTTCAGCCAATCGGGAAACAGGTTTCAGGGCCCGCTTAGCGATTGGCCAGGAGGAGGATCCGTGTGGCAATAGCGAATATTCATTCGCTACTGTCACACAACTGGTGGGCTCAGAGTGCAGTGCTCTGTGCCCCAGATTCACCCTTTTTTGAAGCCTATTAGAGCCTCTGGCTCTAATCCATGCGTCCGGCGCCCTGGATGTAGATTAGGGGGCCGCATGCATGGAAAGAGGGGGCGACGCCCCTGTGCCCCCAATGGAGGGGCCACCACTGTGCCAATTGCTCCTGCTGATGCTGCTGTGAGCAGAGAGAGAGGAGAGAGCCGCTTCCGATGGGCACATCACTGGATTGAGAAAGGACTCAGGTAAGGTGGGTGAGGGAGGGATACAAACACAGGGAATTCTTTATACTGGGGCTGTACATCATCGATAAAAGGTGCACTCCCCTATTTTCCAATTCATATGTCCAAAGGTCACCAAGGATGGGAAGTAGATCCTATCAAAGCATAGGATATGAAAGGAAATTTGTAAGGGGTCCATAGGATCACATCATCAATAGGTGCAAGGTGCACTTACCTGTGGCATGATTTATGTGTCTAAAAGTACCCAAGGGTGGGAAGTACATAGTTAGATATGTTGAAAAAAAAAACACCATCTGGCTCAACCAATAAAAAACAGTAAAGAAAACCCAACCATACAATCCCACATACACAATCCATTACCCGTCCCAACCATACAATGCTATATACACAATCCTATACCCACTGCTGATCCAGAGGAAGGCGAAAAAACCCCAGCAAAGCAGGATCCAATTTACTACAGCAGGGGGAATAAAATGCATTTTACATTTAAAAATGATCAAATCTGTATGTACAGTAATCCCGCGGGGTCCCCAGATGGTGTGTAGCTTCCAAATGTAAAACTTCCGGTCTCGGCCGAAATCCGGAAGTGACATCACCCGGCAGAGCAATATTCTGCATTGAGGTGAGCGGCCATTGCACCTATAGGTGGTTGAATTATCTGCTGGTTTCTGGGAATTATTCCTCAATGTAGAAGATACTCTCTTCCTTTGATGATCGTCACTTACCTTTAGAGACACTGAATCTATTTATTTATATTTATTTTTATTTTTTTTCTTATTTTTCCACATATTTGTGGCTTTCTACTGGAATTTTTTGGACGATTACCTTTCACATTCAGTTCACTATTTATATTATGTGTTTGTTTTATTGAAGGTTTTTTGCACTTATCAGCACACTTCCTCACACAATTAGATTTTAACACATTATAGATATATTTGTATTTTTATCTGTGTATTTTAGTGCAGATTCTCTATATTATTACCATATTTTAAGGAGAAAAAAATTCCTTACTGATCCCCCAAGAGGCGATCGGATATTCCCTGGATCAACTTTACCTATAAATATTAGTACCCAGTTATATAATGTACACCTAGGAAAGAATCCAGGAATTTTTTTAAGCAATCTAGTGAGCTGGCCACAACCACCTCTGGAGGGAGTCTTTTCCACATTTTCACAGCTCTTACTGTGAAGAAACCTTTCCGTTTTTTGAGACAAAATCTATTTTCCTCCAGGCGTAAAGAGCGCCCCCTTGTCCTCTGTGAGGACCTTAAAGTGAATAACTCAACACCAAGTTCACTATATGGACCCCTTATGTATTTATACATGGAGATCACATCCCCCCTCATGTATTTATACATGGAGATCATATCCCCCCTTATGTATTTATACATGGTGATCATATCCCCCCTTATGTATTTATACATGGAGATCATTTCCCCCCCCCCCCTTATGTATTTATACATGGTGATCATATCCCCCCTTATGTATTTATACATGGAGATCACATCCCCCCTCATGTATTTATACATGGAGATCACATCCCCCCTCATGTATTTATACATGGAGATCATATCCCCCCTTATGTATTTATACATGGTGATCATATCCCCCCTTATGTATTTATACATGGAGATCATTCCCCCCCCCCTTATGTATTTATGCATGGTGATCATATCCCCCCTCATGTATTTATACATGGTGATTATATCCCCCCTTATGTATTTATACATGGAGATCATATCCCCCCCTTATGTATTTATACATGGAGATCATATCCCCCCTTATGTATTTATACATGGAGATCATATCCCCCCCTTATGTATTTATACATGGAGATCATATCCCCCCTTATGTATTTATACATGGAGATCATATCCCCCCTTATGTATTTATACATGGAGATCGTATCCCCCCCCCCCCCTTATGTATTTATACATGGAGATCATATCCCCCTCCCCTTATGTATTTATACATGGAGATCATATCCCCCCTTATGTATTTATACATGGAGATCATATCCCCCCTTATGTATTTATACATGGGGATCATATCCCCCCCTTATGTATTTATACATGGAGATCATATCCCCCCTTATGTATTTATACATGGAGATCATATCCCCCCTTATGTATTTATACATGGAGATTATATCCCCCCTTATGTATTTATACATGGAGATCATATCCCCCCTTATGTATTTATACATGGAGATCATATCCCCCCCCTTATGTATTTATACATGGAGATCATATCCCCCCCCCCTTATGTATTTATACATGGAGATCATATCCCCCCCTTATGTATTTATACATGGAGATCATATCCCCCCCTTATGTATTTATACATGGAGATCATATTCCCCCCTTATGTATTTATACATGGAGATCATATCCCCCCTTATGTATTTATACATGGGGATCATATCCCCCCTTATGTATTTATACATGGAGATCATATCCCCCCTTATGTATTTATACATGGAGATCATATCCCCCTTATGTATTTATACATGGAGATCATATCCCCCCTTATGTATTTATACATGGAGATCATATCCCCCCTTATGTATTTATACAAGGAGATCATTTCCCCCCCCCCCCTTATGTATTTATACAAGTGATCATATCCCCCTTATGTATTTATACATGGTGATCATATCCCCCCTTATGTATTTATACATGGAGATCATATCCCCCCCCCCCTTATGTATTTATACCTGGTGATCATATCCCCCTCTTCAGTGGCGTACCATAATGAGAAGGTGATTGTTTGCTAGGACCGCCTAGCAACCAATCACCGGCTCATTAACTAGTACAGTTAACTTCGGCATTTCCCGCCGACCGCTGTGTATGCAGGGCTCGTGAGCGAAGTGAGTCTCTCTCCCATTCTCTGCTTTGAACAGTTCCTCCCTCTCTTCTCTCCTCCTAATAAGGTAGAAGGGGGAGGGGCAATTGTATTGTAAAGTCGTTCTATTGGGGGGGGGATCTGCATTGTAGAGGGGTTTTATTGGAGGGGGGTCTGCATTGTAAAGGGGTTTTATTGGAGGGGGGGTCTGCATTGTAAAGGGGTTTTATTGGAGGGGGGGTTGTCTGGATTGTAAAGGGGTTCTATTGGGGGGGGTGTCTGCATTGTAGAGGGGTTTTATTGGGGGGGGGGGGTCTGCATTATAAAGGGGTTTTATTGGAGGGGGGGGGAGTTGTCTGCATTGTAAAGGGGTTCTATTGGGGGGCTTGTATTGTAAAGTGGTTCTATTGGGGGGGGGGCTGCATTTTAGAGGGGTTCTATGGGGGTTAGTATTGTAAAGGGTTCTATTGGGGGGGGGTGTATTGTAAAGGGGTACTATTGGGGGGTTTGTATTGTAAAGGGATTCTATTGGGGGGGTCTGCATTGTAAAGGGGTTCTATTGGGGGGTTTGCATTGTAGAGGGGTTCTATTGGGGGGGTTTGTATTGTAAAGGGGTTCTATTGGCGGGGGTTTGTATTGTAAAGGGGTTCTATTGACAGGGGCTTTGTATTGTAAAGGGGTTCTATTGGGGGGGCTGTATAATGTAAAGGGTTCTATTGAGGGGGGGGGGGCGAGGGCTATGTCATGTAAAGGGTTCTATTGGGGGGGTGCGGAAACTGTGTAATGTAAAGGATTCTATGGGAGGGTGGGGGCTGTGTAATGTAAGGGGTTCTTTTGGGGGGCAGGGGCTGTGTAATGTGAAGGGTTCCATGGGGGGTGGGGGCTGTGTAATGTAAGGGGTTCTATTGGGAAACGGGGGCTGTATAATGTAAAAGTTTCTATGGGGGGCGGGGGCTGTGTAACATAAAGGTTTCCATGAGGGGGTGTGTGGGCTGTGTAATGTAAAGGGTTCCAATGGGGGGGGGGGCTGTGTAATGTAAAGGGGTCCAGGGGTGTGTAATGTAAAGGGGTACGGGGGCTGTGTAATGTAAAGGGGGTCTTCCTACATTATACTCGCAGTTATTACTGCAGTCCTATAGAATTTTTTTCTGAATTTTCTGAAAGCGCATGCTGCATCTTTGGCACGCTTTCAGAAAACAGGAAAATAATTTTTTTGGGGGGAGTGACACCATAGTTTACTGCACCAGGTGACACCAACCCTAGTGACACCACTGGCGGTAGCACACAGTAAGTATGCCACTGCCAGTTACATGTATTTCTGTCTGGCGCCTCAGGTCAATCGGCGCCGTTTTTGCAGAGGAGGAGGGGCCTGGTCGCCGGGTCAATGTGCGGTTCGTCGCCTGCACGCCGGGGGGGGGTGCCAGATATAGGATCCGCCCCGGGTGCCAAATGCTCCAGGTACGCCCCTGCCCCTCTTATTTATTTATACATGGTGATCATATCTCCCCTTATGTATTTATACATGGTGATCATATCCCCCCTTATGTATTTATACATGGAGATCCTATCCCCCCTTATGTATTTATACATGGAGATCATATCCCCCCTTATGTATTTATACATGGTGATCATATCCCCCCTTATGTATTTATACATGTAGATCATATCCCCCCTTATGTGTTTATACATAGAGATCATATCCCCCCTTATGTGTTTATACATGGAGATCATATTCCCCCTTATGTGTTTATACATGGAGATCATATTCCCCCTTATGTGTTTATACATGGAGATCATATCCCCCCTTATGTGTTTATACATGGAGATCATATCCCCCCTTATGTGTTTATACATAGAGATCATACCCCCCCTTATGTATTTATACATGGTGATCATATCCCCCCTTTTGTGTTTAACATGGAGATCATATCCCCCCTTATGTATTTATACATGGAGATCATATCCCCCCTTATGTATTTATACATGGTGATCATATCCCCCCTTATGTATTTATACATGGTGATCATATCCCCCCTTATGTATTTATACATGGAGATCATACCCCCTCTTATGTATTTATACATGGAGATCATATCCCCCCTTATGTGTTTATACATGGAGATCATATCCCCCCTTATGTATTTATACATGGAGATCATATCCCCCCTTATGTATTTATACATGGAGATCATATCCCCCCTTATGTGTTTATACATGGAGATCATATCCCCCCTTATGTATTTATACATGGAGATCATATCCCCCCTTATGTATTTATACATGGAGATCATATCCCCCCTTATGTGTTTATACTTGGAGATCATATCCCCCCTTATGTATTTATACATGGAGATCATATCCCCCCTTATGTATTTATACATGGAGATCATATCCCCCCTTATGTGTTTATACATGGAGATCATATCCCCCCTTATGTATTTATACATGGAGATCATATCCCCCCTTATGTATTTATACATGGAGATCATATCCCCCCTTATGTATTTATACATGGAGATCATATCCCCCCTTATGTATTTATACATGGAGATCATATCCCCCCTTATGTATTTATACCTGGAGATCATATCCACCCTTATGTATTTATACATGGTGATCATATCCCCCCTTATGTATTTATACATGGTGATCATATGCCCCCTTATGTATTTATACATGGAGATCATATCCCCCCTTATGTATTTATACATGGTGATCATATCCCCCCTTATGTATTTATACCTGGAGATCATATCCCCCCTTATGTATTTATACCTGGAGATCATATCCCCCCTTATGTATTTATACATGGAGATCATATCCCCCCCTTATGTATTTATACATGGAGATCATATCCCCCCTTATGTATTTATACATGGAGATCATATCCCCCCTTATGTATTTATACATGGAGATCATATCCCCCCCTTATGTATTTATATATGGAGATCATATCCCCCCTTATGTATTAATCTAATCTCTCCTCACAGCTGAGCTCCTCCATGCCTCTTATCAGTTTGTAGACCCTTTCGAAGCAAAGGTTATGAAAGAAAATGTTTTGGGGGTCCAAAGATCTCTTTATTAGTTACTTTTTTGCAATTTATAAGCAGCAAGAATGCATCTCTGAACCTTGGCCTTGGACCCTTTAGAGGGTAGGTGACCCTTATATTACAGAGGATAATTGGAAAGTGGCCCCTAAGGACCCCTTTAGCAGTTTACTGGTAATAACTCTAAAACATGTATTTTATTTTACACAGGTGTGAAATTAGTTGGAAAGAAAGATGAAAACTCTTCTTCTCCTCCAGTTGTTCATCTCGCTGATCCTTGCGACCGATACCTCCAAACAAAATCAAGGACAGGGCAATGACCCTCACCCCGAATGGCAAGAGTCAGTGTCTCAATCTCAAATGGACTTTGCTGTGAAGATTTATCAACAGATTTCATCAAAAACAGAAAGACCCCCCCCAAACCTGATTATTTCTCCGATCAGCATCTACACAACCCTCTCCATACTGGCCCTCGGTGCCCAAGACCAAACCCGAGAGGAAATCCTCTCCACCTTAGGCCTGAGTGACACCAAGACCGACATGGGGCTGCATGAGGGCAATAGAAAGATTTTTCAAAAACTACACGAGCAAAGCAAAGACACGGATTTCAAGCTTGGTAATGAGATCTTCCTAAAAAAGGGAGGAGCTTATTTACCGCAATTCCAACTATATTTGGCTGACTACTACAACGCCACCATTCAAAGCGTCAGCTTCGATGACCCTGAGGCTGCTAAGAAAACAATCAATAAGGTTGTGAGTGACAGAACCGATCAGAAGATACAGAACTTGGTCAGCAACTTGAAATCTAAAACATCGATGGTCCTGGCAGATTATGCCGTCTTCCATGGTAAGTCCATATTTCTGTTGACTAAAGCCTCGTACACACGCACCGATTGTTGGCCAACCGATCGGCCGTCTTTTGTCCAGTGTTGTTGTGTTGGTTGAAATGTGCTCTAGACTGCACACGAATTTTCTCAGCCAACAACAACCAACTTCAGAAGTGATGTCATGTGCTGGTTTACTTTCCGTGTGTTTTTTCTTCTCTGAGCATGCCCAGTCTTACTCATCTGATTTTTGTCTGCCGAAATCTGTACTGACTGACGGAAAATCGGCCGTTCTGTTGACGGCCAACAAAAATTTTATAGCCTGCACACCAGATTTTGTTCGGCTGAAAAGTCGCAGTCGGTTGTCGGAAGCATCATACTAACAAGCCGACAATCGGCCGATCGGACGTTGGCCGAAAATTTACGGCCAACAATCGGTGCGTGTGTACGAGGCTTAACCACTTGCCGACCGCCGCACGACTATATACGGCGGCGGTCAGCCCCTCACAGGCAGAGTGACGTATCGGTACGTCACTAGCCTGGGAGGGTCTGGGGAGCGAGCGCGCGCCGCCGGCGGCGCGCTCCCACTCCCGCGCGGTCACGGACCCCCCCAGCGCGTGTGACCGGCGGACACGATGTCCGCTGGTCACTCGGCGATCGTCGGGGGAGAGGGAGAAAGGCAGGCAGCTTGTGTAAACAAGCTGCCTGTCAGTTCTCCCTGTGTAGAAACACTGATCATACGGTTCTACTATGTAGAACCGTTGATCAGTGTAACTACACCTCAAGCCACAGCCAATCACAGTTAGAATCACGCCCCTAGGGACACACACAGCCCCTCCCTCTCAAATAAAGTTAACCCCTTCACTGCCAGTGTATTTTTACAGTAACAGTGCATATATATAGCACTGATTACTGTAGAAATGTCACTGGTAACCCCAAAAGTGTCAAAAATGTCAGTTAGGGGTCCGATCTGTCCGCCCCAATGTCGCAGTACCGCAAAAAAAATCGCAGATCGCCGCCATTACTCGTTAAAGAAAAAACAACAAAAATGACAAAAATCTTTCCCTTTGTTAGTAAACGCGATAACTTTTGCGCAAACCAATCCAAATACGCTTTTTGCGATTTTTTTTACCAAACATATGTAGCATAAAACAAATTGGCCGAAAATTTTAAAAAATGTTGATTTTTACTTTTTTTTTGGGGGAATTTCATATAAAAAAATGTGAAAAATATTGTTATTTTTGCAAAATTGACGCTCTTTTTTTGTTTATAGCGCGTGATCAAAAAATCGCACAGGTGATCAAATACCACCAAAAGAAAGCTCTGTTTGTGGGAAAAAAAGGACGTCAAATTGGTTTAGGTACAGCGTCGCACGACCGCGCAATTGTCCGTTAAAGTCACGCAGTGCCGAATCTCAAAATACCCCCTGGTCAGGAAGGGGGTAAAATCTTCCGGGGCTTAAGTGGTTAAAGAAAGTTGATTTTTGGAGAAACAAATGTTACAAAACTACGGATACAACAACCATTGCACTAACTTTTACAAGAGTCTATCCTGCTTTACCATAAAGCATTTGTAGGCCATTCTCTAGAGCAGTGGTTCTCAACTCCAGGCCTCAGGACCCACTAACAGGCCAGATTTTACCTTGGGGAGATGCAGACTAGAATACTGCAATCACTGAGCAGAAAAATACATCACCTGTGATGGATTCCAGTTTTCTTGCAAACCTGGCCTGTTAGTGGGCCCCGAGGCCCGGAGTTGAGAACCGCTGCTCTAGAGTGAGGGGAAGGCACTAGACCCTAAAATTTGCAAACTGATTTTTTTTTTTCTTTAAATTTGTTTTCATCTTCTGCCAACCTCTGAATATTTATGGCTAAATTTATCAAGATAGCTGTAGGAAGAGTGCATGCTGGGAAGAGTCAGAAGGCTCTTCACAACATGAGACCATCTCTCTTTTCTCTTGTTTGGTGGTGGGTATGGTTAAAAAGTAGACCTGCATATTGGGCATGTAGGCAGGCGCAGTCTACTTTCTCCACACCAGGGGCACTGCAGTTGGAGAGGAAGTGTATGGTTCCTCTTTGGGTTCCTGGGAAGCAATCAAATTGGATGCTGCCACCCCACGTGACTCTGGTGGTCATCTTGGATCAGGTAGAATCCTGACACCCGCGATCGCTCCCCGCTGAGAGAGAACGGTCGGATGTTGTAAACACAGCCGACCGTTCTTCTCCCTGGAACGATCACAGAGCGCCTTTGATCCTTCTATACAGTGCTTTAAGTGGCCCAAAAGAGGTGCCGGTACTCTATGATAGCCTATACATTTTTTCGCCCCCCACATCAGGATCCCCACAGAGCACCCTCCCTGGCCTGGGCTGGGACTCCGGAGAAGGGGGACTTACTGGTGGTGACTGGTCTGGCTCTGGAGTGGGAAATATTCTTGGGGGGGGGGGGCAATTGAGGGCGCAGATGTCTAAAATGAACGTACTGGTACACTAAGGCGCACAGAGAGGTGGCGGTATGCTCAAGAGCCATATTTGGAAGTGGCGGTACTGAGTACCAGTGCATACCGGCCCACTTAAAGCACTGCTTCTATATAGGAACACAGGCCTCTATGATCATTTCAGAAGCCACGCCCCCATACAGTTAATCACTCCCCTAGGCTCACATTTAACCCCTTGATCCCCCACAATGTTAACCCCTTCCCTGCCAGTGTCATTATTACAGTGCATATTTTTAGCACTGATTACTGTAGTAATGTCACTGGTACCCCCAAAAAGTGTCAAAAATGTCAGTTAGGGGTCCGATCTGTCCGCCGCAATGTCGCAGTCCCGCTAAAAATCGCAGATCGCCGCCATTACTAGTGAAAAAAAAAAAAAACAATAAAAATGACATAAATCTTTCCCGTAGTTAGTAGACGCAATAACTTTTGCACAAACCAATCAAAATACGCTTATTGCGATTTTTTTGTTTACCAAAAATATGTAGCAGAATACCTGAAGCAGCTACACCTGCAGGCAACCCGTGCACCTTTGGGCACAGCACCCTCTGTCACCATCTCCAGGGGTGCTCTGCACTCAGCCACAAGGTGAGCCCTCTACTAGCCTCAGCCTCCAACCTGGTTCCTGACAGTAGGTGACAATACACAATGAGTGTAATAAAAAAAAAAACGTGACTGATAGAAATAGTGACTAATAAAATAAAGTGCTCCAGTGCTCAATCTGGTGACTTCTATGCCACTAAGTGCCAATCTTCAGTGTAGGTGACACCTTTGGGTGTTCAACCCACTCACCTTGCCTCTGTAAAATGACAGCATGTGATGTAATTCCTTGGCTGCAGCTTCTCATAGGGATTATTGCGTCCTCTCTAATGCTTGTTCATTAACTTTGGTATTCTCTGTGGGGTGTATATAAAAAATAATGTGGGAGGTCCATAGCGTAATCCAGTTTGTAACAATTAATTTTATTAAGATAACAGCGAGGTACTCACTTTTAAATGGTGTGTATATGCAATGAATCCACGAGCGCCAAGCTCATTCTCACATCCCTTCTGGTATTCTGGTGCCCTACGCGTTACGTCACAGCACTTGACTTCATCAGGGGTATGAGATGGCGCCGAGTACCCGGAAGTGATGTCATGACATCACTTCCGGGTTTTCACATGGATACTCAATCAGAGCCAAATGCAGCTTTGATGGGGTCTTCGGCGGCCGTTCAGGCTGGTTGCCCGAGTCTCCTGGTGGGACGGGAGACCCGGGTGAGCCGCAGGAGGTGGGACGTCCCATCCCGCTCCTTGTAATGACAGCCGAGTGGCTTCTCAGCCGCATCAGTTGTCATTACAAGACAGCCGACCGTCGGCTATGGACGCCGGTACCGGGGTGATGCCACTAGCTGCAGACATCACTCCGGTATAAGCACTTTCCGGAATATCGGCAATATCGGTAACCTCAGGGGCCGATTCCGATATATTGGGGAAAGTGCATATCAGCCCTCAATATATAGGTGTTTCCGATAATTGGGCGATCCCTACCCCTAACCCCCCGCAAACTGATGACACACAAAACTGCTGTAAAATAAAATCTTGGGAGTCTATTTGCTGCCCCTTTCCAAGTGCTGCCTGGGTCCAATGGACCCAGGGGGACCAATGATAGGGCCGGCCCTGTCTCTCAAATATTGTTCACAAATCTGTCCAAATCTGTGTTAGTGAGCACTTCTCATAAGATAATCCATCCACCTCACAGGTGTGGCATATCAAGAGGCTGATTAGACAGCATGATGTAAGCCCATAACTTACATACATACACATACTAGGGCCAATTTTGACAGGACCCAAGTTTCCTATCAGCATGTCTTTGGAGTGTGGGAGGAAACCCACGCAGGCACAGGGAGAACATGCAAACTCCAGGCAAGTAATGTTGTGGTTGGGATTTCAACCGACGTCCCCTAGTGCTGCTAGGTAGAAGTGCTAGCCACTCTGCCACTATGCTGCCCATTATTAGTATAACCACTTACAGACCACCTGTATTTACATCGGTACTTTGACGTTAAATACCGGGGCTATGGCAGCAGATAGCAGATAGCTGCCATTACCCCGGTATTTTTTTAAATGGCAGGTGGTCCGCTTTAACATAAAAGTAGTCCCAGTGGCGGATTTGCAGTGGGATTACCTTTATGGGCGGCGGGAGAGGTGCCCACCCCCCTCCCGCCACTTCCCAGTAATTTTCTCTGCTTACCGGAGCCGTCGGTAGCGGGGAAATCGATCCGGTCCTAGGCAGGAAGTTGAGTGAGGGCGAGCTGGCCCCCACTCCACTCTATGGCCTTGGAGGACCGGAGCGACGTCATACGTTGCTTCCTTCCAACGGCCTTAAAAAGCCGATTTTTTTTCATCATGCAAAAAAAAAAAAAAAAAGGACGTTTTTTAGTGTGGAAGTGAGGTGTGAGGTCTTTTTGACCCCAGATCTCACATTAAAGAGGACCTGTCCTGCTTATTTCTATTACAAGGGATGTTTAGATTCCTTGTAATAGGAATAAAAGTGATCACATTTTTTTCAAAGGACGGTGTAAAAATAAAAAAGATAAAATGAATAGGAAAAAAAAATGAAAGCGCCCCGTCCCCGTTAGCTCCTCTGTAACTCTAAACTGGTAACCTGTAGCAATTTTTAAAGTGTTGCCTATTGGGATTTTTAAGTACCAATGTTTGTCGCCATTCCACGAACTTGCACAATTTTGAAGCATGACATGTTGGGTATCTATTTACTCGGCATAACATTATCTTTCACATTATAGAAAAAAACTGGGCTAACTTTACTGTTTTCTTATTTTTTAATTTAAAAAAAAATTATTTTTCCAAACAAAATTGTGTTTTTAAGACCGCTGCGCAAACATGGTGTGATAAAAAATATTGCAACAATCTCCATTTTATTCTCTTTGGTCTGCACATTGGTATAATATATTGCAACTTACCCGGTCTTAGGTATAATTGCTGCATCAGTTTCCTTCTTTTTCCAGAATTTTTCTTCTGCAATGTGGAAGTATAAATGGGATGAGCACAGGTGTCAAACACAAGGCCCGTGGGCCCCCAGGCCATTTCATGCGACCCTCGCACCTCTCCTGCAGAGGACAGAACTCCTTTGCCAGATCCTGCACTCCTCTGTGCAGTTGCAGAAAGGCTTGTCTTTGCCCCCCCTTCTCAGCAGTCCGCATCAGAGGGCAAAACTCCTCCTACAGATGCTGCACCTCTCTGTGCAGCCTCGACACCACATTGCCTCTGCATCCCCTGGTCTCAGCATTCAGCAGACTCTGGAAGCTGACTCCAGCCCTCTTCTGGTTCTCCTTCAGACCCTGCACTTCTTCCTAGATCCACCCGCATCTTTTTCCTGGCAGCAGCACAAGGTAAGTGGGTGAATTGTGATGTAAGGAAGGGTGGGTGACTCTTGACTTCTGATGGTGGGGGGGCTCTTGACATCTCATGTAAGGGTGTAAGGGGGGCGTGGGGTGCTCTGGACATCTAATCTTACAGATATAACCGGCCCTTTGAGGGCAACCATAATGATGATGCGACCCGTGATGAAATTGAGTTTGACACCCCTGATATAGAGTGACAACGCTCACTCACTGTGCTGTCTGTAGAGGAGCAACATTGTGATCCTAGAACAGGAAGAGCGTAAAGACTACAGAATACCCCCCCCCCCCTACACCCCCACCTCATCTCCATTACATAGGGTCGAAGGGAACGAAAGGAACAAAAAATGAGCGATGTTCATTGTTGGGGTGTACATACACTTTAACTATTTATTTGTAATATAAATATGTTATATAAATAGTAAAATATATATTTATACGGTATATATACATATATAGCACTGCCCCCTTGAGGACTGCTGGATTTCACACTTACGAGTCCCCCTGGGTTACCATTGGCAATCTTGACATTAACAGTCTCTCACTTTCCTTCTTTGCTCATTCAATAAACCGTCCAGGGGTATGGAGTTGTTTTTATGTTTTATTAATAAATTAGGGATGGGAGAAGGGAATAGTGGGATACTCCGAATTAACTATTCACAAGATTTGGGGACTTCTATCTCTTGGTACAGCCAGGCTGTTGCTCCACCTTGCCACTGAGGTGAATTTAGCTTTAAGTCTCTTTTCCAGATGACTTGATGAACTAAGTTTATCTTCAGGACACTCTCCTTAATATCCTCTTTCTTTCTTGCTGACACCTGTCTACTGACTATCCTACTCCTGGGGTGGCCCCCCTCAGGTCAGGCCCCTTGACATGACCCCTGGTACTCACGATACTGTTTTTCCAGGGTCTCCAGTTTCTCCCCCTCTGGGCTCAGCTCCATTCCTCTGGCCATCAAGACGACCTCCTGAGGGCACGTGCCGCTGCTACGGAGGAGGAGGCAGACGCCCCCCCACCTCCAGGACTCCGCTCTCCAGCCAAAGACCCCACAGCACATGTGCTCCTGGCTTTTATACAGTATCCCAGAATGCACCGAGGCAGCCTGTCTCTTCCAATCACCAGGACTGTATCAAAGCCTATGCATCCATTGGTCAGGTTTCCTCCCACTGTCCAACATGCCTCCCTATTGGACCAGAGTGAAACACTCTCTAGACAGAATGAATCGCATACTGAGCACAATGAGCAGACCTCACTAACAGATCCTGCTCCCTGGTAGGCAGAGAACAATATAGATTTACCTGCAGCTCCTCTGATATGCAGACAGAGCCAAAACTATATTCTCTCACTAGCACTTACCTAGGGGGGTGCTACATCCACCCCCTGCCAAACCGAGCCATGTCCTCACTAGCATCTACCTAGGAGGGTGCTACACACACATATATATATATATAAACAAGAGTTGAAAATCTTAAGCAACCATCTTTTGTTCCTCCAGGTAAATGGAAAAGAGAATTTAACAGTGACGATACAGAGAGAAACTTCACCTTGAACGATAAGACATCGGTCTTAGTGCCAATGATGTATCGGTGGGGGTTGTATAGGACGTACAAGGATGGAGAGATGCAATGCAATGTGGTGGAGGTGCCATTTGCTGGAGACATATCCCTTCTCATCATCGTTCCGCAACTAGGTACTCTCAGCCAGGTGGAGGAAAAGCTGACCGCCCAAAAGATTAAACAATACTTCCATTCAGTGAGCACCAGGTATGAATGAGAATTGCTTAAAACAGAACTCCAGTTTTAACATAGTTATGAGGTCAAATCTGCCAAATGTGCATACAAATAGCAATGTGCAACTTGATGTTTATTGGATGAAGGCAGGACCAACTGACAATATGAATGAGATGGTAAAGGGATATGCCATAAGCACAGAACAGGATACAACAAGCAATGCAACTAATGCAGTAACAGTGGCTTTCTAGGAGCAATTACCATCTAAAGACACTAGGTGGCAGGGCAGTACTAAATAACTGATTTGTATAGAACAAAGTACAGGGGAAATCACTGAGACATAAACAGTACAATACAGTTCTGGGTATTATTATTATTATTATACAGGATTTATATAACACCAACAATTTGTGCAGCACTTAACAAAATGAAGGCAGACATTACAGTTACAATACAATTTGGTACAAAAAGTAATCAGAGGGCCCTGCTCGTTAGAGCTTACAATCTAGGAGGGAGGGTCAATTGATACAAAAGGTAATAGCTGTGGGGGATGAGCTGATGGAGTAAGTGAAATATTGTATTAGAGAGAAGCTGCATAGACTTCTTTAACCGCTTGCCGCCCGCCCGCCGTCATATGACGGCGGAGCGGAGCGACCATTATCCTGGGCCGCCGTCATATGACGGCGGCACTTTAAGCAGGGCAGGCGCGCGATCGCGTGCGCGCCGCCCTGCACTGCCGGTGTCGGGGTGTCCCCGGGACACCCCCCGTCACCGGCAGGGGGGAAACAGCCAATGGGCGTGGCTGTTTCCCACGTGATCGGCTGTGTTCCAATGACACAGCCGATCACAATGAAGGCGCCCACAAGATGACCGCGCATGCGCGATCGGGAGCGCGCAGCGCGGTCATGTCGGTGGCACTGTGTTCCGTAGGAACACAGCTGTCACCGGCGGTAGTAAACAGCCACTGACAGTGACTGTTTACTATGTGATCGGCTGTGAATCCATTCACAGCCGATCACAAAATGTAAACAAAGAGCAGTAACTCAGTGTTACTAGCTCTTCTCCCCTCATACAGTTTCCAGTATGAGGGGAGAAGAGCTAGAAACATTGAGTTACTGCTCTGTACACATGTCACAAAGTAAAAATCACACTAATAAAGGTCCCCACACAGTCCTCAGCCCCCCCCAATGTCACCTGTCACCCAACAGTCACCTCATCAGTGCCCAGACATTGACACCCATAACGTTCACATGTGAGCGTAGCGATCGCGGGCAGAATCACCGCGATTCTGCCCGCGATCCGGAAATCATTGCAAATCGCGGGACGCCTGTGCGTTGCCCCTGATTTGCAATAGCACCCCAAACGCTGTGCGATGTTGCCGCCATTTCCGCCTGCCGAATCGCGGTAACATCGCGCAAACATCGCATGACGCCCAAAAAAGGTACAAGAGTTTCTTTGGAGCGTCATGCGTTGTTTGCGCGATGTTACCGCGATTCGGCAGGCGGAAATCGCAGCAACATCGCACAGCGTTTGGGGTGCTATTGCAAATCACGGGCAACGCACAGGCGTCCAGCGATTTGCAATGATTTCTGGATCACGGGCAGAATCGCAGTGATTCTGCCCGTGATCGCTACGCTCACATGTGAACGTAGCCTAAAGTTCACCGGTCACCAGAGACTGCCATCAGTACCGCCGTGCACCATCGCCCGTCACCTGTCACCCATCAGTGACCATCGCCCGTCACCTGTCACCCCATCAATCACCGTCACTTGTCACCCCATCAGTCATCGTCACCTTTCACCCCATCAGTCATCGTCACTTGACACCCCATCAGTGATCGTCACCTGTCACCTCATCAATCATTGTCACATGTCACCCCGTCAGTGATTGTCATCTGTCACCCCATCAATCATCGTCACCTGTCACCCCATCAATCATCGTCACCTGTCACCTCATCAATCATCATCACCTGTCACCTCATCAATCATCATCACCTGTCACTCCATCAGTCATCGTCACCTGTCACCCCATCAGTCATTGTCACCTGTCACCCCATCAGTCATTGTCACCTGTCACCCCATCAGTCATCGTCACCTGTCACCCCATCAGTCATCGTCACCTGTCACCCCGTCAGTCATCGTCACCTGTTTGCCATATACATGCAATCACTTACTGACCGCCTAACGACTATATGCGTCGGCCATTAAAAGCTAAATACTGGGGTTATGGCAGCAGATAGCCCCCATAACCCCGGTATTTTTTGAAACGGCGGGCGGTCGGCTTTCAGATAAGGGTGGTCCCAGTGGCGGATTCGCCGCGGAATTACCCTTACGGTGCAGGGGAAGAGGTGCCCCCCCCCCCTCCTGCCACGTCCCAGACGTTTTCCCAGCTTACCGGACCCGCGGGCAGCGGGGAAAACTATCCGGTCCCGGATCCTCAGAGACAGGAAGTCGAGTGAGGGCAAAATGGCCCTCATTCAACTCTATGGTCTTGGAGGACCGGAGCTACGTCAAAAGACGTTGCCTAGCAACCGGTTTAAAGGGCCGCTTTTTTTTTTTGCTTTTTTTTTTTTCCTCTTTCAACAATTTTTTTTTTTTTTTTTCTTTTTTAGTGTAGTTGTGAGGTGTGAGGTCTTTTTGACCCCAGATCTCACAATAAAGAGGACCTGTCATGCCTATTTCTATTACAAGGGATGTTTACATTCCTTGTAATAGGAATAAAAATGATCAAAACATTTTTTTTTTTTAAACTGTGTAAAAATAAAAAAATAATAAATAAAATAAATAGGAAAAAAAAAAAAAAAAAAAATTAAAGCGCCCTGTCCCCGTTAGCTCGCGCGCAGAAGCAAACGCATACGCAAGTCCCGCCCACATATGTAAACGGTGTTAAAACCATACATGTGAGGTATCGCCGCGATCGTTAGAGCAAGTGCAATAATTTGAGCCCTAGATCTCCTCTGTAACTCTAAGCTAGTAACCTGCAGAAATTTTTAAAATGTTGCCTATGGGGATTTTTAAGTACCAATGTTTGGCACCATTCTGTGAGCATGCGCAATTTTGAAGCATGACATGTTGGGTATCTAATTACTCGGCGTAACATTATCCTTCACATTATGGAAAAAAATTGGGCTAAATTTACTGTTTTCTTATTTTTTAGTTCAAAAAAGTGAATTTTTTTCAAAAAAATCGCATTTGGAAGACTGCTGCGCAAATATGGTGTGATAAAAAATATTGCAACGATCTCCATTTTATTCTCTAGGGTCTCTGCTAAAAAAAAATATATAATGTTTGGGGGTTCAAAGTAGTTTTCTAGCAAAAAAAATGATTTTAGCTTGTAAACACCAAGTGTCAAAAATAGGCCCAGTCTTAAAGTGGATAAATGGACAACTTTGTGTAAAGCGCTACTTGGATGTGAGGCCTATGTATGTGGCCAGGCTGTGAAAAAGTGTTACACATGTGGTATCGCCATACTCAGGAGGAATAGCAGAATGTATTTTGGGGTGCAAGTTTTGCTATGTACATGCGATGTGTTAGAAATATTGCATAAATGGACAGCTTTGTGTAAAAAAAAATGTGTTTTCATTTTCTTTCCACATTTTCCAAAAACTTGTGGAAAAAAATGACATATTCAAAAGACTCATTATGCCTCAAAAATTATACGTTGGGCTGTTTGCTTTCCAAAATTGGGTCATTTTATGGGGGTTTCCATTGTCCTGGTGCTCCAGGGCCTTCAAAAGTGCGATAGGTTGTCAGGAAATGATATGTGTAATTTGTGCTCCTAGAATGCCGGACGCTGCTACTTGGATGTTAGGCCTCTGTATGTGGCCAGGCTGTGAAAAAGTCTCACACATGTGGTATCGCCATACTCAGGAGGAGTAGTAGAATGTGTTTTGGGGTGTAGTTGCAAGTATACATGTGCTGTGTGAGAGAAATAACCTGTTAATACGGCAATTTGTAAAAAATAAAAAATAAAAAAAAATAAATCTTCATTTTGCAAAGCATTGTGGGAAAAAATTACAACTTCAAAAAACTCATCATGCCCCTTATTAAATACCTTGGAATGTCTACTTTCCAAAAAGGGGTCATTTGGGGGGTATTTGTACTTTCCTGACCTTTTATTGTCTCAAGAAATGAGATAGGCCTTCAGTACATCAGGTGTGATCAAGTGTGATCAATTTTCAATGATTCGCACCATAGCTTGTGGACTCTATAACTTTCACAAAGACCAAATAATATACACTTATTTGGGTTTTTTTTACCAAAGATAAGTAGCAGTATAAATTTTGGCCAAAATTTGTGAAGAAAAATTACTAATTTGCAAAATTTTATGACAGAAACAAAGAAAAATGCGTTTTTTCACGATATTTTCAGTCTTTTTTTATTTATAGCACAAAAAATAAAAAACCCAGTATTGATCAAATACCATCAAAAGAAAGCTCTATTTGTGTGAAAAAAAGGACACAATTTTTGTATGGGTACAGTGTTGCATGACTGAGTAATTCTCAGTCAAAGTGTGAGAGCGCTGAAAGCTGAAAATCGGTCTGGGCAGGAAGGGGGTGAAAGTGCACTGTAGGCAAGTGGTTAAAGAGAAGAGTTTTCAGGGATCGTCTAAAGATGAATAGATTAGGAGACAGTGGGACAGATTGGGGTAGGGAGTTCCAAAGGATGGGAAAAGCTCTGGAGAAATCCTGGAGGCGAGCATGGGAGGAGGTGACAAGGGAGCTAGAGAGCAGGAGGTCTTGGGAGGACCGAAGAGAGACACTTTTTGAGATGAGGTTAGTGATGTAGCTGGGGGCAGAGCTGTGGATGGCGTTGTAAACTATTCTTAGTACTTTGAATTTTATTTGTTGGGTGAGTGGAAGCCAGTGGAGGGATTGGTGGAGAGGGGTGGAGGACAAGGAGTGGAGGCCAGTGAAGGGATTGGTGGAGAGGAGTGGAGACCAGTGAAGGGATTGGTGGAGAGGAGTGGAGACCAGTGAAGGGATTGGTGGAAGGGGTGAAGGACACAGAGTGGAGGCCAGTGGAGGGATTGGTGGAGAGGGGTGGAGAACACGGAATGGAGGCCAGTGGAGGGATTGGTGGAGAGGGGTGGAGGACACAGAGTGGAGGCCAGTGAAGGGATTGGTGGAGAGGGGTGGAGGATACAGAGTGGAGGCCAGTAGATGGATTGGTAGAGAGGGGTGGAGGACATGGAGTGGAGGCCAGTGAGAGATTGGTGGAGAGGGGTGGAGAACACGGAGTGGAGAGATTGGTGGAGAAGGGTGGAGGACACGGAGTGGAGGAGGCCAGTGGAGAGTTTGGTGGAGAGGGGTGGAGGACACGGAGTGGAGACCAGTGGAGAGATTGGTGGAGAGGGGTGAAGGACACAGAGTGGAGACCAGTGGAGAGATTGGTGGAGAAGGGTGGAGGACACGGAGTGGAGGCCAATGGAGAGATTGGTGGAGAGGAGTGGAGAACACGGAGTGGAGGCCAGTGGAGGGATTGGTGGAGAGGGGTGAAGGGCACAGAGTGGAGGCAAGTGGAGAGATTGGTGGAGAGGGGTGAAGGACACGGAGTGGAGGCCAGTGGAGGGATTGGTGGAGAAGGGTGGAGGACATGGAGTGGAGGCCAATGGAGAGATTGGTGGAGAGGGGTGGAGGACATGGAGTGGAGGCCAGTGGAGAGATTTGTGGTGAGGGGTGGAGGACACGGAGTGGAGGCCAATGGAGAGATTGGTGGAGATCATGGAGTGGAGGCCAGTGAAGGGATTGGTGGAGAGGGGTGGAGGACATGGAACGGTTGGTAAGGTGGATGAGTCTTGCAGCCGCATTATGGACTGAAGGGGGATAGTCTATGTAAAGGTAATCCAATGAGGAGGGAGTTGCCGGAGTTGAGATGAGAGATAACCAGGGAGTGAATCAGAAGCTTGGTGGTGTCTTTGGGTAATAAGGGGTGTATTCTAGAGATGTTGCGGAGGTTAACCACTTCTGGACCGGAAGGATTTTCCCCCTTAATGACCAGGCCCTATTTTGCGATTCGGCACTGTATAACTTTAACTGACAATTGCGCAGTCGTGCGACGCTGTAGCCTAATAAAATTGATGTCCTTTTTTCCCCACAAATAGAGCTTTCTTTTGGTGGTATTTGATCACCTGTGCGATTTTCATTTTAAAAAAAAAAAAAACAATATTTTTCACCTTCTGCTATATAACATTCCCAATTAAAAAATCAATTTTTTTTTATCAGGCCAATTTGTATTCTGCTACATATTTTTGGTAAAAAAAAATCACAATAAGCGTATATTGATTGGTTTCCGCAAAAGTTATCGCGTCTACAAACTAGGAGGAAGTCGGTATTATTTTTTTTACTTTTTTTTACTAGTAATGGCGGCGATCTGCGATTTTTAGCGGGACTGCGAGATTGCGGCGGACAGATCGGACCCCTAACTGACATTTTTGACACTTTTGGGAGGGACCAGTGACATTACTACAGTAATCAGTGCTAAAAATATGCACTGTTACTGTAATAATGACACTGCTAGGGAAGGGGTTAACACCAGGGGCCATCAAAGGGTTAAGTGTGTGCCTAGGGGGTGTTTTCTAACTGTGATGGGGATGGGCTTGTGGAATGAACACAGAGATCCCCCCCCCCCCCTCTAACCTCTGCAGCAATGCTGGCAGCACTCATACGTCTATTTCCCAAAGACAACCTCTGGATATGACGCTGAGCATGTGCACTCAACTTCTTTGGTCAACCATGGCGAGGCCTGTTCTGAGTGGAACCTGTCCTGTTAAACCGCTGTATGGTCTTGGCCACCGTGCTGCAGCTCAGTTTCAGGGTCTTGGCAATCTTCTTTTAGCCTAGGCCATCTTTATGTAGAGAAACAATTCTTTTTTTTCTGAGTTCTTTGCCATGAGGTGCCATGTTGAACTTCCAGTGACCAGTATGCTGCAGCTCAGTTTCAGGGTCTTGGCAATCTTCTTATAGCCTAGGCCAGGCATATGCAAACTGTGGTCCTCCAGCTCTTGCAAAACTACAAGTCCCATCATGCCTCTGCTTCTGGGTGTCATGCTTGTGGCTGTCAGAGTCTTGCTATGCCTCATGGGACTTGTAGTTCTGCAACATCTGGAGGGCCACAGTTTGCATATCCCTGGCCTAGGCCATCTTTATGTAGAGCAACAATTCTTTTTTTCAGATCCTCACAGAGTTCTTTGCCATGAGGTGCCATGTTGAACTTCCAGTGACCAGTATGAGAGAGTGAGAGCGATGACACCAAATTTAACACACCTGCTCCCCATTCACACCTGAGACCTTGTAACACTAACGAGTCACATGACACCGGGGAGGGAAAATGGCTAATTGGGCCCAATTTGGACATTGTCACTTAGGGGTGTACTGACTTTTGTTGCCAGCGGTTTAGACATTAATGGCTGTGTGTTGAGTTATTTTGAGGGGACAGTAAATTTACACTGTTATACAAGCTGTACACTCACTACTTTACATTGTAGCAAAGTGTCATTTCTTCAGTGTTGTCACATGAAAAGATAGAATAAAATAAAAAATGTGAGGGGTGTACTTACTTTTGTGAGATACTATATGTGCCCTCCCCCCAGTACAGCTATACTGTATATGTGCACCTCCCCACCCCCCGCGTCCTATGTGAAATATCCCTGTTCAAATCTTGCTGCCTCAACCTCCGCAACATCTCCAAAATACGCCCATTTCTAACCAAAGACACAACAAAGCTCCTAGTTCACTCCCTGGTCATCTCACGCCTCGACTTCTGCAACTCCCTTCTCATTGGCTTACCTCTACATAGGCTCCTCCCCCCTTCAATCCATCATGAAGGCTGCCAGACTCATCCACCTTACCAATCGCTCAGTGTCCCCTACTCCTCTCTGTCAATCCCTCCATTGGCTGACACTCACCCAACGAATTCAATTCAAAATACTAACAACATCTTACAAAGCCATCCACAGCTCTGCCCCCAGCTACATCACCAGCCTCGTCTCAAAATACCAACCTACTCGCTCTCTTCGTTCCTCTAAAAACCTCCTGCTCTCTAGATCTCTTGTCACCTCCTCCCATACTCGCTTCCAGGACTTTTCTAGAGCCTCTCCAATCCTATGGAACTCCTTACCCCAATCTGTCCGATTATCTCCTACTCTTTTAGCTTTTAGGCGATCTCTGAAAACCCTCCTCTTCAGAGAAGCCTATCTTACCCATCCCTGAAAACCCTCCTCTTCAGAGAAGCCTATCCTACCCATCCCTGAAAACCCTCCTCTTCAGAGAAGCGTATCCTACCCATCCCTGAAAACCCTCCTCTTCAGAGAAGCGTATCCTACCCATCCCTGAAAACCCTCCTCTTCAGAGAAGCCTATCCTACCTATCCCTGAAAACCCTCCTCTTCAGAGAAGCGTATCCTACCCATCCCTGAAAACCCTCCTCTTCAGAGAAGCCTATCCTACCCATCCCTGAAAACCCTCCTCTTCAGAGAAGCGTATCCTACCCATCCCTGAAAACCCTCCTCTTCAGAGAAGCGTATCCTACCCATCCCTGAAAACCCTCCTCTTCAGAGAACCGTATCCTACCCATCCCTGAAAACCCTCCTCTTCAGAGAAACCTATCCTACCCATCCCTGAAAACCCTCCTCTTCAGAGAAGCGTATCCTACCCATCTCTGAAAACCATCCTCTTCAGAGAAGCCTATCCTACCCATCCCTGAAAACCCTCCTCTTCAGAGAAGCCTATCCTACCCATCCCTGAAAACCCTCCTCTTCAGAGAAGCCTATCCTACCCATCCCTGAAAACCCTCCTCTTCAGAGAAGCCTATCCTACCCATCCCTGAAAACCCTCCTCTTCAGAGAAGCCTATCCTACCCACACCTAACAACTGTACTTCCATTTTCTCCATCAGCTCCTCACCCACAGTTATTGCCTTCTGTTTCACTTGACATTTTTTGACACTTTTGGGGGTACCAGTGACATTACTACAGTAATCAGTGCTATAGGTGAGATGATCTCTACCCAGTGGGACAGAGATGGGAGAAAAATGACCCTCCCTTACGCCATCCAAAATAAAAAAAAGTGGTTTTCCTTAGGTGTATGCTGGAATTCTAATTTAAATTCTGATTGGCTGACAGGGGTTTCTGTAGCTTGCAAACACTTTTTGCCACATTGAGAAAGCCTGGGATAGTTGGTATCGTTAATACAGACACTGATGTGTATTTTCCTTTACAGTTTTATTAGGCTTCACATACCCAAAGTATCCCTCAACCATCCGGTCAACCTGAGAAATAACATGATGGTCATGGGCATGACAAGCATGTTCGGTGAGGAGGCCAACTTCCTCAGGTTCTCAAAGGATCAAAAGCTGGAGGTTTCAGACGTAAGTATCTTTATTTGGTCAAAGCACTAATCAACAAGTATTTTCTGTGGTCTCCTTGCAGTTTATCTTTTCTTCATTACTGACTTCCACACCTTGTTCTGTACTGTGTCTCTGTGTGGAGGCGGCCATCTTGGTGTAGGCAGGGCTTAGCTTCCCCATGTCAGAGCTGTCCCCCCTGATGACTGGTGATCTGATGTGGGGTAATGATGAAGAAGCAACAAGATGGGTAGGGAAGCACAGATCCAAAGAATGAATGAAGCAGAAGTATAGTGATCCTTGCACTCATGGGCTTAGGAACCGGGGGGGGACGGGGACGGGGGGGACACATCCCCCCCCAGGAAAAATGCGGGGGGACAGGTATGGTGAAATCCCCCCCAGTTTAGTACTTGGAGAGTGCTGATTACGCTGTAAAAATGTCCAGTGCATTCGGCTTCCGAACACCTACTGTTAGGCGAATGCACGCAGTGTGTAGCTGTTAACTACACGAACAGCGTAGGGTGGGGTTTACGACCCAGAAAGGCGCAGATTGGCTGCCTTCTGGGGGCGTAACCTGGGCGCAGGAAAGAGCGCTTGGCCACCCCCACCTTTGTGATGTCCTGGCTGTGATTGGTCCAGTCTCCAGCCTGGACCAATCATCATCCAGGACATCCGATCACTGACGTCGCAATGGGGGCGGTGCCGGTGCGTGCGTCAGTCACTCACCGTCACCGCCGCTCACCACCGCTCACCTTCCCGCCGGTTCCCGCCGCAGAGAAGAGGAGAGCCGCCCGCCGGTTCCCGCCGCAGAAGAGGACGAGGGAGAAGCCGCTCACCTTCCCGCCGCCACCGATAGCCGAGCCACCGCCGCCAGGTAAGTGCATTGGGTTGAAGGTAGCATGCACGCTGGTCTCTGCATTGATTGGGGGACAATGCTGTGGCACTCTGCAATCATTGGGGTACAATGCTGTGTGGCACTCTGCAATCATTGGGGTACAATGCTGTGGCACTCTGCAATCATTGGGGTACAATGCTGTGTAGCACTCTGCAATCATTGGGGTACAATGCTGTGGGCACTCTGCAATCATTGGGGTACAATGCTGTGGGCACTCTGCAATCATTGGGGTACAATGCTGTGGCACTCTGCAATCATTGGGGTACAATGCTGTGGGCACTCTGCAATCATTGGGTTACATATACCTGGCGAGTAAAAATGCTGTCCCCCCCAGATTTGTGTGGGTTCCTACACCCTTGCTTGCACTGTAGGTCTTCAGGTACAGCTTCCTCTCCAGCAAAGAAAACCGTGAACTGCATAGAAGACATTGAAATTATGGGCCTAGGCAGAGCTTTTTTTCTCAGAGAAAAGGTGCAGGAACTCCCCCCTTCCGAGTCAACCCTTGTCTCTGCCCGGTAGCCACCGCTGTTCCTTGGTTCCACCCCCACCGCCCAGCCCCGCCCCTTTTAGAGAATACAGAACCAAGTATTGTTTGTGGTGCTAAGTCATTTGTATGGAATTTGTTAATTATAACAAGAAAGACAGTAAAATAGATTCCCTGTAGCCAGCTACAATGATGAGTCACTAGCAGGTGTGCCAACAGTGTCTCTCTCAAGAAGCGTAATGTAGCCTATATAGTTCATATTCCTATCGCACACCCTCCTGGTTTGTAGGCTCGTGTGTACTGGGTGCTGAAGCGATCACCAGTTGGTAACTGGTTTAGGTTACAAGTAGATCCATATTCGCCAGCACACCAAGGATCTTGAATAAAGTTTTTGGACTGCTTTTGCAAGATCCTTGGTGTGCTGACGAATATTTATCTACGCGTAATGTAGCCTGACCGGTCTTAACCCAAGTGGCTTCCAGGTGGCATGGCGTGTCCTTACACTTTCCCTACTCCTCAGGAACCTCTCCCTGATGCTGAGCACAGTCCCAGACAGATGGGCAACTTGTCCCTACTCTGGCCAGGAAATGTGCAACATACTTGGGAGTCAGGGTCTTCCACATACACCCACCGTTGACTCAAGGACCAGGGTTAGGTCAATATTCCTAAATTATAACAGCTTCAGAAATAGGGAGGAGAGGGAGAAGAAGATTGGCGGGAGAGGGGGAGGGAGGGAGGTAGGGAAAGGGGGGGGGGGGGGGGTAAGGGAAAAGAATACCCTTTGACATATGTTTGGGCATCCCCATCTCCTTTTTCTCCCCATTTTTTCCCCCTTTTTTTTCTCTCCTTGTGTTCTACTAAATCTCTGGATTTGCCTATGGGTGAGAACAGAGATTTAACATTATATAACCATCCCTCAGCGAAGGGTTTAATGGGGCCTGTCCTTGCCTTTTGGAATGTTTAATGGAACAAGGCAGAGCTGCCTGCATTCACCCCTCCTATTTGTACTGTCATTAGAGATGAGAGGACGAAGGGGAAAAGAAAAAGTAGAAAGTTAATATGACAACATTACATTTTCTAACCTACAATGTAGGAGGATTAAACACTCCAGCGAAAGGACATGAGATCTTAAAAGAAATCAGATTATACTCCGCAGGTGTCATGTTTTTACAGGAGACACATATTGCGCACGATGCAAAGTTAAAACTTTACTCAAAATATTATCCAACATGGTATTTATGAGGACTCCTCAACTAAAAGAGCATAAAGGGTGTCTATAGGGATGGCGAGAGGGTTGAAGTTCACTCTAATAGAGAAGATGGTTGACCTTGAGGGGCGTTTTTTATTTTTAAGAGAAAGTTATATAAAATGGATTGTACATTAGCTAATATATATTGTCCCAATAAGAACCCAACAGGATACTTTCAGGAGGTACTGGGAACGTTTATGGAGTTTAAAGAAAATTGATATTGGCGGGAGACTTGAATTTCCCTATGGATCCACAGGTAGATAGTACGTCGCACACAAGGGACTGGGAACTAGGGATCGACCAATTATCGGCAAAGCTGATATATCGAGGGCCGATCTGCACTTTTCCCGATGTATCGAAATCAGCCCCTGAGGTTACCGATATTGCCGATATTTCGGGAAAGTGCTGTACCAGAGTGATGCCTGTAGCTAGAGGCATCACCCCGGTACCGGCGTCCATAGCCAACGGTCGGCTGTCTTGTAATGACAACCGATGCGGCTGAGAAGCCGCTCGGCTGTCATTACAAGGAGCGGGAGGGGACGTCCCCCCCCTCCCGCGGCTCGCCCGGGTCTCCCCTGTCCCACCCGGAGACCCAGGCATCCTACCTGCACGGCCGCCGAAGACCCGATCCCGGTCTCCATGTAAAAACCCGGAAGTGATATCATGACGGTTACTCGCGCCAGATTAAAAGGAGGAGAGGTTTGGGGTCTTTTAGACCCCCAGATCCCTCCACAAGTGTACCTGTAAAAAAATAAAAATGAATGTCTGAAAATATCGGCAGATATTGGCCGATACCGATATGCGATGACAAAAGTATCGGTATCGGCAATAAGAAAAACGATATCGGTTGATCACTACTGGGAACCATCAACTTAAGATGATTAACCTCCCTGGCGGTAATCCGGGAGTGTGGCTCGGGATTAATTTTCAGTACCCAATGCCGCATTCGGGGTTACCCGGTAGTGAAATTTACCTTTTCCCTACGATCCACTGATGTCCTCCTGCTGTGTCCTCCGGCCGATGGCGGCATCCGTCTTCCGTGTTCCCTTCCCTGCAAGCGCTGCGATCCAGTGGGGTGGAACAGGGGGGGAGGGAATTCAAGAAATAGTACACAAAACATGACATGATACATTGTAATCTGTTAGGATCACATTACTGTATCAAACCATTTCACCTCAGTTTTATGCCTAGTGCTTTGTCCAGTGCCCTGCCTGCACTTTTACTGTTTTATTTTTATTAATCATTTTTATTAATAATTCATTAATATATTTATTAATATAATTTATTAATAATTTAATAATACTTTTTATTCACTTTTACTGTTTTTTTCCTAAGAATTACAGGCCTACAATACAATATAAGATTTCCATGCAAAAAAAATGTACTGCTTTGACATTCAAAAATACTGACATAATCAGACCTCCAGGAAGGTTAAGAAGAAACTATACTAATGTCAAATGGTAGACGTATGGAAAGTTCAACATCCTAAAGTAAAAGATTATATATTTCACTCCCCTGTGCATGGGACATACTCAAGGTTAGACTACATATTGGTGGAACATAGATTATTGGAAGCAGTAGTTAAAACAACCATAGAAATAATTTCACTATCAGACCATGCCCCAGTGACAATAAAGATGAAGATATCAGAACATCAAAATAAAATAAGCACATGGAGACTAAATGGGGAATTGATACAAGATAAAGAGGTAGAGGATAAAATAAGAAAAGAGCTAGAACAATATTTCTTGTTAAATGAAACCCAAGAGATATTGGAAGCCACAATATGGGAGGCCCACAAGGCCTATATAAAGGGGCATCCTGATATCTATAGGGGCCCAAAAGAAGAAGGAAAGTGTAACAGATCCCCAATACTTGGGTCAAGTATTTCTGTCTTAGGTCTCCAGAATCTCACGTGATGCAGTGACCTGACACCTCAATTCCCCCCAAACATCAGCCTAAGCTCGATGAAGGGTAAAACAAAAGACACTTTATTCAACAACTCACTTCCAATATATACAGTCTCATGTGTTTGATTTTATTATCATATGCAAATGAAATTGCATACAGAACATAGTCAACGTACCTTGGCCATCTGGAAAGAGACAATAGGTGAATGAGACTGCAACATTATCATAATTAACTCAACAAACAACAAGCCCCTAAAACAAAACTACCTCTAAACAGATGAAAGCAGAAGAACGTAGGTTCGCAGACTGCCCGTCTTCGTTTTCAAAACACCTTACTATATATGTCAATACACATCCCCACAGTAGACAATAGCTGAGTTTGACGTCATTAGCATCTCTTTAGTCTCTCATTGTGTGGAGAAGTCCTCTGCTGCAACAGGCAGCTTTAGGCCTGTAACATGGATCCCAGTCTCAGAGTCTGTATCTTGGGGTGACATGGATTTGAGTCCAAAGCGACACTACTCCCATGGTCCTCCAGCATATACCCCCACACAGAGGTGCACTCCCCTACAAGCCAGGGCCCATAGTCCGTGGGCAGGAGTCTGGCCTCCACACACCTCCAGTAGCCCGTAGCGAACGCCCCAGCAAATAGGCGTTCATCACAGAAAGGATGAGTAAAATGAGAACAATAATGTAATAAAAAAATATAATAAAAGAAATATACTAACTGGAACAATTACATAAAAAGAAAGCAGGCTTGGAGATAGAACATATCCTTGTATTAAAAAGGGACGAATTAATCAAACTAACAGAACAAGAGACAAGGTGGGTTTTCAATGGAATGGATAAAGAAAGATACCAGTGGGGAAATAAAATATGAAAATACTTAGTAAGAATGCTAAAAAAAATCTGTAAACTTTATAGGTAAAATTAAAAATATGGGAAAGATGGAATTTTCTACTTCAGAAATCGCAGAGATATTCCAAAAATACTATAGCTCATTATATGCAGTAAAGCAAAATAGACATCAAGATACCAAGTTAAAAAGATAAGCTGGCCCATGAATTCTTCCTTTCATGTGCCGGCTTTTCTTGTTACAGTACTTGGAAGCAATTGCATGCATGTGGACACTGCAGCCTGAGCACCGACACTCAGTTCCACATTCATTTCATTATGCGGTAGAGCTAGGGTGAGTTTGCATCCACCAAGTTAAAAAGAATAGAAAAAATACAAGAATACCTAAAGAAGGCAAGACTACTGAAGGTGCCAGGGGGAAGATTGCTAGCCCAAGAGGATCCTATAACACAAGATGAGATTCAAAGCCAAAGCCGGCAGAATATTAGCATACATGAAGAAAGGGATGTATTCCAGAGATAAAACTATAATCCTACCACTTCATAAAACTCTGGTCCGACCACATCTGGAGTAATCTGTTGGAGCTGGAGAGAGTCCAGAGAAGGGCCACTAAACTACCGTATTTATCGGCGTATAACACGCGCCGGCGTATAACACGCACCTCAATATTTGGAGAGAAATTTCAGGAAAAAAGCTTTAATTTAAAATAAACAGCTTTGAACTCAGAACATTTTTTTTTTTTTAAATCAAATGACATCTCACCAGTGCCCATGAATGCAGCCTCATCAGCAGTGTCCATATATGCAGCCTCACCAGCAGTGTCCATATATGCAGCCTCACCAGCAGTGTCCATATATGCAGCCCATCAGCAGTGTCCATATATGCAGCCTCACCAGCAGTGCCCATGAATGCAGCCTCATCAGCAGTGCCCATATATGCAGCCTCACCAGCAGTGTCCATATATGCAGCCCATCAGCAGTGTCCATATATGCAGCCCATCAGCAGTGTCCATATATGCAGCCCATCAGCAGTGTCCATATATGCAGCCCATCAGCAGTGTCCATATATGCAGCCCATCAGCAGTGTCCATATATGCAGCCCATCAGCAGTGTCCATATATGCAGCCTCACCAGCAGTGTCCATATATGCAGCCCATCAGCAGTGTCCATATATGCAGCCTCACCAGCAGTGTCCATATATGCAGTGTCCATATATGCAGCCTCAATATATGCAGCCCATCAGCAGTGTCCATATATGCAGTGTCCATATATGCAGCCTCAATATATGCAGCCCATAAGCAGTGTCCATATATGCAGCCTCAATATATGCAGCCTCGCAAGCGCAGTGTCCAAATATGCAGCCTTTCAAGCGCCATTGGAACTGTCCGAATCTCTTTTAAAAAAGGGCGGGAAGCAGCGCCGAGAGCAGAAGGGGGCGGGCCGGGCCGAGGAGAAGGAAGATCGAGCTGTCATAAGAGCAGAAGGGGGCGGGCCTGGCAGAGGAGAAGGGAGAACAAGCAAGCACAGTCATCGGAAGCCCCGCCTCCTCTGCCGAGACGTGTGACGTCTGTCATAGGCGGGACTTCCGATGACTGCACTCGCTCGTTCTCCCTTCTCCTCGGCCTGGCCCGCCCCCTTCTGCTCTTATGACAGCTCATCCTTCCTTCTCCTCCGCCCGGCCTGCCCCTTCTGCTCTCGGCGATGTTTCCTGGCACTTTTTTTTTTTATATCGGCATATAACACGCACTGCTGCCTTTTCCTCCATTTTTAGGAGGAAAAAGTGTGTGTTATACGCCGATAAATACGGTAATTAGGGAATGGAAGCCCTAAATTATGAGGAGCGTTTACATAGCGATTTACAAATACATCAACGGCTACTTTCAAAAGACTCTTGGACGTACATCTCAAAGATCACAACATTCAGGGGTATGTGAAATGATTACGTCCACACACACCTACACCGGTTGAACTGGATGGACTGTTGTATTTATTCAACCTCCACTACTATGTAACTATGTCACTAAGATTAAAACAGCCTGTGACGGTACTCACTGTCACTGGGAGCGAAAGACAGATACTTAATGGTTTGGATTGTGAGACCTATAGCCTGTTGCCATGAAGTCTGACTCCTAAATAATCATAGCAATATGTAGATGTGTATTCCATGTACTTCAATGTAGGAGACGGACAGACTGTCATTGGCAGTCTTGTCCTATTGACTGTTTTGAGGTGGGATGTGGATTGTGTTAAGTCTGCCTGTCCCATTGTTAAATGTTAATGAGCACACATTATTCTGTCCAGATGGCTAGATAATTAGTTCAGGTTAATTCTGTATACAATTTCATCTGCAAATGATAATGTAATCAGATAACCCTTGACCTGTGCGTGGTATTTTCATCAGGAGGGGGATGTGCTTATTTGTGTATAAATTGAGTGTGAAACTGTTCAATAAAGGAGAAGGTTCCAAAACGTATACAAGCTAAGTTGTTGGCTAGCTTTGCATGAGGGCGGCTGGGAAAATCTGGTATATATGTTCATGACTGCAAGGAAGCCGTATACTGACGGAAGACCACAAGTACAGTGTGGGTCGGTGGTTCCGTTACACAGCCTTTAAAGACTTGGCAACAGGGAAGAACCCAAGACTCGGTGGGTTTACTGTCCGCTATTATAAGAAGCTTAAAAAACAATTAATACCAAAGCTATGTTCATGCATGAATGGGTTAGGAGAAGGCTATGAGATGAGGAGGAAATCATTGCTGGCCTTTATTACAGTCATACCCGAAGAGGGAAAAGACGCGACCCTGTGCTCTAGCTACAGACCAATTTGTTTGTTAAATGCAGGTACAAAACAATATGCAAAGGTTCTGGCTACCAGGCTAAAAAATCTGATGCCAGAATAGATCCATACAGACTAGGTCGGGTTCATTTCTCGGAAGGGAAGGAAGGGACAATGGAGTGAGAACATTACTCTTGTTCAACAAACTCAGCATGAAAAAATCCCCAGCTCCACTCCTGTCAGTAGACGCCGAAAAGGCATTTACAGGGTAGACTGGGGATTTCCGATGATTACACTAGAGGCAGTGGGAAACAGTCCGGGGATAATGGATTAAAACATTATATAACCACCCCTCAGCAAAGGTAAGGTTTAACAGGAGCCTGTTCCTGCCTTTTGAAATGTTCATTGGAACAAGGCAGGGGTGCCGGCTTTTACCCCTCCTATTTGTACTGTCATTAGGACCTTAACTGGCAACCATTCAAAAAAGTATAGATATATACTGAATAAAATTATAAATGCGATACTTGTTTTTGCCCCCATTTTTCACCAGCCTTAGTACAGGGAATGGTGGGTGGTGTTTGTAAAATGTGATTTTTTTTTAATCTAATTGATATTTTTAAAAATGAATAAAGAAAACAAAAAAATGAAAGAGACTCTGCCTGACCCAAGATGGCTACCAGAGTTACACGGGGCACCAGTATCCAATTAGACAGCTGCCCCTGTGACCCAGGAAACCATAGAGGAACTAGGTTCCGCTTGACTTCTTCTCCCTTTGCAATGGCACTGTGGTTGAGCGCCACCTGCAGTGGAGAAAATAGACTGTACCTGCCTACATACCTACATTACCTAAATTCACACAGTGGCAGGGCCTCACACTGTCAAAGGCAAAACATACACTTTAAGTTCTGACCGATTTACCTTAGTCCTCAATTGTTTACTGTTTTTTTGTTGGCAGATTTACCACCAGTCTTATATCAACATTGAAGAGAAAGGAACAGAGATGAGTAGTGCCACTGATGCCCAATTAAACTTCATTATCCCAAGTCTCATGTTTTATGTTGACCGTCCATTCCTCATGCTGATCTACCACAAAGTTACCGAAACCATTCTGGGGATCGGCCGAATCATGAACCCGGCATGGAAAGATCCCAGGCAGCAGGGAAAGGGAGAAATGTGATAAAAGCGGATATAAACTGCTATACAAAATGAAACCATTCTGCTCCTAATAAAGCGAATGTGCTGAACAATTTCTGTGTCGTGATTTTCTCTCTATCATGTTCCTGTTAACAAACCAGTGAGCTTCAAGCAGGCCCGGACTGGCCATAGGGCACACCAGGCACTTTCCCAGTGGACCAGAGCTGCTGGGCTGCTCTTTTGAGTCCACGCCCCTCTCTGTGGCCGCCTGGCTGCCAGTTCAGTTCAGCCGTCGGTGCAAGGGGATGCAGGGGGGAGGAGCTACAGGAGATACCTTTGGCCTCTCCGCAGCCGTCAGAATAGTTCAGCTGTTGACGCTGGGGGGGCATATTCATGAAGGGGGAGGAGCTAGAGGAGACACCGGCCACAGACACCATGGAGTCGGATCAGAGAGATTGTGAGTGCAACCACTGTGTAACCTGGATAGGAGGAGCAGTGGGGGTGGCTGCATATAGAAGATTCATTGCTCGCCTCTTCCCCCCCGTGTTCTATGCCTCTCCTCTGTGCTCTCCACCCCCCCCCCCAGTGCTCTCCTCCTCTCCCCTGTGTTCTTTGTCCCCCCCCCAGTGCTCTCTGCCTCCCCCTGTGCTTTCTGCCTACGCCCAGTGATGTCCTTCCACCCCCAGTGATGTCCTTCCACTCCCCCCCCTTGCTCTCCGCCTCCCCCCAGGCTCTTGTCCCCCCCCCCCCCAGTGCTCTCTGACATTCCCCAGAGCTCTCTGCTTCCCCCTATGCTCTTGCCCCCCCTCCAGTGCTTTCCGACCCCCTATGTGCTCTCCAGCCCACCACATGCTCTTGCTTCCCCCTGTGCTCTCCAACCCCCCCCCCCATGCTATCCAGCCCTCCCCCATGCTCTCCGTCCCCCCGTGTTTTCCTCTTCCCCACCCCAGTGTTCTCTGCCTCACCCCTGTACTCTCTGCCCCCCAAAAGCTCTTCGCTTGCCCCCCCCCAGTGCTCTCCACCCCACTCCATATCGTCCTGTGCTCTCTGCCCGCCCCCATGCTCTTTCCCGGCCCCTCCCCCCCCCTTCCTTCTCCCAGGGGATCCGCCAGGATGGAGAGTAGGGAAGGGGCTGGTTAACATGTCATGGGCTGCTTAGTCCAAAATGCCCGCCCAGGTCTATTTTTTTGTCCCAGGCCTGGCTTCAAGGATGCCCCTATAGGGTGGTGTAAGAGAGATTGAAAATGAGCTTTAGTCGAAAATTCCATAATCGAGATGATCTGAGGTCTTAAAAACTATCTAAACCCTGACAAGAAAAAAAGCTGCAGTCTGGTAGTGAGGAGCCAAACTTACCTGACTTTGGGTGAAGTTGGGTTCAGCCAACAATAAGAAAGTTTGGGGGCTGAATCCAAAACTTCTCAATGGGAGGCAAATTTTAATAGGCAAGGCATTGTCAGACAAATGGTATGGAGGGGGTGGGGATTGCCCTGGGGGACGTCCCTGGGGGACGTACCATAGAAATTATTATTATTTAATTCTGGGGCTCCCACGATTTCATTGACCAGATAAAACCGTGTCTACACCTGGTAATGATGTCACCACCCCTCTGTATATATCAGCTGCCATACACTCACCCTGAGAAGATTGCTGAATATTTTTTATTCCTTATAATTATGGATCATAGCGATTATTTACCAACCTAATAAATGCTAAACATATTTATCCAATGACAAGGCATTATTTGTTTAATGCTGATTGCTGTGATCTGCCGGTAGAATGGTGCTCAGTATTTACCCCCCCCCCCCCCCCAATTCTCACATTTATCTTCTACATATAAAAACATTGCTAGAATATTTCTTAGAACCCTCAAACATTATAAATAAATAAAAATATATATATATATATATACACACACAGTATCTAACAAAAGTAAGTACACCCCTCACATTTCTGTAAATATTTTATTCTATCTTTTCATGTGACAACACTGAAGAAATGACACTTTGCTACAATGTAAAGTAGTGAGTGTACAGCTTGTATAACAGTGTAAATTTACTGTCCCCTCAAAATAACTCAACACACAGCCATTAACGTCTAAACCACTGGCAACAAAAGTGAGTACACCCCCAAGTGAAAATTTCCAAATTGGGCCCAATTAGACATTCCTCCCCCCCCCGGTATCATGTGACTCGTGTTACAAGGTCTCAGGTGTGAATGGGAAGCAGGTGTGTTAAATTTGGTGTTATCGCTCTCACTCTCTCATACTGGTCACTGGAAGTTCAACATGGCACCTCATGGCAAAGAACTCTCTGAGGATCTGAAAAAAAAATTGTTGCCCTACATAAAGATGCCCCCCCCCCCAAACCTCGTGTCTCTCTCCCTCTCTTGCCTCTCCCCCCCCCTCTCGTCTCTCTCCCCCCTCTCTCTCTCTCTCTCTCTCTCTTGTCTCTCTCCCCCCCCCTCTCTCTCTCTCCTCTCTCTTCTCTTTCTTCTCCCCCCCCTCTCTCATCTCTCTCCCCCCTCTCTCTCTCGTCTCCCCCCTCTCTCCTCTCTCTCTCTTTCTTCTCTCTCCCCCCTCTCTCTCCTCTCTCTTCTCTTTCTTCTCTCCCCCCCCTCTCATCTCTCTCCCCCCTCTCTCTCGTCTCTCCCCCTCTCTCTCTCTCTTCTCTCCCCCTCTCATCTCTCTCCCCCCTCTCTCTCTTGTCTCTCCCCCACTCTCTTTCTCCTCTCTCCCCCCTCTTTTATCTCTCCTCCCTCTCTCGTCTCTCTCCCCCTCTCTCTCTTCTCCCCCCCCCCTTTCTCGTCTCCCCCCTCTCTCTCTATTCTCTCTCCCCCCTCTCTCTCTTGTCTCTCCCCCCCTCTCTTATCTCTCTCCCCCCTCTCTCATCTCTCTCTCTTGTCTCTCCCCCACTCTCTTTCTCCTCTCTCCCCCCTCTTTCATCTCTCCCCCTCTCTCTCTTCTCTCCCCCCATCTCTCTCTCTCATCTCCCTCCCCCCCTCTCTCTCTCTTCTCTCCCCCCTCTCTCTCTTGTCTCTCCTCCCTCTCTCTCTTGTCTCTCCCCCCCTCTCTTTCTCCTCTCTCCCCCTCTTTCATCTCTCCCCCCTCTCTCCCCCTCTCTCTCTTCTCTCTCCCCCCCTCTCTCGTCTCCCTCGCTCTCTCTCTATATATATATTGGTTGTGTTGACCTTCTGCCGCGAGCCCTATGCCACAGCTCCTGGAAATGAATGATGTTCCCCATGCGCCTTCAATCTACTTTCTGCGATTTCTGTAACCTTAGCTACCTTGCAAGTGACAACAGGTATATCCCCTTTCTCCCCCACCCCCTCTTCCCCCCCTTTTTTCCTTTCTTTTTTATTTATTTTTTCCCCTTTTCCCCCCTCCCTACCCCTTATCCTTCTTTTCCCTTCTTTCTTTTTTCTTTTTTTTCTGGCCTTTTGTTCTTTTATACTAACAATTATGTATCTTATTGTAGACATGTATATATTTATACATTTCGCATCTGCTCCTGATGATTGGTTACAACCAACCATGAAACGCGTAGAGCTGTCTTGGATGCAAAGTTATAACTATCATGTGCCGATTATTTTCCTATGTATTGTAAACAAATTTTAACCTTAACTTATATATTGTTCATGTTGGTGCTAGTCCAGAGAGTCTAATAGGACATCATTGACATCATTTACAAAGTTACATAGTTTGTGAGGTTGAAAAAAGACATCAGTCCATCCAGTTCAGCCTATGATGTGTGTGTGTGTGTGTTTGATGTTAACCGTACATTGTACACCCCTGTATGTTGTACATTGTATACCCCCTGTATGTTGTACATTGTATACCCCTGTATGTTGTACATTGTATACCCCTGTATGTTGTACATTGTATACCCCTGTATGTTGTACATTGTATACACCTGTATGTTGTACATTGTATACCCCTGTATGTTGTACATTGTATACACCTGTATGTTGTACATTGTATACCCCTGTATGTTGTACATTGTATACCCCTGTATGTTGAACATTGTATACCCCCTGTATGTTGTACATTGTATACCCCTGTATATTGTACATTGTATACCCCCTGTATGTTGTACATTGTATACCCCTGTATGTTGAACATTGTATACCCCTGTATGTTGTACATTGTATACCCCCTGTATGTTGTACATTGTATACCCCTGTATGTTGTACATTGTATACCCCCTGTATGTTGTACATTGTATACCCCTGTATGTTGTACATTGTATACCCCCTGTATGTTGTACATTGTATACCCCCTGTATGTTGTACATTGTATACCCCTGTATGTTGTACATTGTATACCCCCTGTATGTTGTACATTGTATACCCCCTGTGTGTTGTACATTGTATACCCCCTGTATGTTGTACATTGTATACCCCTGTATGTTGTACATTGTATACCCCTGTATGTTGTGGTCTTTAAGGTGCCCATCTAATAGTTTTTTGAAACTATCGATGCTCCCTGCTGATACGACTGCTTGTGGAAGAGAATTCCACATCCTTACTGCTCTGACAGTGAAGAACCCCTTACTTATTTTAAGGTTAAACCGCCTTTCCTCTAGTTTTAGTGAGTGGCCACGTGTCTTATTGTATTTCCTTTCTCTGAATAGTTTGTTCCTTATGCTTAACCGCTTGCGGACCACCCACTGCATATATACTGTGGCAGGCTGGCTCTCCTGCGCGAAACGACGTAGGGCTATGTTGGTCGCGCACCGGAAGCTAGGGGGCTCCGATTGCCACATGACACCCGCGATCGGATTTACAACACACAGCTTGGAATAATCACAGAGCGCCTGTGATCCTTCTATGTAGGATCACAAGTCTCTATGGTCATTCCAAAAGCCCCGCCCCCCACACAGGTAGAATCACTCCCCTAGGCTCACACTTAACCCTTTGATCGCCCACAGTGTTAACCCCTTCCCTGCCAGTGTCATTATTACAGTAACAGTGCATATTTTTAGCACTGATTAACCCCCTACCTGCCAGTGTCATTAGTACAGTGACAGTGCATATTTTTAGCACTGATTACTGTAGTAATGTCACTGGTCCTCCCAAAAGTGTCAAAAATGTCAGTCAGGGGTCCGATCTGTCCGCTGCAATGTCGCAGTCCCGCTAAAAATCGCTGATCGCCGCCATTACTAGTAAAAAAAAAAAAACAATTAAAATGACATAAATCTTTCCCCTAGTTTGTAGACGCGATAACTTTTGCACAAACCAATCAAAATACGCTTATTGCCATTTTTTTTTTTTTTTTTACCAAAAATATGTAGCAGAAAACAAATTGGCCTAAAATGTTAAAAAATTTAGATTTTTACTTTTTTTTTGGGAATGTTATATAGCAGAATGTGAAAAAAATATATATTTTTTTCTGGATTGTCGCTCTTTTTTTGTTTACAGCGCAAAAAATAAAAATCGCACAGGTGATCAAATACCACCAAAAGAAAGCTCTGTTTGTGGGAAAAAAAGGACAACAATTTTATTTGGGTACAGCGTCGCACGACCGCGCAATTGTCTGTTAAACTAACGCAGTGCCGAATCGCAAAATATGGCCTGGTCATTAAGCAGGAAAATCTTCCGGTCTTAAAGTGGTGAAGGGGATAATTCCTTCCGGTCCAGAACTGGTTAAGTGGTGAAACATAGTATCCCAATCATCAATCAGCATCTATAAATAAATAAATAATTTATACGTTACAATGGATGAAAGCGAATCAAATCCAGCTGTGACAACCTCCCCTCCCCCCCCCTTTTCTTTTCAGCACATTGTATAGAGGGGGGTCACCTTACCTATTTCCTGTCCGCCGTGCGTTTATAAGGCTCCATTCACATATAGGCTTTTCGGATCGCGGGCAGAATAGCTGCAATTCTGCCCGCGATCCTGAACCATTGCAAGTCGCGGGTTGCCTGTGCGATTCCCGTGACTTGCAGTGGCACCCCGAACTCTGCGTGATTTTACCGCAATTGTCGCCCAATGAATCATGGTAAAATCGCGCAAAGAGAATCGCAGGACTCCTGTCGCCCAAAAGAAGTACAAGAATTTATTTTGGACGATAGACACCTGTGATTTTGTTTGCGCTATTTTACCGCGATTCATCAGACGACAATCGCGGCAAAATCGCACAAACAGAACGGTGGGACGCCTGTCACACAAAAGAAGTACAAAAACTTATTTTGAGTGACAGGCGCCTGTGTTTCTGTTTGCACTATTTTACCGAAAATTCATCGGGTGACAATCGCGGCAAAATCACACAAACAGAATCTCAGGGTACCTGTCGCCCAAAAGAAGTAAAATAACTTTTTTTGGGCGACAGGCGCCTGCGATTCTTTTCGCACAATTTTACCACCCCGCGATTCTGTTTGCGGGATTTACCGCCCCAAAAGAAGTAAAATAACTTATTTTGGGGGACATGTGCCCCACGATTCTGTTTGCATGATTTTACCACAATTCATCGGGTGACAATCGCGGTAAAATTACGCAAACAGAATCGTGGGACGCCTGTCGCCCAAAAGAAGTTAAAGAACGTTTTTTTTGGGTGACAGGCGCCCCAGGATTCTTTGTGCACAATTTTACCGCGATTCATCGGGCGAAAATTGTGGCAAAATTCACGCAAACAGAATCGCAGGACGCCTGTTGCCCAAAAGAAGTACAAGAACGTCTTTTGAGCGGCAGGCGCCCCACGATTCTGTTTGCACGATTTTACCACAATTCATTGGGTGACAATTGCGGCAAAATCGCGCAAACAGAATTGCGGGTCGCCTGTCGCCCGAGAGAAGTAAAAATAACTTTTTTTGGGCAACAGGCGCGCGCGATTCTTTTTGCGCGAATTTAACGCGATTAATTGGGCAAAATCGTGCAGCGTTTGGGGTGCCATTGCAAGTCACAGGAATCGCACGGGCGTCCCGTGACTTGCAGTGCTTCAGGATCGCGGGCAGAATCGCGGCAATTCTGCCCGCAATCTGAAACGCCTATATCGGAATGGAGCCTTAATGTCCTTGGATGGGACGGGTGATATTACAATCATCGCTGCAGCGATTCCCTATAAAGGAAAAGTAATCCCAGGGTCTAACGAGCTGCTGGATTTATATTACAGGCAGTGGAAGGGGGACCCCTTATGCAATCAGGGAGCCTGGTAAGGATGAGACTGGTGGCATCCGACTCTGGATACATGGTGGGAGGAATGAACGTTGTTCCTCTCACTCAGGGGCTGACTGGCAACGTCTGACCCAGGGGGGCAAGTACAAACCAGAGGCTCATGGTGCAGCAATTCGGCCCCCCTCCCACTCTCCCACTTCCTGATCCCCATTCCAGGCTGAAGCTCCACTCCAGGTTACTCTCTACTCACCGGCTGCATCTGGGTTCCCGACCTGGCCAGCAGGGGGCGGTTGGGGGAAGCTTGGACAGCTTGGTTAAGGCTGGAGGAGAGTCTCCAGTGGGGCATGGAACCGGCCTCTGTTCAGACACAGTTTACACCATCCATGCTAGGGGGTGGGGGGGGATGATTTCTGTGCTCTGTCCTTGTCTTCAAACCCCACTCAGTAGGTCAGCAGCAGGGATTTTTCCCTTCTCTTGACCAGAATACTTTAGGCATGTCTCGCAGAAGCGTTGCAGCCTTTTTACGGGGCATCAGAGTGGCCCAGGGGGGCGATTGCCCCCCTGCCCCCTGGCCCAGTCCTCCCCTGCTCTCACTGTGTGACGTCAGAAACTTGAAGCCATAAGGATTTGGTCACTTCTGATTTTGGCCATTAGCGGCCAGTAAAGCAGCCAAGCGGACCGATCTGTGTCTGATTGGCTGCAGTGGAGGCCAGAGGAGAGATCCGGGGTCTATTAGAGGACCAGTCACAGCCCATGCTAATACAAGGGATGGTAAAAGTAAATGGCGATCGCACCCACACATGTGAGGTATCGCCGCAAACTTCAAAGCAAGAGCGATCATTTTAGCACCAGACCTCCCATGTAACTCTAAACTGAGGACCTATAAAGACTTTTTAGGTACCGTAATCAGGCGCCCTTCCATGGGCGGACCCAATTTTAAAGCATGACAGATTGGGTAACTATTTACTCGGCGTAACATCAAATTTTATATTTTATTATATATATATATATATATATATTACCAAACAATTGGTTATTAGATTGAGTTTTTGATCAGTAAAATTCAATAACCACTTCTGGACCAGAAGGATTTGCCCCTTTAATGACCAGGCCATTTTTTTGCGATGCGACTCTGCGTTACTTTAAAGGACCATTGCGTGGTCGTGCGACGCTGTACCCAAATAAAATTGATTTCCCCCCTTTATTGATCATGCCATTTTTTGCGATTCAGTACTGTGTTATTTTAACTGACAATTGCGCAGTCGTGCGACGCTGTACCTAAATAAAATTGATGACCTTTTTTCCCCACAAATTATTTTGATCACCTCTGGGATTTTTACTCTTTGCGCTATAAACAAAAAAAGAGTGACAATTCTGAAGAAAAAAAAAACAATATTTCTTTCTTTCTGCTATAAAACATTCCCAATATAAAAAAAAAAGTGCACAAAGCAAGGTCCACGCAGAAAACAACGCATACATAGGCTTCAATTTATCCCAAAGGTGTTCTATGGGGTTGAGGTCAGGACTCTGTGCAGGCCAGTCAAATTCTTCAACCCCAAACTCACTCATCCATGTCTTTATGGACCTTGCTTTGTGCACTGGTGTGCAGTCATGTTGGAACAGGAAGGGGCCATCCCCAAACTCCTCCCACAAAGTTGGGAGCATGAAATTGTCCAAAATTTCTTGCTATGCTGATGCCTTAAGAGTTCCCTTCACTGGAACTAAGGGGCAAAGCCCAACCCCTGAAAAACACCCCCACACCATAATCCCCCCTCCACCAAATGATTTGGACCAGTGCACAAAGCAAGGTCCATAAAGACATGGACGAGCGAGTTTGGGGTGGAGGACGTTTTCACTCTCTCCTACACCACCTTATCGGGCCATCCTGTAAGCAAGTAGTTTGTGAGGTTGAAAAAAGACATCAGTCCATCCAGTTCAACCTATGATGTGTGTGTGCTTGCTGCTAAGCGTACATTGTATACCCCTGTATGTTGTGGTGCCCATCTAATAGTCTTTTGAAACTATTGATGCTCCCCGCTGACACCACTGCCTGTGGAAGAGAATTCCACATCCTTACTGCTCTGACAGTGAAGAACCCCTTACGTAGTTTAAGGTTAAACCGTTTTTCCTCTAGTTTTAGTGAGTGGCCACGTGTCTTCAGTGCTTGTAGTCTTTCCTCATAGCTGATGTCCTCCATTCCGCTAATTATTTTTGTTGCTCTTCTCTGGACTCTCTCCAGTTCCAGCACATCCTTCCTGAGGACCGGTGCCCAGAACTGGACAGCATACTCCAGATGTGGCCGGACCAGAGTCTTTTATAGTGGGAGAATAATTTCTTTATTTCTGGAGTGAATCCCCTTTTTTATACATCCCAGTATTCTGTTGGCTTTGCTAGCAGCGGCTTGGCATTGCATGCCACTGCCAAGCCTGTTGTCCAGTGTCCACCAGTACCCCCAGGTCCTTTTCCATCTTAGATTCACCCAGAGGTTCCCCCCCTAGTGAGTAGCTTGCTTTCGTGTCTCTGGCGCCCAAGTGCATTACTTTACATTTTTCAACATTAAACCTCATCTGCCATGTAGTTGCCCACCCCATTATTTTGTTCAGGTCCACTTGTAAGGTTTCCACATCCTGCCCAGAAGATATTGGCATGCTTAGTTTAGTATCATCTGCAAATACTGAGATTGTACTAGATATCCGCTCCTCTAGATCATTTACGAATAAATTAAACAGGATTGGTCCCAGGACAGAACCTTGGGGGACCCCACTTTCCACACCCGCCCAATCCGAGTACTCCCCATTAATCACCACCCTCTGGACTCTCCCCTGGAGCCAGTTCTCTATCCAGGTACTCACCTTATGGTCCATACCTACCTTCCTTAGTTTGTACAGTAAGCGTTTGTGGGGAACGGTGTCAAAGGCCTTTGCAAAGTCCAGATACACCACATCCACAGGCCTTCCTTTATCTAGGTGGCAGCTCACTTCATCATAGAAGGTTAATAGATTGGTTTGGCAAGAACGATTTTTCATGAATCCATGCTGATTACTACTAATAATACAGTTTTCATTACTAAAGTCTTGTATGAGGTCCCTTAACATCCCCTCCAAAATCTTGCAGACTACAGATGTTAGGCTGACCGGCCTATAGTTACCTGGGATATATCTCGGCCCTTTTTTGAATATTGGCACTACGTTGGCTTTTTTCCAATCAGCTGGCACCATACCCGTCAGTAGACCATCCTTAAAGATCAAGAATAATGGTCTGGCAATCACCTAGCTGAACTCTTTAAGAACCCTCGGGTGCAAGCCATCCGGTCCCGGTGATTTATTTATGTTAAGTTTCTCTAGCTTAGTTCTAAGTCTATCTTCTGTTAGCCATGGCGGTATTTCCTGAGGCGTATTATTTAGTTTAGCATTCCAAGCTGGGTTAGTGTAGCCCCCCGATAATTTTGTGAAGACTGATGAGAAGAAATTATTTAACACTTCTGCCTTTTCCCTGTCCTCTGTGGCCAAATTACCCTCGTCGTCTTTTATGGGGCCAATGTGTTCTGGCCTCACTTTCTTACTGTTTATATACTGTACTTAAAATCATTTTTTGGGGTTCTTTTTACTCTCTTCCGCTATATGTCTCTTGTGTTCTATTTTAGCCGCCCTGATTTCGCCTTTACATTTCTTATTACACTCTTTGTAATGCTTGAATGCTGCCAATGACCCCTCAGCCTTGTATTTATTGAAGGCCTTTTCTTTTGTATTAATATGCATTTTTATGTTGGAGTTTACCCAGGGTTTAGTTTTGCTCTTTTAAATGTATTTCCCTTTGGAATGCACTGGCCAATCCCTTTGTTTAGTATGCTCTTGAAGCACTCCCATTTTTGCTCCGTGTTCTTTGTTCCCAGGGTTCTATCCAATGTTATATTTTCTAGCTGAGAGCGCAGTTTTGGGAAATTGGCTTTTTTGAAATTCAGTGTTCTTATATTACCCTTGTGTTTCCTTTTACTATGATTAATACTGAAACTAATTGACCTATGGTCACTGTTCCCAAGTTGCCCTGTATTTCTATGTCCGTATGTATGTATGTATGTATCTCCCTCACTCATTAACACTAATGGGATAGAGAGAAAAAACACAAAACAGAAATTGTTCGGCACATTCTCTTTATCATGAGCAGAATGGTTTCATTTTGTATAACAGTTTATTCAGTATCTGCTTTACCACATTTCTTCTGCTCCCTTCCCCCAATGATTTTACTGAGATGGGTCCGTGATTTGGCCAATCCAGAGGATGGTATCAGTAACTTTGTGGTAGATCATGAAAATGAATGGACTGTCAGCCATGACTATGGGGTTTGGAAGGCCCACACTTAGATGGACAGCAGTTGCACTACTCCCCTCTGTTCCTCCCTCTTCAATGTTCAAATGAGACTGGTGGTACATCTGTCAACACAAAAAAAGTAAACATTAACCAAATCAAAAATTTTAAAGACTGCAAAATATCAAAAATATATTTGAAGAATAAGGTGAACTCTAGATTTGAATGCAGGAGAGTGGTAATAACAATCATTGGGAAAAACAGAACTTAAAAGGAGTTGTAAAGTCAGAAAGTGAATTCTATTGTAGCACCCTCCTAGGTAGGTGCTAGTGAGGACATGGCTCGGTTTGGAGGGGGGGGGGGGGAGTATAGCACCCTCCTAGATAGGTGCTAGTGAGGACATGGCTCAGTTTGGTGGGGAGGAGTGTAGCACCCTCCTAGGTGGGTGCTAGACAGAGTATAGTTTTTGGCTCTGTCTGCCTATCAGAGGAGCAGCAGGGAAATCTAGATTGCTTTCTGCCTACCAGAGAGCAGGATCTGTGAGTTAGGTCTGCTCATGGTGCTCAGTGAGTGATTCATCTGATCTAGGGAGTGTTTCACACTGGTCCAATGGGAAGGCATATTGGACAGTAGAGGAAATCTGACCAATGGGAACACAGGCTTTAATACAGCCCCAGTGATTGGCACAGACTGATTGTCTCAGTGCATTGTGCGGTGTGGTATAAAAGCCAGGAGCACATGTGCTGCGGGGGTTCTTTGGCTGGTGAGCAGAGTCTAGGAGGGAGGGTGACGGCTGTCTCTTCTTCTGTAGCAGTGGCACGCAGTCACAGGCAGTCGGCCTGGGGACCAGAAGGAAGGAGCTGAACCTAGAGGTCCATGAGAGCTGACTGGAGGGGTAGAGACACTGGAGACCCTCGAAAAACAGTATCGTGAGCACAGGGGATTGTGTCTAGGGGCCTGACCTGAGGGGGGCCACCCCGGTGTAGGATAGTCAGAGGATGGGTGTCAGCAGGTGGAGTGAAAGGGGGTACTAGGTGTGTATCCCGAAGATAATTCATACTTGCAAGTCATCTGTATAGAGGCTTAATCCTAAATTCATCTAAGTGGCAAGGTGAATCTGCAGCCTGGCTGCATCTTCAGACAGGAGTCCTCATCTACTATGAATAGTTATAGTTCAAGCTGGAGTATCCCACTCTTCCCTTCTCCCATCCCTAATTTAAATAAAACCACAAAAACAACTGCATCCCCTGGACTGTTGATTGACTGAGCCAGAGTGTAAAGAGTTAAATTGTGCATGTTGCAGTTGCTACCGGTAAACCAGGGGGACCGAGAGTGTATTATACAGCAGTCCTCAATGGGCTAGTGCTACATATGGGGGCTCATCCGGGAAGAACTCATGGGTTACCAGAATGGTTGCTAATGGCAACGGCCGGAAAATCTTGCAAAGTAATGTCATGCTTTTTCAAAAAATGTACTGGAGTGCCAGAAGAAAGAGTGATGTCTGCTCTACAGGGATTAGGAAGAGTGGGATGATAAGTCAAGTTTGCAATGATGGTTGCCAACAGCAACAGATGAACTTTTGTCAGAAAAACAGCCTGTCTCTATAAGTAACATGCAGGAGAGTAGATGAAGAGGAGATGCACTGTATTGTACAAAAGGACTGTGTCTGCTTTGCAGTAATCGGTGCAAGTGTGGATGGAGAAAGTAGTGACCCGGGACACGGGTCGGTGTGTCGGGGGTCGTGTCTGTACATGCACTACGAAGAGAAGTGTTGACTGTGCAATTTATGACAGCGGGACAATTTTCCCAAATAGTGTGGAGAGTGATGTCTGTGCATATACTGCGAAGAGAAGGGTTGACCGTGCAATTCCTTACAGCGGGACAGTTTTCAAAAACAGTAAAGGAAGTCATGTCTGTACATGTGCTGTGAAGAAAAATGTAGGCCGTGCAATGCCTGACAGCGGGACAATTTTCATAAACAGTGTGGGAGGTAAGTTGGCTTGGTGAGATGGAAGTGTAGCTGAGGCCCAGGTACAGACAGAGATGGCGGATGTGTGTGGATTGAGGAACACAGTCTGCCAGGCATTGATCTTCGTGCTGGCTGAGCAGAGGAGCAGCAGTGAAAAGGTTACTGCGCGGGAAAGCGTGCGCTGAAGAGATATGCCTAACAGAAAGAGCCACCGCCGGAGAGTCAGCTAGTCTGGAGTTGTGGGCGGGGTTGGCGCCCACAGACTGCCAATCCAAATAGAAGGACAGAGCTGAAACATCACGTCCGCCTTTGGGCATAGCTGAGGAGCAGACACGTGTGTGGAGGAACATGATGGCGGATGCCAGAGTGAGCCGGAGCGCAGGGACAATCCCACGTGTTGGCGGAGAACCTATGAAGTTGGTGGACGCTGTGGGACACCGGAGTTCGGTTGGTGCCCAATGGAAGACTGGTGCTGTGCAGCGGGAAGGACAAGGAGCATCTTGGTTTGGTATGTAGCCAGTGCTTGAGTGTGTCTATGCAACTGCAAGCCTGGAGTCAGTGTGGACACTGCGGTGATATGCTCATACAGGCGGTGCGGAGTGAGTGTCGGCCCAGGAAGCTGTATGTGAGTTGGAAGACCGGAGTTACTCAGGAGTTGCTGGTGCCCACGAAGATCTCTGTAGGCAGAGGTAGGGGAGTGCTGAGAGAGCTGCTGGAGCCGAGGCCAGTAGTGCAGACCTACACTGCCAGACCAGGGAGATTCACTCCTCCGAGGTGAAGTGCACCCAAGTCGTACAGGCCGAGTCGCGGCCAGGAAGAGGGCCAGTCACACCTGTAAGAGCAGAGTCCACAGCTTCTATCAAGGCAGTGGGGAACCAATGGGCTCCAGAGAGGGAGGCTTCCAGTGTGTCGAGTGAAGGGGAGGCCGGAGCCATTGACACAGGGTCCCCCAGCTTTCAGCATCAGTTTGGATCCTTGGAGAAGGGGATAGATGTATGGAAGTCTGAGGAAGAGACGGAGTGGGATTTGGGAGCAGATGAAAGGAGCAGCTCTACAAGTCCCAGTTTTCCTGATGAGGATACAAGGGATTTGGTGGTATATATGCAGCGTGCCAAGAATTTGGGGTTCTGTGAGGCCTATGCTACGCGGGTTCCAGATCTGTCCCCACCTCATACCTACACCTGGGCTCGGGATCCAAACAAGGCCTGTAAGAAACTCATCAGGAGACAAGAGACCCTGTACTCCCCACCTGGGAGAGGAAACAGACAAACCCTCCCCAGGTTCTGAAGATGGCAGCATCTGATACAGAGGAAGGTGGCCCTGGAGTATGGATACGACTACCCCTATGATATGCATCACTGATAGGCACTGATAGGCAGCACTGATGGGCACTGATAGACAGCACTTATGGGCACTGATAGGCAGCAATGATAGGTGGCACTGATGGACAATGATAGGCAACACTGAAAGGTGGCACTGCTGAGCACTGATAGGCAGGACTGATGGGCACTAACAGGCATCCCTGATGGGCACTGAAAGGCAGCACTGATGGGCACTAACAGGCATCCCTGATGGGCACTGAAAGGCATCACTGATGGGCACCGACAGGCATCACTGATGGGCACTGATGGGCACTGACAGGTATCACTAATGTCCTCACCTGGGCTAGTTCTTCACTAGCCTTCGGGTCCCTAGTGCAAGCATCTTAACTGTGGACAGCTGGCTGTGCTGCTTCTTGTGGCTTCACAGCAGGCTGCCCACTGCGCATGTGTGAGCTCTTTGTGAATGGTCCTGAATGGACCTGTGACGTGTCCCAGAAGACCGCAAGGGGGAGGAGGAAAGGAGAACTTCAACTCCCATCACCTAGGCGGTCAGAGCGGAAGTGGGAGTGGGTATCTGTCAAAAATAGGTACCCGCTCCTCCCCAAAAAAAATGACATTCGAAATGTGGCAGAGGAGGAGGGGGAGGAATACTTAAAGGGAAACTTCCCCTTTTGAGGGAAGCTCTACTTTACAAGCAGGCACTGAATGGCTTTTGTTTTGCTTCCTAAAGTGAAGCTCTAAAGCTCAAGGTTTGTATTTTGTAGGCCAATCATTTCCCTATGTTTAACATGCGATCTTAGTTTGGTGCTGCTCATTGTTCTCCTTGCTGGAGAGAAAGCTGTACCTGAAGACTTGTAGTGCAAGAATCTCCCTACTTCATTATTCATTCATTCATTCATTCATTCATTCATTCATTCATTCTGTGGATCAGTACTTCCTACAGTATATCCCTCATTTTGCTTTTTTATCATTTCCCCCAGTTATCAGATTACCAGTCATCGGGAGGGGCAACTCTGACATGAGGAAGCTAAGGCCTGCCTTCACCAAGATGGCCACCTCCACACAGAGACACAGTGCAGAACAAGGCATGGTAAGTCAGTAATGGGGAATAGAAAAGCTTCAGGGGGATCATGGGAAATACTAATGATTAGTCCTTAGACAAAAGATAAATACTTACATCTGAAACTTTCATCTTTTCTTTCACTGAGATCCCGGAGAAGTCAGCTTTCTCACTATTAAACATGCTCTCCATGCCCATGACCATCATGTGATGCTTCAGATCAACTGGATGGTTGAAGGATATTTTGGGTATGTAGAGGTCCAGAGTACTGTGGAGGAAAATTCACATTAGTGTCTGTATTAGCAATACTAACTATCCCAGGTATTCTCAATCAGGCAAAGAGTCTTTGCAAGCTACAGCAACCCCTATCAGCCTTTTAGAACATAAAGTGTAATTCCAGCCAAGACGTAACTAAGCCTAGACCTACTCTCATCCCAATTCTAAGGCTATTCTATCTACCCTGAAAAAAAAAAAAAAAGTGCCTTTGCTTACCTATTTTGGGGGTGCTGTGATCCAGTCACATGACCAGTGTAAAGGTGGGACAGCCAACAATGGATCTCCCATAGTAATCCAATGGGTGACACCACTGCATAGGCTCTGCAGCCGTTGTTGGCAATCTCTTCTCCGCACTGAAGCTGGGGAGATGATGTGTCTGGACCAGAGTGACTTCAGAAATAAAAAGTATAGGCATCTTTCCTTTTACAGAGTGTGACGGTATTCACCATCACTGGAATTTAAAGACAGATAAGTAATGGTTTGGATTGCTTCATATTTGCCAGCAATATCTCCATATAGAAATATTAAGATTTATTCCCATTTGCCATGAAATCCGTAATTCCTAAATGCTGTGTATATTACATATCTTTCAATGTCAGCAAGGTTTTCCTTGAGTTTGTGTATTGGGAATGTGGCCTGTCTCATTGTAAGTGCTAATGACCTCCCATTGTTCTGTGTCTGGCTATTGTGTACATTGATTGCCCCCTGGGGGCTTCTGCACATGGCAGTCTTTCTAATCAAGCTAAACGGGCCAATCCCTGCTGACTCATTTTCAATTCCTCATTTGCATGGCTAAGGAGGACCTGAAGGAGAACGGCATGTACTGTGCAATTGACCAATGGGAAAGCGGTTGTTGGGGGGCAGGATGTTCCAAATTCTGTATAAAAGTGTGCTGGTTACTTCCAATAAATGGTCTTCCTGTTTGAACTTACATACAGCCTGCTTGGTGTTTGTTCTAATGGATTCCGAACGGCACATAGCTGTAGTTCGGATCCCGGAGCCTTGGTTGACCGAACCATCAGACGTTGCGATCTGCAAGCTGACTCATTAGAAACAGAGGAGTGTCGGAAGAGCGGAAGTGAGCGAGCAAGGGTCTCGTCACACAGAGTAAATAGAATACGTTTAGAATGGGGATGGGACAGGGGCGTAGATAAGGGGGGGGGGGGTCAGGGGGGTCCAAACCCTCCCCCCCCAGAGCATCGGTCAATTTCACAGCAGCTAGGCTAGTATAGTCTATCAGCTGCGGGAGCCGCACTGCCACTGGGGAGACCACCCGTCTCATCCACGAGGCTGACAGGCAGGGCCCGGCTGACATTGAAGCCATGTTTACTATTTGCTTCACTAACAGATGTGCCTGCTGGGGGAGCTGTATATACTATATATATATATATATATATATATATATATACACACACACACATCACCATTTGTCACAGCGTGGCAGGCGTGATGATTATCGTTCTCTGGGTACTCAAGGCTGAACCCCCCCCCCCCCGGGAAAAAAAAAATTATTTACGCCCCTGGGGTGGGAGTAGGTTTACCCACATCAATACCGGATACTTTCACCCCCTTCCTGCCCAGGCCAATTTTCAGCTTTCAGCGCTGTCACACTTTGAATGACAATTGAGCGGTCATGCAACACTGTATCCATATGACATTTTTATTTTTTGGAGACAGATAGAGCTTTCTTATGGTGGTATTTAATCACCGCTGGGTTTTTTAGTTTTAACAAACTAAAAAAGACCACAAAGTTTAAAAAAAGAAAAAAGAAAAAGTTTTTCTTAGTTTTGGTTATAAAATTTGGTTAATAAGTAATTTTTCCCCTTCACTGATGGGCGCTGATGAGGCTGCACTGACAGGCGCTGATAGGCTGCACTGATGATTCGCTACTGATGGGCACTGATGAGGCAGCACTGATTAGGTGGCACTGATGGGCACTGATAAGGAGGCACTAATATGCATCCCTGATGGACACTGATATGCAGCACTCATGGGCACTCATAGGTGGCACTGGTGGGCACTGATAGACCGCACTTATGGGCACTGATAGGCAGCAATGATAGGCCCTGATAGATGGCACTGATGGGCACTGATAGGGGGCACTGATGGGTGGCACTGATAGGCAAACCTGAAAGGTGGCACTGCTGGGCACTGATAGGCAGTATGCAGCAGCTGAAAACTGGTTTCTCGCTCTCCTGCCGGCATTCAGCTGCTGCAGGGAGACATAGGGCCCCCTGCGGAATCTGTTGGCTTCCCTGGCATGTAAAGAAAAAAAAAAAATTGTAAAAAAAAAAAAATTATAAAAAAAAAAGTAAAGTAAAATAATTATAAAACATTAAACTTTTTTATCTAATTTAAATTTTTTTTTCAAAAATGTAAAAACGAATAAAAAAAAAAGAAGGACTAATTCACACAGCTTCTCTGTTATCTTTGTCTCCTCTAGGAACGATTTTAGTATATTTTTAGTGAAAATGTTGTTTTGATATATTCGAGGGAGGGGGGGTAGTAAGGCTGTACGGCGCCCCCCGTGATTTCTAACAGCAGCCCTGACCACCTTCTGGGGTATTCTGTACTCAGCCACAAGGGGGAGCCCTCTCGTCACCTCCAGTCAGGTATGTGGCACATTGCCTGTTATACTCTGTTCTGTGCTTATGGTATATATACCCCATTTACCATCCTGTTGGCATCCAATTTATTCTGCATTCATTCAGTAAGCATCAAGTTGCACATTGCTGGTTGAATAGTCGGTTGGCAGTGTTTAAACTGAAATTCTGTTTTAAGCAGCGCTCACCTGGTTTTCATTAAGCGTAGGTATTTTTTTATCTTGAGGGGGGTCAGTGATTCTTGCATGCGGTAGAATTGACCCAGATATGGCAGGATGAGGACAAGGGATATGTCACCAGCGTATGGCACCTCCACCACAGTGCATGCAATCATGTTATCCCTGTACACCTTATACAATCCTGACCCGTGCATCATCGTCACTTCCACCGTCTTCTCCTTGTTCACCTTGAAAACTCCTTTCTTTGTAAGTTTTTTGTCAAATTCTTTTTTCCATTTACCTGGAGGAAAGGTAAAAGATAGCGGCTTTAAAGGTAAACTATCATGGTTTGGGATTCAATCTCCTAGTTCACTCCCTGGTCATCTCGTACCTCGACTACTGCAATTCACTCCTCATTGGCTTACCTCTACATAGGCTCCTCCCCCCTTCAATCCATCATGAATGCTGCTGCCAGACTCACCCACCTTACCAATCGCTCAGTGTCCGCTCGCTGCTCCTCTCTGCCAATCCCTCCATTGGCTTCCGTTCACCCAACAAATTCAATTCAAAATACTAACCACATCTTACAAAGCCATACACAGTTTAGCCCCCAGCTTCCTCACCAGTCTAGTCTCAAAATACCAACCTAATCGTTCTCTTTGTTCCTCTCAAAACCTCCTGCCCTCTAGCTCCCTCGTCACCAGGGCCGGTGCTACCACTAGGCGAACTAGGCAGCTGCCTAGGGCGCACTTCCACCTAGGACTCAGCCATGGCCAGTGGCATATTTCTCTCCTGTCACCTCCTCATCCCCGGTGGATGTCACCCCTAGAGAGAGGGGCAGTGTGTACAAAAAGGTGGGTGTAGGGTTAAAGGGGAGCAGTGTGTATATGAAGGGGGGGTGTAAGGTTAAAGGGGGGCAGTGTGTATAGGCAGGGGGGTGTAGGGTTAAAGGGGGGCAGTGTATATAGGAAGGGGGGGGGTGAATGGATAAAGGGGGGCTGTGTGTATAGGAAGGGGGGGTGAATGGATAAAGGGGGGCTGTGTGTATAGGAAGGGGGGTGTATAGGAAGGAGGGGTGTAGGGTTAAAGGGGGTGTAGCATTAAAGATGGGCAGTGTGTGCAGGAAGGGGTTAAAACGTTAAAGGGGGGCAGTGTGTGCAGGAAGGGGGATGTAGGGTTAAAGGGGGGTATATCATTAAAGGTGGTTTAGCATTAATGGGGGGCAGTGTGTGCAGGCAAAAGGGATGTTGGGTTAAAGGGGGTGTAGCATTAAAGAAGGGCAGTGTGTGCAGGAAGGGGTTGAAGTGTTAAAGGGGGGCAGTGTGTACAAGAAGGGGGTGTAGGGTTAAAGGGGGGCAGTGTGTACAGGAAGGGGGTGTAAGGTTAAAGGGGGGCAGTGGTACAGGAAGGGGGTGTAGGGTTAAAGGGGGGCAGTGTGTACAGGAAGGGGGGTGTAGGGTTAAAGGGGGGCAGTGTGTACAGGAAAGGGGGTGTAGGGTTAAAAGGGGCAGTGTGTACAGGAAGGGGGTGTAGTATTAAAGGGGCAGTGTGTGCAGAAGGGGGGTGTAGGGTTAAAGGGGGGCAGTGTGTAAAGGAAGGGGGGTTTAGCATTAAAGGAGGCAGTGTGTGCCGGAAGGAGGATGCAGGGTTAAAGGGGGGTATATCATTAAAGGGGGTGTAGCATTAAAGAAGGTCAGTGTGTACAGGAAGGGGGTGTAGGGTTAAAGGGGGGCAGTGTGTACAGGAAGAGGGATGTAGGGTTAAAGAAGGTGTAGCATTAAAGAAGGGCAATGTTTGCAGGAAGGGGTTGAAGCGTTAAATAGGGGCAGTGTGTACAGGAAGGGGGTGAGGGGTTAAAGGGGGGCAGTGTGTAAAGAAAGTGGGTGAAGGATTAAAGGGGGCAGTGTATACAGAAAGGGGAGTGTAGGGTATAAAGGGGGAGGGCATTATGTGCAGGAAGGGGGGCAATGTGTACAGTTTTTTTTGTAAGGGTAAAGTAGCTGGTCTTGCCTAGGGCACAAAATAGTCTAGCACTGGCCCTGCTGGTCATCTCCTCCCATACTCACCTCCAGGACTTTTCCAGAGCCTCTCCAATCCTATGGAACTCCTTACCCCAATCTGTCCGATTATCTCCTACTCTATTAGCTTTTAGATGATCCCTGAAAACCCTCCTCTTCAGAGAAGCCTATCCTACCCATCCCTGAAAACCCTCCTCTTCAGAGAAGCCTATCCTACCCACACCTAACAACTGTACTTCCATTTTCTCCATCAGCCCATCCCCCACAGTTATTGCCTTGTTTCACTTGACCCTCCCTTCTAGATTGTAAGCTCTAAGGAGCCGAGCCCTCTAATTCCTTCTGTATTGTAACTGTATTGTCTTCCCTCATATTGTAAAGCGCTGAGCAAAATTTATTAGCGCTATATAAATCCTGTATAATAATAATAATAATCCCCAGAATCCATAAAGAATGTAGCAGACAAAGTTTGTGAAAGTGTCTCTCATAGGTGTGCACCCCAAAGCTCAAACACGTACTGTATGCGTGTTTGTGCATGTGTATATATATATATATATATATATATATATATATATATATATATATACACTGACGGTGTCAGAGCAGTAGACGGTGTCAGTAGAGCACTAGATGGTGTCATAGGGGCAGAGATTGGTGTCAGTAGAGCAGTGGATGGTGTCATAGGGGCAGAGATTGGTGTCAGTAGGACAGTGGACGGTGTCAGTAGGGCAGAGATTGGTGTCAGTAGGGCAGAGATTGGTGTCCTAGGGGCAGAGATTGGTGTCAGTAGGGCAGTGGATGGTGTCATAGGGGCAGAGATTGGTGTCAGTAGGGCTGTGGACGGTGTTAGTAGAGCAGTGGATGGTGTCATAGGGGCAGAAATTGGTGTCAGTAGGGCAGTGGACGGTGGGAGTAGGGCAGTGGATGGTGTCATAGGGGAAGAGATTGGTGTCAGTAGGGCAGTGGATGGTGTCATAGGGGCAGAGATTGGTGTGAGTAGGGCAGTGGATGGTGTCATAGGGGCAGTGGATGGTGTCAGTAGGGCAGTGGATGGTGTCAGTAGGGCAGTGGATGGTGTCAGTAGGGCAGTGGATGGTGTCATAGGGGCAGAGATTGGTGTGAGTAGGGCAGTGGATGGTGTCATAGGGGCAGAGATTGGTGTGAGTAGGGCAGTGAATGGTGTCATAGGGGCAGAGATTGGTGTCAGTAGGGTAGTGGATGGTGTCATAGGGGCAGAGATTGGTGTCAGTAGGGCAGTGGACGGTGTCAGTAGGGCAGTGGATGGTGTCATAGGGGCAGAGATTGGTGTCAGTAGGGCAGAGATTGGTGTCAGTAGAGCAGTGGATGGTGTCATAGGGGCAAAAATTGGTGTGAATAGGGCAGTGGATGGTGTCATAGGGGCAGAGATTGGTGTCAGTAGGGCAGTGGACTGTGTCAGTAGGGCAGTGGATGGTGTGAGTAGGGCAGTGGACGGTGTCAGTAGGGCAGAGATTGGTGTCAGTAGAGCAGTGGATGGTGTCATAGGGGCAGAGATTGGTGTCAGTAGGGCAGTGGACGGTGTCAGTAGTTTTTAATTTTAATATTTTTTATATTTTTAATTATTTTATTTATTTATTTTTTTTTTCATTTTTTTTTTTTTTGTAGAAAAAAGAGAAATAGTTTTTTATTTGGTGAAATATCAGGGGTCCAAAAAAGGGGGAATATGCGCCACATGGGGTGATTAGGGTGTGCCCAGGCACACCTGGCACACTCCGTGCGCACGCCTATGATGTCTCTCATAGTTACATACTGTAGTTAGTCTGGTTGAAAAAAAGACACAAATCCATCCACTTCAACCAATAAAAGAGACAATAAAAAAAAAAAAAAATGATACAATCCTTTATACACAGTCCTATACCCAGAGCTGATCCAGAGGAAGGTAAACCCTCCCCCCTCCCCAGCAAAGTATGATCCAATTTCATCCAGCAGTGAAAAAAAAATCCTTCCTGATCCCCCTCTCATGCATTCTGGTGAAGAATGCGCGGAATTCATGCACCTTTCCAGAACCTGGAGCTGGATTTGGCACTTATAGAATCCATGGGAGACACTTCAGCAAAATCCGTCTGTTTCGGTTTCTTTCAGTTATGTAAAATAAGTGATTGTTCCTAATTAGCTCAACTTTCATAAAACAGAAACAATAAAGAGCAAGAAGGTAACCAAAAATAACCCCAAATAGAGACTCAAGTATAGAATAAAAAATATATTTATTATAACATCATTAAAATATTTATTTGCAGAAAATCAATTCATAAGAATATACATGTACAAAATCAGAGGCGTAACTAGAACCTTCAGGGCCCCCGGTGCAAGAAACCATGCAGGACCCCCAGACCTCTGGCCGGGGCTCTTCCCACTGATCCTGGGGCCCTTTACTCTCGTTGCGGGGCCCTTTATTACAGTCCCGCAGCGGGACCCTTTCACAAGTTCTGCAGTGGGCCCCCTTCCTGCCATCTTGGGGCCTCCCCAGGGTGGTGGAATGCCAGGGCCCGGTTGCAAGTGTGACCTTTGTGACCCTGGAAGTTCACCCACTGGTGTCAGTAGTTTTTATTTTTTGGTATTTTATTTTTTTACAATGTGACTGACTATGACTCTGTCCATTCAGAAAAGGAAGGAGCTGGTAAATTACATATTTACCGACCCCTTCCTGGTTCTCTATTGTGACACATCCCCTGCAGCAGCCGACAGGAGAGGGGAGGGAGCACAGTGGGGGGGGGGGGAAGGGAGCACAGTGGTGGGGGGGGGGGGGGGGAGCACAGTGGGGGAGAGGGAAGGGAGTACAGTGGGCAGTGGGGAGGGGGGGCAGCACAGTGGTGGGGGGGGACCAGGGGAGCACACAGGGGCCCAGAGACAGCAGAACACATGTGAACTGGATAGGAGGAGCGGCGGGGGCAGCAGAGGAACCAATCTCCTCCATTTTCCTCCTGCAGCTCCAGGAAGAAAAAGGAGGACAGTGATTTCTCTACATGCTGCCCCCGCCGCCCCTCCTATCCAGGTGTACAGGGGAGCCGCACGGGCCCCCCGGAGCATGGGGCCCGGTTGCAATTGCAACCCCTGCAACCCCTGTAGTTATGCCCCTGTACAAAATATAGAAAAGTATCTCCCCATAAATACAAAGTCTCTCCTAGTAAGAGCATAATACACTAGAGCAGGGTTTCTCAACCAGGGTTCCTCCTGAGGTTGCTAGGGGGGTTCCTCCTGAGGTTGCTGGGGGTTCCTTGACAAATGGGCAAGTTCTGCCTCTCAGATAAGTTCTCAATGACACCATTGTTCCTTTTATCCATCTGTAAGGGGGTAATTCTTCCCAATGATGACAAGAGTAAGGGGCATTCTTCCCACTGACTGTCACACTAATGTGTAGAGTTGTAGATTTTTAATTTTTAGCAGGGGTTCCCTGAGACCAAAAATTTATTTCAAGGGTTCCTCTGTGTTGAAAAGGTTGAGGAAGGCTGCACTAGGGGGACCTGAAAATGAATACCCGTTCCAAATGTAGACACAAATCTTGCAATGGTCTGTAGAAATTATGTTTAGATCTCACTGGTATCTCGAAAAGGTTACAGGATCGCTACGTGTTTCACTTGTAGCTTCATCAGGGGATCCTGTTATTACCAAATCCCACGGGGGGAGGGAAAAAGAAGAGAGAGCGCGGAGCATATTGAAACGGCAGGGGAGTCCCTGGGTAAGGGGGTTTGCGGTACAAAGGATCAGCATTCCTCCAACAGAAGGGGACATCTGAAAGGACTCTATAGGATCATCTATTCTTTCTGGACCCACAACTTGTTCATTTCAAGTCCAATATACTTTTGAAAAGTGTTTGTGGCCCCTGTAAGATACTCCCAAATCTGTGACCCCAGAGAGACACTCACGGTATGTGTGTGTTTTCTGTGTGCTGTCCATCCTTTCACTGGAGTGGGGGTGTCCGGGATTTCTCCCCCCCCCCCTGCCGTTTCCGGGTGCTCCGTGCTGGTGGGGCTGGAGCATGATAATTTGGGGGGGGGGGGGGGGGCAGCAAAATACCCACACCCACTGTGTACCCAATACCCATTCACATGGGGGGGCGGGATCTGGGGGCCCCCCTTTTTAAAAGGGGCTTCCAGATTCTGATAAGCCCTCCTCCCACAGACCCCGACAACCACAGCCCAGGGTCAGAGCTCCCCCTGCCCCAAAGCACCCACACGCCCATGTTGAGGGTATGGTTCAAGAGGGGGGGCACGCTCTTCCCTTCACCTTTCCTGACCTGCTGGGGTGCATGCTCAGATAAAGATCTGGTATGGATTTTGGGGGGGGGTCCCCATGCTGTTTTTTTTTTATATTTTGCCATGGGGTTCCCCCTAAAATCCGTACCAGACCTGAAGGGGGGGGGGGGCGGCACTTTTTTTTTTTATTCAGCTGTGGGTGGCAAAACTCATTGACAGCTGGTTTTTAAGGGCGCCACGGCCGGCTTCCTGGCCCCACTTCTTAACAACCAAATTACACTTCACCCTGTAAAGCTTCGCCCAATCAGGGTGCAGAATGCACTGTGCAGCGCTCACTGCATTGCAGGGTGTTCGTCGGAATTAACACCCGGTGAACCCCTTGCAATTTCGGGTGTATGGCGAATTGCCGAACAGACAAATGTTTGGCCCGAACTCATGAAGTCAACAATAAAATGGACTTACCTTGAAAGACTGCATAATCCAGAAGAACCATTAATGTTTTGGAATCCAGGTTACTGACCATATTCTGTATCTTATGGTTTGTTCTGTCGCTCACAATCTTATTGATGGTTTTCTCAGCTTTCTTAGGGTCTCTGAAGCTGATGGGATTAATGGAGGCGTTGTAGTAGCGAGCCACGTTACGTTTGTATTCTTCTAAAACATTTGCCGACTTGTCTATGAAGGCCTCATTACCGAGCTCGAACTCCACGTCTTTGGTTTGGTGGCTCAACGTTTGAAGAATCTTTCTGTTGCCCTCATTCAGATCCTCGTCTTTCATGGTGTCACCCAGGCCTAAGGCGTAAAAGATCTCCTTGTGGGTTCTTGTTCGGGCACCAAGAGCCAACATGGAGAGGGTTGTGTAAATGCTCATCGGTGAAAAACACAAGTTGGGTGGGGGTCTTCCTACTGGCGTTGAAATTTGTTGATAAATCCTCACAGCAAAGTCCATTTGAGATTTAGTTACTTCTGACTCTTGCGATGCGGGTTTGTAGTTTAGTTCTTGGTCCGGTTCCAAAGGGTCGGTCGCGAGGACCAGAGAGACGAACAACTGGAGGAGGAGAAGAACCTTCATTTTCCTTTACCCCCTGTGTAAAATAAATTAAGTGTTTTAGGGTTTGATCACACATGTGAAGCAATGTTCATTAACTACCTAACAACCGCCTGCCGCAGTAAAGCCCCTCCTGCGCTGCTGCCCCCACTCGGCAGCGGGGACTCTGATGCATGGAGCTGGCGGCTCTGATTGCTGCCTGACACCCGCGATCGCTCCCCGCTGAGAGAGAAGAACAGTCAGCTGTTGTAAACACATCTGACCGTTCTTCTCCCTGGAATGATCACAGAGCGCCTGTGATCCTTCTATATAGGATCACAGGTCTCTATGGTCATTCCACAAGCCCCGCCCCCATACAGTTAAAACACGCCCCTAGGTACACATTTAACCCTTTGATCGCCCACTGTGAAGAAGCCGATACGACGAAACAGCTTGGAAACTGAAGTTTAGTAAACATTTACATCAAATAATTATATTTATTGGATGATTTTTATATATTTTTTAAGAAATATATATATATATATATATATATATATATACTGTATATATATATATATATATTTCTTAAAAAATATATAAAAATCATCCAATAAACATAATATATATATATATATATATATATATATATATATATATATATATATATATATTTTATACATGGTGGTAATACCCTTGTTTGTTTTTTGTCTTTTGTGGTTCTGTAGGACTTAGGAGTAACTAGAACCTTTAGGGCCCCGGTGCAAGAAAAGAAGGGCCCCCCCGGAGCCCTGGCCGGGGCCCTTCCCTTCAAGCCTGGGGCTCTTCCCACTGATCTTGGGGCCCTTTACTCTTGATGCGGGACCCTTTCCCAAGTTCTTCAGTGGGCCCCCTCCCTGCCATCTTGGGGTCTCCCAAGAATGCCAGGGCTCGGTCGTAAGTGTGACCTTTGCGACCCTGGAAGTTCCCCCACTGGTGTCAGTAGTTTTTATTTTTAGGTATTTTAATTGTATTATTTCTATCATTTTATTTTATTTTTTTTACAATGTGACTGACTATGACTCTGTCCATTCAGAAAAGGTAGGAGCTGGTAAATTACATATTTACCAACCCCTTCCTGGTTCTCTATTGTGACACCTCCCCTGCAGTAGCCAGCAGGAGAGGGGAGGGAGCACAGTGGGGGGGGGGGCGGAACCAGGGGAGCACACAGGGGTCCAAAAATAGCAGAACGCAAGTGAACTGGATAGGATGAGTGGGGGGGGGGGAGCAGCACAGTAGGGGGGGCAGGGGAGCACACAGGGGTCCAGAGACAGCAGAACACAAGTGAACTGGATAGGAGGAGTGGCGGGGGCAGCATACAGAGGAACCAATCTCCTCCATTTTCCTCCTGCAGCTACAGGAGGAAAAAGGAGGACAGTGATTTCTCTACATGCTGCCCCCCCCCCCCCCCCCCGCCGCCCCTCCTATCCTGGTGTACAGGGGAGCCGCACAGGCCAATGGGAGCATGGGGCCCGGTTGCAATTGCTACCAGGGTCGGCGCTACCACTAGGCAAGTTAGGCAGCTGCCTAGAGCGCACTGCCACCAAGGGCGCCCTGCATTCCCCTTCTCAGTCTCTTCCCTCCCTCTCCCCTGTGCTGTGCAGCAGCGAGCCACTCTGGTCTCTGTATAATCTATCAATTACTGACAGGCGCACTGTGATCGGCAACTCAGCAAGTGTCATCACCGTGTCCTGTGAACAGTCGGTCCGCTGCTGTCTGATGTCTGTGACAGTCTGTCTCTATCATCAATCACTTCACATATCAGAGGGACTGGGCTTGTCAGTGCAGCCAGCGTGGGGGTCTGGGAGTGGGAAGAAGAGGCGGTGTAACGTTAAAAAACCATACCCCGTGAAGAAACCATACCCCTCGTCACTTCCGGTCTGAAACAGCAGAGCAGCGCAGCAGAGCGCATGCTCAGAGCCCTGGAGACGTAATTGAACAAGAAAGAAGTTCACAAGTGCGCATGCTCGGAGGGTACGATATGTTAACGGCACTAATACTTGCGGCGGTAACATTAAAACAGTTCTGCTGCAACATCAATCATCTCCTCTCCTCTCCCTGTCACTTCCCTGATCTCCCCTAATAAATATAAAAGCGGCGGCGGGTGTATGAAATGTAAGTGACGGCGATCTGTGCTCCGTGATCCGCATTTATATTTATTAACCGAGATCAGGGAAGTGACAGGGGAAGGAGCGGACATGAGGCATGATGCAGAGGAGCTGTTATAATGTAACCGCCGCAAGTTAAACTACCGTGAGAAATCCATACCCTCCGTAGGTGCACCGGAAGTGACGAGGGTATGGTTTTCTCACGGAACAGCGGCAGAGAGGAGAAGCATGGAGTGTGGAGTCTATGCAGTTGAGAGAGCAGCAAGCCAGCAACGAACTGATCCGAGGAGGAGAAACCAAAGCAAGAAACGATTGGAAGGTGCATGCTGGAGCCTGGCTGGAGGACTCAACTCATAGAATCATCATTTAAAATATGTTTTCTACATACTGTTACAATATCCTGGTTCAGGCTCGGGTCACACTTATGCGATGCAGCCTGTTCCCACATCGCACACGCACCCTTGGCAGTTCACACTGCCATATGCGATACGCTGGGGGTGTCAATGTAATGTTAACGACACCCCCAGTTTGATCGCATATCGCAGTGCGATCTGACAGTTCGCACAGGATCAGATTGCACAAGTGTGAACCGCTGTGCGATCCGATCCTGATGCGGCTAAAAAAAAGGGTCCCTGTGCGTCTTTGCTGCAGATGCAGTGCGAATTTAGCCATACAAAGTGTATGGCTAAACTCGCACCGCACAGCCGATCGCATGGAATGAAGGAGCAGTGCACTCCGATATTAGATGCGATCGCCGCACACGCACATATGTGAACCGGCACTTAAGAAGCTATCCTAAAAGATCCTGGTTTGGAATTAGAAGCTATCCGGGGGCCAGGGGGGAGGGTGTTACGGTGGTTACTTCTGACTGCTATTAAGTTAGATTTTTTTTGTTCAACCTGCAGTCTGCAGACTGAATGCCAGTTCACATTTGTGCTGTTTGCAAGATCGCATGTAATTCAGAGCGCACTGGTCCTTCATTACATGTGATCTCATGTGCTGATGCGAGTTCAGCCATACACTTTGTATGGCTGAATTCGCAGCACATCCGCAGCAAACTCGCACAGGAGGCTTTTTTTGAGCCGCATCCGAATCAGATCGCACAGTGGTTCACACTTGTGCAATCCGATTCTGTGCGAACTTGCAGATCGCACTGCGATATGCGATCGCAACTGGGGGTGTCGTTAACTTTTAATTGATACCCCCAGCGTATCGCATATGGCAGTGTGAACTGCCTGTGCTGTGAATGCGATGCGGGAACACGCTGCATATTTGCAGCATTCCTGCGTCACACAAGTGTGAACCGGCACATAGTGCCAGTTCACACTATTGTGATGCAGGAACGCTGCGAATCTACTGCGTGTTCCCGCATCGCAATCACAGCACAGGCAGTTCACACTGCCATATGCGATACGCTGGGGGTATCAATTAAAAGTTAACGACACCCCCAGATCAGATCGCATATCGCCGTGCAAACTGAAAGTTCACACAGGAATCGGATCACACTGGTGTGAACCACCATGCAATCCGATTCTGCTGTTGACAAAAAAAGGGTCCTGTGCGAGTTCAATGCAATTCAGATTTGAATTCAGCCATACAATTTGCATGGCTTAATTCACACCACATAGACATTGCATGTAATTTTAGTGCCAGTTCACACTATTGCGATGACAGACATTGCATGTGATTCGGAGCACACTGCTCTGCAAATCACATGCGATGTCTGTGCGATGCAAATTCCGCCATACAGATTTTATGGCTGAATTCACATCTGAATCACATTGAACTCGCACAGGACCCTTTTTTTGTCCACAGCAGAATCGGATCGCATGGTGGTTCAAACCAGTGCGATCCGATTCATGTGCGAACTGTCAGACTTAGATTGCACTGCAATATGCGATCTGATCTGGGGGTGTCGTTAACTTTGAATTGACACCCCCAGCGTATCGCATATGACAGTGTGAACTGCCTGTGCTGTGAATGCAATGCGGGAACACGCAGTAGATTCGCAGCGTTCCTGCATCACAATAGTGTGAACTGCTAAGTTATGTTTTGCATATGAGAAAATGTTTACAATTAAAATCAACTATTTTAAAATTAGCTGGTCTAGTAAAGCGTTGTATGCAAAATGGTAGCAGTCATTAAAAAGGGGAGGTATACATGTGGAGGGCAAAGGAGGTGGAGCCTGGGCGGATACAATGGGCGGAGCCAAGGGGGCGGCAAAATGAGGTTTCGCCTAGGGTGTCAAAAATCCTTGCACCGGCCCTGATTGCAACCCCTGCAGTCCCTGTAGTTACACCCCTGCTGTATGAGTGCCCTGAAAGTCCCACAACCCGTACATTTTAATTTTTTTGTTCCAAATTAATAACTACTGCAGTAGAGAACAGACACAAAGAGATACATTCCGCATCTTTATAAAATAAACTGTTTCACCTTTCTTTGATGCAATTAAAGCCTTTTATACACAGGATTATGTAGATATCACATTATTATTACAATTGTACTTTTATGGTAACAAGGGGCGTAACATACGCAGGCTAATTCTTATCAGGACTCGAAAGAATGCAAACATGTAATGAAAACATTATTAATGCCGTGTGCACAAAGAGTGCCGTGTGCAATACATACAGAATAGAATACAGGCTGTGCAAAATAAAATAGAATAAAATAAAGTAGAACCTACCGGTATAAACGCTCTCACCTGTCCTCTGCAAGGCAGAAATCTCGGAGAGTCTGACACTTATATTGTCTATGAAAAAGTTTGCTAATCAGATCCACTGTGAGGTCACAATGCCCCGACCCAAAAGAAATGACCGCAACTCTGGACGGCGTCAAACATTGCAAAAAAAAAGTGGGATGATTGTTTCCTTGTGTTTAACTGTGAGAGTGTCATCCGATGTAAAGAGAACCTGTCATGAGATGGAGGGGGGGGGGGGCGGGGGGGGGGATTCTTCCTTACAATTAGAAGTTTACTGATAGGATGAGTAGGCTGATGATCACCTGGGATTCCTCATGAACTGATGAGTGTTTACACCCCCTGCGACTCCCCTCCCCACCATTGATGACCACATATAACCCCCCCCCCCCCCCCCCACACACACACACACACACTTATAATAGCCACATTGGTTGCCAGTTTAACCACTTCCGCTCCCCTTAATGACCAGGACATTTTTTGCGATTCGGCACTGCGTAACTTTAACGGACAATTGCGCGGTCGTGCGACGCTGTACCCAAATACAATTGACGTCCTTTTTTTATCACAAACAGAGCTTTCCTTTGGTGGTATTTGATCACCTCTGCGGATTTTAGATTTGGCGCTATAAATAAAAAAAGAGCAACAATTTAAAAAAAAAACTCAATATTTTTCAAATTCTGCTATATAACATTCCCAATAAAAAAAAAATTCAAAAATCAACTTTTTTTTATCATTGTAGGCCAATTTGTATTCTGCTACATATTTTTGTTAAAAAAATTCCCAAAAAACATATTTTTATTGGTTTGCACAAATGTTATCACGTCTGCAAACTCGGGGATAGATTTATAATATTTTTAATTATTTTATTTTTATTTTTTTACTAGTAATGGCAGTGATCGCTGTACCCAAATAAAATTAATGTCCCTTTTTTTCCCCACAAATAGAGCTTTAATTTGGTGGTATTTGATCACCTCTGCGGTTTTTAGATTTTGCGCTACAAATAAAAAAAGAGCGAAAATTTTGAAAAAAAAACACAATATTTTTCACATTCTGCTATAAAACATTCCCAATAAAAAAAAATTCAAAAATCCTTTTTTTTTTTTTTTTTTTATCGTTGTAGGCCAATTTGTATTCTGCTACATATTTTTGGTAAATAAAATCCCAAAAAGCGTATTTTTATTGGTTTGCGCAAAAGTTATCGCGTCTACAAACTAGGGGATAGATTTATGATATTTTTATTTTATTTTATTTTTTTATAGTAGTAATGGCAGTGATCGCTGTACCCAAATAAAATTAAAGTGGAGTTCCACCCTAAAATTAAACTTACCTCCATCTTCTCGCTCCGGGTCACCTGAAAAACAAATGGATAATCGCAATTTTTTTTTTTTTTTTTTTACTTACCTGGTAGAGAAAATATACTTACCTTACTTCCTTCTTCCTCCCCTCGGCGGCCGCGGCCCGTCGTCACTTCCTGGCTTTTGCAATGATTCCTGGGAGCTGAACGTCATCGCTCCCAGGAATCATTGCGCCTGCACCGGCCCTGACGTCAGTTCCGGCACGCGCGTGTCATTCCCTTCTAGACAGCTTCTGGGCATGCCCAGAAGCTGTGGAGGGATGACGCGCGCGCACCGGAAGTGACATCGGGGCCGGTGCAGGGCATCGTGGGACCGAAGAAGAAGGAAGAGGACGCCGAAGAGGATCGCGCTGGCTTCAAGCTGCCCACACCTGAGATGGCAGTGCTGGAGAATACTTTTTCAAGGTAAGTATTTCTCCTAAAAGGTAAGTGCAACCCGGGACATATCAGAGGCTATCCATTGTGGAATGTACTAGCCCTGACTGTCCCGGGGGTATTTTTTTTTTTAAAAATGTGCACTGGTTGGAACTCCGCTTTAATGTCCTTTTTTTTTAAGGTGGGTCATTATTTTCCTCCCAGGAACCATTAACTGCTTTAGGACCGCCTGCCGCAGAAATACTGTGGTAGGCTGGCCCTCCTGCGCAGATCGATGTAGTATACGTTGGTGGTGCGCCTGCAGCTAGGGGCGAGCGAGCACGCGCTGCCGGTGGCGTGCTCCCACCCCCTCTCAGCAGCGGGGACTCTGATGCACAGCCTCCTGACTCCCATGCACAGACCTCCTGCACAAACGAACGTAACTGTTCATCGGGCACGCGCCTGCAGCTAGGCGCTGGCATGCTCCCACCCCCACTCGTCAGCAGGGACTCCGATGCAGGGGGCCAGCAGCTCCGATTGCCTCCTATTTCCCAAAGACAACCTCTGGATATGACGCTGAGCACTCAACTCCTTTGGTGGACTATGGTGAGACCTGTTCTGAGTGGAACCTGTCCTGTTAAACCACTGTATGGTCTTGGCCACCGTGCTGCAGCTCAGTTTCAGGGTCTTGGCAATCTTCTTTTAGCCTAGGCCATCTTTATGTAGAGAAACAATTCTTTTTTTCAGATCCTCAGAGAGTTCTTTGCCATGAATTGCCATGTTGAACTTCCAGTGACCAGTATGAGAGAGTGAGAGTGATAACACCAAATTTAACACACCTGCTCCCCATTCACACCTGAAACCTTGTACCACTAACGAGTCACATGACACCGGGGAGGGAAAATGGCTAATTGTGCCCAATTTGGACATTTTGAAGCCTACATAGGCAGGCGGCTCTCCTGTCAGTTTCCTGAAGATCGCGGGAGGCCGGCGGTAATCGAGCCCGCACGTGCGCCGCCGAGATCACATGCACATAATGAAATGGAAGTTCAACATGGCACCTCATGGCAAAGAACTCTCTGAGGATCTGAAAAAAAAAGAATTGTTGTTCTACATAAAGATGGCCTAGGCTATAAGAAGATTGCCAAGACCCTGAAACTGAGCTGCAGCATGGTGGCCAAGATCATACAGCCATTAATGTCTAAACCGCTGGTATGAAGATTCGTGGGAACCTGCTGTGTCTGGTCGGCAAGTAGTTAAAGCTATTGTATTGTTACTTTCTATCTAAGGCTACATTCACACCTGAGCGTAGCGTTTTTCGCGCGTTTTTTACCGCGATTTTACCGCGATTTTTGCGGCGTTTTTTACCGCGATTTTTACCGCGATTTTTGTACAGGCGTTTTTAGATTGAATAGAGATCAATGGAAAACGCCTGTAATCTGCCCAAAAAGAAGCTCATGTACTTTTTTGAGCGTTGGGCGTTTTGTAAACAGCGTCAAAACGCTCAGATGTGAACAGGGGCCATTGAAATGAATAGGATTTGTCTTGTTGGGCGTTTTGAGAGCTGATCCTAGAGCAGAAAAACGCCCCAAAAACGCCCCAAAACGCCTAGATGTGAACGGAGCCTTAAAGAGGAAGTAAACCCTCCTCAGGAAGTTGTACCTATAGGTAAGCCTATGATAAGGCTTACCTATAGGTACTGTAAATATCTCCTAAACTTACACCGTTTAGGAGATATTTACCTTTAATGCAGCCAGTGACGTCACTGGCGCATGCGCTCTGAAGGAACGGCTGATCGTGCCGTTCCTTCAGAGCCCCGTGCCGTGACCGTCGGCTCCTGTGCGCGTGCGCAGGAGTGACGTCACCGCGGCTCCGGCCAATCAGATGACCGGATGCCGCGATCCCGGAAGACGGGCGACATGTCATGTCGCCCGTCATACAGGTAAGAGAGCGGCACGGCGGGGGCTCGTTCTAAGGTAAGTATTTCATAATGAGCTAGTATGCGAAGCATACTAGCTCATTATGTCTTTCTCTTGCAGCTTCTAAAAAAAAAAAATTTTTTTTAAAAGAGTGTACAACCTCTTTAATGAATCTACAAAAAAAAAAAAAAAACATTCAACAAACAGTATCAATGGGAAGAGAATCCTTATTAGTGGGAGGAGGGGAATTACCTGTCATTCGTGGTTCCTGGGAGGAAAATAATGGTCATAAAATAATGACCTATCCAATCACATCCCAATATATGAAAGTTGTACAAAGAGGACAGAAGTGGGACTTTCACAATGTTGACTTCCCCATTCAGTTAAGTTCAAAATACACAAATCATAAAAACAATTACTTTATTCATTATCAATAAAAAGATTTCTTGTCATAAATCGCAAATAAATCAGTTTCAAAGTAGGGATCGACCCATTATCAGCAAAACTGATATATCGAGGGCCGATCTGCACTTTCCCCGATATATCGGAATCGGCCCCGGAGGTTGCCGATATTTCGGGAAAGTGCTGTACCGGAGTGATGGCTGCAGCTAGAGGAATCACCCCGGTACCGGCGTCCATAGCCGACAGTCGGCTGTCTTGTAATGACAACTGATGCAGCTGAGAAGCTGCTTGGCTGTCATTACAAGGAGCGGGAGGGGACGTGGAGGGGACGTCCCCCCCACCTCCCGCCGCCTTCCGCGGCTCGTCTGGGTCTCCTGTCCCACCGGAGTCCCGGGTAACCAGCCTACACGGCCGTCGAAGACCCGATCAAAGTCGCATTCGGCTCTGATTGGGTCTCCATGTAAAAACCCGGAAGTGATGTCATGACTTCACTTCTGGGTACTCGGCGCCAAATTAAAAAAAATGACAGTATTCAAAACAGCCAAACTTGGCGTTTTGAATGCTTTTAAGACAGAGGAGGGGTTTGGGGTCTTTTAGACCCCCAGATCCCTCCGCAAGAGTGCCTGTCAAGTAAAAAAAATAAAACATTTTTTTTTAAATGTATGAAAATATTGGCCAATATCGGCAATGGCCAAAATATCGGTATCGGAAAACGATATCGGTCGATCACTATTTCAAAGGATAACATTGCACATTGTGATAACCAATTCATAAATAACACCACCCTCAAACTATGGAAGTTCACCCCCCCCCCCCCGCAGAGATCTGCTGTATGATAAAGTATGACCGGTGTATGTGACGGAGGGCAGAGAATAACGATTCATGTTGGTGGTCAGTGGGGGGATCTCCTGATGTCGGCGGTAAGAAAAAATATCTGTGGTTGGTGGTCAGTGGGAGAATGAATTCCGGACTTCATTACCCATGGGAAGAAGAACGCCCCGACATTGGTGGTCAGAAGGATGCCCTGACATTGGTGGTCAGAAGAACGTCCCTACATTGGTGGTCAGGAGGAGTAACATTGAACTGCTTATAATGAGCACATTTTCTTATTTTGTTATTTTTGTAAAATCTGCAAATCGTTCTGTTACATTGGTGGTCAGTACAGGGGCATGTATTGTACACTGACCAGCAATGTAACAAGGGCATGTACACTGACTACCAATGTAAGGGGGAGGGTTCTATACTGACTGACAATGTAACAGGGACATTTACACTGACCACTGATCAGGCCAGCCATTAGAAATTTTGGGGGCCCTTTACGCAGCTTTAGGTCTTGGCCTTCCAGTCCTGACCACCATCATTCCCAGGGCCGTCCCACTGAATCCACCCACTGGATATCCCACTGAGTCCTTCAACCAGTCACTTACCAATCTCTTTAGAAGACCCTCTGACACCCACTTACCTCTATAAGACCCCTGGATACGTATTTACCTCCTATATAAGACCCCTGGACACGTCCCTACCTCTATATAAGACCCCCTGACACCTACTTATTTTTATAGAAGACCCCCTGAAACCTACGTACCTCTAAATAAGACCCCCTCACACCCACTTATCTCTATATAAGACCCTTGGACAGGTACTAAATTCTATATAAGCCCCCTGACACTTACCTACCTCTATATAAGACCCTATGGCACCCACTTACCTCTATATAAGACTTCTGGACACCTACCTACCTCTATATAAGACCCCCGACACCTACCTACCTCTATATAAGACCCCCCTGACACCTACTTATTTTTATAGAAGACCCCCTGAAACCTATGTACCTCTAAATAAGACCCCCTGACAGGGCAGCCATCAGGGGGGTACAGCCCATACACATATAGGGGGCCCGGGCGTCCCGAGGGGCCCCAAACAGAGTAGGGTTGCCACCTGCCCTCGCAATACCATTCAATTGCAAGCTCTGCTGTTCCCTTGCAGACTGGCACTATGTGGAATGTCCTACCCCTCACTAGTCCTCACACACAGCTGTAGGCTCTGCCCTCCCCTGTGCTCCAGCTGTTCACTCCTGGACAGGAGGGGCAGAATTTACTAGAACCGTTCACCTTTATTTTCCTGGGATGGAGGAGATGGGACTGGAGGACATGGGAGGAAGGAGGACATGGGACTGGAGGAGGATGACAACATGGTAGGCGGGCCCTGGGGAATGTTTGTGGACAGGGCCAGGGGGGGGGATCGTGGCCCAGGCCTAAAACTGTGTAAGGGGCCCCAACATTTCTGATGGCTGCCCTGCCCCCTGACACCCACTTATCTCTATATAAGACCGCTGGACAGGTACTTAATTCTATATAAGCCCCCTGACACTTACCTACCTCTATATAAGACCCTATGGCACGCACTTACCTCTATATAAGACCCCTGGACACTTACCTCTATACAAGCCCCCCTGACACTTCTTGCTTTTATACAAAACCCCCTGACACCCACTGTCTCTATATAAGATCCTTGGGCACCTAAGTAATTCTACATAAGCCCCCTGACACTTACCTGCCTCTTTATAAGACCCCCTGACACTTGCCTGCCTCTATATAAGACCCCCTGACACTTACCTGCCTCTATATAAGACCCCCTGACACTTGCCTGCCTCTATATAAGACCCCCTGGCACCCACTCACCTCTATATAAGACTTCTGGACACTTACCTACCTCTATATAAGACCTCCCGACACCTCTGTATAAGACCCCCTGACACCTACCTACCTCTATATAAGCCGTCCTGATCCCCCTCTATATTTAAAGATCCCCCATCACCAAGGAGTGCAGAGGAGTGATCAGAGGGCCCCTCCCTTCTATCCAGGAACACGGACCCCCTCAGGAGAAGAAGACCCCTGAACAGGAGGAGTGCATGGGGGTGATTGAAAAAGACCCTCTCCTATCCATCCAGGAATGCAGACAAATATAGGAGTGCAGGAACCCCCTGCCCTGCAGTTAAATGAGATTCCCAGCTAAATGGACTGCAGGGGAGCGATCAGAGAGGACCCCAACACAGACCCCCCTCTACCCACCCCCCTCTAGGAGAAGGAGACCTCCAGCTGGAAGGACTCCAGGGGGTTCAGCCCAAAACAGACCCCCCTCCAGGAGAAGCAGAATCCCAGTTAGAAGAGCAGCAAAAGGGTGATCAGAGAGGACACTAAAACAGATCCCCCCCCCCCCCCCAGGAGAAGGAGACCCCCGGCTAGGAGGACTGCAGAGGGGTGATCAGTGGGGACACCAAAACAGATCCCTCCTCCAGGAGAGGAGGGACGCCCAGGACCCCTATATGCGTATGGGTTGTCCTCCCTAATGGTAGCCCTATCACTAATGTAATAGGTTGCATGAATAATAGGAGGGGATTCATATGTGGTCATCAATGGAGGGAGGAGGAGTCACAAGTATTCATCATTCACGTGTCAAGTGGATCATGAATGCTCTTCAGTTCATGGGGGATCCCAGGTGCTCCCCCGTCTAACCATCCATCCTATAAGTAAACTGCTATTTCAAATAGTCAAAACCCCTGTATTTGTCTCATAACAGGTTCTCTTTATGGTGAACTCTCATTAAATACCATGAAGAGGCAAACCTCCCTCTGTCCTTCACAATGTTTGATACCATCCAGAGTTGGGTCACTATGACCTCATAGTGTGTCTGATCAGCAAACCTTTCATGGCCAATATAAATGTAAAATTCACAGAAATGTGAGTTTTGCAGAGGACAAGTCACACTTATAATAGTAAGTTATACTTTAATTTATTCCATGATAGATAGATAGATAGATAGATAGATAGATAGATAGATAGATAGATAGATAGATAGATAGATAGATAGATAATAGAAAGATAGATAGATAGATAGATAGATAGATAGATAGATAGATAGATAGATAGATGATAGAAAGATAGATAGATAGATAGATAGATAGATAGATAGATAGATAGATAGATAGATAGATAGATAGATAGATAGATAGATAAATGATAGATAGATAAATGATAGATAGATAGATAGATAGATAGATAGATAGATAGATAGATAGATAGATAGAAAGATAGATAGATAGATAGATAGATAGATAGATAGATAGATAGATAGATAGATAGATAGATAGATAGATAGATAGATAGATAGATAGATAAATGATAGATAGATAGATAGATAGATAGATAGATAGATAGATAGATGATAGATAGATAGATAGATAGATAGATAGATAGATAGATAGATAAATGATAGAAAGATAGATAGATAGATAGATAGATAGATAGATAGATAGATAGATAGATAGATAGATAGATAGATAGATAGATAAATGATAGATAGATAGATAGATAGATAGATAGATAGATAGATAGATAGATAGATAGATAGATAGAAAGATAGATAGATAGATAGATAGATAGATAGATAGATAGATAGATAGATAGATAGATAGATAGATAGATAGATAGATAGATAGATAGATAGATAGATAGATAAATGATAGAAAGATAGATAGATAGATAGATAGATAGATAGATAGATAGATAGATAGATAGACAGATAGATAAATGATAGAAAGATAGATAGATAGAGAGATAGATAGATAGATAGATAGATAGATAGATAGATAGATAGATAGATAGATAGATAGATAGATAGATAGATAGACAGATAGGTAGATAGATAGATAGATAGATAGATAGATAGATAGATAGATAGATAGATAGATAGATAGATAGATAGATAGATAGATAGATAGATAGATAGATAGATAGATAGATAGATAGATAGATAGATAGATTTTTTTTTCCAAAGCCATGTATGCTCACATTGTCCATTAACTGGATGGAGACTCTGAGCAGAAGGTAATTTTAATTGTATCTTGGGGAAATTGTATAAAGCAATGGTAAAAATCCAACAGTCAATGATAGATAGATAGATAGATAGATAGATAGATAGATAGATAGATAGATAGATAGATAGATAGATAGATAGATAGATAGATAGATAGATAAATGATAGATAGATAGATAGATAGATAGATAGATAGATAGATAGATAGATAGATAGATAGATAGAAAGATAGATAGATAGATAGATAGATAGATAGATAGATAGATAGATAGATAGATAGATAGATAGATAGATAGATAGATAGATAAATGATAGAAAGATAGATAGATAGATAGATAGATAGATAGATAGATAGATAGATAGATAGATAGATAGACAGATAGATAAATGATAGAAAGATAGATAGATAGAGAGATAGATAGATAGATAGATAGATAGATAGATAGATAGATAGATAGATAGATAGATAGATAGATAGACAGATAGGTAGATAGATAGATAGATAGATAGATAGATAGATAGATAGATAGATAGATAGATAGATAGATAGATAGATAGATAGATAGATAGATAGATAGATAGATAGATAGATAGATAGATAGATAGATAGATAGATAGATTTTTTTTTCCAAAGCCATGTATGCTCACATTGTCCATTAACTGGATGGAGACTCTGAGCAGAAGGTAATTTTAATTGTATCTTGGGGAAATTGTATAAAGCAATGGTAAAAATCCAACAGTCAATGATAGATAGATAGATAGATAGATAGATAGATAGATAGATAGATAGATAGATAGATAGATAGATAGATAGATAGATAGATAGATAGATAGATAGATAGATATTGCAAAGGAAATTTGTACATCCTGTATATCATTGTATTCTATGTTGTATGTATTGCACACGGCATTAATAATGTTTTCATTACATGTTTGCATTCTTTCGAGTCCTGATAAGAATTAGCCTGCGTATGTTACGCCCCTTCTTACTATAAAAGTAGAATTGTAATAATAATGTGATACCCACGTAATCCTGTGTATAAAAGCCATCAATTGCATCAAATAAAGGTAAAACAGTTGTTGTGGAAAGATGCGGAGTGTAATCTTTTTGTGTCTGTTCCGTACTGCAGTAGTTATTGATTTGGAACCACTAATCAATATGAGGATAGGAGTTGCCTATCTATAAAATGTCCAGATAGATAAATAGATGATTACAGCCACACACACCTACACAGGTTGAACTGGATGGACTATTGTCTTTATTCAACCTCACCTACTAGATAGATAGATAGATAGATAGATAGATAGATAGATAGATAGATAGATAGATAGATAGATAGATAGATAGATAGATAGATAGATAGATAGATAGATAGATAGATAGATAGATCAAAACATCCCCTGTATTATATATGGGGTGTAGGGAGTTCAAGGGGGGGGGGGGGTGATAGGATAGATAGATAAATGGAAATAAAGAAAGATTTACTCCCTGTATTATTATGGGGGGTGGGGGTCTAGTTTATATTAACCCTGAATGTATGGGGGGGGGGGGGGGTGATAGAGTAATATTACCAATAGATTAGATAGACAGACAGATAGATAGAAGCCTTTAAATCTAAATAATTCCTGCTGGCCCATGGATCTCGCCGGGCACCCCAGACAAAGAGGATCGGGGCTGCTCTGTGCAAAACCCTTACATAGAGCAGGTAAGTATAACATGTTTGGTATTTAACCACTTCTGGACTGGAAGGATTTTCCCCCTTAATGACCAGGCCATTTTTTGCGTTTCGGCACTGTGTTATTTAACGGACCATTGCGCGGTCGTGCAATGCTGTACCCAAATAAAATTGATGTCCTTTTTTTCCCACAAATAGAGCTTTCTTTTGGTGGTATTCAATCACCTCTGCGATTTTTATTTATTTATTTTTTTTAACGCTATAAACAAAAAAAGAGCAACAATTCTGAAAAATATATATATATTTTTCACTTTCTGCTATATAACATTCCCCAAAAAAAAAAATGTAAAATTTAAATTTTTAACATTTTAGGCCAATTCGTTTTCTGCTACATATGTTTGGTAAAAAAAAAATCGCAATAAGTGTATTTTGATTGGTTTGCACAAAAGTTATCATGTCTACAAACTACAGGAAAGATTTGTCATTTTTTTTTTTTTACTAGTAATGCCGGCGATCAGCGATTTTGTCGCGGGACTGCGACGTTGCGGCGGACAGATCAGACGCCTTACTGACGTTTTAGACACTTTTGGGGGGACCAGTGACATTACTACAGTAATCAGTGCTAAAAATATGCACTGTCACTGTACTAATGACACTGGCAGGGAAGGGGTTAACCTTGTGGGTGATCAATGGGTTAAATGTGAGCCTAGGGGAGTGATCGTAACTGTGGGGGGGGGCGTGGCTTGTGAAATGATCATAGAGACCTGTGTTCCTATATAGAAGGGGCTCTGTGATCATTCCAGGGAGAAGAACGGTCGGCTGTGTTTACAACATCCAACCGTTCTTCTCTCTCAGCAGGGAGTGAGTATGCGAGGGATGCACTGTCACTGTAATAATGGTAGTGCAGGGGTGTCCAAACTATGGCCCTCGAGCTGTTCAGAGACTACAATTCCCATGAGGCATTGTAAACCTCTGACATTCAGAGACATAACCAGGCATGATGGGAATTGTAGTTCCTGAACAGCTGGAGGGCCGTAGTTTATACACAGCTGATGATAGGGAAGGGTAACACAGTGGGTGAATAAGGGGTTAAATGTAAGCCTAGGGGAGTGATTCTAACTGTGGGGGGCGTGGCTTTTGAAATGATCATAGAGACCTGTGATCCTATATAGAAGGAGCTCTGTGATCATTCCAGGTAGAAGAACAGTCAGCTGTGCTTACAACATCCGTTCTCTCTCAGGGAGCGATCGCGGGTGCCCGGCGGCAATCAGAGCTCCATGCATCGGAGTCCCCGCTGCTGAGTCCCCACTGCGACCGACATACCGTTACATCGGTTCGCGCAGGAGGGGCTGCCTGCCGCAGTAAATCTGTGGCCGCCGGTCCTTAAGTGGTTTAAAAAAAAAAACCTTTACAATTACTTTAACTGAGTACCCCAACTTCTGCTTTATCCAATCTTGGGTATCCCCTTGTCGGGTTTATATTGATTGGTGGTAACGTTTTTTTCCAAATAATCCATCTTGTTTTTACAGAACTAAAATACTTACCGTTATCAATTTTTTTGATACAATGTATGAGTTACTAAAACGGTAAACTGTTTAATGATGGATTTGCTGTATATCAGAGACTACCCGTAAGCCATCAGACATGCCCCCTTAAAACCAACAGTTGTACCCCCGCAAGGCATCAGACACACTCCTTAAGACGTACCCCTTGGGGTTTTTGTGCCACAGTTGAGAAGGGAGGGAGATCATTGGGGCTTGGGGTGTATAGTTAGAACCGATCCCCCTGTAGTTCCCTCTGCAGCAACTGAAAGCCCTGCAAGGGAGAAGAGGAGAAGCTGGCAGTGCTCATGGGGCCCCTGGGCAGCAGAGGGAAGGGGATCATAGGCAGGAGAGGGAGGGAGATCATTGGGGCTTGGGGTGTATAGTTAGAACCGATCCCCCTGTAGTTCCCTCTGCAGCAACTGAAAGCCCTGCAAGGGAGAAGAGGAGAAGCTGGCAGTTCTACTTGGGACAGGGGCACACAGGGGGCCCCTGGGCAGCAGAGGGAAGGGGATAACAGGCAGGACAGGGAGGGAGATCATTGTGGCTTGGGGTGTATAGTTAGAACCGATCCCCCTGTTGTTCCCTCTGCAGCAACTGAAAGCCCTGCAAGGGAGAAGAGGAGAAGCTGGCAGTGCTCAGGGGGCCCCTGGGCAGCAGTGGGAAGGGGATCATAGGCAGGAGAGGGAGGGAGATCACTGGGGCTTGGGGTGAATAGTTAGAACCGATCCCCCTGTAGTTCCCTCTGCAGCAACTGAAAGCCCTGCAAGGGAGAAGAGGAGAAGCTTTCAGTGCTACTTGGGACAGGGGCACACAGGGGGCCCCTGGGCAGCAGAGGGAAGGGGATCATAGGTAGGACAGGGAGGGAGATCATTGTGGCTTGGGGTGTATAGTTAGAACCGATCCCCCTGTAGTTCCCTCTGCAGCAACTGAAAGCCCTGCGAGGGAGAAGAGGAGAAGCTGGCAGTGCTACCTGGGACAGGGGCACAAAGGGGGCCCCTGGGCAGCAGAGGGAAGGGGATCACAGGCAGAACATGGTGGGTGATCAGTGTGGTGGGGGGCAATTACTGGAACCCATCCTCCATGGCAATCCGTTCAGCAACTAAAAGCCAGCAGGAGTGAGAGGAAAAGAAGCCAGCTTTCAGCTGCTGCAGGGAGAGGAAGGGGGATTGGTTCCAGTAATTGCCCCCCCCCTCCGCCCCACTGCACCAATCCCCCTTTCCTGAGCAGGATCTGATTTCCCCTGCTTGTCAGCTGCCCAGTCCCCTTGCTGAACCCCAGGCAGGAAGCCTGACTGTACCCTCTTATCAGCGGCCCTTACAATCTGGCAAGGGCTTCTGGCTAGGACCAGGAAAGGGTTAACCTACACTATAATTCAACCATGGATTTGTTGCATTGAAAAAAAAAGGATGGAGGAGAACTCGCAAGAGTTCCAAAGAACCCCTTTAGGAGTTCACCGGTAATAACTCTACAACATGTATTTTGTATTACACAGGTTGGAAATTGGCGTGGAAGAAAGATGAAGACTCTCCTTCTCCTCCAGTTGTTCATCTCGCTGATCCTTGCAACTCGCCCTTCCAAACCAAACCAAGGAGACATCTACACAGTGACAGACGTATCGGAATCTCAAATGGACTTTGCTGTGAGGATTTATCAACACATTTCAGCACCAACAATGAGACCCCCACCAAACCTATTAATTTCACCGATCAGCGTCTACACAACCCTCTCCATGCTGGCTCTCGGTGCCCGATCAACAACTCACAAGGAAATTCTCTCTGCCTTAGGCCTGAAGGACAATGTGACAGATGAGGAGCTTCATGAAGCCAATAGAAACCTCCTTCAAGTGCTAAGTCAGCCAACCAATGACATGGAATTCAAGGTTCGTAAAGAGATCTACATAGAAAAGTCGGTAAAGGTTTTACCAGAATACCAACAGAACGTGGCTCAATACTACAACGCCTCCATTCAAACCATCAGCTTAGATGACCCTCAGAATGCTGGGAAAACAATCATTAAGCTTGTGAGTGACGGAACAGACGATAAGATACAGAATATGGTCCTCATAGACTATGCAGGCTTCCAAGGTAAGTCCATTTCACTGTTGACTGAAGAAGATTTTGAAACAAGCTACACATACAACAACCATCAGACTAAAGCGGGGTACACACTAGTGATTGACCAATATCATTTTGTTATTGCCGATACCGATACTTATATTTTGATCATTGCATATCGGTATCAGCCCATATTGGCCGATATTTTCGTACGTTAAAAAAAAAAATGTATTTACTTATTTATTTATTTTTTTACAGGTACTGTTGTGGAGGGATGTGGGGGGTCTAAAATATATACGCACCTTCAGCAGTAAGGCAGGAGCCAGGGCCCAAGGTTAACCTGCCTGACCCTTTTTCTTCTGACCGCCATATGTTTTCCATTTTTAAAAATAGTTGTATGCTATACTTTAGGCTGAAGCCACACTCTTCTGGTTCTGAAGCACAGCGGATTAACCTGATTATTACATGGTTCCAGGGGGATCCCCAGTCTTGGGCTTTAGTCTCCTCGTAGATGACCCAGCCAAAGGGTCAGTTGAAGCCCTTTTCAAGGCTTTAGGTTTACTCCATGATGATCCTGACTGTGCCCACTCAGCTGAAACTACCCTTAAGTCATTACGTCAGGGTGAACCAATACTGTTCTGATTTCCGCCACTGGGCTCCTGTCTCTGGGTGGATTGACCCTGCTTTAACCACTTGCCGACCGCTCACGTTGAGCCTTCTGCGACAAAGTGGTTCGTTATCGTCCAGCGACGTAGACCTACGTCACCAGACATTCCCCTCTCTCGGCGGCGCGCGCGCGCCGCCGGAGGCTCTCTCCCGCTGTATTCAGTTACAGCGGGAGTCGGGCCAGGGGAGGAGCGGCGGTGATCACCGCCGTTCTTCCCCGATCGTCGGGGATCGAGTGAGGAAGTCCGCCCGCTTGTGTAAACAGAGCGGGCGGATCTCCTAAGTGACAGGCAGGGACAGATCACAGGATTCAGCATAGCTCAACCTGCAATCTGTGTCTGTGTCACTCAGTCACCTCCCCCCACACACGTCAGTAAGCACCAGGCATACATTAACCCCTCCCTCTCCAATAAAATTAACCCCTTCCCTGCCAGTGTCATTTTTACAGTAACAGTGCATATATATAGCACTGATTACTGTAGTAATGTCACTGGTACCCCCAAAAGTGTCAAAAATGTCAATCAAGGGTCCGATCTGTCCGCCACAATGTCGCAGTCCCGCCAAAAAAAATCGCAGATCGCCGGCATTACTCGTTAAAAAAAATAAAAACACCAAAAATGACAGAAATCTTTCCCTTAGTTAGTAAACGCAATAACTTTTGCACAAACCAATCAAAATACGCTTATTGTGATTTTTTTTTACCAAAAATATGTAGCAGAAAAAAAAATTGGCCTAAAATGATAAAAAATTTTGATTTTTTTTTTGGGGGGGAATTTCATATAAAAAAATGTGAAAAATATTGTTATTTTTTTCAAAATTGTCGCTCTTTTTTTGTTTATAGTGCAAAAAGTAAAAATCGCACAGGTGATCAAATACCACCAAAAGAAAGCTCTGTTTGTGGGAAAAAAAAGACGTAAATTTTGTTTGGGTACGGCGTTGCATGACCGCGCAATTGTCAGTTAAATTCGCACAGTGCCGAATCGCAAAAAGTGGCCCAGACGTAAGACAGCAAAATCCTCCGGGGGTAAAGTGGTTAAAAAAAATGTATTTACTTATTTATATATTTTTTTTACAGGTACTGTTGTGGAGGGATCTGGGGGGTCTAAAATATATGCGCACCTTCAGCAGTAAGGCAGGAGCCAGGGCCCAAGGTTAACCTGCCTGACCCTTTTTCTTCTGACCGCCATATGTTTTCCATTTTTAAAAATAGTTGTATGCTATACTTTAGGCTGAAGCCACACTCTTCTGGTTCTGAAGCACAGCGGATTAACCTGATTATTACATGGTTCCAGGGGGATCCCCAGTCTTGGGCTTTAGTCTCCTCGTAGATGACTCAGCCAAAGGGTCAGTTGAAGCCTTTTTTTAAGGCTTTAGGTTTACTCAGGGGTTTTTTTCTCAGAGAATAGGTGCAGGAACTCCCTCTTTTGGACTTACCCCTTGTCTCCGCCCCTACCTACCTCCGTGAACCGTTCCTTGGTTCCACCCACTACCTACCTCCTAGTACCATCCCTTTTAGAAAATACAGAACAAAGTAACATTTGTGGTACTAAGTAATTTGTATATGTTAATGACAACAAAAAAGCAGTAAAATAGATCCCATGCAGCCAACAACAATATATCCCCCAGCAACAATAGATCCAGCTAGAAACAATGGGCCCTCAGCAGCAACAACAGATCTCCCAGCAGCCAGCATCAATAGACTGCTGCCTAAACAGTAGATCCCTCCCAGCAACAACTGACCCCTCAGCAACATAAGACCCACCCCAGCAACAATAGACCCCCCTGCAAAACGAGATCTCTTCCAGAGACAATAGATCCCCCAGCAGCTACATTAGATATTCCCAGCAGCAATAAATCCTCTTGCAGGAATAGATCCCCTCCAGCAACAATAGGTTCCTCAGCAGCCAGTATCAATAGACAGTGTAGCACAACCCAGCACTCCTTGCCATTACAGTAAAACCTTGGTTTGAGAGTAACTTGGTTTGAGAGCGCTTTCCAAGACAAGCAAATTTTTTAAATAAATTTTGACTTGATATACAAGCGATGTCTTGATATACAAGTAGTGTCATGTATAAAAAAGAAAAGAGGAGCCTCTAAAGTGTAGCAATATGGTTACATTTAATGAAGGTTCAATATTTAGCAACTCACATGGTTGATGATTAAAACAGGCACACCTAAGACCCCGTTCACACTGGGGCGACCTGTCAGGCGACCTGGTCGCCTCACAGGTCGCCGTAGGTCGCCTTCCATAGAGAAGCTGTGGACCCGTTCTAATAGGAGCGACACAAGTCGCTCCGACTTAGAAAAAGGGTCCGGAGCTTCTTTGGGGCGACCCGGAGCGACCTGCATAGACTTCAATGTTATGAAGTCCGTGCCGGCCACTCCAAGGTCGCGGCGCGCTGCTCGCACCGCGACCTCGGAGGTCGCCCCGGGAAGTCGGATCGCCCCAGTGTGAACGGGGCCTAAGTATGCAGGCATCCAGGGTAAAGCTGTCCACATAGACTATCTTCTGCACCGCCATATTCATCATCTGATTCAAAGCCTCACTTTCAGATCACTCTACTGCAGGCTATTCTTTCCGGTCACGATTGCAGACTGACAGTGGTGAGAGTCGGTGGTTCAGAAGACGGTCTATGTGGACAGCTTTACCCCAGATGCCGGCATACTTAGATGTGCCTGTTTTAATCATCAACCATGTGACTTGCTAAATGTTGAACCTTAATTAAATGTAACCATATTGCTACACTTAGAGGCGCCTCTCTTCTCTCTTATATTCCGTAGCTCTGCTAGATTTTTCTTCTAATCCCCTTGGGAAGGCTGCATATTGTGGATGGACATTTTATGGTTACACAACCAATCACATTGCTATAATCTTTGTATATAGACTATAAACTGAAGGACTTGTGGAACGAATCATCTGACTTTCCATTATTTCTTATGGGGAAATTCGCTTTGATATACGAGTGCTTTGGATTACAAGCATGTCTCCAGAACGAATTATGCTCGCAATCCAAGGTTTTACTGTACATACATTCAGGGCTGGAGGTGCCGGAACTGCGTTCCCCCGCGTTCCTGCTGAAAAAAAGCCCTGGGTTTACTCTATGATCATCCTGACTGTGCCCACTCAGCTGAAACTACCCTTAGGTCATTACGTCAGGGTGAACCAATACTGTTCTGATTTCCGCCACTGGGCTCCTGTCTCTGGGTGGAGTGACCCTGCTTTAAGATGCCAATTCATGTTAGGCTTATCAGACTCCATCAAATACTCCTTAGTACACTACCCTGAACCAAAGTAGCCATCCATATAGACAGGCATTTACGAGGAAGGCGTACAGAGAGGTTTGTTTCTTTACCCCCCCCCCCCCCCAGTACGCCGCCTACTTCTTCTTCTTCTTCGTCAACCCTTCCTGAGCCCTCTCAACTTCTTCTGGATGATGAGCTCTTCAAAACTGGCGCCATTCATTTATCCAATATAAAACAGTGCAGCGCAATGAATTACTAAATAATTCATGAAATTAGGTAAACGAAAGTCCAAAACACCCAGAGGATCCAAGAAGTCCAATTCAGTGTAAGGAAAGGAGGAAATGGGTTATTCCAGGTGACAGACCCTTCACCAGTGAAAGAAACACTGCGCTCACCGGAGAGCAATGACCTCTGACCCTCACCTGAGATCTATGACCTCTGACCCTCACCTGAGATCTATGATCTCTGACCCTCACCTGAGATCTATGACCTCTGACCCTCACCTGAGATCTATGACCTCTGACCCTCACCTGAGATCTATGACCTCTGACCCTCACCTGAGATCTATGACCTCTGACCCTCACCTGAGATCTATGACCTCTGACCCTCACCTGAGATCTATGACCTCTGTGTTACCAGCAGGTCAGACACACTTTCCTATAAATGGTAAATCCAGAGGCAACGAACTCCAACTTCATCCAAACCACCGGGCTAGAAATAGGGACTTATACCCCTCCTGGGATATCTTGAATCAGGTTCCCAAAGTACTACTTGGATCCTCTGGGCGTTTTGGACTTTCCTTTACTTAACCACTTTACCACCGGAGGATTTTGCTGTCTTACGTCTGGGCCATTTTTTGCGATTCGGCGCTGTGCGAATTTAACTGACAATTGCGCGGTCGTGCGACGACATACCCAAACGAAATTTACGTCCTTTTCTTTCCCACAAACAGAGCTTTCTTTTGGTGGTATTTGATCACCTGTACGATTTTTACTTTTTGCGCTATAAACAAAAAAAGAGCATTTATTTTGAAAAAACAACAATATTTTTCACATTTTTTTATATGAAATTCCCCCCCCAAAAAAAGTAAAAATTAAAATATTTTAAAATTTTTGGCCAATTTGTTTTCTGCTACCTATGTTTGGTAAAAAAAATTCACAATAAGCGTATTTTGATTGGTTTGCGCAAAAGTTATTGCGTTTACTAACTAAGGGAAAGATTTTTGTCATTTTTGGTGTTTTTTTTTTTTAACGCGTAATGGCGGCGATCTGCGATTTTTTTTGCGGGACTGCAACATTGCGGAGGACAGATCGGACCCTTGACTGACATTTTTGACACTTTTGGGGGTACCAGTGACATTACTGCAGTAATCAGTGCTATATATATGCACTGTTACTGTAAAAATGACACTGGCAGGGAAGGGGTTAATTTTATTGGAGAGGGAGGGGTTAATGTATGCCTGGTGCTTACTAACGTGTGTGGGGGGAGGTGACTGAGTGACACAGGGACAGATCGAAGGTTGAGCTATGCTGAACCCTGCAATCTGACCCTGCCTGTCACTTAGGAGATCCGCCCGCTCTGTTTACACAAGCAGGCGGATCTCCACACTAGATCCCCGACGATCGGGGAAGAGCGGCGGCGATCGCCGCTGCTCCTCCCCTGGCCCGACTCCCGCTGTGACTGAATACAGCAGGAGCGAGCCTCCGGCGGCGCGCGCACGCCGCCGAGAAAGGGGAGTGTCTGACGACGTAGGTCTACGTCGTCAGACGATAACGAGCCACTTTGCCGCAGTAGTACTACGGTACTCAGACGGCAAGTGGTTAATCTCATGAATTATTTAGTAATTTATTGCGCTGCACTGTTTTATATTGTATTTACAGCATGTTTGAGGTATAAGACCCCGTTCACACTGGGGCGACGCTACTTTGCCAGGCGACCTCACAGGTCGCGGTGCGCTGCTCGCACCGTGACCTTGGAGCGGCCGGCACGGACTTCATAACATTGAAGTCTATGCAGGTCGCTCCGGGTCGCCCCAAAGAAGCTCCGGACCCTTTTTCTAAGTCGGAGTGACTTGTGTCGCTCCTATTAGAACGGGTCCACAGCTTCTCTATGGAAGGCGACCTACGGCGACCTGTCAGGCGACCAGGTCACCTGACAGGTAGCCCCCGTGTGAACGGGGGCTAAGTGATTCAGTGATTTATAAGTGATCTTTTGGTGGTATTTGATCACCTCTGCGTTTTGTTTTGTTTTTTTGCGTTATAAACAAAAACAGAGCGACAATTTGGAAAAAAAAAAAACATTTTTTACTTTCTGCTATAAAACATTCCCAATAAAAAAAAATTTGAAAATCAAATTTTTTCTTCATTTTGGCCAATTTGTGTTCTGCTACATATTTTTGGTAAAAAAAATCCCAATAAGTGTATATTTCATATGTCATTTTTATTTAATTAATTTTTTTTACTAGTAATGGCGGCGATCAGCGATTTTTAGCGGGACTGCGACATTACAGCGTACAGTTTGGACACCACTACAGAGCAGTAAACTTGAACCAAGCCAAAAAAGGCCGCCGGGCACTCGCGATCGTCCGTTACAGCGGGAGAAAGGCAGGCGGCTAATGTATACAAAGCCGCCCGTCATTCTCCCCTGTGTAAGAATGGAGATCATACGGTTCTGCTATGTAGGACCGTTGATCACTGTTCTTACACGTCAAGCCACATCCAATCACAGTTAGAAGCACTCCCCTAGGGACACACTTAACCCCTCCCTCTCAAAAAAAGTTAACCCCTTCACTGCCAGTGTCATTTTTACAGTAACAGTGCATATGTATAGCACTGATTACTGCAGTAATGTCACTGGTAACCCCAAAAGTGTCAAAAATGTCAGTCAAGGGTCCGATCTGTCCGCCGCAATGTCACAGTCCCGCAAAAAAATCGCAGATCGCCGCCATTACTCGTTAAAAAAAAAACAACAAAAATGACAAAAATCTTTCCCTTAGTTAGTAAACGCGATAACTTTTGCGCAAACCAATCAAAATACGCTTTTTGCGATTTTTTTATCAAACATATGTAGCATAAAACAAATTGGCCTAAAATGTTAAAAAATTTAGATTTTTACATTTTTTTGGGGAATTTCATATAAAAAATGTGAAAAATAGTGTTATTTTTGCACAATTGACGCTCTATTTTTGTTTATATCGCATGATCAAAAAATCGCACAGGTGATCAAATACCACCAAAAGAAAGCTCTGTTTGTGGGGAAGAAAAGGACATAAATTTAATTTGGGTACAGTGTCGCACGACCGCGCAATTGTCAGTTAAAGTAACGCAGTGCCGAATCGCAAAATATGGCCTGGTCAGGAATGGGGTAAAATCTTCCGGTCTTAAAGTGGTTAAAAATACGCTCATTGAGAAATTTTTTGTCAAAGACATGTAGCTAAATACATTTTGGCCTAAATATATGACAAAAATTGAATATATTGGATATTTTTTAACTGTCAAAGTAGAAAAATATTGTTATTTTTTCAAAATTGTTGCTCTTTTTTTATTAATATTGCAAAAAATAAAAAGCGCAGAGGTGATCAAATACCACCAAAAGAAAGCTCTGTTTGTGGGAAAAAAAGGACGTAAATTTCGTTTGGGTACGGCGTTGCATGACCGCGCAATTGTCAGTTAAAGTCGCGCAGTGCCAAGTTGCAAAAAGTGGCCTGGACGTAAAGCAGGAAAATCCTCCGGTGGTAAAGTGGTTAATATCCAAAAGTGCACTTATTAGCGCAACGGCTTTATTTGTGCATCAAGCGTACATTAAGAGCCAAGACACTTATCATACCATCCAATAGCTTGCAGACTAATAATGTTAGGCTAACCGGCCCGTAGGGATATATCTCGGCCCTCTTTTGAATATCGGTGCCACGCTGGCTTTTCTCCAATCAGCTGGTACCATTCTCGTTAGTACAATTTTTTATCATTAGAATTATAGAATTAGCTAAAAAAAAATTGCAAGACTGTCCACAAAACAGGATTTCCATATTAAGACATCCACTAGAGTCCCAAGATGTTAGGGTATGCAGTAATGGAAATCTTTGAACCCGGATTTGTGTTAGGCAAAGTGTTGAGAGAATTCAGAAGGAAGAAACCTCTTGCTGGAGGCTGGAATGGTTCAGCACCAACTAATGGGCCTATTTCTTGCTTGCATATCTTCCATCTTCAAACACTGGTAGGGTAATCACCACTGTGTTTGGACATAACCATCAGTTGTTGTCCCTGGACGCCGGTATGCAGGCATTGTGAGTTGATGAGGCGCTACTGTTGTGGGTGAATGGGTGGTCCACAATGTACCTGCTGACATCGCCAAAGTGGTCCCCAGCTACCATCCCTAAAGCCACCCCACTGCCTCTAGGAGGGGTGCAGGATATATAGTTGCAGGCATTCCACTTGGTTGCACAACAGTTGTGTGATGGATTACGTGTAGAGGAGCTGCATACAGAGGCTGTGTGTTCCTTGCTGAGCATATGGATTTTGCTGAGGATAGGCACTTCATACTGGAGTCTAGTAAGGATTTGGGGAAGAAGAAGAATAAGCTGGCACAGCCCCGCTAGTCGGAGAACATGATACTTTGTATGGCATTTGTGTGAACTTTGTATGGGGTTCCTGTTGTATATCCTGCACTATATATTTGCACCAGGGTACATATTTAGTGAGTAGGCAGGACCTGCAGCAGCATACATTGGAAAGCCGACAGGATATCCAACACCTTTGGCATTTGCCTATGGAACCCCAGAAGACCCAGGGCTATAGACGGGATTCATGAGTTTAGATCTTCGATTTTAGGTTTCCGATCAGGACACAGAACTCTTCTTACATGGCCGTGTCCAGGGGCAGACTGGCAACTTTCGGCCCAGGGGGCAAGTACAAACCAGAGGCCCATGGTGCAGCGGCTCGGCCCCCCTCCCACCCTCCCTCCTTCCGTCCTCCTCCTGACCCCCATTCCAGGCTGAAGCCCTGCTCCAGGTACTCTCTACTCACCAGCTGAATCCGGGTTACCAACCTGGCCAGCAGGGGGCGGTTGGGGAGAGCTGGGACAGCTCGGTTGGGGCTGGCCAGGGGAGGAGAGTCTCCAGTGGGGCATGGAACCGGCCTCTGCTCAGACAGTTTACACCATCCATGCTAAGGGGAGAGGCCTGCGCTCTGTCCTTGTCTTCAACCCGCACTTTTTACTTCTCTTCACTAGGAATCCTTTCGGCATGTCTCTGGCAGTAGCGGTGCAGCCTTTTTGCAGGACATTAGAGCGGCCCAGGGGGCAATTGCCCCCCTGCCCCCTGGCCCAGTCCTCCCCTGGCCGTGTCCATGTGTCTTCCTTTCTGTCTGCGAGGAGGAAATACCGTGCAGCAACAACCTACGGGCCCGTGTCTAAAACAATCTAAATTCATCTTTTGTTCCTGCAGGTAAATGGCAGTCAGAATTTAACACAGAAAATACAGAGAACAGAGACTTCATGCTGAATGAGGAGAAAACAGAGTTAATGCCAACGATGCACCAACAGGGAATGTATATGACGTACAAGGACGACGAGATGGAATGTGATGTGGTGGAAGTTCCATACGTTGGTAACATATCCCTTCTCATCATCGTACCAAAACTGGGTGATATGGACCGTGTGCAAGAAACACTGACCCCCCAGAGGATAGAAAACTACTTTAGTTTAATGAAAACCAGGTATACATGAGAGATGCCTAAAACAGAACCCTAGTTTTAACACCGCTAGAGGTCAAATCAGCCAAATAATCATACAAGCAGTAATGTACAATGCAGGATACACTGACAATGACAGGATGGTAAAGGGATATGCCATATGCCAAGATCTTTATATAACAGGCAATGCAACTATTGAAGTCACAGGGGCTGCTTAGGAGCAGTTTCCATTAAGAATGGTAGGTGGCAGGGCAGTCAGTGCTGTATTTTGGTCTAGGCCAACAAGGCCCAGGCCTAGGGCGGCACTTTGCAGGGGGGCAGCAAAATAGTGGCTTCCGCCTCCATCTGAGACTCTATTGGCCACTGGTTGCTAGAGCCGTCTGGTGCCGTGACTCCCTGGCCCTGCCCATAATTCAAAGTGGAGAAGGATTTAACTTCCTCCTCCTCCGCGCCTAGAGCTCCCCCAACCCCCCTCTCCCTCTCTCTTCCACTCCCTTCTTCCTCTCTCTCCCACCATCCCCCCTCTCTCTCCCACCCACACCCTCTCTCTCTCCCACCATCCCACCATCCCCCCTCTCTCTCCCACCACCCCCTCTCTCTCCCACCCACACCCTCTCTCTCCCACCACCCCCCCTCTCTCTCCCACCACCCCCTCTGTCTCCCACCCACACCCTCTCTCTCTCCCACCACCCCCCTCTCTCTCCCACCACCCCCTCTCTCTCCCACCCACACCCTCTCTCTCCCACCACCCCCCCTCTCTCTCCCACCACCCCCTCTGTCTCCCACCCACACCCTCCCTCTCTCCCACCACCCCCCCTCTCTCTCCCACCACCCCCTCTGTCTCCCACCCACACCCTCTCTCTCTCCCACCACCCCCCCTCTCTCTCCCACCCACACCCTCTCTCTCTCCCACCACCCCCCCTCTCTCTCCCACCCACACCCTCTCTCTCTCCCACCACCCCCCCCTCTCTCTCCCACCACCCCCCCTCTCTCTCCCACCCACACCCTCTCTCTCTCCCACCACCCCCCCTCTCTCTCCCACCACCCCCCCCTCTCTCTCCCACCCACACCCTCTCTCTCCTACTCTCCCTCTCTTTCTCTTTCCCCTCCCTCTCTCTCTCATCCCCCCCCCTCTCTGCGTCTGCAACGCTGTACCCAAATAAAATTGATGCACTTTTTTCCCCACAAACAGAGCTTTCTTTTGGTGGTATTTGATCACCTGTGCGATTTTTATTTTTTGCGCTATAAACAAAAAAAAGAGCGACAATTCAGAAAAAAAACAATATTTTTTCACATTCTGCTATATAACATTCCCTAAAAAAAATTTAAAAATCTAAATTTTTTTACATTTTAGGCCAATTTGTTTTCTGCTACATATTTTGGGTAAAAAAAAATCCCAATAAGTGTATTTTGATTGGTTTGCGCAAAAGTTATTGTGTCTACTAACTACGGGAAAGATTTGTGTAATTTTTATTGTTTTTTTTTTTTTAACTAGTAATTAGCGGCAATCTGCGATTTTTTGCGGGACTGTAACATTGCGGTGGACAGATCGGACCCCTGACTGACATTTTTGACACTTTTGGGGGGACCAGTGACATTACTACAGTAATCAGTGCTAACAATATGCACTGTTACTGTAATAATGACACTGGCAGGGAAGGGGTTAACATTGTGGGTGATCAAGGGGTTAAATGTGAGCCTAGGGGAGTGATTCTAACTGTGGGGGGGGGGTTGGCGTAGCTTCTGAAATGACCATAGAGACCTGTGATCCTATATAGAAGGAGCTCTGTGATCATTCCAGGGAGAAGAACGGTCAGCTGTGTTTACAACATCCGACCGTTCTTCTCTCTCAGCGGGGAGCGATCGCGGGTGTCAGGTGGCAATCGGAGCCACCTGAACCGTGCATCGGAGTCCGGTGGTTCGCGCTCGCCCCCTAGCTTTTCGCGCGACCGATGTAGATTTACGCAGAAGGGCCGGCCTGCCGCAGTAAAAAGGCGGCGGGTGGTCGGGAAGTGGTTAAGAAAGCCTGGGATGGTTGGGATTGCTAATCCAGACACTGATGTGTATTTTCCTTTACAGCTTGTTGGACCTCTACATACCCAAAGTGTCCTTTGACCATCCGTTCAGCCTAAAATGTGTAATGTCACTCATGGGCATGAAAAGCATGTTCTCCAGTGAAGACGCGGACTTCTCCGGGATCTCAGAGGAAGGAAAGACAAAACTTGCAGATGTAGGTGTAAGAAGATTAGCTCACTATCTGTTCTACGCATAGACGTACGCACAAGGTGTGCCAGTTGTGCCTGGGCACACCCTATTCACCCCGTGCTGTGTCAATTCCCCTGCTTTTAGGCGCCCTCTGCCCCCCCCCCCCCCCTTGCAGTGCTTCCAGCTTCCCTCCTCTGCCACCAGAGATGTTTCAGGATGGAGAGTAGGGGAAAAGGGCAGAAAATATGTCATTTACTGTCCCCTTTCTTTTCTGAATGAACACATGGAGTGGTCTGTACTGATTGCTCCTGTGTTCATTCTTAACCGAAGCATAGTAAGCCAGTGGCGGCTGATGCTCCATGGGCAGGGGGGGGGTGGAAGATGGACCACACCATACACCATATCCCCGCCCGGACCACACCAGCTCCAGCCTGCACACCTAACCCCCCCCCCCCCCCCCCATCACCGGCTCACTCATCCTAGGAAGGCAGCTGCGGTGGCGTCTTCCTCCATGGGTCAGGCTTTCCCTGCGTCACCTCTAGCGTCACCTCGTCACCAATACCATGGCTTCTCTTTTCGGCCAATCAGGAAACAGGTCTCAGGACCCGCTTCCTGATTGGCCAGGAGGAGAATCAGTGTGGCAATAACAAATATTCATTCGCTATTGTCACACAACTGGGTGGGCTCATGGCGCAGTGATCTGCGCCCCGGACCCACCCTTTTTTGAAGCCTATTAGAGCCTCTGGCTCCAATCAGGTGCTTCAGAAAAAAAAACCCATTGGAATCCATGCATCCAGCGCCCTGCATGTAGATTAGGGGGCCGGACGCATGGATAGGGGGGGCGGCACCCCTGCGTCCCCAATAGACGGGCCGCCACTGTAGTAAACTATGTTTACTATGCAAATGAACAGGAAGCCACTCAGCACAGATCACTTCCCATTCATTCACTGTCCAGTGCAGCTGCAGAGAAAGGGAATATCTATCCTGAGCTCCTTTCTCCGTCCTAAAAGTGAGACATTAGGGGTCTGTTTAGACCATTGACATTCCACCAATGCCCCCCCCCCCCCCCCCATGGGGCTCCTAAAAAAAATAAAAGATATTGAAAAAATAATAGAAAAATAAAATTGTAAAAAATAATAAAAATAAAAAAAAACTACAGACACCAATCTCTGCTCTACTGTTTGTGCTCTGATGCAATAGGTTGCACACTCCAATGGTTCTATGTCCGATTTAACCACTTCTGGACCGTAAGATTTTCCCCCTTAACCAGTTCTGGACCAGAAGGATTTCCCCCTTTATGACCAGGCTATTTTTTGCGATTCGGCACTGCGTTATTTTTAACTGACAATTGCGCGGTCGTGTGACGATGTACCCAAATAAAATGTATGTCCTTTTTTCCCACAAGTAGAGCTTTCTTTTGGTGGTATTTGATCACCCGTGTGATTTTTATTCGGCACTGCGTTACTTTAAGATTGATTATCATTGATGGAGGTGGGGTGGGAAGGCTCATTGATGGAGGTGGGGAGGGAAGGCTCATTGATGGAGCTGGGGAGGGAAGGCTCATTGATGGAGGTGGGGAGGGAAGGCTCATTGATGGAGGTGGGGAGGGAAGCCTCATTGATGGAGGTGGGGAGGGAAGGCTCATTGATGGAGGTGGGGAGGGAAGGCTCATTGATGGAGGTGGGGAGGGAAGCCTCATTGATGGAGGTGGGGAGGGAAAGCTCATTGATGGAGGTGGGGAGGGAAGGCTCATTGATGGAGGTGGAGCGGGAAGGCTCATTCATGGAGTTGGGAAGGGAAGGCTCATTCATGGAGTTGGGGAGGGAAGGTTAATTCATGGAGTTGGGGAGGGAAGGCTCATTGATAGAAGTGGGGGGAAGGGCTGATTGATGGAGTTGGGGAGGCAAGGCTCATTCATGGAGTTGGGGAGGGAAGGTTCATTCATGGAGTTGGGGAGGGAAGGTTCATTCATGGAGTTGGGGAGGGAAGGTTTATTGATGGAGTTGGGGAGGGAAGGCTCATTCATGGAGTTGGGGAGGGAAGGTTTATTGATGGAGTTGGGGAGGGAAGGCTCATTGATGGAGTTGGGGAGGGAAGGCTCATTGATGGAGGTGGGGAGGGAAGGCTCATTGATGGAGGTGGGGAGGGAAGGCTCATTGATGGAGGTGGAGCGGGAAGGCTCATTGATGGAGTTGGGAAGGGAAGGCTCATTCATGGAGTTGGGGAGGGAAGGTTAATTCATGGAGTTGGGGAGGGAAGGCTCATTGATAGAAGTGGGGGGAAGGCCTGATTGATGGAGTTGGGGAGGCAAGGCTCATTCATGGAGTTGGGGAGGGAAGGTTCATTCATGGAGTTGGGGAGGGAAGGCTCATTCATGGAGTTGGGGAGGGAAGGTTTATTGATGGAGTTGGGGAGGGAAGGCTCATTCATGGAGTTGGGGAGGGAAGGTTTATTGATGGAGTTGGGGAGGGAAGGCTCATTGATGGAGTTGGGGAGGGAAAGTTCATTCATGGAGTTGGGGAGGGAAGGCTCATTCATGGAGTTGGGGAGGGAAGGTTTATTGATGGAGTTGGGGAGGGAAGGTTCATTCATGGAGTTGGGGAGGGAAGGTTCATTCATGGAGTTGGGGAGGGAAGGCTCATTCATGGAGTTGGGGAGGGAAGGTTTATTGATGGAGTTGGGGAGGGATGGCTCATTGATGGAGTTGGGGAGGGATGGCTCATTGATGGAGTTGGGGAGGGAAGGTTCATTCATGGAGTTGGGGAGGGAAGGTTCATTCATGGAGTTGGGGAGGGAAGGCTCATTCATGGAGTTGGGGAGGGAAGGTTTATTGATGGAGTTGGGGAGGGATGGCTCATTGATGGAGTTGGGGAGGGAAGGCTCATTGGTGGAGGTGGGGAGGTAAGGCTCACTGACGGAGATTGGCAGGGAAGGCTCATTGACGGAGGTTGGCAGGGAAGGCTCATTGATAGAGGTGAGGAGGGAAGGCTCATTGATAGAGGTGGGGAAGAAAGGCTCATTGATAGAGGTGATGGGGAAGGCTAATTGATCGAGATGGGGCGATGGCTCATTGATAGAGGTGGAGAGGGAAGGCTAATTGATGGAGGTGGGGTGGGAAGGTTGGCTCATGTAGTCCAATCCAATAAAAACCTACTGGAGCTCAACTTTCTGAAAAAGTGAATGCTGGTTCTGATAGAAAGGTGTCAGAACGCACAGAGCATTGCAGTTTGTTGTGTATGAGCTGCATAGCCTCAGACCAGTCAGGGTGCCCATGCTGACCCGTGTCCACAGCCAAAAATGCCTATAATGGGCACATGAGCATCAGAACCGGACCACAGAGCTAAGGAAGAATGTGGCCTTGTCTGATGAATGAGGTTTTCTTTTACATCATCTGGGTGACCAGGTGTGTCACTACTTACCTGAGGGAGAGATGGCGCCAGGATGCAGTATGGGAAGAAAAATGTCAGACATCCCTTCTGTGTCCTTGAGAAGTAATACAAGTTCCTTTCAGTGGCTGCTTTTAAGTTATGTTATGGGCTCATCCTTAAGGACCCCTAAAAAAGTTTTACACTTTAAATTCATTTTTTTGTTGCAGTGAAAATGATTAGCGCTCTCCTCCATATATACACTATATTACCAAAAGTATTGGGACGCCTGCCTTTACACACACATGAACTTTAATGGCATCCCAGTCTTAGTCCGTAGGGTTTAATATTGAGTTCCCCACCCTTTGCAGCTATAACAGCTTCAACTCTTCTGGGAAGGCTGTCCACAAGGTTTAGGAGTGTCTATGGGAATGTTTGACCATTCTTCCAGAAGCGTATTTGTGAGGTCAGGCACCGATGTTGCATAAGAAGGCCTGGCTCGCAGTTTCCGCTCTTAATTCATCCCAAAGGTGTTCTATTGGGTTAAGGTCAGGACTCTTTGGAGCCTAGTCAAATTCCTCCACCCCAAACTCACTCATCCATGTCTTTATGGACCTTGCTTTGTGCACTGGTCCAAATAATTTGTTGGAGGGGGGATTTTGGTGTGGGGTTGTTTTTCAGGGGTTGGCCCCTTAGTTCAAGTGAGGGGAACTCTTGCATACCAAGATATTTTGGACAATGTCATGCAACCAACTTTGTGGGAACAGTTTGGGGATGGACCCTTCCTGTTTCAACATGACTGCGCACCAGTGCACAAAGCAAGGTCCATAAAGACATGGATGAGTGAGTTTGGGGTGGAGGAACTTGACTGCCCTACAAAGAGTCCTGACCTCAACCCGAAATAGAACACCTATTGAGTGATAGACAACAGAGGGTTGTAGTCAATGGAGAACATTCAGAACAAGGTCATGTTACCAGTGGGGTACCTCAGGGATCTGTACTGGGACCAATTTTGTTTAATATCTTCATAAGTGATATTGCAAAAGGCCTCGATGGTAAGGTTTGTCTTTTTGCTGATGACACAAAGATATGTAACAGGGTTGATGTTCCTGGAGGGAAACGCCAAATGGAAAAGGATTTAGGAAAACTAGAAGAATGGTCAGAACTCTGGCAACTGAAATTTAATGTGGATAAGTGCAAGATAATGCACCTGGGGAGTAAAAACCCAAGGGCAGAATATAGAATATTTGACACAGTCCTGACCTCAGTATCTGAGGAAAGGGATTTAGGAGTAATTATTTCAGAAGACTTAAAGGTGGGAAGACAATGTAATAGAGCAGCACGAAATGCCAGCAGAATGCTTGGATGTATAGGGAGAGGTATAAGCAGTAGAAAGAGAGAAGTGCTTATGCCGCTGTACAGAACACTGGTGAGACCTCACTTGGAGTATTGTGCGCAGTACTGGAGGCCATATCTCCAGAAGGATATAGATACTCTAGAGAGAGTTCAGAGAAGAGCTACTAAACTAGTACATGGATTGCAGGAAAAAACTTACCAGGAAAGGTTAAAGGACCTTAACATGTATAGCATGGAAGAAAGAAGAGACAGAGGGGATATGATAGAAACTTTTAAATACATAAAGGGAATCAACTCAGTAAAGGAGGAGAGCATATTTAAAAGAAGAAAAACTACCACAAGAGGACACAGTTTTAAATTAGAGGGGCAAAGGTTTAAAAGTAATATGAGGAAGTATTACTTTACTGAGAGAGTAGTGGATGCATGGAATAACCTTCCTGCAGAAGTGGTAGCTGCAAATACAGTGAAGGAGTTTAAGCATGCATGGGATAGGCATAAGGCTATCCTTCATATAAGATAGGGCCAGGGACTTTTCATAGGTTTCAGATATATTGGGCAGACTAGATGGGCCAAATGGTTCTTATCTGCTGACACATTCTATGTTTCTATGTTTCTACCTTTGGGATGAATTTGAGCGAAGAGTGTGAGCCAGGCCTTCTCGTCCAACAGTAGTGCCTGACGTCACAAATGCGCTTCTGGAAAAACGGTTGAACATTCCCATAGACACTCCTAAACCTTGTGGACGGCCTTCCCAGAAGAGCTGAAGCTGTTATAGCTGCAAAGGGTGGGCCAACTCAATATTGAACCCTACGGACTAAGACTGGGATGCCATTAAAGTTCATGCGTGTGTAAAGGCCGGCGTCCCAATACTTTTGGTAATAAAGTATATGTGTGATTTATCTTAGTTCTCAAATTTTTTTTTTTATTTTTCTTTTTTTTAAATGAGGATGTATTTTTTTATGTTTTGCAGTCATTTCACTTTTTTAAATGTTTGTTCCTTTACTTACTTGTGTTGACAGATCTTCCACCAGCCTTATATCAAAATTGAAGAGTTAGAGACAGCGGCGAGTGGTGCGACTGTTACCCACTTAAACTTAAACTTAAATTCAAACCCCGAATTCAAAGCTGACCGTCCATTCCTCATGCTGATCTACCACAAAACTGCCAACATCATTCTCTGGATTGGCCGAGTCATGAACCCGTCATTGGCAGGATTCCCGGGGGAAAGGGAAGAAACAAATGATGATGAGGGTGATGAAGCGGATATAAACTGCTATACAAAACAGTTCTGCTCTTAATAAAGCGAATGTGCCGAACAATTTCTGTTTTGTGTTTTTCTCTGGATTAACGTTCGTGTTCATAAGTGAGGGAGATACAAGCAAGTAACAGATGAGCTTTAACCACTTGCCGACTGCGCACAGTATATTTACTGCGGCAGTCAGCCCCGGCCAGGCAGAGTGACGTAGATCTACGTCGCTAGCCTGTCACCGGGTTTTGAGCCAATAGCGGGCGAGCGCGCGCCCGCTGAGGCGCGCGCCCACCTCGGCTCGTTCACAGAGGAGTCCGGGCGTGTGACCGGCAGACCCGATGTCCGCCGGTCACACTACGATAGTCGGTAGAGCAGGAGAAAGGCGGGCGGCTTATGTAAACAAGCCGCCTTTCATTCTCTCCTGTGTAAAAATGGAGATCAGACGGTTCTACTATGTAGAACCATTGATCTCTGTTTTTACAATAGGAGACCTGTCCCATCACAGTTAGAAACACGCCCCTAGGACACACTTAACCCCTCCCTCTCCAATACAGTTAACCCCTTCCCTGCCAGTGTAATTTTTACAGTAACAGTGCATATGTATAGCACTGATTACTGCAGTAATGTCACTGGTAACCCCAAAAGTGTCAAAAATGTCAGTCAAGGGTCCGATCTGTCCGCCGCAATGTCACAGTACCGAAAAAAAAATCACAGATCGCCGCCATTACTCGTTTAAAAAAAAACACCAAAAATGACAAAAATCTTTCCCTTTGTTAGTAGACACGATAACTTTTGCGCAAACCAATCAAAATACGCTTTTTGCAATTTTTTTTACCAAACATATGTAGCATAAAACAAATTGGCCGAAAATGTTAAAAAATTTTGATTTTTACATTTTTTTGGGGGGGAATTTCATATAAAAAAAAGTGAAAAATATTGTTATTTTTGCAAAATTTACGCTCTTTTTTTGTTGATAGCGTGTGATCAAAAAATCGCACAGGTGATCAAATACCACCAAAAGAAAGCTCTGTTTGTGGGAAAAAAAGGACGCGAAATTAGTTTAGGTACAGCGTCGCACGACTGCGCAATTGTCCGTTAAAGTCACGCAGTAAAAAATCGCAAAAAAAACCCTGGTCAGGAAGGGGGTAAAATCTTCCGGGGCTTAAGTGGTCAACCACTTCTGGACCGGAAGGATTTCCCCCTCTTAATGACCAGGCCATTTTTTGCGATTTGGCACTGCGTTATTTTAACGGACGATTGCGCGGTCATGCGGCACTGTACCCAAATAAAATTGATGTCCTTTTTTTCCCAGAAGTAGAGCTTCCTTTTGGTGGTATTTGATCACCTGTGCGATTTTTGTTTGTTGCGCTATAAACAAAAATAGAGCAACAATTCTGGGGGGAAAAAAAAAAAACAATATTTTACACATTCTGCTATATAGCATTCCCAAAAAAAAAATTAAAATTACTTTTTTTTAGCATTTTAGGCCAATTTGTATTCTGCTACATATTTTTGGTTAAAAAAAATTGCAATAAGCGTATTTTGATTTTGGTTTGCACCAAAGTTACCGCGTCTACTAACTACGGGAAAGATTTATGTCATTTTCATTGTTTTTTTTTTTTTTTACCATTTTAGGCCAATTTGTTTTCTGCTACATATTTTTGATAAAAAAAAAATCACAAAGTGTATATTGATTGGTTTGCGCAAAAGTTATCGCATCTACAAACTAGGGGAAAGATTTATGTCATTTTTTTTTTTTTTACTAGTAATGGCGGCGACCTGCGATTTTTAGCAGGACTGCGACATTGCAGCGGACAGATCGGACCCCTAACTGACATTTTTGACACTTTTGGGGGGGACCAGTGACATTACTACAGTAATCAGTGCTAAAAATATGTACTGTCACTGTAATAATGACACTGGCAGGGAAGGGGCTAACCAAGGGGCGATCAAAGGGTTAGATGTGTACCTAGGGGCGTGGCTTGTGAAATGATCACAGAGACCTGTGTTCCTATATAGAAGGATCACAGGAGCTCTGTGATCATTCCAGAGAGAAGAGCGGTTGGCTGTGTTTACAACAGCTGACCGTTCTTCTCTCTCAGCGGGGAGCGATCGCAGGTGCCAGGCGGCAATCAGAGCCCCCGGCCCCGTGCATCGGAGTCCCCGCTGCCAAGTGGGGGCGGGAGAGCGCCACCGGCGGCGCGCGTTCGCCCCCTAGCTGCAGGCGCGCGACCAACGTATACTTACGGTGGTTCACGCAGGAGGGCCAGCCTGCCGCAGTATTTCTGCGGTGGGCGGTCCGAAAGCGGTTAAGGGTGGCCTGACAGGGTGGTGTAGGAGAGAGTAAAAATGGGCTCAAAATTTTCATTATAAAGCAGCCAGATAGTTTTGGGGACCCCAGGGATTGCTCTATAAAATGAAAAAAAAAAAAAAAAAACATAAGCCCTGACTAGAGGAAGGACATACGTAAAGTTCAGGTAGCCAATCCGAACCCCAAGTCAATAGTGGCTGAATGTTAATGCAGGACCCACCTAGAGTAGAGTGTAAATTTAGTTGGCTCCACTGTAATCAGAGCAGCAGGGGTTGATTAATTAGGGCTGCTCAGTGTCTCACATGCTGCTGCTCTGTTACTTTCCCCGTCTTCTAGAGGATTCTAGAATCATAGTGGGAAGAAGAACAGGGCATGCTACCTGAATATTTCAATCCCTGGGGAGGTGTGCCCAGTTAGTGGGGGGAGAGTCTATAAATATACCTAGGCCTGAGCAGCAGGGGCAGAGTTCCTGGGTCAGGTACTCCTGGAGGAGACCCCTGTACAGGGGATCTGCCCCTGGAGCAGATTTCTAGAAGAAGCTGTTAGGAAGGCACTGAGGTCCCGACTATGCTTAGCTGGGGGTGCCAATGGCAAGCGTAAGTCCAGGGATCAAGTTAGGTCCAGAGAAGGTCACTGGAGAGGGCCAGGAAGAAAATTGTGGGAAAGAGTCCAGCTGTCCTATGGTTGTGTGAGTTTACATCTCCCTCACTAGGAAGAGCCTGGTGGAGATTGCCAGGAAGCATTTTAAACTCGGGAAAGAGTACAGGTCACCATCACCATAGAGATCCTGCGGGATATTCCTTTTTTGTACAGTGCAGCCAGGAAGTTGATGAGTCTTCAAGTTATTCACTTTCACAGTTTAGTGGGATATCCCATCCCTATCCAAGTTCATCATTCCCAATAAAAACCCAAAAAAGAAAGACATTCGGGAAGATGATCTTGGTACAAAGCTTCTAACAGGTCTCCGTACCATAAGGAAGCTATTGATAAATGAAAACTGGAGAGAAACACAATCAAACTGGTACATAGAGCATTCTATCCCTTTTTCAGATCAGATCCCGCACACCCTTTATACCTTAAATGTCCTCATTGTAACCAAGAAAAACCGTCACTATTTCATCGTCTTTGGCTATGTTCCCCGATTTCGCTGTTTTGGGATACAATTCTCTCATTTATAACTGCTGTCACCGGGGAGTCACTGCAGAAAGCCCCTTTAACTTTGATCTTCAGCTACTCACCGCCAAAACCTGACACCGGACATAAGAGGGGAAGTCCTCTTCAGCACTGGACACACTTATGCTTGATGGCAGCACGTAAAGCCATTATGCGGTCTTGGACGGATACAAATCCTCCGACTCTGTCTATGGTCAAAAAAGACCTCAAAAATCTGCTTTACATGGAAAAACTGGACACCATTCTTCAAGAAAATGACACTTCTGAGCGTTTTTTTGCCAGGTGGAGAGCATATATGGAGCATGTATTCACACTTTCTGAAATATCTTCTCTGATGACCCCCATTTCGTTAATTAACCACTTAAGCCCCGGAAGATTTTACCCCCATTCCGACCAGGGGGTATTTTGCGATTCGGCACTGCGTGACTTTAACGGGCAATTGCGCGGTCGTGCGACGCTGTACCTAAACGAATTTGGCGTCCTTTTTTTCCCACAAACAGAGCTTTCTTTTGGTGGTATTTGATCACCTGTGCGATTTTTTGATCACGCGCTATAAACAAAAAAAGTGCGTCAATTTTGCAAAAATAGCAATATTTTTCACATTTTTTTATATGAAATTCCCCCCAAAAAAATGTAAAAATCAAATTTTTTTAACATTTTCGGCCAATTTGTTTTATGCTACCTATGTTTGGTAAAAAAAAATCGCAAAAAGCGTATTTTGATTGGTTTGCGCAAAAGTTTACTAACAAAGGGAAAGATTTTTGTCATTTTTGTTGTTTTTTTTTTTAACGCGTAATGGCGGCGATCTGCGATTTTTTTTGCGGTACTGCGACATTGCGGCGGACAGATCGGACCCTTGACTGACATTTTTGACACTTTTGGGGTTACCAGTGACATTTCTACAGTAATCAGTGCTATATATATGCACTGTTACTGTAAAAATACACTGGTAGTGAAGGGGTTAACTTTATTTGGGAGGGAGGGGCTGTGTGTGTCCCTAGGGGCGTGCTTTCTACTGTGATTGGCTGTGGCTTGAGCTGTAAGGACACTGATCAACGGATCTACATAGTAGATCCATGTGATCAGTGTCTTTACAGCGAGGAGAATGACAGGTGGCTTGTTTACACAAGATGCCTGACATTCTCCCTCTCCCCCGCCGATCGCCGAGTGGCCGGCGGACATCGGGTCCGCTGGTCACACGCGCGGAGGGGTCCGTGACCACGCGGGAGCGGGAGCGCGCCTCCGGCGGCGCACGCTCGCTCCCTAGACCCTCACAAGCAAGCAACGTAGCCCTACGTTAGTTTGCCTGTGAGGGGCTGACCGCCGATGTAGATAGTCGTGCGGCGGTCGGCAAGTGGTTAAAATGGTATTGCAAGGTTGATTTATGTAATTCGCTGGGCAATTTCAAGTTGACCTAATCGGATGTAGACTGTTAGGACTGGCCCCAGTTGTGTTGCTCATGTTAGGTTATATGACTTGATATGCGTAATGACTTCTACTCAAGTATCTACAGGAAGTTAGTATTTAAGTCATCCAGACCTCAATCTTTTAGGATTTATGTGGTTTTCTCCTCCTAGCTCTTTCTGCGAGGAAACTACGGATATGTCCTTCTTTCTTTTTGCCTTTTATGGTATTATTTTATTTTGGTACAGCTTTACTTGTTATTCATGGTGGTATGGACCTCGATATATAAGATGTTTCTTATATTTTGTAATTGTTAAAAATTTCAATAAAAATATAAAAAAAAAAAAAAAAAAAAAAAAAAAAAAAGAAACCCATAAACTGTTCGTTGGAGGCAGAGGAAGAGTGAGGAAAATGCTGGGTGCTTGGGTTTGTGTGTTCTACGTGGAGAAATAAGTTGCAAAGAGGGGGGAGAGTCGGGACTTTAAAGGAGACACCTAGTCCGATCTGACCGGTATCTCCATCCCTGTGAGTCAATGACCAAAAGAAAGGGGGGGTTAGGACTTTTTAATGAGGCAATGGTGGGCAGCTGATGAGAAGTGTAAAAATCAAGTTTATTGAATCATCTGATAAAAGGACAGGAACATCGTAGCATATACAAAAAAAAGTTGCATGTTGAAAAGATAAGCCAGTATATAAAATTGCATAAACAACAGGTGAGTACATTGTATCATTCCCAAATGACATCATAACATTCATAGAAACAGAGTACATCGATTGATGGTAGTAAGGCTGCATCAAAAAGTCACTCGACGTGTTTCATGCGTAAATCGCAGAGGGGAGAGAGTGAGAGTGTGGAGAAAAAGTGAGTGCCAGAGCGAACAAAATATAGTTACCCACAGTCCTGAAAAAATGGTATAGCTACAAAGATGAAGATCCACGTCCTCTTAGGACAGGGGTGGGGAACCTAAGGCCCGGGGGCCATATGCGGCCCTCAAAATCATTTGGTCCGGCCCCCCGTGCAGCTGAGTCTGTGTCTCCCAGCTGATCTGTCAGAATGGAGACGATGCTTCCTGTATAGTTTTGACTCCGTTCTGACAGTCTGAGTGAGTCACAGGCGGAGTGATATCAAATGCACTCTGCCAATGACCAATACAGGTAACATCGCCACTTCTTCCAGCACGGCGCCGCTGCTAGCCAGCATTTCCCGCCAGCAGGACAGACAGCAGTACAAGCCAGAGCCAGCTGTACCCACCAGCAGTACCAGCCAGCTGTACCCACCAGCATTACCAGCCAGCAGTGCCAGCCAACATTTCCCACCAGCAGTACCCACCAGCAGTACCCACCAGCAGTACCCACAGCAGTGCCAGCCAACATTTCCCACCAGCAGTACCCACCAGCAGCTCCTATCAAAACTTACCACCACAAAGAGTCGACTGCACTCCAGACTGACCGACGCAAACCTGGAAAACCAGTTGCGAGTAGCAACATCATCAATACCAGCTAACATCACACACCTCACCAAAGAGAAGCAGTTGCAGCCATCACATTAGGGGTGAGTTAATTAATTGTTTGACCAAATATAACAGGCACATTTTTAAGTTGATAATTTTGTAAGGCCCCCGAATGATTTTATAAATACCCAAATGGCCCTCGGCAGAAAAAAGGTTCCCCACCCCTGCCTTAGGAGAAGGTGTGGTAGGCTGGATGACCCCAGAGTATATGGGTGCCCGATAAGCCCGACGGGTGCTCCCAGGGGTGTGTGATGGAGGCATCCACATGGAGAGCATGTATGCTGACCAGCTGACAACATCAGATCCATCACTTGTGAAACACTGGTGTTAAATGCATTGTAGCCAGCGCTGAGGCGTCAGTAATGACGTCAGGTGCATGGTACGGGGTGTGGCGCACCAATGCGCAGTGGGATGATCTACCCCGCCCCCCTCCCCCCATAGATGTGGGAGGAAGGGGAGGCCCCTGGAGCGCATCGCAGCTCCCAGGTACAAGAAACACTGAACAGCCCCATGTAAGTGTGAGTCTACATTTCCCTCACTAGGAAGAGCCTGGTGGAGATTTCCAGGAGGCAACCGATAAATCTGTGGCTGTAAGTGACCCCGGTGCTGAAGAGTTAGTGTGTAGATTTTAAACTTTGGAAAGAGTACAGGTCACCATCACCATAGAGATCCTGCGGGACATTCCTTTTTTTGTACAGTGCAGCCAGAAAGTTGATGAGTCTTCAAATTATTCACTTTCACAGTTTAGTCCCTATCCCTATCCAAGTTCATCATTCCCAATAAAACCCCCCAAAAAAAAGAAACCCGTAAACTGTTCTTTGGAGCCAGAGGAACAGTGAGGAAAATGCTGGGTGCTTGGGTGTGTGTGTTCTAAGTGGAGAAATAGGGCCAATTCACCAGTGGCTCCTACGGGGACAAGCTACATAATTAAAAAACTGTTCTGGCCATTTATAGGCTATTAGGCAAGGGATGGTGAAACACATGGAATGGAGAGGGGTTAGGGGCTGGGCCCTGGGGGATATGTACAAAAGCAAACATTTTTTTTATGAATGAATTGTGTAATACCATTGATTGACCAAACATAGTCATGTCCATATATGGTCAATGGTGTGCCATGAGGTCTCTCCTCAGGGACAGCCCAACTATCACAGGACAACCCTTGCTATGTGATAGTTGGGCTGCCAGTGAGGACAGATCTCATGGAGAACATCTCAGGCAATAAAGAAGCATAGAGCTGTGTTACCCCGGAGTCCAGCTTTACTGGATTTTGAGGATTACAGGGCTGCTGCTGATTTAGGATCTATAATTTAAAACCCATATTTAGTGGCAGCTTCTGTTTACCAGTGACAGCACACCCCAAGTGACAAAAACTTCTCAGTGCAGGACAGGAGGAGCAGCTGCCAGGAGGGGGGGGGGTGTCATGCTCCAGAGTAGGGAGCGATCACATAGAGTATGACATTACAGCCTCCTGGCCGGAACTCCTCGCACACTAAGGACTGGTTGTGGAAGAGCTTTGTAGTGGGATTGGGGAGGGGGTTGGGAAGTAAGGTTTATTTAAAGGAGGGGTGAGTTATGAGTAGTCATAAGCTCATCTGTGTTTGGACATAAACAGGGGTCGAGTCCTGGGAAAAAAAGTGTGGGAACTCACCCAGGATTACCACCCCCCCCCCCCACCTCAAAAAAAAAAAAAAGTGTGTTCGTGTATATATAAGTTTTGAGGAGCGAGGGCCACTTTAGCGACTTGGTAACCGGTCATGGGCCACAAAGAGCAGAGCGGGCAAATCAGATGACAGGTCCATGTCAGCATATGCAGAGCAGGCACAGACACAGCCCGCTCTACTCTTTGGCCTCTCCAATCTGTTCTGCCCAGAAAGGAGGGGACGGATCCCTTTCTGTTTTTTTAAGTGAACTGAATTGGGTTCCTGCAGGTACCATCTACTATCTATTTTTTTTTCTCTCTCTTTCTCATCTCTCTCCTTCTATCTCTCTTTCCCTCATCTCTCTCCTTCTGTCTCTCTTTCCATCATCTCTCTCTCTCTCTCTACCTCTCTTTCTCTCTCTCTCTCTCTTCTGCAGAGCTGATGCTTTCTGTCTTGCTCCTGTCACAGGCGGAGACGGAGTACATTTGCTATCAATCCGCCTGTGACAGGAGCCGGGGCTATACAAGAAGCATCAGCTCTGCTTCCTCTAGTGCGGCTCCCTTCCTCACACTGTGGTCAGGGATGGCGGGTCGGGAACCCGCAATCTGGACTTACCGACCCGCCATCCCAGAGCAGGAGGTGACCCTGGGATTGTGTCGGTGGGACTAGGACACGGCTGCTAGTGGGAACAGCGTTCCTGCTATAAAAAAAGTACAGGAACGCCGTTCCCATGCGTTCCCGCAGGACTCGAGTCCTGGACATAAGTCTGAACACAAACATGAGCTATCCCACCAGGAAGCTTTCAAAACCGTCAGCCAATCATAGGTAGAGGAGGCATTCCCTACCTCAAAACTGCAAATATCCAAGGGATCATTGGATTGAAAAATACAAACAATGCCAAAAAAATAATAAAAATGATGCTTCGGTGTACAAGAAAGGTGTATAGACATTCTGTATTATCATTTAATCATCTTAAAGGCCTGTGTTGACGGGCATTGGACTTCATCCATTTGACATCAGGCCTCAAAATATGAGATCGGCTGTCAGTAAATCAGGATTGATAAATTTTCAGATATACTGTATATCCCATACTTTGTGGACTCTATAATTTTCCTATGGACCAAATAATAAACACTGATTTGGGTTATTTTCTTTTCCATAATATTTTATTGAGGATATTTAAGGTTGGTTTTCAGAGAAAGTAAGAACATGGAAAGCCTGGAATTACATAGGCCCAATGGCCTAGATAAATACATTCATACCATAACCGTATGAGTAGTTTAACATTTAACCCATATGTAATGATCACAGGTTGTAATAACAAAACTCTAGTGTGATAACATATACAAAGGAGAATGGCTAAGGTGAAGAGGTGGGTATATATGATGTATTTCGGAGGCCAAGAGGGTCCTACTTTTAGAGAAGTTAAGTCCATGTTGGAGTTGACAATGTTATGAGCTGAGCTGGTTTCTTGAGATAAGAGAGATTCGTTAGAGAGATCTCTGTAGTGTAATGGATGAGAGTAGTCTGTGGGGTAGCAAATGACACAGAATTGTATTGACATGCTTCTAAGGGGGATTCCATGGTTGACAGACCTGCTGCCAGCCTTGTTAGATACATCAGTTGGTTTGGGGCAGTGATGGGGTGTGATAGAGAATGTGGTAGGAGGAAAGAGGGGGGAGAGGGGATTGGAGATGAGGGTAGGAGGTGATGAAGTGTGTGTGAAAGTGATAGGGGATAGGAGTGGAGTAAGCCAAAACAGGCGAATTTTCATTCGCTATTGTCACACAATGAGTGGGCTTGGGGCGCACTGCTCTGCGCCCCGGGTCCACCTTTTCCTGAAGCCTATTAGAGCCTCTGGCTCTAATCAGATGATTTAAAAAAAAATCCCATTGAACTAGATTAGGGGGCCGGGCGCATTGGATGGGGGGGGGGGAGGGGGGCGGCGCCCCTGCGCCCCCAACACACCGGCCGCCACTGAGTAGGTGGTGTGTTTGGAGATATTGTCATGGGAAATGGCTATGAGCTCCTCCATTTCGGCTGTTTTATCAATTCTCCTAAACCATTCTTTGATTGAGGGGGCATGGGTTTTGCCCCACAGGACTGGCATACATAGCTTAGCTGAGTTTAGCATGTGCATAGCTAGAGATTTAAGGTAAGCACGTCTGGATGTTGAGGTGTGATGTAAGAGGAATTGTGCAGAAGAGAATTCTAATTTAAATGTAGAGACCCTTGAAATTATGGCATATACTTCCCTACAAAACTTTTGGATGATAGGGCATGACCACCAGATGTGAGTGAGAGAACCTGGTTCGGAGTTACATCTCCAACATAGGTTGGATACAGATGGTATGAATTTGTGGAAAGAGGTCGGGACGTGAGGATCTTGTTACCCATTTTCCTGGGTTGAAACATTTAATGAGCCCTTGAGGATGGTTTCAGATATTTGTTCCCATTGTTTACCTGTGAGGTCTAAGGACAGTTCTCGTTTCCAGAATTGACACGTCTTGTTTTTTATGGGGTGTTTGGCAAAAAGTAAAGAGTGGATGGTTGAGACTATGTGCCTTTTGTGGTGTGTTTTCAGAGTAAAGAGATTCTAAGGGAGTAAGTTGACGGGACCAGTGGGGTGTTTGGTTCAGACCCGAGGAAAGGTGTCTTATTTGAAGATAAGTCCATAGTGGAGACTTGTGGTCTGTCATTGGGAAAGCCAGTTTTTCACCTTTTAGGAATATAGCTCTGTGAAAGAAATGTTTAGCCAGAACATGTTTATGTGGCCATGAGTTAGATAGAATTTGTTTTGACATCCCCGGAGGGAATTCGGGGTTAAGGCAGAGTGGTGTCATGGGACCTGGTGCAGAGGAGAGGGAAAATGTAATTCTCGTTTTGTGAAGGCAGTATAAGGGGGGGCCTAAGAGCAGGTGATCAGCGATAGTGGGTGGAATGTGTTTGGGGGGGTAGTAAGGGTGTGGTAGCTAGGGGTAACAAAGATATAGATTCTTCTATTGTAACCCATTGTTTTGTAGATGCATGGATGTTCCAATCCACTATTATGTTGAGAAGGCAAGCTCTATAGTAATTACGCAGGTCTGCTATGCCTCCTTTGTTTTTGGGAGTACCAGATGTTCATATTGGATGTGTGGACGTTTATTGCGCCAGAGAAATTTTGTACAGATGGCTTTGTATGTAGAGGAAAATGTGGGTGGTAGGTGAATGGGGATGGCTGCATGATATATAGAAGTCTAGGGAGAATGTTCATTTTTAGTATAGCAGCCCTTCCAAACCAGGAAAAAGAGGGAACATCCCACTTTTTTAAATCTTCTTTTATCAAAGTCAAAAGTGGTGTAAAATTCAGAGAAGTCAGTAAGATGTGTTGGGAAAGGAAAAGGAATTAGCAGCACTCCAGGTTGAGTCAAAATCCAGATTTAGTGACTGGACATCGTGACAAGGTAGACGCGTTTCACACACTGACTGTGTGCTTAATCATTACAAAGAAAAATGGATATAACATCTCAATATATATACACACACAAAAATCCAATCATCAATTAAAAAACAGGTGATACAAATAAGGGGTAAACCATTTTCCTAATTACCGAGGACACGGATAGACCCATAAAACATCTATGTGAAACCAGTGAAAAATCAAATGTGAATGCTGTGACACAAATGTGTATGAAAAAATATGTAAATGCAAAAAATCTGATAAAATCTAAATATGTATAAACTATGTATGAAAATTAAATGTATTGTGATTAAAGATATGGATAAAATTACCATTGTTTAATAATATGTGTCAATTATAAACTGAGAATAAAAAATATGAGAATATAAACTGAGCGCAAAAAAATGCATCGGGGCATCAGGCAATTACACCACCTTGAGCAGTGAGTTCTTGTCTCTTCAAGATGTGTTGGGAGTTGGATCCCTAAGTATGTAATTGCTGTGGTTTTCCAGATGAAGGGAACATTGACAGTGAGATACCATGTCCTTTCATAGGGAGACATTTAAGGCGTATGATTTTTAAAAATTAATTTTGAGGTTTGAGATACGTTGAAAGAGGGCAAAATCTCTCAGTAGGTTTGGGAGGGTAGTGTGTGGATCAGAAAGGGACAGTAAGATGTCTTCTGCAAAAGCTGCAATTTTGAATTTGTTTCCAGAAACCAAATTTCCTTTGACATTTGGGTTGGTTTGGAGGCGGTTGAGGAAAGGCTCCAGGGTAAGAACATAAAGAAGCAGGGAAAAGGGTGTAATGGATCAACGGTTGGTCCGTTACAAAGGGCAACCCTGGCGAGTGCCATTTCGAATGGAGAAGGCATTCGACAGGTGGCCATTGACTCTCATTTGTGCAGTTGGGCAGGTATAGAGGACTAGGATCATCTTAAGCATGTTTATCCCCGATTCCAAGGAATAGTAGGGTTTCAGTCATGTAGTCCCAGGCCACTCTGTCGAATGCCTTCTCCGCATCTAGCGAGAGGAAAAACTCCCTTTGTTTATAGGAGGTTAGCCAGGAGTGGAGGTTGATAGCTTTGAAGATGTTAGGTTATCCCTAGTTTCTTGACCAGGAACGAAGCCCACTCCCTTTCTCTGTGTAAATCAACAAAGTAACGAGTGGAAGGAGACGGTTAGACAGGACTTTGGCAAAAGGTTTGTTGTCCACATTAAGGAGGGAGATGGGGCGGTAATTTGAGACTCTAGTGTGGTCTTTCCCATCCTTGGGTATTACAGTTATGTGAGCTTCTAGAAGGCGGTGGGGGGGGATGTGTTGATGATGCAAGCGAGTTGAATGCAGAAAGGAAGGGAGTGGTGAGGGTATTCACAGATGGAGAGCATTAGTAGAGAGCGGATTCACAGATGGTAAGCATTAGTAGAGAGTGGATTCACAGATGATGAGCACTGGCGGAGAGGGGATTCACAGATGGTGAGCATTGGTGAAGAGGGGATTCACAGATGGTGAGCACTGGCGGAGAGGGGATTCACAGATGGTGAGCATTGGTGGAGAAGGGATTCACAGATGGTGAGCACTGGTGGAGAGGGGATTCACAGATGGTGAGCATTGGTGGAGAAGGGATTCACAGATGGTGAGCATTGGTGGAGAGGGGATTTACAGATGGTGAGTATTAGTTGAGAGGGGATTCACGGATGATGAGAATTGGTGGAGAGGGGATTCACAGATGGCAAGCATTGGTGGAGAAGGGATTCACAGATGGTGAGCATTGGTGGAGAAGGGATTCACAGATGGTGAGCATTGGTGGAGAGGGGATTCACAGATGGTAAGCATTGGTGGAGAGGGGTTCACAGATGGTAAGCATTGGTGGAGAGGGGGTTCACAGATGGTGAGCATTGGTGGAGAGGGGGTTCACAGATGGTAATCATTGGTGGAGAGGGGGTTCACAGATGGTAAGCATTGGTGAAGAGTGGATTCACAGATGGTGAGCAGTGGCGGAGAGGGGATTCACAGATGGTGAGCAGTGGTGGAGAGGGGATTCACAGATGGTGAGCAGTGGTGGAGAGGGGATTCACAGATGGTGAGCATTGGTGGAGAGGGGATTCACAGATGGTGAGCAGTGGTGGAGAGGGGATTCACAGATGGTGAGCATTGGTGGAGAGGGGATTCACAGATGGTGAGCATTGGTGGAGAAGGGATTCACAGATGATGAGCATTGGTGGAGAAGGGATTCACAGATGATGAGCATTGGTGGAGAGGGGATTCACAGATGGCAAGCATTGGTGGAGAGGGGATTCACAGATGGTGAGCATTGGTGGAGAAGGGATTCACAGATGGTGAGCATTGGTGGAGAGGGGATTCACAGATGGTGAGCATTGGTGGAGAAGGGATTCACAGATGATGAGCATTGGTGGAGAGGGGATTCACAGATGGCAAGCATTGGTGGAGAGGGGATTCACAGATGATGAGCATTGGTGGAGAAGGGATTCACAGATGATGAGCATTGGTGGAGAGGGGATTCACAGATGGCAAGCATTGGTGGAGAGGGGATTCACAGATGGCAAGCATTGGTGGAGAGGGGATTCACAGATGGTGAGCATTGGTGGAGAGGGGATTTACAGATGGTGAGCAGTGGTAGAATGGAGATTCACAAAAGGTAAGCATTGGTGGAGAGGGGATTCATATGTGGTCAACAATAGTGACAATAGTGTGGAGAGGAGTCACGGGTATTCTTCATTCAAGTGTGAAGATTGTAAATGCTGATCGGTTCATGAGGGATCCCCAGGTGCTCATCAGTCTAACCATCTGATAAGAAAACTGCTATTTGGAAGGAAGAAAAACCCTAACTCAGGACAGGTTCTCTTTACAGTAGACTAACACCCTCACTGTTAAACACGAGGACACAACCCCCCCCCCCCCTCCCCCACTGCTTTTGGCAATATTTAACACAATCCAGAGTTTAGGTTATTTTTGTTGGGTCGGGTCATTATGACCTCATAGTGTATCTGATTAAAAAAATGTTTTCATGGACAATATAAATTTCAAACTCACAGAGATTTGTATCTTTCCGGAAGACGTGAGTGCACTTATAACGGTAGGTTATACTAGATAGATAGATAGATAGATAGATAGATAGATAGATAGATAGATAGATAGATAGATAGATAGATAGATAGATAGATAGATAGATAGATAGATAGATAGATAGATAGATAGATAGATAGATAGATAGATAGAATAGCTACATTGTTATTTGTTGTGTTGCTGTGTTCTTACCAGAATATTTTACCTAAATGAACCACTTCCGGCGGCACGGGCAGGCTGGATCTTGTACCTGTACGGGGTCCAGCCTGTTCCGGGTTAGAGGCACGCAATGCCCCGCTACTGTGACCCAGGGACAAAGCGGATTGCAATTACCGGTAACGGGTCTCATGTAATCACAATGATTGGTCACAGCGATCACATGATAACAATATAAACTAATTTAAAAAATGGATAGTTTGGCGCTAGTGCATGAAAGTCCATGGTGGCAGCTAAAATTACTGATCTAATCGTCCATAGAAAGTTCTAATTTCATGTGGCTTGGTTCTCAAAGAGGAAAGCAAACAGATGAACCGATATGCCGGATTGGTATTTTTATTTTCTATTTTTAGTGTCATGTTGTAATGTGCTGCAATTGCATTTTATTAGGCAGTATATATATATATACAGTGTATATTTATATATATATATATATATATATATATATATATATATATATATATATTGTTTTTAGCCACTAGATGGCGGTATAGGTATAAAAGCCAACATAGTTTTACCCCTCGGTAGCTTGAAAAAGGAGCGTGTATTGTGTTGTGTTTTCCACTGCGCATGCTCCGAAATGCGGTCCACCCCTTGGTCAGAGATGTGGCTTTTTCATCCACATCGCTAGTGTGGCGATCGGCGGACTAGGTTCCAGTGCGCGCGCCCTCAGCCCTCTACACCTTCGAAACGTCTTGATGGTGATTTGTTCACCCTCAGGATGTCCCAGTAAGCAAAAATCTCAAAAAAGCGTATATTGATTGGTTTGCGCAAAAGCTACAAACTAGGGGAAAGATTTATGTCTTTTTTTTTTTTATACTAGTAATGATGGCGATCAGCGATTTTTAGCGGGACTGCGACATTGCGGCGGACAGATCGGACCCCTAACTAATATTTTTGACACTTTTGGGGGGACCAATGACATTACTACTGTCACTGTACTAATGACGCCCATGGAAATGGGGATAAAGGGCAACTGTATAGGGGGCTTTGGCTGCCTAACAGCAGGGCCATGATTTTCAGCTGGGCTGTCATGTCTCCCAGGTGTTGCTATTGAGACTGGGGAGTCTCCCCACTGTGCTCTATGAGAAGGGTTCTCATTGGGCAGTGGGGGAAACCCAATCAGTGGCACATTCAGGCCAGCATCTACCCCAGAAAGGCAGATTCTGCCGCACAGCATTCTGGGAGTGGGTATAGGTTTGAGGGGAGCGCATGACGCAGCGTCTTTGGTGGGAAGCAGAGTCCAAGGAGGGAGAGTGCGGCTGTCTCTCCTCCTGTCAGCAGGATCGGGTGTCCCGGACGGTTTGCCTGAGTGGACGGAGTGAGCTGAGCTGCAGAGAGGATCCGGTGTGCCGAGGACCAGCGAAGCTGAGGGGGTCCAGTTTCAGGAAAGCATTCCCAGTTTGTGAGTACTGTAAACTGCCCCTGGGGGTCTGCCTAGCAGAGGGGACCGCTATTCTCTGTAAATATGCATGTTGCTTGGTTCATAGCTGCACCAGCTTTAGAAATGCATGTTCAGGGTGTGCCCCCCTAGCTCTTTGTTGTTTGGGCATCATATTGTTCCCGGTGCTCCATGTTCCTTTCCTTTCTCTTCCCCCTTGGGATTCGGCAACAACAGGATCCCCTGATGAAGCTACAAGTGAAACACGTAGTGATCATGTGATTCTTTGAGATACCCGTGGGACCCCAGATACCTTCAAATATTTATCGCAAGATCTGTGCATATATTCAGAACGGGTATTTTCATAGATCTCCTACTTTCATGAATTGATTTTAGTATATATTTTTTTTAATGATGTTAAATACAATTATTTTTTTATTGAATCTGTACTTGAGTTCTCCCATGGGGTTATCAGTGGCTACCTTTAATGTCCCATTCTCCTTTTTGTTTTCTCTTGTTAATATTACACAGGGATGTGGTGCCACAGTGATTTGAGTCCTGTCTCATATTTCTCTGCTTTGGGCACTCCCACCATATGTGCGCCATTGTACCCCTCAGATCGCACCCTCTCCAACATAATGGCGTTTTTCCTTATTGATATTTATATGCATTAACGGGCGTTATTTACCACCCAGCCAGACATTTATAGCTCATCTCTGTCAAATTTATATTTACCGCCAAATTGTGGACAGCTCCCAAGACTTTGCTTAATTGTTGCTCTTCCAACGGTGACCCCAGATCTTTTTCCCATTTTGAGATCCTTGGCTCCGCTATAAACATTACCTCAGCCTATTAGGTTTGCTGGCTTGCTATGCTGGGTTTCTCGCACTGAACAACATTGGAGATTTAAAGAGCTCTTATTCTCCATTATCTGGTGAGTTTACATTGCATGAGGGGTGAAGGAGTTGAATACACTTAATTACTTACCAACCGCCCACCATCGATTTACGTACGCTACTTTTGATGCTAAATACCGGGGTTATGGCAGCAGATAGATAAATCTGACACTAATGCCTCGGTTCGGTACGGTACGCAATTTTTGCTGTTTTCATTGTCAAAAGTTGTGAATGGTACCCTAATTCAAAACCGTACCGTACCACTTTTTTTTGGTACCATTTAGTTGGGGTATCAAGCACATTAATACCGTACCAACAGGGTGGAGCAATACTGTTGAGGTACTGTTGAGCTGAGGTACTGTTGGCAGTGGAAACGCAAGCCTGATCAAGGTGTACCGTACCAAACCGTACTGAACTGTACCGAACCGTACCATACCGCTCAGTGGAAACGAGGCATAAGTGACAGTTTTTGGGGACCAGTAACACCAATACAGTGATCGGTGCTTAAAAAAAAAATGCACTGTCACTGTATATATGACACTGGCAGGGAAGGGGTTAACACTAGGGGTGATAAGGGGTTAAGTGTGCTCCTAGGGAGTGCTTTCTCACAGTGGGGGCAGTGGATGTACTAGAGGAAAAGAGAGATCTGTGTTACAGCTTAGCTAAAACACAGGCTCTCTCTCTTTCCTCCCCGACAGAACAGTAGTCTGTCTTGTTTACATAGGCAGACCGCAGTTCTGTCATTCCGCAGAACGATCGGTGGGTCCCGGCGGCCATTGCTGCCGCTGGACCCGCTGATTGGCTCCTGCTCTGTCCAATCACAGCAGAAGCGCCGCTCCGGCGGTGCACGCACCCCCAAAATCCCGTGCACAAAATCCCGTACATGTACGTGGTTTTGCACAGCGGGGCCGCCCTGCCGCAGTATATATGCGGTGGGCGGTCCCGGAACCGGTGAAGGAAAATATCACTCTATGGTAGATCTTCTGTCAGTCCAGAAAGAATGCATCTTTGAACCTGGGCCTTGGACCCCTATAGAGCAGTGGCGGCCGGTGCGTTGGGGGCGCAGGGGCGCCGCCCCCCCTATCCATGTGTCCGGCCCCCTAATCTACATGTGGGGCACCGGACGCATGGAGTTCAATGGGGCTTTTTTTTTTGTCACCTGATTAGAGCCAGAGGCTCTGATAGGCTTCAGGAAAGGGTGGACCCGGGGCGCAGGGCAGTTCACCCCGAGCCCACCCATTGTGTGACAATAGCGAATGAAAATTCGCTATTGTCACATGGATCCTCCTCCTGGCCAAACAGGAAGCGGGCCCGAACCCCATGCCATTGGCCGAGGAGGAGGTGGGAGGACTGAGGACTCAATCAGATGCCAGGGGACTGAAGAGAAGCCACCGCTACAGGTAAGTGCACTTTAGCAGTTTACTGGTAATAACTCGAAAACATTCATTTTTTTACACAGGTGTGGAATTGGTGTGAAAGAAAGATGAAGACTCTTCTTCTCCTCCAGTTGTTCATCTCGCTGATCCTTGCTTCTGGCCCTTTGAAACCAAATCCAGAACACAGCTACAACCTTCACTGGAAACATTCAGCGCTATCTGAAGCTCAAATGAACTTTGGCTTGATGCTTTATCCAACGATTTCCGTGCCAGCGATAGGAACCCCACCAAACCTATTTGTTTCACCACTCAGCCTCTACATAACGTTCTCCATGCTGGCTCTTGGTGCCCAATCAACAACTCGGGAGAATCTACTCATGTTTTTAGACCTGGAAGACACCATGACAGAGGAGGAGATGCATGAGGGCAATAGAAAGCTCCTTCAAGTGTTAAGTCAGCCAAAAGAAGACATGGAATTCAAGCTTGGGAATGAGATCCTGGTAGAAAAGTCGTTAAATATTTTACCAGAATACCAACAGAATGTGGCTCAATACTACAACGCCTCCTTTCAATCTTTCAGCTTTAGTGACCCTCAGACACTGAGAAAACAATCAGTAGGATTGTGAGTGACAGAACAGATCATAAGATAAAGGATATGTACGTTAAATTGTATTCCAACACATTGATGGTTCTCATAGATTATGTAGTCTTTGAAGGTAAGTCCATTTTACTGTTGATTATAGAAAGTAGATTTTAGATTTCAATCGTTTTTATTAATTTTCTTTCAAACAACAAAAAGAAGAAAGAAAACAGGATTACAAACAGATCATATACAGCAGTGGTCCTCAACTCTGGTCCTCAGGGCCCACTAACAGGCCAGATTTTAAGTATTACCTTGGGGAGATGCAGACTAGAACACTGCAATCACTGAGCAGCAAATGATATCACCTGGGATGTATTTCAGTTATCTTGCAAACCTGGCCTGTTAGTGGGCTCTGTAGGCCAGGGTTGAGGACCACTGATATACAGTATATAAACAATGTTTCCACAGTTATTCGCTGGGGTAAAACAAGTAGGACATAGGTACAGGTAGCATCATACAATAACGATACAGGTAATTGGATAATGTTTAACTTTCCCGGATTGTGTGGTTAGGCCATGAACGGAATCAGCCACCCCAGCCCCAGCACCCCTATCGGGACCTAACTGTGCTATTGGGCTGGGGAGACGTCTCCAATATTGCACCAAGTGATATACTCAATCAAAAAGAGATTAGCTCAACAAGCTAAGGAGAAATACTCACAAATTCGTGGGAGTATCGTTCATACCAGTTAAACCATGGGGACAATGTAAGATTGCTAGAATGAGCTCTACCCTGTGAGCAGTGCTTTAAGTGGGCCGGTACGCACCGGTACTCAGAACCGCCACTTCCAAATATGGCTCTTGAGCATACCACCACCTCTCCGGGCGCCTTGGCCTACCGGTACTCTCATTTCCCACTCCAGAGCTAGACCAGTCACCACCAGTGAGTCCCCCTGCTCCGGAGTCCCAGCCCAGGCCAGCAGCAGCAGCAGAGCTGCTACGCTGCTGGCCTGTACTGCAGTGCACTGGTTGCTATCGCCGCCCGGCGTCTAGCAACCAGTGATAGTATAGTTTATATTCCTATCGCACACCTTCCTGGTTTGTAGGCTCGTGTACTGGGTGCTGAAGCGATCACCAGTTGGCAACTGGAGTAGTTACAAGTAGATACATATTCGCCAGCACACCAAGGATCTTGCAAAAGCAGTCCAAAAACTTGATTCAAGTTGCCTGACGAATGGGGTCCTGTGCGGCTCCGAAACGTTGCACTATATTTTTCTGATGTGATCTTATCTTGAATAAAGTTTTTTGGACTGCTTTTGCAAGATCTTTGGTGTGCTAGCAACCAGTGATGTCATCTGAGGAGGAGGAGAGCGAGGCCCCAGCATACACTGCGGAGTCTCCTTCCTCCTCTGCTGCGCGCCAAGTGGAGTGTTTGCTCCACCCACCTCCTCCCTCCAGCTACTCCAGGCCAGCACAGCACAGTGAGTCCGTGTGTCAGCCTCAGCCTAAAAACGTGAGCAGGAGCAGTTCTGGGGACCCTGATGTGGGATGGGATAGGATGGGATGGGGGGGGCTCTGTGGGGACCCTGATGTGGGATGGGGGGGCTCTGTGGGGACCCTAATGTGAGGAGGGGGGGTGCTCTGTGGGGACCCTGATGTGGGATGGGATGGGGGCTCTGTGGGGACCCTAATGTCAGGAGGGGGGTGCTCTGTGGGGACCCTTATGTGGGATGGGGGGCTCTGTGGGGACCCTAATGTGAGGGGGGTGCTCTGTGGGGACCCTGATGTGGGATGGGATGGGGGGGCTCTGTGGGGACCCTGATGTGGGATGGGGGGGCTATGTGGGGACCCTAATGTGAGGAGGGGGGGTGCTCTGTGGGGACCCTAATGTGGGGTGGGGGGGCGCTCTGTGGGGACCCTGATGTGAGGAGGGGGGTGCTCTGTGGGGACCCTGATGTGGGATGGGGGCTCTGTGGGGACCCTAATGTGAGGAGGGGGGGTGCTCTGTGGGGACCCTAATGTGGGGTGGGGGGGCACTCTGTGGGGACCCTGATGTGGGGGGGGCGCTCTGTGGGGGCCCTGATATAAAAAAATGTATAGGCTATAATAGAGTACCGGCACCTCTTTTGGGCCACTTAAAGCACTGCCTGTGAGGATGCGTACATCTGTTTGTAGGAGCCATGTGTATGTACCAGTGCGATCACGCTGTCAATAGTGATTGGGTCAGATGATTTCCATCGGCGTGTGATCATTAGCCTGGTTGCTAGAAGGATATGAGTGGTTACAGTGCGTTGGCTTTTGGTGATCTTGTTAATCCCTATACTCAGGAGGGCTAACGCAGGTGAGAGCGTGAGAAAGGTTCCGGTGACCTCTCGTATTTAGGAGAATATTGCTGTCCAGATTGTGGTCAGTTGTGGACAATCCCAAAGGATGTGGAGAAGAGTGCCATGATTTCTGCAATTCCTCCAGCAGAGAGGGGAATTGGAAGGGTTGAATTTGCGGGATAGGGATGGTGTGGTATGCCATCTAAGGGTTCGTTTCCAGATCAATTCCCATAAGTTGGCAGAGCGAGTTGCTTGGTAACTAAGAGAGAGAGCAAATTCCCATTGGTGATCAGCAATGGTTTCGTTAAAGTCTCTTTCCCATTTTTATCATCTGGGGTGTTTTATGAAAGGAGGTTTTGTTTTTTATATTCAATATCTCTTTATTAAATGTTTCAATAATAATAGTACAAAAATAACAGAAAAAAACAAACAATTCATAACATCGAAATCACATTGATAAATAATAATGGACTGAATACACCAGAAGGCCATAAGTCAACCTCCTATTGCCCCCAAAGGGGAATCAATGCCTTAAACACCGATTGTCAATACCCATAATCCATCATTATCACCTGCAATTAGAAAATCCCTACATTATCCGTTACATTTTTTGTTTAAGGTTTTGTTTTTTAACCACTTTACCACCGGAGGATTTTCCTGCTTTACGTCCAGGCCACTTTTTGCAACTTGGCACTGCGCAAATTTAAATGACAATTGCACGGTCATGCAACGCCGTACCCAAACGAAATTTACGTCCTTTTTTTACCACAAACAGAGCTTTCTTTTGGTGGTATTTGATCACCTGTGCAATTTTCATTTTTTGCGATATTAATAAAAAAAAGAGCGAAAATTTTTCAAAAAAATTGACATTTTCTACTTTGACAGTTAAAAAATATCCAATATATTCAATTTTTGTCATATATTTAGGCCAACATGTATTTAGCTACATGTCACTGACAAAAAAATCCTCAATGAACGTATTTTTAACCGCTTTAAGACCGGAAGATTTTACCCCATTCCTGACCAGGCTATATTTGGCGATTCGGCACTGCGTTATTTTAACGGACAATTGCACGGTCGTGTGGCGCTGTACCCAAATAACATTTATGTCCTTTTTTCCCCAACAAACAGAGCTTTCTTTTGGTGGTATTTGATTACCTGTGCGATTTTTAATTTTTGAAAAAAAGAGCAACAATTTTGAAAAAAAAAGCAATATTTTTTTACATTATGATATATAACATTCCCAAAAAAAAATTTAAAAATCAAAATTTTTTAACATTTTAGTCCAATTTGTTTTCTGCTACATATTTTTGGTAAAAAAAAATCACAATAAATGTATTTTGATTGGTTTGCGCAAAAGTTATCGCGTTTACTAACTACGGGAAAGATTTGTTATTTTTATTGTTTATTTTTTTTTACTAGTAATGGTGGCAATCTGCGTTTTTTTTTTTTTTTGCGGGACTGTGACATTGCGGCGGACAGATCGGACCCCTAACTGACATTTTTGACACTTTTGGGGGTACCAGTGACTTTACTGCAGTAATCAGTGCTAAAAATATGCACTGTTACTGTAATAATGACACTGACAGGGAAGGGGTTAACTTTATTGGTGATCAAGGGGTTAAATGTATGCCTCATGCTTACTGACGTGTGTGGGGGGAGGGGGTTGTGTGACACAGACACAGATCGCAGGTTGAGCTATGCTGAATCCTGTGATCTGTCACTGTCTGTCACATAGGAGATCCGCCCGCTCTGTTTACACAAGTGGGCGGATTTCCTCACTCGATCCCCGACGATCGGGGAAGAGCGGTGATGATCACTGCCTCTCCTCCCCTGGCCCGACTCCCGCTGTGTCTGAATAAAGCGGGAGCGAGCCTCCAGGGGCGTGCGTGCACCGCCAAGAGGGGGCGGGATCCAGCGACGTAGGTCTACGTCGCTGGACGATAACGAGCCACTTTGCCGCAGTACCCTCAACGTGAGCGGTCGGCAAGTGGTTAATAGCTGATAGAATAGTGTAATACCCTTGCTATTGGCCCTGGTTAAATAATATAAAGAAAATTTCCGCGCTAATGTGACAATGTGATAAGTGAGAAAAACGATTAAATGTAAGCAGCTGGCACAAAATCAACTAACACTGATTCAAGCAAAACAATATAACACAAAAGTGCAGCGCTAAAAATTAAAGTGAATATGATAATGAATAGAAAAATTCCAGTATTCATAAAGAAATATATAAAGAATATGGGTAGTGTCCAAATAAATGAATACAGTCCCACAAAAACTAGTGCAAAATAAAGATGAATCCGCATGCAGGATATTCCAAGGAAGGGATTCTTTCCAGTGACACCAAGGATAAGTGTAAGAAGGGGACACCTCTGTGATCAGGTATAATAATAAGCAGCTTACCAAAATTCCGTGGCTGCTCAATTGAATGAGTCAGCCTCTCCCAGCTAATAACCAAACCAGTATGGTCGGATGTTGGACCCAAGTATTTCAGAATTCCGTGGTTGCTTTCCAGATAAGAGGGGCCGCCTCTCCAGACAGGTGATGGGATCAATGTAATTAAGGGATGTCAGGCTTAGTACTCCTTAGTTGGCTCCATCAGACGCAACGTCCACACGCCCCCTGGAAGAAGCCGGCCTTTTTGTGATACATTGTATGCTGCTCGGGAAACTTGCGGGACGCCGCGCTTTTACCCTATTATCAGCTTGTTCGATATGCCTGTTATCATCTGTAAATATGTGAGTAATTTTCTTTACTAAATATTGCCTAAGTTTTTACGGGATCACGCTATGGGCTTCTGTTTCTTTTCCACATATTCATTTATGGTTGATGGAGCCCTTCCTTGGAATATCCTGCATGCGGATTCATCTTTATTTTGCACTAGTTTTTGTTGTCACTGTGTTCATTTATTTGGACACTACCCATATTCTTTATATATTTCTTTATGAATACTGGAATTTTTCTATTCATTATCATATTCACTTTAATTTTTAGCGCTGCACTTTTGTGTTATATTATTGGCCCTGGTTGTTGTAAGGTATTGCAATGCTTTTTTGGTATGCTGAAATGTATACTGGGAATGCGTAGTAAACAATGGGTTATGCGGAAGTACTTGAAGTAATCCAAGTTGGGGAGAGAGAAAGCTTTTTGTAAGGAAGAGAAGGGTTTGAGTAAAGGCCAGTACACACGAGTGGAAATTCGGCCGGGAATTTTCGTCCGACGACCGATCTGCCGATTTTCGGGTTGTTAGTATGATGCTTCCGACAACCGACTCTGACTTTTCGGCCGAAAAAATCCTGGTGTGCATGCTATAAAATTTTTGTTGGCCGTCAGCAGAACGGCTGATTGTTCCTCAGTCAGTACAGATTTCGGCCGACAAAAATCAGTTGAGCAAGACTGGGCATGCTCAGAGAAGAAAAAACACATGAAAAGTAGACCAGCACATGACATCACTTCTGAAGTTGGTTTTTGTTGGCCGACAAAATTCGTGTGCAGTCTAGAGCACATTTCAACCAACACAATAACACTGGACAAAAGACGGCCTGACCGGTCGGCCAACTATTGGTGCGTGTGTACGAGGCTTTAGTCTCCTTCGTATAGATCAGATACTAACTCTATCCCTGATTCTTGCCATGACTTTGTAGATATGTCTGGTATAAGTATGGAGAGTGTGGAAATAGGTATTGGGACCTTGCGTGGTGTGTGGACATCTAGTATGAGAGACGTGAGGTGGTAGAAAGCTCGCACTGTAGCTATGATAGTGGGGGATAGGTATTTGTTAGAGTAATGTGTGGTTTACTATAAAGCCACACTAGGAGGTTTTGGCCTTTCACCCGGGGGGATTCGATATTCTGTCATTGGCAGTTGGGGTTTGCGGAGAACCAACTTTTAAGTTGTGTCAGTAGGGAGGCAAGGTAGTAGTCCATACAATCGACATACCCCGACTGATCTGTGTTTGGTCAGAATTGATTGTGCACATCTTGGTTTAGAGTTGTGCCATATGTATTTCTTTATGATTGCGTGTATTGAGGAGAAAAAAGATTTAGGCAGAGGTATGGTAATGGTCCTAAAAAGGTAGATAAGTTGTGGTAGTTTGAGCATTTTAAATGCTGCAAGCCTACCGGACCATGTGAGATTCAGTTTGGAAATACTTTCTATTTCTAAGTAAGGAGAACAATTTGCCTCATACAATGATTGATTTGGTCAATTTAACACCCAAATAGGGAATTGAATCGCTAGCCCACGCAAAAGAGTATGTCCCGCTCAGTTGGGTCTGTAGTTCAGGAGGTACACCAAGGGCTAGTATAGAGGATTTGGCTGTGTTAACCTTATAATACGATATACGGTTAAATTCATTTAGCAAAGCATTTACCAACGCCAGGGAAGAGTTGGGGTTAGAGAGAATTAGGATGATGTCATCCGCGAATAGGCTTGTTTTATGCTCAATATGTCCCAATTTTATGCCCTCGATGGTCGTGTTAGCCCTAATACTTTTCGCAAGAGGTTCAACCATCAAGTTAAAGATTAATGGTGACTGGGGGCACCCCTGCCTGGTGCTGTTTGTTATATAGAAAGGTTTAGAGAGCATAGAGGAGCAATAGACACGAGCTGAGGGACGTAAGTATAATGCCATAATTGCTGATAAGATGTGGCCCTGAAAGCCGAATTTGTTGAGAGTTTTTTGGAGTTAAAGCCAATAAACTCATGTGTAAGCTGCAGAGCCTCTTCACGGCACCCTGTTAAATCTGCAGTCCTAACACTCCTAATTTAGTGTCTCCACACTGGAAGCACATGGCAGCTGAGAAGCATTACACCTCCATCCCCTTGGTGGATGCCGTATAAAGACAGATAGGGATTTTATATATGGGGCATGGCCTGTAAAGCACAATGCCTTTCTATCCCTAATTTCCTATTTGGGACTTTGTGTGAGACAAGCAGGTCATGCTCTACTGAGAATACAAAGAACCCCTGTTCTTTGTATCAAGAGACAGGTCTACTTGGTTGGTGACAGACTGGAGGGTGAGTACATCAGACTAGGGGCTGGCTGACTTTCATGCACCTCTTATAATCCTTCAACCTCATTTTTTTCTTGATATAGGGATGGAGACGCCGGGCACTACCTGCTGGGGTCTCACTTAAAGTCCCACCTAGCCTATTGTGTTTAAAGCGGAGTTCCGGGCACAGAAATTATTTTTTACTGAACATACCCCCGGGACAGTCAGGGCTAGCACATTCCACAATGGCTAGCCTCTGATCTGTCCCGGTTCGCACTTACCTTTTAGAAGAAATACTTACTTTGAAAATTTCTTCCACAGAGTTTCCATCTCTCTTGTGGGCAGCTGAAGCCGGCGCGGTCCTCTTCGGTGTCTTCTTCGGTGTCTTCTTCTCCCAGAATGCGCCGCACCGGCCCCTCTCGTCACTTCCGGTGCGGCGCCGCATTCCTAAACAGCTTCTGGGCATGCCCAGAAGCTGTTTAGCAGGGGAATGCGGCGTCGCCCGGAAGTGACGTGCGGGGCCGGTGCCGTCGCATTGATTCCTGGGAGCGATGACGTTCAGCTCCCAGGAATCATTGCGAGGCAGGAAGTGACGGGGTGAGCCTCGGCGCTGGAGGAGGAAGTACCCTGAGGTGAGTATTTACGATCTTCAATTACAAGGTGAGTATACAAAAAAAAAAAATAACTATCCAATTCCTTTTCAGGTTATGTGTAGCTAGCGGAGGGGCACAAAAAAAAAAATACAGATTTTGTGCCCGGAACTCCGCTTTAATAAACTCTGTTGAATGCCTTCTCTGCGTCTAATGATAGAAGCAGAGAAGCCATTCTATGGCGTCCAGTACAATGAATGGCATTGATCATTCTGTGGGTCGCGTCCAAAGTTTGCCTTCCTTTAATAAATCTCGTTTGGTCGGGATTTATCAGGGTGGGGAGCAAGTCGATAAGTCTATTCGCTATTACCTTGGCATAGATTTTGGCGTTGTGGTTGAGCGAGGAGATGGGTCTAAAATTTTGTGGGTAGCATGGCTCTTTCCCTGCTTTGGCAGTGCAATAATTAGTGCTTCAAGCATTTCAGATGGAAATGAGAAAATGGAGGCAGCAGCATTGAAGATTTGGGCCATGTTAGTCGCTAGAATGAATTTGAATTCTAGCCGACGAACCAATCTGGTATTCCCCGACGAACCAATCTGAGCCTGATGCTTTATTGTTTGGTAGTGCATCTATGACTGCGGTAATTTCACCTATTGTTAAGGGGGAATTGAGTGTGGACAGTTGGTCGGGAGATAGTGTGGTTAATTGTACAGAGTCTAGGAACTCTTGAATAGATTGACAAGTAGGTTGGGTTTGAGTTTGGTCATCTTTTAGATTGTAGAGAGTACCATAATAGGTGCTAAAGCCATTAGCTATGGCCTGTGGGTCCAATAATTTCTGATTGGAAGTGGGGTAATAAAGATAGGGGATATCGGTTTTGGTTCTATTCCCTTTTACATAGTTTGCTAATAATTTACCTGCTCTGTTGCCATTTACATAAAAATGCATTTTCAATCTTCGCTAGGTTTTTTCAAAATTTTCTAATAATGCTGTTCTTAAGTCGAGTTTTAATTTTAAGAGTTTTGATTTAAGTTCTGTGCTTGGTTTGCATTTGTTTAAGGAGTCAGTTGTTTGAATGGCCTCTAAAATGTCTAATGTGCTGCCTCCTCTAGCCCCCAATTGTATTAGAATTCCCCTCATAAAGGCTTTATGTGAGGCCCCGATAGTGAACGGGTCAGATACCGAGTCCTCGTTTAGTTGAAAGAATTCCTCAAGTTTTAAACGGAGGTAGTCCAAGTCAGAGCCTGTTTGCAGGACCCTGGTGTTCAACTGCCAAAGGGATACTGGAGAGGAGAGAGGGTTGTCCTTTATAACCAAGCAGATTGGAGAGTGGTCCGACCATGTGCATGGAAGGATGTTCAGGAGGTAATAGTTTGTAGTGTCCATTGATCTGTCAAGAAAAGGTCAATCTGTGAGTATGAGTCGTGGCACGGAGAGAAGAATGTGAAGTCTTTTTCCTCCACATGATGGCATCTCCAAATGTCATACAATTGTGCAGAATGCAAAAACGGACTGAAGGCCAGTTTCCCTCGTTTGCTTTGAGCAGTTGAGTCCTGAAGTGGGTCTGGGGTAACTTTGAAGTCTCCACACCAAATGATGGATCCTCGTTGCAGATGGTTCATTTTCTTGTGTAGTTTGCGTAAGAATTTCAACTGGTGGGTATTGGGAGCATACACAGACACGATAGTATATGGCTTGTTATTAATGGTACAGATTAAAATGATATACCGACCGTCTGGATCTGTATTACAGGATTCCAATTGGAAAGTGAGTGAGTTCTTAATGGCTACAAGTACTCCTTTTTTCTTTGCTGGGGCATTGGCAGTATATATCTTGCTGCAGTGTTTATTGGAGCATGTGGGAGGACTAAATGCATGAAAGTGAGTCTCCTGCATGCAGAGTATATTGCAATGTGAATCTATCGCTAGCTTCCACAGGAATTATCTTTTTGCTGGATGATTTAATCCATTGGCGTTGATGCAAAGGATTTTAATGGTCATGTTCAATGCTGTAATAGGTGCAACTTAGAGTGTCAAGCATCAGTGGTGATGCTGAGTATACAAGTCAATTGAATACGGGACTGTGGATAGAAATGGAATTCTTCAAGTAGGCGGATTACCGTAGGCTTAACGGTGCTTTAAGTGTATGAGAGAGTAGTGGATGCTGGAGCTAAAGTTGAATATTAGCGAAAAAACAACAAAAGGAAAAAAGAAATAGAAGTATCCTTAATAAGCACAAACTGTGCACAAGATAGGTTTGGGGTAAAAAGTTTGTACAGCTGTGGGCCAACAGGTGAAAGAACGGGCATAGTAGCTGGTAGTAACCACAGGTTAGGATTATCTGCTGTGCGATTTACGGTTGTTACGTTGCGGCATCGGAAAGGTTTTGGGATGGATTCCTGTTTCCCCCATCGTACGGTTTTGGTGGTGCTAATTCTGGGATAATCCCCCACGTGTGCAGACGTTGTAGGCCTTCGTCAGCCGAGGTTATGAGGTGTTTGGTGCCTTGGTAGGTAATCATGAGTTTGGCCGGATTGATCCATTGGTATATGATTTTATGATTCCTGAGGGCTTTTGTGACATTGTTTAGTTGTCTACATTTTGGTAGGGTGTGTTGTCAGAGGTCCGCATAGATTTGCAGATGGGTGTATGGGTCATGTAGGGAACCCAGTGCTCTCGTTTTCTGCATCAGCTGGTTTTTAGCATGAAAAAAATGTATGCAGAGGATAACGTCTCTGGGGATTGCGTCTGGCAGGTGTGAGGGTTTAGGCAGCCTATGGATCCGGTCAATGACCAGCTCAATACTTTTAAGCTCAGGTAGAATAGTTTTAATCAGGTTCCTGACATAAGGTGATAGGCAGAGATGTATAGTAACGAAGTAGAACTACTTAAGTACTGTACTTAAAGCGGAGTTCCACCCAAAAGTGGAACTTCCGCTTTAGGGAGTCCTGACCCCCCGACATGCCACATTTGGCATGTCATTTTTTGGGGGGGGGGAGCGGGTACCTAGTTTTGACAGGTACCCGCTCCCACTTCCGCTCGGAGCGCCGCGGCGCCCTGAGCGGAAGTTCTCCTCTCCCCCTCCCTCCCTGCAATCTTCTGGGACACGTCAGAGGTCCCAGAAGATTGCCGGCCAATCACGGCGCGCAGCGCGACTGGCGCATGCGCAGTGGGTACCCGGCTGTGAAGCCACAAACTGTAACAGTCGGGTGCCCACAGCAGTGATGCCGGCGCCGAGGGAGAGGTTCGAGGCTTCCGGCGGCCGCAACGCTGGACCGTTGGACAGGTGAGTAAATGGCTGGAACTCCGCTTTAAGTACCGAAATGCAGTATCTGTACTTTCCTAGAGTAGAATTTTTTTCTCCTACTTCTACTTTTACTTCACTACATTTTTTCGATGATTTCGATACTTCTACTCAAGTATTTTTTTTTTGTGCTGCATAGTTACTCGTTACTTTTAAAAAAATGACCACTGCCAGAACAGTAGATGGCAGGTTGCATAAAGCTCAAAAAATGAGTATAATGTCATTTGTAAATCAGCGCATACGAAAATAAAGGCTGTGTATAATAAAAGCTGCTATACCAAATCTTTCCAATAAAAAGAAAATATGAAACAAACAAATAAATGGTGCTACAGCGCTTAAAGTGCATCAAGAAACTACTAACAAACACAGGTTAATCATTTGAATAAATCATTTGAAATAATAAAAACCAATATGATGTTCATACTTTTGACTTCTTTCTTTAATAACTACATAACACAGTACTTCTACTTCTACTTTCAGTACTTGAGTAGAATTTTTTTTCAAAACTACTGGTACTTTTTACTTTTAGTACTTAAGTAGCAAATTTTTTGAAAAAACTACTTGCAATACTTAAGTAAAAAAAATGTTGAATACTTTAGTACTTCTACTTAAGTAACTTTTTCTGCAAGCACTTCCACTTCTACTCAAGTAATTTTTTGATCGAGCACTTGTACTTTTACTCAAGTAGAAATTTCGAGTACTTTATACAAGTCTGGTGATAGGTCTTGAGGTTGTATGTCCTCCGGAATCCCTCTGATTTTAATGTTGTTCCGACGAGACCTATCCTCCAGGTCTGCTATTTTATCTTTAATCCATATGTGGTCTTTGTCATGCTCAGTTTGCATTTCTACAATCTTGTTTACAGCAAGGGCACAGGTGTCCATTTTAGTTTCCACCTGAGTGATTCTGTCCCCCATGTTAGTGACCTCCTGTTTAAATTGCTGCATGAAAGACAGCGTATCTGACTGCAGGGTGTTTCTCACTGAGAGCATTATTTCTTTTAGTGTGGTATCCAGGAACGGTTGATTAGCGTTTTGGATACATGGCCATGGTGCCAGGCCGTAGAAGTTGCGGCCCAGTAAAGTGGTGTGTCTGGCTCACCTCTGAATTTCCAGATGGGGGGGGATTCATCCGCGTCCACGCCTTGGCTGGGCTCCCGGTGGTCGGAGTTCTAAGCGGGGAATCCTCTGTGTCTGAGGTAACATTTGCCATCTCTCTTAATAATCCGGGCTGAGCGGATGGCTGAGAAGGGATGGAGCTGTGTTGTAAGGCCGCGGCACCGGCGCCATCTTGGCCTAGCCGGGCCACGGGCTGAAACATTTACGCCGTAAGTTTCTGCCGTTGTCTCTCCTCCTTCCGTTTGGCCAACATGTCTCGGGTGGCTAGGGGATCAGGTGAGGTGCTTTAGGAGAGCCGATGGGGTGTGGATCTGTGCTCATAGTCACTGGTGTCCGTTCCTGTCCACAGAGCCTCAGAGAAGAGCGTCCATCTCCGTCTCCAGCTGGCCACGCCCCCCAAAAGTGGATTTTAGAGCAACAAATGTTACAAAACTACAGATACAACAATCATCGGACTAACTTTTTTCTATAGTCTATCCTGAAAGGGCTGTATTTGCCGTAAGACGCTTGTAGGCCAATCTCTAGATCTCCAGAGTAAAAGGGCAGAGCTAGACCTACAATTTACAAATTCTTTTTTTTTTACTAAATTTTTTTTTCTTTAGTTTCTACTGAAATAGTCACACACACAGCTTGTGTAAGAGAAGATCAGCTTGTGTTGGAACAAGAAGGCTATCACATGCTCATCATTATGAGCAAGGGCTCACTGCACAACAGGCGTGTGCACAGAATATATGCACATGCACACTCACTGCGAGCACTCGCGCCAAATGGCGCATTTAAGTTGGGCTATGATATGAATGAATTGCTGAGTAGTCTTCAGCTAGTTCCTGCTTAACCTGCACCTTGACCTGCCTTACCTGCCTACCCATGTATGACTTGCTCCTGACTTGTCTTTGGACCCCTGCCCACCTGCTGTGACCCCAGTTTGTATTCTGACTCTGGTCCTGTCTTGTGCTCATGTACCTTGCTGTCCAACTGTGTACCGATCTTGGCTTGTGTCCTGACTCTGCCTGATATTTCTGTGCCTTGCTGCCAACTGTGTACTGATCTCGGCTTATGTCCTGACTCTGCCTCTGCCTAATGTTTCTGTGCCTCGCTGCCGACTGTGTACCGATCTCGGCTTATGTCCTGACTCTGCCTCTGCCTAATCTTTCTGTGCCTCACTGCTGACTGTGTACTGATCTCAGCTTTTGTCCTGACTCTGCCTCTGCCTAATCTTTCGGAGCATCGCTGCTGACTGTGTATCGATCTCGGCTTATGTCCTGACTCTGCCTGATGTTCCTGTGCCTCGCTGTCCACTGTGTACTGATCTCAGTCTATGTCCTGACTCTGCCTCTGCCTGATGTTTCTGTCCCTCGCTGCTGACTGTGTACTGATCTCAGCTTTTGTCCTGACTCTGCCTCTGCCTGATGTTTCTGTCCCTCGCTGCTGACTGTGTACTGATCTCGGCTTTTGTCCTGACTCTGCCTCTGCCTAATCTTTCAGAGCATCGCTGCCGACTGTGTACCGATCTCCGCTTATGTCCTGACCCTGCCTGATGTTCCTGTGCCTCGCTGACAACTGTGTACTGATCTCAGTCTATGTCCTGACTTTGCCTCTGCCTAGTCTTTCAGTGCCTCGCTGCCGTCTGTGTACCGATCCTGGCTTATGTCCTGACTCTGCCTCTGCCTGATGTTCCTGTGCCTCGTTGCTGACTGTATACTGAACTTGGCTTATGTCCTGACTCTGCCTCTGCCTGATGTTCCTGTGCCTCGTTGTTGACTGTGTACTGATCTCAGCTTATGTCCTGACTCTGCCTCTGCCTGATGTTTCTGTGCCTCCCTGCCATCTGTGTACCAAACTCGGCTTATGTCCCTACTATGCCTCTGCCTGATGTCCCTGTGCCTCGCTGTCGACTGTATACAGATCTTAGTGTAGCAGATTTTCCAGGCATTGTGCCTGATATGGGTCTGCCATTGTTACCGGTGACACCTTCAGCCCATTTAAGCTGAATACCCAAGTGTGAGGGTTGAGACAATCTTTGGTTTGTTTTGTTTATTTGAAAATGGGGGTGGGAGAAGGGAATGAGTGGGATACTCCTCTGGATGGGAGAAGGGAATGAGTGGGATACTCCTCTGGATGGGAGAAGGGAATGAGTGGGATACTCCTCTGGATGGGAGAAGGGAATGAGTGGGATACTCCTCTGGATGGGAGAAGGGAATGAGTGGGATACTCCTCTGGATGGGAGAAGGGAATGAGTGGGATACTCCTCTGGATGGGAGAAGGGAATGAGTGGGATACTCCTCTGGCTCAACTAGGTACAACTGGGACACTTTGCAGAAAAATGCCTGTTAGCGCTGTCTTGGCGCCAGCTGGATTGAATAGACGAGGGGTTCCCCCTAGGTGCGGGATTTTACACTTCCACAAAAGAGTAAAATTAAATCATTTTATTAAATAACAAAAAAGATAAATTAGATCTGTAATAGATCTAAAAGTATACAATTTATACAAACGTACAGAGTTCATGTATGGGTGTGAAACCAAAGATGTAGGGATGACGGTAATACATATACTTGATGGTATATGTTGGTTACAGGAAATCCTCCAATCCGACGCGTTTCAGGCGGGTAGGCCTTTCTTCAGGGGTCTGGATATGGAGAGATTTGATTTCCTAGATAACATGATAAATAGTGTTTATATTAGTTACATAAATTATAGTGTATTACATGAGTATTCCTTCAAGGATATAACAAAGTAGTTAGTCATTGTATATGTAAATATCATCAAGGATATTCAGAAGTGCAAACCTATGGAATGATCTGAGTGCGACAAGAGAGTCACAACTGGTAAGAACCAGCTGGATGCCGACCAACGCTTACTGGCGCTTGAAAAATGCTTTATTACTGAACTGTGCTAGAACTTGACTCGTAACCCTCTGGTTAACTCAAAAGATCCTGGACTGTAGTGAGACTTGACTCTTGACACTTCTGTTAAGCTCAAGAGTCCCGTGAACACCTCCCTCCAGCCCTTCTGGCACCAACAACCATGCCACGTTCAAAGTCCCCTAAATCACCTTTCTTCCCCATTCTGATGCTCAGTTTGAACTTCAGCAAGTCGGTTTCACCACATCTAGATGCCTAAATGCATTGAGTTGCTGACGTGATTTTTGTTACCAAGCAATTGAACAGATGTACCTAATGAAGTGGTCGGTAAGTGTAAATATATTATATAAATAGTAAAAAAAAATAAATAAATAAATACAAGCGTTGAAAAATGTAAAAATGTAATACAATGAATCCCAAACCACTATAGTTTACCTTTAAAGGAATCATTTTTTTGCTCCACCAGGTCTATGGGAATCAGAATTTTGCAATCAAAATACAGAGATGAGAAACTTCTCGAGGTATTATGAGAAATCGGTCTTAGTGCCAATGATGCGTCGACGGGGATTGTATAAGACATACAAGGACACTGAGAATAAATGTGATGTGGTGGAAGTGCCGTACTATGGTAACATATCCCTTCTCATCATCGTACCACTGGGTGATCCCTACATCATGGAACAAAGGCTGACCCCCCAGATGATAAAAGGCTACTTTCGTTCGGTGACAACCAGGTATACATGAGAGAAGCCTAAAACAAAACTCCATCAACACTGTTACATGTATCAGCCAAATGCATACAAGCAGCAATGTGCATCTTGATGTTTACTGGATGAATGCAGGATACACTGACAATGATAATAGGATGGTAATGAGATATACCATAAGAACACAACACTGTATAACAGGCAATGAAACTACTGCAGTAAAAAGCCTGGAAACAGAAAACTACTAGGAGTAGTTTCCACTAAGGACATTAGGTGGCAGGATATTACTGAATAACTGTAATTGGATAGAATTAACCACTTCTGAACCGGAAGATTTTCCCCCTTAATGACCAGGCCATATTTTGCGATTTGGCACTGCGTTGCTTTAACTCACAATTGCGCGGTCGTGCAACGCTGTACCCAAATAAAACTGATGTTCTTTTTTCCCCACAAATAGAGCTTTCTTTTGGTGGTATTTGATCACCTGTGTGATTTTAATTTTTTGCGCTATAAACAAAAAAAGAGTGTCAATTTTGAAAAAATAACAATATTTTTCACATTTTTTTATATGAAATTCCCCCAAAAAAATGTAAAAATCTAATTTTTTTAACATTTTAGGCCAATTTGTTGTCTGCTACATATTTTTGGTAAAAAAAAATCGCAATAAACGTATTTTGATTGGTTTGCGCAAAAGTTATTGCGTTTACTAACTACGGGAATGATTTATGTCATTTTTATTGTTTTTTTTAAAATTAGTAATGGCGGCGATCTGCGATTTTTTTGCGGCACTGCGACTTTGCAGGCGGACAGATCGGACCACTGACTGACATTTTTGACACTTTTGGGGGTACCAGTGACATTACTACAGTAATCAGTACTATACATATGCACTGTTACTGTAAAAATGACACTGGCAGGGAAGGGGTTAACTTTATTAGAGATCCAGGGGTTAAGTGTGTCCCTAGGGGCGTGATTCTAACTGTCAAGGGGCGTGGCTTTTGATGTAACCACAGAGACATACAATCCTACATAGCAGGATTGTATGATCTCTGCAGTTACATCAGGGAGAATGACAGGCGGCTTTGTTTACATCAGCCATCTGCCTTTCTCCCTCTCCAGTGGGAGATCGCGAGTGGCCGGCGGACATCTGGTCACTCGCGCGGGGATGGCCGTGAGCGGGAGCGTGCCTCCGGCGGCGCGCTTGCCCCCTACAGGCTCCTGGGCGAGCGACGTAGTACTACGTCGCTTTGCCCAGGAGGGGCTGACTGCCGCAGTAAATGTACTTGCGGCGGTCGGCAAGCGGTTTAATCACCAGGTAGCGTCCTACAGCAAATGTCTGCTGGGTTTGCGGAGCACCGGCCCGCCCAAAAAAACTATCCTGCCGCAAATGCCTTAACGAAGCAACAAGAGAAAAAGAGTCAGATGCCAGAGAGGTAACAGACCTCATCAGGGAATCAGTGCAAGAAAGAATTCTAGAAGCATCAGCTCCTGAACCAGACAGAGCTGCTCAAAACACTTTCACCGTGACTTCTCACCCTCCACCTGATGGATTCCTCATCCGACAGCGAAGACTTGGATCTTTCAGTGAGATTTGACTTCACATTAGTCTAACCATTTGCCCGGTCAGTCAAAGAAGCGATTGGCTGGCTGGAGATGAAAGAAACACCACGTAAAATCAGGACATACTTCCTGAACCTAAAGAAAGAACCGGAGTCCTTTCCGTTCATTGATGAATTAGAGGACCTCATCAAGAAAGAGTGGCAGAAGCCAGACAAAAAGACTAGCCTCAATAAGAGGAAAAACAAATGTATACCTGCTTAAAGAACCCAATGTGAATCCATGAATTTATGCACCGGTCGTTGACGCCTCTCTGATGCGATTAGCCAGGCATGTAACTCTGCCCATAGAAGAAGCAGTGACCTTCAGGGATGTACTCGACCGTAAGATTGACCTTGGCCTAAAGAGAGCATACTCAGCAGCAGGCGGCGCCTGCAGACCAGCCATCACCTCAGTAGTGGTCGGTAGAGCGATTTCAGGATGGACCTCCAGCATTGAAAAGTCACTGTGGGAAGGGGCGGACCAGGAAAAAATGATATCCTCTCTTCAGGAACTCAAGCTGGCTGGAGATTTTGTGGCAGAAGCGTCAGTAGACATCATTAGGTCATCTGCTAGGGCCATATTGGCTTCAGTAATATACAGAAGAGCCTTGTGGCTAAAGCCCTGGATGGCAGCGTCCAAAACTAACTGGTGTAAAATACCATACGACGGGATCAATTCAGGAAGGATGTGCTGGAATTGGAAAGAGTCCAGAGAAGGACAAAAAAATAATTAGGGGAATGGAGGACATCAGCTATGAGGAAAGAATAAAGAATACAAGCACTGAACTTATTCTCTCTGGAGAAGAGACGATTGAGGGGGGATATGATATCAATGTACAAATACTGTACTGGCGACCCTAGCATAAGGAACAAACTATTCAGAGAAAGGGAATACAATAAGACACGTGGCCACTCACTAAAACTAGAGGAAAGGCGGTTTAACCTTAAAATGCGTAAGGGGTTCACTGTAAGAGCGGTAAAGATGTGGAATTCTCTTCCACAAGCAGTCGTATCAGCAGGAAGCATTGATAGTTTCAAAAAACTATTAGATGGGCACCTTAGAGACCACAACATACAGCGGTATACAATGTACAACATACAGGGGTATACAATGTACAACATACAGGGGTATACAATGTACAACATACAGGGGTATACAATGTACAACATACAGGGGTATGCAATGTACAACATACAGGGGTATACAATGTACAACATACAGGGGTATACAATGTACAACATACAGGGGTATACAATGTACAACATACAGGGGGTATACAATGTACAACATACAGAGGTATACAATGTACAACATACAGGGGTATACAATGTACAACATACAGGGGTATACAATGTACAACATACAGGGGTATACAATGCACAACATACAGGGGTATACAATGTACAACATACAGGGGTATACAATGTACGGTTAACAGTAAACACACACACACATCATAGGTTGAACTGGATGGACTGATGTCTTTTTTTCAACCTCAGTAACTATGTAATCTATTCGGGTCAAAACTAGATTGCGCCATATTAAAAGTGACAGGCGGAAAATCGGGCCTGATTCTCTCCGACAGAAGACAAAAACCTCAAAGAGGCCCATCTTTCAAACGCAACCTTCCAGAGAGATACAGGGAGGTATAATCTTATAGACCCGGAAGAGAATTCAAGAGGAACTGGAGAAGTACCCAGTCTTCCTTTCTCAGGCTGCAAAAGTCAAAACCCTCCTCAACCACGGATCACCAGACGTACTTTTGAAGGCGCCCGTCCAACCTGTAAAGGTGGGAACCAGACTCAAGCTATTCATACAGGTTTGGGCAGATCAGATAACAGACCCCAGGACAATTTTCACCATTCAACTCGGTCACAAGTGTAAATTCAAAAGCAGACTTCCAAAATATAATTTCCAATCAACCAGATTACCAACAATAATGGAAAAAAGAAGATTGTTACTGAAATATGTGTTAGATCTACTTCAAAAACAAGCAATTATAGAAGTCCTGGCGAACCAGAAAGGGATGGGATTTTATTCTCCACTATTCCTGGTAAGAAAAAAAAAATGTGAGACCTTCCACCAGTCCTGGATTTGAAGAATCTCAGCAAAAAGATTCAGGTTGAATCCTTCAAAATGGAGAATCTTCAGTCAATCCTACTAGCAATGAACTTAGGAGATTGGATGCTGTCCATAGATTTATCAGACGCTTATCTACACGTCTCTATACATGTCATCTTTCAGAGATTTCTCCATTTTGCGGTAGACAACCAACACTTCCAGTTTCAAAGCTTGCCATTCGGAATCTCCACTGCTCCAAGAACCTTTACAAAGATCCTATTACCAGTTATCATCTTACTAAGAAGAGAGGATTAAAAATCCACCACTACTGGGGCGACATCTTCCTTCTGGCCAACAGTCAGGAAAGTGTCATACGACACTGGAAGATACCGATCACTACACTTCAACAATTCGATTGGGTAATAAATTGGGGGAAAATCAATCTTCAGCCTTCCCAGGAGATGATTTTCCAGAACTGGACACAGGAGGCGTATATAATAGAACTCCCCCAGGAGAAGGTAGATCGTATAATTCAAAAAACAAAGCGACTGCTAACAGCACCTTCTCTACCTGACAGAGTTTTCATGAGCGTACTGGGTTCTATGACTGCCACTTTCCCTATGATCCTGTGGGCTCAATGGTACAAAAGGAAACGGCAAAATTCCTTTCTAATGCAGTGGGATGGAAATTGATGCTTCAGCAGATTTATATTTACAGGGTGGTGAAGCATTCTATATGGTGGTGGTATGGTGGACACAATATCACAACCTCAAGAGACACCGGCATATAGTTCCTCCACATCCGGAGATAGTAACATCGGATGCCAGTCTGGAAGGATGGGGAGGTCACTGTCAAGACCAAGTGGCCCAGGGACATTGGTGATTCCAATCACAAGGAGTGGTTTCAAATATACTGGAACTCAGAGCAGCCTTCCAGACACTTCTAGAATTTGCTCCTTACCTGAGGAAAGAACGTTCTGTTACGCATGGACAACAAGGTAGTGGTAGCTTACATCTGAAAGTGAGGGGGGAACCAGGAGTCGTACACTGCTAAAGGAAGTTTGTCCTATCCTGGATTGGGCTCAAATACATCTAACAGATCTGAGAGCCATATATGTCCCAGGAGCACTGAACCTTTTAGCCGACAGCCTGAGCTGTCAAACAGCGAATAGTCCCTGAGTCAGCAAGCCTTCTCCCTTCTGACCGAGACTTGGGGAACTCCAGAGATCAACCTGGCAGCAACACTTGTGAATGCCAAGTGTAAGAGATACCTAGCAAGAGCCTTTTACCCCTCAGCCGAGGGAGTAGGCTGCCTTCACCACCCTTGGGATTTCCAGCTGGGCTACATCTTTCCCCCAACACCTCTGATCGCCAGGTTCCTATCCAGACTGAGGAGACCAGCATCAACAGTGATAGCAGTAACCCCTTTTGGCTGAGGGGACCATGGTTCACGACCCCTCTGCAACTGACCATAGAGAGCCCATTGCTTCTACCAGTTACGCTGGATGTTCTCTCTCAAGGCCAATTCCTACACCCAACTCCTGAGAGACTGCACTTGATGGCATGGAAGTTGAAAGGATTGAAGTTTAAAGTGGATTTTGCTCAGTTAACAACTGCGGAATTCGGAAGATCGGTTGTTCAAGCCAGTTCTTCAGTTCCATGTAAATAAATGATATTTGCTAGCAACCACCCAACTGGCGAGTTATTTCCCAGTGTGTGCTGCCATGATGCTTCAGGAAAGCGGAAAATTGTATACTCACTTTTCCGTAATTTTCCTTTCCTGATGCATCTTCATGGCAGCACATACTGTACGTAGATCCCACCCTTTCTTAGGTGAATGCTGTGGGGGTCTCTCCTTCAAAAATGTATAGCTAAAAAATCCTATCAGGTTGTGGGGGCAGAGTCACAACCCAGTATGTGCTGCCATGAAGATGCGTCAGGAAAGGAAAATTACAGCAAGGTGAGTATACAATTTTCAGTTTTTTTGCCCCATTGAGAAAACGCCTGGTATGGTTGGGATTGCTAATCCTATCAAAGGTTGTGGGGGCGGAGTCACAACCCAGTATGTGCTGCCATGAAGATGCGTCAGGAAAGGAAAATTACAGCAAGGTGAGTATACAATTTTCCGTTTTTTGCCTCATTGAGAAAAAGCCTGGGATGGTTGGGATTGCTAATCCAGACACTGATGTGCATTTTCCTCCACAGCTTGGTGAACCTCTACATACCCAAAGTATCCTTCAACCATCCGGTCAATATGACACGTGTATTGGCACTCATGGGCCTAGACAGCATGTTGAATGGTCCAGATACTGACTTCTCCGGGATTTCAAAGGAAGAAAAGCTAAAAGTTTCAAACAAGGGGGTAAGAAGACATGATTGGTATCTGATTTAAACTACATTAATTTGATCAAATCACATGCAGTACAATCGACTTTTGAGGTCCCCACATCACAGAAAATATTTAACAAAACTATAGCTATTTAACCACTGAAGGACCAGGCCTATTTCTGACACCTGTTGTTTACAAGTTAAAATCAGTATTTTTTGCTAGAAAATTACTTAGAAGCCCAAAACATTTTATATTGATATATTTTAGCAAAGACTCAGGAGAATAATGGCACTTTTCCACTGCAAGTACCGACTCGGCCCTGCTTGGCCCAGTTTGCTTTTCCACTGCTGGTACCGCATGGTACGGTGTTGGAACGGTTCGGTTTGGTACGGTATGGTTTGCTTTTCCACTAAAGTAGTACTAAAGTTAAGCGGGTGGGATAACAACGGGGTGGGTGGGATTCTCTGACCAATCAGTGGCTAGTAGTGACTGCATGCAAAGGATTGTGGGATATGGCAGTGTTGGGGGTAACTAGTTACAAAGTAACTGATTACAGTAACTACATTACTTTTTTGGTAACGAAGTAATGTTACTAGTTACAATACTAATATTGGTGGGATTCTCTGACCAATCAGTGGCTAGTAGTGACTGCATGCAAAGGATTGTGGAATATGGTACCGGGTATGGTACCTCTTGGAACCACAATCGAGGTGGTACTGTTTTTGAGAGCCGTACCGTTCGGTTCCATGCAGTGGAAAAGCGCCGCCGTACCGTACCGTACCGAACCTTTCCTACACCGTACCGTACCGAACCTTTCCTACACCGTACCATGCGGTACCAGCAGTGGAAAAGCACAAAAGCGAGCCGAACCGTTCGGCTCCATGTAGTGGAAAAGCGCCATAAAATGGTGGTCGCTGCAATATTTTATGTCACGCGGTTTTTGCGCAGTGGTCTTTCAAATGCAATTTTCTTGGAAAAACACTTCACTGAATCTAAAAAGAACGAAACAGTAAAGTTAGCCCAATTTTTTTATATATTGTGAAAGATGATGTCACGCGGAGTTAATAGATACCTAACATGTTACGGTTTAAAATTGCACACACTCTTGGAATGGCGACAACTGCGTTTTCTTTGGTGCGCGAGCACACTGGGATTGGGACGCTATAAATTATTATTTTTTCCTATTTATTTTATTTTATTTTATTTTTTTCACTGTTTCTTAGGTGATGTTTTAAAAAATGTTACCAGTTTACAGTTACAGAGGAGAACTTTTGCTATAATTATTTCTCTCGCTCTAACGATCGTGGTGATACTTCACATGTGTGATTTGAACACCGTTTACGTTTGCGGGTGTGACTTATGTGTGCGTTTTCTTTGGTGCGCGAGCACACGGGATGGGGGGCGCTTTAAAATTATTATTTTTTCCTATTTATTTTATTTTAATTGTTATTTATTTCACTGTTTCTCAGGTGATGATTTAAACATTTTTAACGGTTACCAGTTTACATTTACAGAGGAGATCTTTTGCTAGAATTATTGCTCTCGCTCTGACAATTGCGGCGATACCTCATTGTGTAATTTGAATACCGTTTACGTTTGCGGGTGTGAATTACGTTTGCGTTTTCTTTGGTGCGGGAGCACACGGGGATGGGGGGCACTTTAAAAAAAAAAAAATTCCTATTTATTTTATTAGATTTTTTTATATTTTTCACTGTTCCTTAGGCAACGCTTTAAAATCTTTCACCAGTTTCTAGTTTAGAGTTACAGAGGAGGTCTTTTTCTAGAATTATTGCTCTAGCTCTGACAATCGCGGCGATACCTCACATGTGGGATTTGAACACCGTTTACATCAGCGGGCACGACTTACGTATGCGTTCTCTTTGATGCGCAAGCACGCGGGATGGGGGGGCGCTTTACATTTTTATTTTATTTACCTATTTATTTTATTTTATTTTTTATTTTTTTCATTTTTCCTTAGGCGTTGCTTTACAATTTTTTACCGTTTACCAGTTTAGAGTTACAGAGGAGATCTTTTGCTAGAATTATTGTTCTCGCTCTAACGCGGCTATACTTCACATGTGTGATTTGAACACCGTTTCCATTTGCGGGTGCGACTTATGTATGCCTTTTTTTTTTTTTTTTTCATTTTTGTTCCATAAACTTTTTATTGGAAATAAATAGGAACAAGCATAAGAAAGTAAAAAAAAAAGTTTTGCTCACAGAGTACCTATGAGATATTTAACATCAGGGCATAACATAACATAGTACAGTGTCTTCTAGGAAGAGCCATATTGAAAATAATGTAGGAAAGACTATGAACTTTTCCATAGATATTGGAAATAGCGATGTTTTAAGGAATAAGTATATTGTTGGGTGGTCTATATGTCTCAGGGCACCAGGTAACGTCTCCCGGACCGCCCGCCACAGATATACTGCGGCAGGCAGCCCCTCCTGCGCGAATCGACGTAGCCCTACGTCGGTCGCGTGCCTGCAGGTAGGGGGCGATCGCGCTCCGATTCCTGTCGGCCACCCGCGATCGCTCCCCGCTGAGAGAGAAGAACAGGCAGCTGTTGTAAACACAACTCACCATTCTGATCACAGAGCGCGGGGGGCGCCAGTACAGCTCCTCGCCAAGGGTGTTGAAGACCCTAAGTACGCCTCTGAGCATTACATGCTCTTGTAACAATAATTTATGTCAGATTATATGACCCATGAAGGCCAAAATGATTCATAGTTGTAAGGACACCCCGAGTATGAAAGGGGTTACAGTCGTTTAGGACATTTCATTCCTGAACACAAAGGCAGCTACCGGACACTCCACTCAGCCGAACAAGAAACCCATACGAATAATCCCCCCCCCCCCCCAAGTACGAGACGAGCCTCTGTATTGAGGGTCGAGCAGGAATCAGACTCTTTATTGAAAAGGAATACACGCTTTATATACACGTTAGAAGTAATGAAGTCACTTCATGAAAAATGACCCAAATCCAGCCCCAAACATCACACAATGGTTACATAACGAGCCCCCAATACACATTACTCTGAGTGTCAATACATCCCTTAGCAGACAACAGGTGAGTTCATTAGCACACTTAACAATAGGTGAATGGAAAGCCACCTCAGACAAGAATATCACAATTTACTTATTCAGACAAAAGCAACATCGTTAGACAGTCGGTCTCCACATTAAACTTCCTGGAATGCCCATATTAGGAGTTGTACTTCCTGGTCATAGACCTCACAATGAACAGGGAATAAAATCTTCATATTTCAAGAGAGACATCATTCCTGAATATCACTGTCCCATTTGGAGCCATCCAAACCATATCCCCAGTGCCCCCCAGTTTCCTGGTCACCCCGCGCCCAAAGTGACTCCTGTCACAATAGTCATGCTTAGAAAGACTTCCCTTTTGCTCCACCATCGCTCTTACCAGCCACCCATCACAATTGGTCTGTGTAGTGGAGAGGAAGGACAGCCGACAACGGATGCCCCACAGTAAGCCTACTGGAGACATTGTTGCCCAGGCTCTGCAGCCATTATCACTCCTCTATCCTCTACACTGAACCTGGTGTTGGGACCCAATCATGTGACTGGACCGCCCGAAAAGGTAAGTATACACATCTTTTCTTTCACAAAGAAGTTAGAATAATCTTAGAATGGAGGTGGAAGCAGGTTTGGGTTTAGTTAGAATTTGACTGGACGTCCACTTTAAGCAATATTATGAATAAGATAGCTATATTTGTGTGAAATATTGTATTTGTTGTGATGTGGGTTCCTCAAAATTCTGTTGTATATAAATTGGTTGAACTAAAAAGTTTCAGACTTTAAGAACAGCAATATACTGTACATTAAAAACATTGTATTGTATGTATTGGTTACGTTCAGAGTGCAAGGTTCAGGAATGCGTTACATACAGAGTGCAAGGTTCAGGAATGCGTTACGTTTTTTTATATTTTCCAGTATTTAAACTTTTTTATTAATTTTTTTCTTTACTTATTTGTTTTGACAGTTTTTCACCCAGTCTTATTTCAACATCGAAGAGGGAAAAACAGAGGCGAGTAGTGCGACTGCTACCCAGTTAGATGTCGTCCTCTCAAGCCCTGAATTCAAAGCTGACCGACCATTCATCATGCTGCTCTACCACAAACATACTGAAACCCTGCTGGGGATTGGCCGAGTCATGGACCCATCTTGGCGAGATCCCTGGGGGAAGAAAAGTGAATGAATGTAATAAAGCAGATATGAATTGCTACACCAAATTAAGCCATTCTGCTCAGAATAAAGTGAATGTGCTGAACAATTTCGGTGTTCTGTTTTTCTCTGTATCACGATTTGTGTTAATGAGTGAGGGAGATGCAAGCCGGTAACAGGTGAGCTTCAAGATTGACCCAATAGGGTGGAGTAGGAAAGAGCGAACATGGGCTTTGGTCAAAATTTTCATAATAAAGCAGTCAGATAGTTTTGAGGACCCAAGGTAATGTTGTAAAAAGATAAAAAAAAAAAAACATAAGCCATGACCAGAAGAAGCCTGCAAGTGATGAGCCAAACATATTTAGAGTTCGGCTTGGCAAATCTAATCCCCACTGAAATCAATAGGAGTCGAATGGTAAAAGAAAGTTGTTCTGTCCATTTAGAGGCTAAAAGGCAAGGGATTGTCTAACAAATGGCATCACTGACCTGGGGGGATACACTATATACAGTATAACAAAGCTGGGGATCCTGTGATATCATTGACCAAATATGATCAATGATGTGCCATGAGGTCTCTCCTCAGGGGCAGCCCAACTATCGTAGAGCAACCCTTGCTCTCTGCCAGTGAGGACAGACCTCATGGGGGGCACCCCAGGCTATAAAGAACCATAGAGCTTTACACAAAATAAGGAGCAAAATCAGGACCAAGCCCTGCCCCACCCACTCAGCGCTTGGGTAAATGCAATCCCACACAAAGGGTGATAAACCTTTGAGGATGAGCCTAAATAATAATAGATCACTTACAATATTCAAACCAATAGCTGCTGCTATACCGTCAAAATAATATAAAAAAAAGGTGCATATATAAAACAAGCCCATATATGCACTAGCAGCATGGGCATCCATCCGCAGGTAGGGGCAAGGGGGGGGCAAATGCCCCCCCCCTGGAATCTCAACTTCCCCTTTTAAGTGGTTGTTAAGCCACTTTATACCATCCTGTCTGTTCTGTTTAATAATCATGTGTGCCTGTGTGTCTGTGTTTTAAAAAAATAAGCTGTTCTTTACCAGTTTTCAGAGGGCCGAGCGCCGCTCACGTGACCTGTCGGCTCTCTCCTCTCTCCGGCTAACAGCTGCCTGCAGCAGGCGGGGCAAAGAATTCCTCACTGATGTCAGTTGGGAGGGGAGGAGGAGGGGAAGAGGAGAGGAGGAGAGAGGTGGCGTGAGCAGCGAGTGGCACTCTATACTTGTAAAGAATGGCTTATTTTTATAAAAAACAGACACAGGGGCACACAGGATTATTAAACAGACTGTAGACAGAATATGAAACTTTAAATGAAACTACAGCAGCAGGAGAGGAGGGGGGCGGGCACTGACACAGGAGCAGACAGGCAGGGAGGGAGGGGGGGAGAGAGGACAGAGGAGGACAGGAGGGCTGTGGATGATGGAGGCACGTAAACTGACCACGGTGTCAGGGCTCAGCAGCCATGGTATACCGTGGTCAGTTTACAGAGGGGAGGACATAGCCAGGCAGGATCAGCCAGGTATTTTAGGTGATAGAAGGGGCCAAATTACACAGCAAAGCACCCAGCTGTATAACATGCTTTAAGGGAATATACTCAAAATAAGTATAATGACTAAGCCCCTCCCCTTCATGACATTGTTGAAAAGGGGCGGTGCATGTGTGACCTTAAAATTATGCCCCCCCCCTGAAAAAAGTTCTGCGGATACCCATGACTAGCAGCGCTGATAAACTCTTAAGGCCCGTACACACGTACCGATCGTCGGCATACAAACGTCGGTGGACGAAGGATCTGCCGATTGTACGCGTGTTAGTATGGTGCCTCCGACAGATGTCTGCGCACAATCCGCGGACAAAAGTCTTTCGTGCAAACATGAAAATATTTGTATGCCGACACCAGAACGGACGATTGTTCGCCTGTCAGTACACAATTCGGCCGACAGACCGCAGATTTGCAAGACTGGGCATGCTCAGAAAATAGAAAACACAGGGAAAGTTAACCATTACATGACATCACTTCTGCAGTCGGCGGACAAAATTCTTGTGCTGTCCTTGTGCTGTCTTTGCACTTTTCAGCAGACACCGACATCCCGGGGAGAAAAGAGGAACATTTGTAAGCCGACCATCGGTACGTGTGTACGGGGCTTTACTGATAAGAGAGGAAAGAATGTCTGTAATTCAAATCAATGAATGTGATCAGGTGTATTCTTAATCAACCACTCTGGATGCCCAGTTAGCAAAACGGCATGCAACAAAATTTCATACAAGTCTCTTGTTCACAGTAATGAAAAGATAGCGTGGAATAGTCCCAAAAGGAGATCTTCCTCTATTCCTCTAAACACCAAGAGCCTTCACCACACCGACGTGCTCCCCTAGGTATTAAAATTGTACCCTCATTACAAGGATCAAACGCCTTTTGACCAATTAAAGTGATCCTCCACTATCCAATGGCGATCCACCTCCAGGTCCTGGTATCAGTTTGGCAATATGGATCAACGATTCCTCATATCCTCATATCATGATCACATGAAATGAAAGCAAGGGGACCCATAGCGTAACATGTACCACACAGAATATTTATTGATTAAAAGATATACACTCACATGGGATAAGAAGTTTTCAAACGAAATAAGTGGCTTGGCGCCAAGCTGTCAATACGGCCGTGGAACCAGGAAGTCAGCTACAGAGGCACCCGGTTTTCGTGGCACAGTGGAGTCAGCGTTTGTGGCGGGAGATACAGGGGTGATTCCTTCGGTACACTTATTTCATTTGAAAACTTCTTATCCCATGTGAGTGTATATCTTTTAATCAATAAATATTCTGTGTGGTACATGTTACGCTATGGGTCCCCTTGCTTTCATTTCATGTGATCATGATATGAGGAATCGTTGATCCATATTGCCAAACTGATACCAGGACCTGGAGGTGGATCGCCATTGGATAGTGGAGGATCACTTTAATTGGTCAAAAGGCGTTTGATCCTTGTAATGAGGGTACGTTTTTAATACCTAGGGGAGCACGTCGGTGTGGTGAAGGCTCTTGGTGTTTAGAGGAATAGAGGAAGATCTCCTTTTGGGACTATTCCACGCTATCTTTTCATTACTGTGAACAAGAGACTTGTATGAAATTTTGTTGCATGCCGTTTTGCTAACTGGGCATCCAGAGTGATTGATTAAGAATACACCTGATCACATTCATTGATTTGAATTACAGACATTCTTTCCTCTCTTATCAGTAAGAGTTTATCAGCGCTGCTAGTGCATATATGGGCTTGTTTTATATACGCACCTTTTTTTGAGGTTAAACATAGAGCTTTGTTACCCCTGTAATCCAGCTTTACTGGGTTTGGAGGAGTACAGGGCCATTACTGATCTAGAAGCTATAATGTGATACCCATATTTAGTACCGGCTTCTTCTTATGAGTGACAGTGCCCCCAAGCAGGCCCGGATTGGCTAATCGGGAGCATCTGGAGAATTCCAGATGGGCTGGTCCATTTGGGGAGCAGGCAGGGCCGGTGTAATGCCGAAAGTTACAAGTATCATCTGCCCTGGACATGTCCATATCTGTGATGAAGGGGGAGGGGGGGGCGCACTGAGAGCTTTTGCCTTCTCCTGCCTGACAGGGGTGAATATCATTCTCCCTCCTGTCACTGTACAACAATGTATGATCCTCGGACTTGTTCATTCCATTCACTTCTCCTCTGCCTTATCTCTTCTTCAGCTGTTTATCACTCTACACTTTACAAGCTTCCCTCCCCCCTGTCAGCTTCTTCTACTTCCCCGTTCCCGGCCAGGTCACTTGAGACTTCCTTGTTGGTCACTTTCACTTTGTCCGCAGCATGTGTCTCTACCTTCCCTGAACAATAGTAAGAGTCTTCTGCTCCTCTCTCCTGTTCACATTAACCCTTCACCTTCCTCTTTCAGCTGTCCACTCCATAAATCTGCACTTTATGTCCTGCAGCCTCTGGTCCCAACTCTGGGCTATCCAAGCAGCCATTTAGCTGACCCTGTCCTTGCCTAAAATGCAGCATTAGCACTTTCTCTACAGCCCTTCACTCTGCTCTTCATTAACACATATTCTTATTACCCAGACCTGCCCCCCCCCTATACCTATCCCCCCTATACCTATCCCCCTATACCTATTCCCCCCATCCCTATCCCCCCCTATACCTATTCCCCCCATCCCTATCCCCCCCTATCCCTATCCCCCCCATCCCTATCCCCCCCCCCATACCTATACCTATCCCTAATAACCGGTGCGCTGCGGTTTGGTCACAGTGTGATTGTGTGTGCGTTTTACCTGGATTTTAGGTACACTTCTATTTGAATCTCTATTACAAAGTGCGTTTTCATGAAAGTACATCAAAGTCCTGCATGTTGCATCTTTGATGCGGTTTCAGAAAACGCACTGTGTAATGTAATTCAATAGAAGTGCACCTAAAATCCAGGTAAAACGCACACACAATCACACTGTGACCAAACCGCAGCGCACCGGTGTGACCCCACTATAAGGCAAACTTCACACCTTTGAATGTCAGTCACAAGATTGTGGCTTTTCTGACACACACACACAAACAAATCGTCCATTAGTAGACGTGCGACAGTGCCATTTATTGGTAATGGCACCCCACACATCTGCTATCACATGCACCAAACCACATGGTATCTCAAAAGTGAAACATCTGGGGTCTGTTTAGAGCCCTGATATTTCATCAAAACCCCCCAACAGGGCAGTTAAAAATGTAAAAAGTATATATATACACTGTACATATAAATTCTCAAAACAATATAAATAATGTAAAACATTTGTAAAAAATAAATAATTAAGGGCTTGTTCACACGTGTTTTGGTCTCTGAAAAGCAACCATCATGCAGATTGCTCTTCAGAGAGCATTTGACAGGAGGTAAGGAGCCGTCGCCTCCCTACTGCCTGAAACAAACCTTCTACCATTATTAGCCTTATGGGGTGGGGGGGGCACAGCTTGCCATGTTTGCCCTGGGCACTGAATGACCTTGTCTCGGCACTGGGTGCAGGGGGTCCGGCCGCACCGGGCGCAACATCTGAGGGGGTGTCGTGTAGCATGACAGTGAAGGCAGTTTTATTCCAGGACAAAGCAGTGTCCCAAAATGAAACGCACACTGTGTGATTCCTGAACTGGTGATTCCAGTGACATCAGGCACACACAGGCAGAAGCCCAGCATTCATAGCGGAAGAGGGTTTAAATTCCTCCTCCTCCGCGCCAAGAAAGTAGCTCCACCCACCTCCTCCTCGCTGCAGGTAAGAGGATTGTTCATGTTGTCCTCGCTCTGGCTCTGCTCTTCTTCCTGCTAAAAATCACTGCCCTTGCCACAGTGTAGGATTGTCTCCTCATGAGCTTTGCATTACTCAATATTCCCCAGGATCTCACCAGAAGGAGATGATGTCCTCCTTGGTTAGCTACCTCTGGAGGAGGCTCATTCCCCCCCCCCTACAGGTATTTAGGGGATATTTTTTTTTTTTTGCAGTTTTAACTAGCATTTTATGGAGGGTGAGGTGAAGGATGGCCTTGAATAAGGAGATATTGCCCCTGAGTTGTAAGGTCCTATTGTTGCCATCATTCATTTTGGTGTCCCTGAGACAACTGCACAGTACAAGAACAAGAAGCAGGCGTTCCATGTGGGAGCTTGCATGAATCGTAGATTTTTGCATAATTCTTAGAAATACATAAAATTCAGATTAAGGTGAAGTAAATAAATTTCTGACTGCAGCACAGTTGCAGGGTTTGGTAGTTTACTGAAGCAAAATTGGAAAAAAGCCTCCAATGGATGCAGCTTAGGGGCTTTTGAGGTCCTTGAACAAATGCACATAGACCATACATGACCGAATGTAACCGTCACCTTTCACCAAACTGAATGTGATCTGTGGATTCTACATCGTTGCATGTCTGTGTATTTCTCTAGAAATTGGTACAAATTTGGGGGTGGGGGGGATCTTGTTAAAGGGGGCTTCCAGATTCAGAGAGTATGTATAAGACAGCAGTGTGATCCAGGGAGGAGGGGGTATGGAAACAGGGTTCAAGGTGGTCATCATTGGTTGAGAGAGGATTCATAAATGGTCATCAATATTAGAGAGGGGATTCACAGGTGGTCATCATTGGGGGAGCCGTTGATCACAGATGGTTATCAATAATAGGAAAGGGATTCATAGGTGGTCATCATAGGTAGAAAAGGGATTCGAGTTGGTCATCATTACTGAAGAGGGGATTCAAGGTGGTCATCACTGGTAGAGAGAGGATTCACAGAGGGTCATCAATAATGGGGAGGTGATTCATGAGTGGTCATCATTGGTGGAGCATTGATGCACAGATGGTTATCAATAATGGGGAAGGGATTCACAGGTGGTCATCATTGGTAGAAAGGAGGTTCAAGGTGGTCATCATTGGTGGAGAGGGGATTCACAGATGGTCATCAATGACAGGGAGGGGATTTAAGGTGGTCATCATTGATGGAGAGGGGATTCACAGATGGTCATCATTGGTGGAGCCACGATTCACAGATGATTATAAATAATAGGGAAGGGATTCACAGGTTGGTGGTCATCCTTGGTGAGCAGAGGATTAACAGATGGTCATTATTGGTATTGAGCAGGGTTATAGTTTTATGCCCTTTCATTTTAACCCTTTGGTAAGGAGTTAAGCCGGTGGTGGGACGCTGAACCTTTCATCACGTGGCTTGCACTTTCCTTAGTTACATTATCTTCTCACTGAAGAGTTCTGGATTTTTTGCTTCACTGTTCACTTTTTAATTAGACTGTTTTATAACACTTGCCTGGATGGACACTATTGATTGACACACATGGGTGGTTCATCTGTTCATTTGCATTTGTCTTATTAATGTGTTATTTATACCTTGATAGAGTTATTTCTGTCACAGTTATTTTACGGATCCTAGTATATATGCTTTGTTGTATATTATTGTTTTTTTGGGTCAAGCGCAACTGATTCATATTCTTTCATCTCATTATTGGTAGAAAGGTGGTTCAAGGTGGTCATCATTGGGGAAGAGGGGATTCACAGATGGTCATTATTGGTAGAAAGGTGGTTCAAGGTGGTCATCATTGGGGAAGAGGGGATTCACAGATGGTCATCAATGACAGGGAGGGGATTTAAGTTGGTCATGATTGGTGGAGAGGGGATTCACAGATGGTCATCATTGGTGGAGCCACGATTCACAGATGATTATAAATAATAGGGAAGGGATTCACAGGTTGGTGGTCATTCTTGGTGAGCAGAGGATTAATAGATGCTCATCATTGGTGGGGAGGAGTTATACAGGTGATCTTCACTTATGAGAAGGGGAGTCACAGGAGGTGTTCTTTATTGATGGGGAGGGAATTAATGAGTGATTATTATTAGTGGGAAAGTATGTGGTCATACATTTCGTGGAGAGGAGTCACAGGTATTCTTCAATAAAATGAGATGATTGCGAACACTCAATTCATGAGGGTCCCAGGTGTTCATCAATAATCCGGTAAGAAAACCCTTCTATATGTCTCATAACAGGTTTCCTTTGCAGTGGACTAACACCATAACCGGTTAACACCAAGAGACTACACTCCCCCCCCCCCCTCCACTGTTTTCACAATATTTAATACCATCCAGAGTTTGATCATTTATGTTGGGTCAGGTCACTGTGACCTTGTAGAGTATCTGATTAGCAAACTTTTTCATGCCCAACATAAATGCCAAATTTTCAGAGATTTGTGTTTTTGCAGAGGTTATGCTTTATTAAATTCTGTTTCAGATAGATAGATAGATAGATAGATAGATAGATAGATAGATAGATAGATAGATAGATAGATAGATAGATAGATAGATAGATAGATAGATAGATAGATAGATAGATAGATAGATAGATAGATAGATAGATAGATAGATAGATAGATAGATAGATAGATTGATAGATGGATAGATGGATAGATAGATAGATAGATAGATAGATAGATAGATAGATAGATAGATAGATAGATAGATAGATAGATAGATAGATAGATAGATAGATAGATAGATAGATAGATAGATAGATAGATAGATAGATAGATAGATAGATAGATAGATAGATAGATAGATTTTGTTTGCCGAATATATGTATGTGTGCTTATGCTGTCAATGTTTGTAATGGATTTATTTTGAGAAATTGTAGACAGCCCTACTAAAAATCCAGGGGAGAGAGATGCCCCCCTTAAAACTGAGATGCCCAATTCACCCCCAAACCTCTATAACAAGCCTTTAAATTTAAATCATTTTTACACATCCATGGTTCTCCATTTTATTAAAGTCTACTATATATATTTGTGTAGATGAATGAACCATGAAGGAACAACTGCACCACGCCCTGAAATAACTATAGAAAATTATTACCAAGGCTTTTAAGGTGCAAAGTTAATTAAAGAAACACATTTGATAAAATATTCAATATTTTTATTACGAATATAATTTTAAAAGCTCAAAAAATAAAATAAAAACAATTTAAAATCTTATTAAGACAGTACCACAAACAATTTCTTGACATGTTTCGCTTTATATGTATAGCTTCTTCAGGAGAATTTGTTTGGATAGTGCTCATATAAGCTAATGAAAAGACATAAATACAAAAATTAGCATAACATACAGAAAAAAAAAATGTATTTTTGAAATTTAGGATTTTTTTCTGTATGTCATGCTAATATTTGTATTTATGTCTTTTCATTAGCTTATATGAGCACTATCCAAACTAATTCTCCTGAAGAAGCTATACATATAAAGCGAAACATGTCGGGAAATCATTTGTGGTACTGTTTTAATAAGATTGTAAATTGTTTTTATTTTATTTTTTGAGATTTTAAAATATTTTTCATAATAAAACATTGAATATTTTATCAAATGTGTTTCTTTAATTAACTTTGCACTTTAAAAGCCCAAAAATCCTTGGTAATAATTTTCTAAAGCCTACAATAGTTAACTGAGTACCCCACCTTCTGCTCTATCCAATCTAATGGTGCTTTTCCACTGCATGGAACCGAACGGTTCGGCTCGCTTTTGTGCTTTTTCACTGCTGGTACAGCATGGTATAGTGTAGGAATGGTTCGGTACGGTACGGCGGCGCTTTTCCACTGCATGGAACCGAACGGTACGGCTCTCAAAAACAGTACCACCTCGATTGTGGTTCCAAGAGGTACCATACTGGTACCATATCCCAGTGTTGGGGTAGTTACTCAAAAAATGTAACTAGTTACTTCTGTAAATTGTAATGAGATTACTTTACTAGTTACTGCATTTGAAAAGTAACTTCACTACTTATTACTTTACTTTCCTCTTTCTTAATTGACCGTGTAGAAGAAGATACATGACACTCTTTCTGCATAGAGTTTATTGTATAAACACAGGCTTTGGGAAACATGAGAACAAAACCTGAAAAAACAGAATAAAACATAAAGTGCAACAAAAAGTCATAAACTTCAGCCCTTTCTATTCTTCCAAATAACGATTGTATCGTACGGCTTAGGTAACGCAGGAAAGCGCATTCCTATAGCCTAGTAAAGTAGTGTAGTTACCTCCTATAGCCTAGTAAAGTAGTGTAGATATCTCCTATAGTCTAGTAAAGTAGTGTAGATATCTCCTATAGTCTAGTAAAGTAGTGTAGTCACCTCCTATAGCCTAGTAAAGTAGTGTAGATATCTCCTATAGTCTAGTAAAGTAGTGTAGTCACCTCCTATAGCCTAGTAAAGTAGTGTAGATATCTCCTATAGTCTAGTAAAGTAGTGTAGTTACCTCCTATAGCCTAGTAAAGTAGTGTAGTTACCTCCTATAGCCTAGTAAAGTAGTGTAGTCACCTCCTATAGTCTAGTAAAGTAGTGTAGTTACCTCCTATAGTCTAGTAAAGTAGTGTAGTTCCCTCCTATAGCCTAGTAAAGTAGTGTAGTTACCTCCTATAGTCTAGTAAAGTAGTGTAGATACCTCCTATAGCCTAGTAAAGTAGTGTAGTTACCTCCTATAGTCTAGTAAAGTAGTGTAGTTACCTCCTATAGTCTAGTAAAGTAGTGTAGTTACCTCCTATAGCCTAGTAAAGTAGTGTAGTTACTTCCTATAGCCTAGTAAAGTAGTGTAGTTACTTCCTATAGCCTAGTAAAGTAGTGTAGTTTCCTCCTATAGTCTAGTAAAGTAGTGTAGTTACTTCCTATAGCCTAGTAAAGTAGTGTAGTTACCTCCTATAGCCTAGTAAAGTAGTGTAGTTACCTCCTATAGCCTAGTAAAGTAGTGTAGTTACCAATATCAGTATTGTAACTAGTAACATTACTTCGTTACCAAAAAAAGTAATGTAGTTACTGTAATCAGTTACTTTGTAACTAGTTACCCCCAACACTGCCATATCCCACAATCCTTTGCATGCAGTCACTACTAGCCACTGATTGGTCAGAGAATCCCACCCACCCCATTGTTATCCCACCCACTTAACTTTAGTACTACTTTAGTGGAAAAGCAAACCATACCGTACCGTACCGAACCATTCCAACACCGTACCATGCAGTACCAGCAGTGGAAAAGCAAACCGGGCCAAGCAGGGCCGAGTAGAGCCGAGCCATTACTTGCAGTGGAAAAGTGCCATTAAGTTCCCCTTGACATGTTTATATTCATTAGCGCCATTATCCAATGGTGTGTAAAGTTTTTCCAAACTGGGAATGACTCTAACATTTGCTTTTTTGCCGTTTGGAGAAGATCCGAACTAAGTATGTTTGACAGGAATTCCTTTCTCCGGGACACCACCACCATGCATTGCTTGAGCCATCATTGATGAAGGTCAGGTGCAAGACTTAGGCCGATGTTGGTTCACATTAACGTTACAGCCCCCACATTGCTCTCCCTGCAGCCTTTTGTCATTGTGCTGGTGGTTTTAGTGTGAGTGAAGGACAGCTGACATTTGTTTAAGGGGAAAGTCAGTACTAAAATGCTATATAACAGGGGTCTTCAAACTATGGCCCTCCAGTTGTTCGGGAACTACAATTCCCATCATGCCTAGTCATGTCTGTGAATGTCAGAGTTTTACAATGCCTCATGGGATGTGTAGCTGCTGGAGGGCCGTACTCTGAGGATCTCTGCTATATAAAGTATTATAGTGTGGGCTGTATAATTGCTATTGATACTTTGTATTGAACTTTAGTGAAGTGTAAGCCCACTGCATGAAACTTGCTAACCAAGCCTTCTCTGGCACCTTTTTTATGCTAGAAAGTTATTTAAAACCCCCAAACATTTTATATATATATATATATATATATATATATATATATATATATATATATATATATATACATATATAAAATGTATGTGTGTATATATATATATATATATATATATATATATATATATATATATATATATAAAATGTATGTATATATGTATATATATATATATATATATATATATTTTTTTTTAGCAAAGACCATAGGGAATAAAATGGCGATCATTACATTTTTTAATGTCACACAGTATTTGCGCAGCATTTTTTTAAACGCAATTTGTATGGAAAAAATACACTTTAATTAATTTTTGTGCGATACTGTAAATTCCTGTCTGCTGTATGCCTCCACATTTGCAGACTGTCTACCCCGGTCTGTTAGCTGTACTGCTAAGTACAGCTAACCATCCTCGGGTTCCAAATAAAAAACTCTTTCTCTATCGTTCATTGACAGACGCAGCTCCGTATCTTCTTGACCATTGAGTTATGCTGCCCCCTACAGGAGTAGGACACTAGGCAGGAAAAAGCTTTACCACGCCTATCCTCGGGTTCCAAATAAAAAACTCTTTCTCTATCGTTCATTGACAGACGCAGCTCTGTATCTTCTTGACCATTGAGTTATGCTGCCCCCTACAGGAGTAGGACACTAGGCAGGAAAAAGCTTTACCATGCCTATGGGGCAGTCCCTGCAGGCATACACCCACTCACTCTGCTATAGCCCTCAGTTTGTTTCTGCCTAGTTTAACAGTAGGACCTTGTTCCCGGCTGAGACTTCAGTCTTAGCTTGTCTTTTTTCTTTTAAAGAGAACCTTTGTTATAAATGTAATTTTTTAGCTAGTTATGTTCCTGAAAGAACTGCAATCAACAGCCGGCCTGGGTTTCGGACTGGATATGCTAGATCCTTAAGGTCTCTCCCAGCCCGGCCAGCGAGTGTGTACAGGTTATGGCCCAGCGCTAGGCCTTGCCATGACAGAGCCCAAATGGACAGGGGCTGGCCCTGAAGTAAAACACCTCGCCGGGATGCACACGACCTGGTTTGGCCTGAGTCGCAGTGTACCCCTTGGCTGTCAGAATCCCCACCTCGAATGGAGAGGTAGTCTGTCCGGAGTGGTGCCCACCTGATGTCGTTGGTACGGTGAGTAGTGTCCCCCATAGCTCTTGTGGTCTCGGGGTGGACATAAGCCCCTCCTTGGGATGGTCGACCCCCGGGTTCCCTTCCATTCCCCCAGCCCCTCTAACAGTCACAGTAGTCGTTTGGCTCCAAACTACCCCGCGCCCCCCCCCTCCCGGGGTTAGGTAGGAGCTGGCTTTGCCACTTGCTCCAGAAGGGGTATGCGGTTGTTGCTGACCGGGCCGTCCAGATCACACACGGGCATCTTTGAGCAAGTTCCCGGCCCCCTGGGGATTACTGACTGGGGCAGGGATGTCTTTTGGGCTCCCTGCGGCGGTTACAGGCTTGAGGGGGAGCGGATGTTTCAAACTTGATCAGGTCGAAAATTGAGGCCGCGGCTTGCGCCCTACTCGCGGCTGTCTTGGTACCATGTCAAGCTGTCCAAGTACCATGTCAAGCCTTTTAACCACTTTACCACCGGAGGATTTTCCTCCTTAACGTCCAGACCACTTTTTGCAACTTGGCACTGCGTGACTTTAACTGACAATTGCGCGATCATTCAACCCTGTGCCCAAACTAAATTTACGTCCTTTTTTTCCTACAAACAGAGCTTTCTTTTGGTGGTATTTGATCACCTCTGCGCTTTTCATTTTTTGCGATATTAATAAAAAAAGAGCAAAAATTTTGCGAAAAAATTGACATTTTCTACTTTACAGTTAAAAAATATCAAATATATAAAATTGTTGTCATATATTTAGGCCAAAATGTATTTAGCTACATGTCTTTGACAAAAAAATTCTCAATGAGCTTATTTTTAGCCGCTTTAAGACCGGAAGATTTTACCCCATTCCTGACCAGTCTATATTTTGCGATTCGGCACTGCGTTATTTTAACGGACAATTGCGCGGTCGTGCGATTCTGTACCCAAATTAAATTTATGTCCTTTTTTTCCCCAAAATAGAGCTTTCTTTTGGTGGTATTTGATCACCTGTGCGATTTTTAATTTTTGAAACAAAGAGGGACAATTTTGAAAAAAAAAAACAATAATTTTTACATTCTGATATATAACATTCCCAAAAAAAAATTAATAAATCAAAATTTTTTAACATTTTAGGCCAATTTGTTTTCTGCTACATATTTTTGGTAAAAAAAAAATCACAATAAGCGTATTTTGATTGGTTTGCGCAAAAGTTATCGTGTCTACTAACTACGGGAAAGATTTACAGTGCTTTGCGAAAGTATTCAGCCCCCTTTAACTTTTCGACCTCTTGCCACATTTCAGGCTTCAAACATAAAGATATAAAACTGTAATTTTTTGTGAAGAATCAACAACAAGTGGGACACAATCATGAAGTGGAACGAAATTTATTGGATATTTCAAACTTTTTTTTTTAAGTGTAGCGCCACCTTTTGCTGCGATTACAGCTGTAAGTCGCTTGGGGTATGTCTCTATCAGTTTTGCACATCGAGAGACTGAAATTTTTGCCCATTCCTCCTTGCAAAACAGCTCGAGCTCAGTGAGGTTGGATGGAGAGCATTTGTGAACAGCAGTTTTTCAGTTCTTTCCACAGATTCTTGATTGGATTCAGGTCTGGACTTTGACTTGGCCATTCTAACACCTGGATATGTTTATTTGTGAACCATTCCATTGTAGATTTTGCTTTATGTTTTGGATCATTGTCTTGTTGGAAGACAAATCTCCGTCCCAGTCTCAGGTCTTTTGCAGACTCCATCAGGTTTTCTTCCAGAATGGTCCTGTATTTGGCTCCATCCATCTTCCCATCAATTTTAACCATCTTCCCTGTCCCTGCTGAAGAAAAGCAGGCCCAAACCATGATGCTGCCACCACCATGTGTGACAGTGGGGATGGTGTGTTCAGGGTGATGAGCTGTGTTGCTTTTACGCCAAACATAACGTTTTGCATTGTTGCCAAAAAGTTTGATTTTGGTTTCATCTGAGCAGAGCACCTTCTTCCACATGTTTGGTGTCTCCCAGGCGGCTTGTGGCAAACTTTAAACAACACTTTTTATGTCTTTAAGAAATGGCTTTCTTCTTGCCACTCTTCCATAAAGGGCAGATTTGTGCAGTATACGACTGATTGTTGTCCTATGGACAGAGTCTCCCACCTCAGCTGTAGATCTATGCAGTTCATCCAGAGTGATCATGGGCCTCTTGGCTGCATCTCTGATCAGTCTTCTCCTTGTATGAGCTGAAAGTTTAGAGGGACGGCCAGGTCTTCCTAGATTTGCAGTGGTCTGATACTCCTTCCATTTCAATATTATCGCTTGCACAGTGCTCCTTGGGATGTTTAAAGTATCTTTTTGTATCCAAATCCAGCTTTAAACTTCTCCACAACAGTATCTCGGACCTGCCTGGTGTGTTCCTTGTTCTTCATGATGCTCTCTGTGCTTTAAACGGACCTCTGAGACTATCACAGTGCAGGTGCATTTATACGGAGACTTAATTACACACAGGTGGATTCTATTTATCATCATTAGTCATTTAGGTCAACATTGGATCATTCAGAGATCCTCACTGAACTTCTGGAGAGAGTTTGCTGCACTGAAAGTAAAGGGGCTGAATAATTTTGCACGCCCAATTTTTCAGTTTTTTATTTGTTAACAAAGTTTGAAATATCCAATAAATTTCGTTCCACTTCATGATTGTGTCCCACTTGTTGTTGATTCTTCACAAAAAATTACAGTTTTATATCTATACTAGACATTAAGCCTATTAAATTAACGTACACTAGAACATATGTAGTCAAACATTTGTAAAAACAGACTTGTTCTAGTAAGGCGTACTTTTCTACTAAAGTCAGTTTGCTTATAAATGTCCCTTTAATAGCGTGTCTATGTTCTGCGTTTTTTTTTTATAGTAATGCACTTACAGTGGTAGATTTCAATCAGGCAATGTCCCTTTCTACAGTCGCAGATTTGCTTTGCTGAGTGTGACAGGTTTTTTCCTCTGTTTAAATGATCCTTTTCCTGACAGCAACCCCTGGTCAGAGTCCACCTTAATTATGTGGTCAGAGTCTCCCTTAATAATGCCGTCAGAGTCCCCCTTAATAATGCCATCAGAGTCCCCCTTAATAATGCCGTCAGAGTCCCCCTTAATAATGTGGTCAGAGTCCCCTTTAATATTGCGGTCTGAGTCCCCTTTAATAATGCCATCAGAGTCCCCCTTAATAATGCCGTCAGAGTCCCCTTTAATATTGCAGTCCGAGTCCCCTTTAATAGTGCCGTCAGAGTCCCCCTCAATAATGCCGTCAGAGTCCCCCTTAAAAATGCGGTCAGAGTCCCCCTTAATAATGCGGTCAGAGTCCCCCTTTAATAATGTGGTCAGAGTCCCCCTTAATAATGCGGTCAGAGTCCCCCTTTAATAATGTGGTCAGAGTCCCCTTTAATGCTTTAATGTCCCCCGATAAGAGCTGTGTTTGTGTTCTCTAATCAGACAATATTCCCATATATATATAATGATATACACAGTACAAAATGTCAGCTTCACAGAGTAATGAGACGCCTCCTACTATCTCTCTCTCTCTACTTATCTGCTATGTAACCCCGATGTTTGAAGCCTGATATGTGGCAAAAGGTCGCAAAGTTCAAGGGGGCTGAATACTTTCGCAAGGCACTGTATGTCATTTTTATTGTTTTTTTTTTTAACTAGTAATGGCGGTGATCTGTGATTTTTTTGCGGGGCTGCGACATTGCGGCGGACAGATCGGACCCCTGGCTGAAATTTTTTACACTTTTGGGGGGACCAGTGACATTACTACAGTAATCAGTGCTAAAAATATGCTCTGTTACTGTAATAATGACACTGGCAGGGAAGGGGTTAACACAGTAAGTGATCAAGGGGTTAAATGTGTACCTAGGTGCGTGTTTCTAACTGGGGGGGGGGGGGGCAGGGCTTGTGAAATGTTCATAGAGACCTGTGATCCTACATAGAAGGATCACAGGAGCTCTGTGATCATTCCAGGGAGAAGAACGGTCAGCTGTGTTTACAACATCCTAAACAAGCAAAAAATTGGGGGAGCAAACCCTGAACATGTATATCTAAAGCTGGTGCTGCTATGGACCAAGCAACATGTATATTAAAAAAGAATAGCGCAACCATGCAAAAGAAATGACTATTAAATATGGAGACAATCCATAAATGCTCAAGCCCACCACTGCGTCAAAGTACCCCATTGTCAGTGGGTCCTACACTATCCATAGAAAAGGGGTGAATCCAGCCTCTCTAACCCTTGGAGACAACACTCCTTGCTGGGATGGATGTGCTAATGCACTACAAAGGACTCCTCCTGTATCTACTTGATGGTGGACTCTGATAGAGTACAGGTGTGTGTGGGGGGTGGGATGCTCAACCACAGAAGTCTGATCAGACTGAATACATAATAAACAAGCAAAAAATTGGGGGAGCAAACCCTGAACATGTATATCTAAAGCCGGTGCAGACTTCTGTGGTTGAGCATCCCACCCCCCACACACACCTGTACTCTATCAGAGTCCACCATCAAGTAGATACAGGAGGAGTCCTTTGTAGTGCATTAGCACATCCATCCCAGCAAGGAGTGTTGTCTCCAAGGGTTGGAGAGGCTGGATTCACCCCTTTTCTATGGATAGTGTAGGACCCACTGATAATGGGGTACTTTGACGCAGTGGTAGGCTTGAGCACGATATGGCCATATGGTGGGACTAAACCCCCATTTTTATTTATGGATTGTCTCCATATTTAATAGTCATTTCTTTTGCATGGTTGCGCTTAATATACGTGTTTACAACATCCGACCGTCCTTCTCTCTCAGCAGGGAACGATCGCGGGTGTCAGGCGGTAATCGGAGCCACCTGCCTTGTGCAACGGAGTCCCCGCTGGCGATTGGGGGCGGGAGCATGCCGCTGCGCGCTTGCCCCCTAGCTGCAGGCGCGCGACCGATGTATACCTACGTCGGTTCATGCAGGAGGGCCTCCCTGCCGCAGTATAACTGCGGCGGGCGGTCAGGAGTCAAAAGTGGCCAAAAAAAAGACACAAATGTTTTTTTTATTTTTTTTTTGTCCAAATATTATTGCTTTCTGTAATTCTTTTAAATTGTGGCCTGTGTAAACAGACTTGCTAGCCGTGGTGCAAACTTGTATGCTGTTTCAAGCAAAAAGTAAAAAATTACATATATATTTATATCCAGATATTAAATGCCTGCTTTAACTCTCTGAAACCGCAGCTTGTTTAAGCAGGCTTGAAACTTTATAGTGTTTCCATGAAAAATGTGTCCAAAAAAGGCACAAATATTTTTTTTAGATATTCAATGCTTGCTGTGATCCTATTCTGTTGTAAACTTTTCAAATAGGCTTGCTAACTGTGGTGCAAGTTTGCATGTTGTTTCCATCATAATGGTAAAAAAAAAAAGACTGCATTTTTATCTCTTTGATTCTTGATTCTACATGGTGGAAAGATGCTGTTTCCGCCATGGGTACCCCCATTATATGACATGGCACAGGTGACCACAGATGCATGCATAATTGCAAGCTCTGAAGGTTAGACAAAGGAAAACCAAGATATTAGAGGCTTTCTTATGTCTTGAATGACCCATTAATCAAGTTTAGAACTCATTATTAGATATTATGAGCCGTGATAGGGAAATTGCATATTACTGCTCATAATATCTAATAATGAGTTCTAAACTTGATTAATGGGTCATTCAAGACATAAGAAAGCCTCTAATATCTTGGTTTTCCTTTGTCTCATCTTCAGAGCTTGCAATTATGCATGCATCTGTGGTCACCTGTGCCATGTCATATAATGGGGGGTACCCATGGCGGAAACAGCATCTTTAGTTAAAGTGGTTGTAAACTGTCCACTTTTTTAAAATAAAAATAACAAACATGTTATACTTATCTGCTCCGTGCCCTGCCCCCCACTCTCAAGTCACAGCTTTTGATTGACAGCAGCGGAAGCCAATGGCTCCTGCTGCTAACAATCTGTTCAATGAGGAGAGGGACAGCGGCTGGAGCCCCTGCGATTGTGCACTTCGCTGGATCAGGTCAGGCTCAGGTAAGAAAATGGGGGGTCTGGGGGGGTAAACTGCAGCACAGAAGATTTTTCACTTTAATGCATAGGCAGTGGCTTTACATCCTTCGCATCCTGCCGCTCATGCGCACCCCCCAGTGAACTGTGTCCCCTCCAACACAGCACATCACCGATCAGGGTAAAGAACCGATGACATAGGCTCTTTACCATGTGATCAGCTGTGTGACTTCCTGATGACGCCTTCTGGTGAAAAGGTCCACGGCGGTGATGCTTCCGGTTTCGTAACTTTGGGTTATTGGTGGAACGCAGGTGACACGCACGCTGGTCCATAGCGCTGATGGCGCTGTTTACTGCACACTTCGATGCAAAGTAGTGGGTGCCGCTTTTGGGCACAACAAAATGTGAGTGTTCTATGGACTATTTAATGTGGAATATGGAATTTTAATAAACGTTATTGCACTTTTTTATGTTTTTTGCTTTCTTCTGGGAATTGTAATGATTTGGAGCCTGATTTAACATTTAAAGAAGCTTTTACAAATATACCCAAAGTCGGGACCATTCTAATTGAGGTGATTGGTTTTGAATATGGGAGTCTTAAGCTGAGATCCATTGTATATGCCAAGCCGTGTGGGTCCTGGTGGCCCAGATCCATCTGGTGAGTGGCCCACTTACATTAAGGTGGAGGAGTATCACTAAGGAGAATGCGTGAGACGCAGTGGTGGCCCGTCCATTGGATGCGCAGGGACGCCGCCCCCCCTCTCCATGCGTCCGGCCCCCTAATCTACATGCAGGGCGCCGGGCGCATGGATTCCAATGGGTTTTTTTTTCTTTTTTTGAAGCACATGATTAGAGCCAGAGGCTCTAATAGGCTTTAAAAAAAGGGTGGGCTTGGGGTGCAGAGCACTGCGCCCTGAGCCCACCCAGTTGTATGACAATAGCGAGTGAATATTCGCTATTGTCACACAGATTCTCCTCCTGGGCAATCAGGAAGCGGGTCCTGAGACCCGTTTCCTGATTGGCCGAAAGGAGAAAGCCATGCCATTGGCCAAGGAGGAGGGAGTAGACGCAAGAGACTGAGGGGTAAGCCACCGCCGCTGCTGCCTACCCTCTACATGTCCAGGGTGAGTGAGCCAGCGACGGGGGGGTATGGTGTGTGATCTGGTATGGTCTGGGGGGGGGTATGGTGTGGTCCATCTGCTGCCCCCCCCCCCCACAGCCCATGGAGCACCAGCCGCCACTGGTGAGACAGAAATATAGAGCGAATTGGAGCACGGGTGTGGAAGCTCTTCATCTTGAAAGAATTGTTCACAATTGTATTTTTCACATTATTTCAAGTTTTTGTATAGTTTTTCTTAACATAAGTGTATAATCTCAATATAAAATTTCACAATATTCACGAAAAATAATTTTTTTGGTCTTACCTGTCCTGGAATCCATGATATCGGCACCGCAACCGATGTTTCCATCGGCTGTCGGATGCTGCCGCCATTTCTGGTAGTGTAGCCTTGTGGCTTCATGACCCGGTTCCTACTGCGCATGCGCAAAGTGCGCTGCGCTTGGTTACTGGCCAGAAAGCAGAGAAAGGAGGAGGGGGGCCAGACTGCTAACCTACCTCGCTGCGGCGAGGTACAAAGGCAGTGGGGACAGGTACCTGCTTCCCCCCCAGAAAGGTGCCAAATGGGGCACCGGAGGGGGGGAGGAGACAGATAAGCGGAAGTTCCACTTTTCAATGGAACTCCATTTTAAGTTTGGATGATTTTTGTTGAATTTTAGTCACTTTTAATTAGCACTAGTGTGCCACACAGCGCCTCAAGTTTAAACACTTTACTATTTACTTTGGGTAATCCCAAAATTAATGGGAGCAGCTTAGTGATCACCAAGTAGACCAAATAGGAGTGTGACGGTACTCACCGTCACTGGGAGTGAATGACAGATAGTTAATGGTTTGGATTGCTTCAAGTGGGACAGTAATATTTGTCAGCAATATCTCTCAAGAAATATGAAGATTTAATCCCACTTTACACTGTGAGACCTATAGATTGTTGCCATGAAGTCTGACTCCTAAATAATCATAGCAATACGTAGATGTGTATTCCATGTACTTCAATGTAGGAGACGGACAGACTGTCATTGGCAGTCTTGTCCTATTGTTTGATTTGAGGTGGGATGTGGATTGTGTTAAGTCTGCCTGTCCCATCGTTAAATGTTAATGACCGCACATTCTTCTGTCTAGATGGCTAGATAATTAGTTCAGGTTAATTCTGTTTCTGTATACAATTTCATCTGCATATGATAATGTAATCAGGCAACCCCTGACCTGTGTGTGGTAATCTGATCAGGAGGGGGAGGTTCATGCTGTATATAAATTCTGTGTGACTGTTCAATAAAGAGTAATTCCAGTACAAGCTAAGTTGTTGGCTAGCTTTGTAAAAGGGCGGCTGGGAAAATCTGGTATATATATGTTCATGACTGCAAGGAAGCCGTATACTGATGGAAGACCACAAACACAGTGTGGGTCGGCGGTTCCGTTACAAGGAGGAGCCATTTCTTTTCCATAAATGTGTCAAATCAAATCTGATCACAGGTAAACAAATGCCGGTTATCAGCATTTCCTTTCCTCAGCGCTGTCAGTGTCTGAGGAAAGGAAAGCCGATAATTGGCTTTCCAGTTACAGGGGACATTTACACTGATAATCAGTGCATGGATCATCAGTGTCCTAATTATCAGTGCAGCCCTATCAGTGCAGCATATCAGTGTCTATCAGTGTAACATATTAGTGCCCATCAGTGCAGCATATCAGTGCAGTCTCATCATTGCCTATCAGTGCAGCCCTAACAGGGAAGCATATCAGTGCACATCACTGCAGCCTATTTGTGTCCATCAGTGTAGCCTATAAGTGCCCATCAGTGCAGCCTCATTAGCATACATCAGTGAAGAAAAAAAAATTACTTATGACAAAATTGTTCACTGTGGTGGATTGGTGATTCCCTCCAAACTGCAGAACAATGTGCCCGGGTGATAAAGACTTCTTTAGATCTCTCTAATGGGTAACTTACAAGATGTGAAGTATACAATAGTTGTCATCTTTCTCATGATCAGGCGCACAGCCTTATGGGTGCATTATATATTTAAACATACAATAGATACCCTAATTTGCACCCAATTAAGCCCAAACACTTGTACTAAGGCTCCGCTCACATCTAGGCGTTTTTGGGGGATTTTCTGCTCAGATCTAAAAATGCCCAACAAGACAAATCCCATTCATTTCAATGGCCCCCATTCACATCCAAACATTCTGTCGCCTTAAGCAAAACGCCCGTCGCTCAAAAATTACATGAGCTTCTTTTTTGGCAGATTACAGGCGTTTTTATTTTTTTTCATTGGTCACGTTTCAACCTAAAAACCCTTGCACAAAAACGCTTGTAAACACCCAAAAAAAAAAAAATGCTCATCGTTCATGAGGGATCATCAATGCTCATCAGTCTAACTGTCCTATAGGAAAACTGTTATTTGGAATGGAGAAAATCCTTGTATCTGTCCCATGACAGGTTCTCTTTGTAGTAGACTGACATCTCCACCATTATATACCAAGAAACAAACTGTCCACTTTTATTTGCAATGTTTAACGCCGTCCAGAGTTGCGGTCATTTCTGTTGGGTCGGTCATTGTGACCTCGCAGTGGATCTGATAAGCAAACTTTTCATAGACAATATAAGTGTCAGACTCTCAGAGATTTGTGCCTTGCAGAGGACAAGTGAGAGCGTTTATACCGGTAGGTTATACTTTATTTTATTTGATTTGATATAAATAGACAGACAGATAGAAGGACAGACTGGCAGACAGAAGGACAGACAGACAGATAGACAGACAGATAGAAGGACATATAGAAGGACAGACAGACAGATAGGACAGACTGACAGACAAACAGATAGAAGGACAGACTGACAGACAGAAGGACAGACAGAAGAACAGACAGACAGATAGAAGGACAGACTGACAGACAGATAGAAGGACAGACAGACAGACAGACAGATAGGAGAGACTGACAGACAGATAGAAGGACAGACAGATAGACAGACAGATAGAAGGACAGATAGACAGACAGACAGACAGATAGGAGAGACTGACAGACAAACAGATAGAAGAACAGACAGACAGATAGAAGGACAGACAGACAGACAGAAGGACAGACGGACAGATAGAAGGTCAGACTGACAGACAGATGGACAGACAGATAGAGGGACAGACAGACAGATAGAAGGACAGACAGACAGACAGACAGAAGGACAGACGGACAGATAGAAGGTCAGACTGACAGACAGATGGACAGACAGATAGAGGGACAGACAGACAGATAGAAGGACAGACAGAAGGACAAACAGAAAGACAGATAAAAGGACAGACAGACAGATAGAAAGACAGACAGAAGGACAGACAGATAGAAGGACGGACAGACAGACAGATAGAAGGACAGACTGATGGACAGACTGATAGAAGGATAGACTGACAGACAGACAGATAGAAGGACAGACAGACAGACAGAAGGACAGACAGACAGATAGAATGACAGACAGACTGACAGACAAACAGATAGAAGGACAGACAGACAGGAGGACAAACGGACAGATAGAAGGTCAGACTGACAGACAGATAGAGGGACAGGCAGATAGAGGGACAGACAGATAGAGGGACAGACAGAAGGACAAACAGAAAGACAGATAGAAGGACGGACAGACAGATAGAAGGACAGACAGGCGGACAGACAGACAGATAGAAGGACAGACAGACAGAAGGACAGACAGACAGAAGGACAGACAGATAGAAGGACAGACAGATAGAAGGACAGACAGATAGAAGGATAGACAGACAGACAGAAGGACAGACAGACAGAAGCACAGACAGACAGATAGAAGGACAGACAGACAGAAGGACAGACAGACAGAAGCACAGACAGAAGAACAGACAGACTGACAGACAGACTGACAGACAGACTGACAGACAGACGGACAGACAGACAAATAGAAGGACAGACAGACAAAAGGACAGACAGGCAGAAGAACAGACGGACAGACAGACAGATAGAACGACAGACAAATAGACAGACAGATAGAAGGACAAACAGACAGAAGGACAGACAGACAGAAGGACTGACAGATGGACAGACAGACGGACGGACAGAAGGACAGACAGATACATTTTTGATGTGTTGCTGTGTTCTTACCAGAATATTTTACCTAAATTGTAATTGGCATATCCAATTCAGCCTCCAAATCTCTATAACAAGACTTTAAATTGAAATGATTCCTACTGGCCCATGGCTCTCCATATTGTTGTCACCTGAGTCCCCCACTGTCTGCTCCATCCAATCTCAGGAACCCTTTCACATCTTTATATTGATAAGTGGGATCATCCAATGGTGTGTAAAGTTTTTCCAAACACTTCATTATGTTTCTACAGAACAGAAATACTTACTGATATCTCTTCTACATGCAATGTCCGAGTTACTAAAACTTCCATCTGTTTATGAAAAAATATCTGCATCCCGTAAGCCTATAGACACTCCCCCTAAAACCAACAGATGTACCCCCTTAACTCAAAAAAGCACACCCCTTTAAGTCATCATTAGACACAGGGGTCAATTGCCTACGATTGTTGCATGCAATAATAAAAGTCAATTCATCAAAGTAAAATATAGAATTTGCTGGAAATATTGCAAAAAAAAAATGTAGATACATTATTATATTTTATTTAACCACTTAAGACCCAGAAGATTTTACCCCCTTCCTGACCAGGGGCTATTTTGCGATTCGGCACTGCGTGAATTTAACGGGCAATTGCGCGGTCGTGCAACGCTGTACCTAAACGAAATTTACGTCCTTTTTTTTCCCACAAACAGATTTCTTTTGGTAGTATTTGATCACCTGTGCGATTTTTACTTTTTGCGCTATTAACAAAAATAGAGCGACGATTTTGAAAAAATAACTATATTTTTCACATTTTTTTATATGAAATTCTCAAAAAAAATGTAAAAATTCAAAATTTTTTAACATTTTAGGCCAATTTGTTTTCTGCTACATATTTTTGGTAAAAAAAATCACAATAAGTGTATTTTGATTGGTTTGCGCAAAAGTTATTGCGTTTACCAACTAAGGGAAAGATTTTTGTCATTTTTATTGAGTAATGGTAGCGATCTGCGATTTTTTTGCGGGACTGCGACATTGCGGCGGACAGATCGGACCCTTGACTGACATTTTTGACACTTTTGGGGGTACCAGTGACATTACTACAGTAATCAGTGCTATACATATGCACTGTTACTGTAAAAATGACACTGGCAGGGAAGGGGTTAACTTTATTAGAGATGCAGGGGTTAAATGTGTCCCTAGGGGCGCGCTTCTAATTGTAAAGGGGCGTGGTTTTTCATATAACCACAGAGACATACGATCCTACATAGCAGGCGAGCGACATAGTCAGGGCTGCTGTTAGAAATCACGGGGCCCCGTACAGACTACCTGGCAGGGCCCCCCCAAGAAAATATTAAAGATATATTTAGCTAAAATTACAACAAAATCGCTATTATCAGACACAAATATAACATAACTCGCATAATTCCTGCTAAATCTAAAAGAAAAAACTATGTTAAATAAAAAAGAAGATGAGATGAGAAAAATATACAGGCTGGGCAGTTGGAGCTCAGTGATCAGAGAGACAGAGAGAGAGAAACAAAGTTACAAATAAACTCCTGAGCAGAGATAAGTGCTGGGAGGGGGATTAGTGAGGGACGACTTTCTCTTTCTCAACAGATAAAAGCTGATAGCAGAGAGAGGGACAGATCAGATTCAGGTGCTGGAGGAAGATTTCTGTATTTGTTGTCCATCACTAATCGCCCCTGCTGTTAAACCTCTTCCCTGCCAGTGTCATTAATATAGTAACAGTGCATATTTTTAGCACTGATTACTGCAGTAATGTCACTGGTCCCCCCAAAAGTGTCAAAAATGTCAGTTAGGGGTCCGATCTGTCCGCCGCAATGTCGCAGTCCCACTAAAAAAACGCAGATCGCCGCCATTACTAGTAAAAAACAAAATTACATAAATCTTTCTCCTAATTTGTAGACGCGATAACTTTTTCGCAAACCAATCAATATACAATTATTGTGATTTTTACCAAAAATATGTAGCAGAATACAAATTGGCCTAAAATGATAAAAAAAAATTTTTTTTAAATTTTTTTTATTGGTAATATTATAATGTAGAAAGTAAAAAATAATGTTTTTTTTTTTTTAAATTGTCGCTCTTTCTTTGTTTATAGCGCAAAAAATAAAAATCGCACAGGTGATCAAATACCACCAAAATAAGGCTCTATTTGTGGGGAAAAAAGGACATCAATTTTATTTGAGTACAATGTCACATGTCTGCGCAATTGTCAAATAAAGTAACGCAGTGCCGAATAGCAGTGTAGTAGTTAGTACTTTCACCTAGCAACAAGAGGGTCGCTGGTTCGAATCCCAATCACGACACTACCTGGCTGGAGTTTGCATGTTCTTCTCCCTGTGCCTGCGTGGGTTTCCTCCGGGTTCTCCAGTTTCCTCCCGCACTCCAAAGACATGCTGGTAGGTTAATTGGATCCTGTATAAAATTGACCCTACTATGTATGTATGTGAGTTAGGGACCTTAGATTGTAAGCTCCTTGAGGGCAGGGACTGATGTGAATGTACAATGTATATGTAAAGCGCTGCATAAATTGATAGCGCTATATAAGTACCTGAAATTATAATAATAATAAATGGCCTGGTCATTAACCACTTTCAGACCAGAGGATTTGGCTGCTCAAAGACCAGGCCCTATTTTGCGATTCGGCACTGCGTGGTTTTAACGGACAATTGCGCGGTCGTGCGACGCTGTACCCAAATGAATTGATGTCCTTTTTTTTCCCACAAACAGATGGTGGTATTTGATCACCTGTGCGATTTTTATTTTTTGCGCTATAAACAAAAAAAGAGCGTCAATTTTGAAAAAATTATATTTTTCACATTTTTTTATATGAAATTCTCAAAAAAAAATGTTTAACATTTTAGGCCAATTTGTTTTCTGCTACATATTTTTGGTAAAAAAAAAAATCACAATAAGCGTATTTTGATTGGTTTGCACAAAAGTTATTGCGTTTACTAACTAAGGGAAAGATTTATGTCATTTTTATTGTTTTTTTTTTTCACTAGTAATGGCGGTGATCTGTGATTTTTAGCAGGGCTGCGACATTGCGGCGGACAGATCGGACCCCTAACTGACATTTTTGACACTTTTGCGGGGACCAGTGACATTACTACAGTAATCAGTGCTAAAAATATGCACTGTTACTGTAAAAATGACACTGGCAGGGAAGGGGTTAACATTACTTGTGATCAGTGGGTTAAGTGTGTCCTTAGGGTCGTGATTTTACCTGTCAGGGGGCGTGGCTTGTGAAGTAATCACAGAGACATGCGATCCTATATAGCAGGATCGCATAGCCTATGTGATCAGTTCAGTGAGAAGTACGGCTGGCTGTGTTTACATCAGCCGTCTGTCCTTCTCTCTCAGCTGCGGGAGATTGTGAGTGGCCGGTGGCCATCGGAGTCACCAGGTGCACGCGCTGGCTCCCCAGCTGACGAGCGGGGACGGGAGTGCGCCTCCGGCGGCGCGCGATCGCCCCCTAGCTCCACCCAGGCGAGCGCCGTACATGTACGACGATTTGCCTGGGAGCGCCAGCCTGCCGACCGTACAACTGCGGCGGCTGGTGTGGAAGTGGTTAACCACTTTAAAATCGGAAGATTTTGCTGCTTAATGACCAGGCCCTATTTTGCGATTCGGCACTGCGTGATTTTAACGGACAATTGTGCGATCGTGCGATGCTAAAAATTTAAAATATTTTAACATTTTAGGCCAATTTGTTTTCTGCTACATATTTTTGTTAAAAAAAAATAGCAATAAGCGTATTTTGATTGGTTTGCGCAAAAGTTATTGCGTTTACTAACTATGGGAAAGATGTAATTTTTATTGTTTTTTTTTACTAGTAATGGCGGCGATTTGCGATTTTTTGCAGGAGTGTGACAATGCAGCAGACAGATCGGACCCCTAACTGACATTTTTTACACTTTTGGGGGGACCAGTGACATTACTACAGTAATCAGTGCTAAAAATATGCACTGTCACTGTAATAATGACACTGGCAGGGAAGGGGTTAATACTATGAGTGATCAAGGGGTTAAATGTAAGCCTAGGGGAGTGATTCTAACTGTGGGGGGGTTGGGCTTGTGAAATGACCATAGAGACATGCGATCCTATATAGCAGGATCACATGGTCTCTCTGATCATGTTAGGGAGAAGGAAGGACTTACATCAGCCGTCCGTCCTTCTCTGTCAGTGGGGAGAGATCGCCGGTGTCAGGCTGCCATTGGAGCGGCCTGACACTTGCGCCAGCTTCCGCGCTGATGAGCGGGGACGGGAGCGCGCTGCCGGTGGCGCACGATCGCCCCCTAGCTCCTCCCAGGCTTGCGCCGTACATGTACGGGGGTTTGCCTGGAAGAGCCAGCCTGCCTCAGTACATCTGCGGTGGCTGGACATAAAGTGGTTAACCACTTGCCGACTGCCTAACGACGATTTACGTCGGCAGTCAGCCCCTCACAGGCAAAGTGACGTAGGTCTACGTCACTAGCCTGTGAGGCTCTAGGGAGTGAGCGTGCGCCGCCGGAGGCGCGCTCCCGCTCCCGCTCGCTCACGGACCCCACCCCCCCCCCGCGTGTGCCCGGCGGACCCGATGTCCGCCGGTCACTCGCGATTGTCCGTTACAGCGGGAGAGAGGCAGGTGGCTAATGTAATCAGAGGTTTTTTTTACCAAACATATGTAGCATAAAACAAATTGGCCTAAAATGTTAAAAAATTTTGATTTTTACATTTTTTTGGGGGGAATTTCATATAAAAAAATGTGAAAAATATTGTTATTTTTGCAAAATTGACGCTCTTTTTTTGTTTATAGCGCATGATCAAAAAATCGCACAGGTGATCAAATACCACCAAAAGAAAGCTCTGTTTGTGGGGGAAAAAGGGTGTCAAATTCGTTTAGGTACAGCGTCGCATGACTGCGCATTTGTCCGTTAAAGTCACGCAGTGCCGAATCGCAAAATAGGCCCTGGTCAGGAAGGGGGTAAAATCTTCCGGGGCTTAAGTGGTTAAGGGGGAAAATCCTTTCCAGTCCAGAAGTGGTTAACTGATGATATCATTGGTTGTTTGGATGCCAGTGTCTAGAAAGTCGTAATGGTGAAAATCCGTGGCTTTGTGTAACTAAAAGGCAGCCTTTATCCACCTGCCGGCTTCTATACAATTTTTGATGACTTTTAGGCATTTTGGCAAGGCACCCCTGAATAAACCTCAAGGCACCCCAATGTGCCTGGGCACCAGTGATGGCTGTTGCATTGGGGGCGCAGGGGCGCCGCCCCCCCATCCATGCGTCCGGCCCCCTAATCTACATGTGGGGCGCCAGACGCATGGAGTTCAATGGGGCTTTTTTTTTTTTTTTAACCATGTGATTAGAGCCAGAGGCTCCAATAGGCTAAAAAAAATGGTGGGCTCACCCAGTTGTGTGACAATAGTGAATGAAAATTCGCTATTGTCACACGGATCCTCCTCCTTGCCAATCAGGAAGCCAGTTCTGAGACCCGTTTCCCAATTGGCCGAAAGGAGATGCCATGTCATTGGGCATGGAGGAGAAGGGAGGAGATGTAGAAGACAGGGGGAAGAAGCCGAAGCCGCCGCCTGCTGCTGCAGATGTCCAGGCAGGGTGAGTGAGCCGTGGTCCTGTCCTGCCCCCTGCCGTGGTCCTGTCCTGCCCCCTGCCGTGGTCCTGTCCTGCCCCCTGCCGTGGTCCTGTACTGCCCCCTGCCGTGGTCCTGTCCTGCCCCCTGCCGTGGTCCTGTCCTGCCCCCTGCCGTGGTCCTGTCCTGCTGTAGTACATGGGGGGGTGGTATGGTGTGCGACCTGGTGTGGTCCGGGGGGGTGTATGGTGCGGTCCGTCTGCTGCCCCCCAGGGCCCATGGAGCACCAGCCGCCACTGCTGGGCACCATGGTTGAAAAAGGCTGAAGTATAGAATGTGTGAGAATACAATGTATCAATATAGTAATCTTCTGCCCTGAGCTCAGGAATGGAAACAAACTTGTAACACTTCACTGAAAAGAGATCATTTTGTGAACAAAGGCACACTGTGGATGTTTTCATATTTTCACAATATTTCTGTGTGCCTTCATTCATAGAATAAACTTCTTTTGGTGCAGTGTTAGCATGTGAAAAAAAACAATTGCAACAGAACAATGCAAAAATAACTCTAACTATAATAATGCATGCTTTTTAGTGAATGGACTACTTTTGAGATAAAAATGTATGTGGTATTTAGGTGAATTGACCCCACCCCAGGGGTGTATTTTGGTTTTGTGCTGCCCTAGGCTAGACTAGAATTGGGCGCCCTCCATTCAAATTTGTCCCACCCCTTCCTGTTTAAGATCCACCCCTTCATCTGATATTATATATACACTGACCCCTATGTGTTATATATATACTGATCCCCATCACCATATGTAATATATATATATATATATATATATATATATATATATATATATATATATATATATATATATATATATACATACACTGACCCCCATATATTATAAATACACTGACCCCCATGTAATATGTATACACTGACCCCCATGTAATATGTATACACTGACCCCCATGTAATATGTATACACTGACCCCCATATTTATAAATACACTGACCCTCATATATTATATATACACTGACCCCCATGTAATATGTATACACTGACCCCCATATTTATAAATACACTGACCCCCATATATTATATATACACTGACCCCTATGTGTTAGATACACACTGATCCCCCATATATTATGTATACACTGACCCCTATGTGTTATGTATACACTGATCCCCCCCATCACCCCATGTATTATATATACACTGACCCCCATATATTATAAATACACTGACCCCCGTGTAATATGTATACACTGACCCCCATGTAATATGTATATATTGACCGCCATATATTATAAATACACTGACCCCCATATATTATATATATATACACTGACCCCTATGTGTTATATACACACTGATCCCCCCCCCCCATATATTATATATACACTGACCCTTATGTGTTATATACACACTGACCCCCCCATATATTATATATACACTGACCCCTATGTGTTATATATACACTGATCCCCCCCATATATTATATATACACTGACCCCTATGTGTTATATATACACTGACCCCCCCCCCCCATATATTATATATACACTGACCCCTATGTGTTATATACACACTGATTCCGCCGTATATTATATATACTCTGACCCCTATGTGTTATATATACACTGACCCCTGTGTGTTATATACACACTGATCCCCCCCATATATTATATATACACTGACTCCTATATTCGGTAATATCTCACATGTGTGGGAGGATTGCTGTTTGCTTGCGGAGCATGGGAGGACGGGGAACTTTACGTTTTTTATTTTTTTATTTATTTATTATTCATTTATTTATTTTTATTTTTACACTGTCACTTAAAAAAAAAAAAATTTGATGTGAACGTCCTTGTGACAGCAATAGGTATGTGACAGGTACTCTTTATGGAGAGATCAGTGAGATCAAATGCTTTTTAAAGATGACGCTGTTTAAATCCGTGTAACCTGAAAGTAATTTGATGTCATTGTTTCCGGGTTACTATATCATAGAACCTAACAAAGCTGATCCGGTCCTTGTCAGGCTCTATGATCAGCCGGGGGAAGTGGACGATCGGGACTCCTGGTTAGACGGTAAAGCCATGGAAGGTAGCAGGAGAGGGGGGACGCGGTCTTTGTCGGGCTCTATGATCAGCTGGCGAAAGTGCCAGCTGGTCGATTGGGACTTCCAGTGGGACAGGAGATCCTGGTAAATCCATGGAAGGTGGCGGGAGGGGGGGAACGGACATCTCCTCCCGCTGCTTGTAAAAGCAATCCAGGGCTAGTTAGCCACTAAAATTGCTTTTACAAGAGAGACGACTGTCAGTTCTAAAAGACGATACCGGGATAATGCCTGCAGCTGCATGTCATGCCGGTATAACTACTCAACTTCAGCAGCGTACCGGGACGTCACTGGAGCTGAAGTGGTTATACAAAAGACCCAAAGCACAGGTGGTTTTTAGTTTATTTTTTAGGTGCACTTACTGATGGCCTGATTTTTGTTACCAGAGAGATCTCCCCTTTCAAAGCATAGGATAAAAATAAAAATGTATCAGTTTACTTTGTGCAAGCAAGAAGCAGCAAGAATGCGTCTTTAACCGCTTGCTGACCGCCGCACGACTATTTACTGCGGCGTTCAGCCCCTCACAGGCAGAGCGACGTAGTACTATGTCGCTAGCCTGTGAGGGTCTAGGGAGGGAGCGTGCACCCCCGGAGGCGCGCTCCCGCGCGGTTACGGACCCCCCCGCACGTGTGACCGGCGGACCCCGATGTCTACCGGTCACTCGGAGATCGTCGGTGGAGAGGGAGAAAGGCAGGCGGCTGATGTAAACAAGCCACCTGTCATTCTCCCCTGTGTAGGAATGGTGATCATACGGTTCTACTATGTAGGACCGTTGATCACTGTTCCTACACCTCAAGCCACAGCCAATCACAGTTAGAATCACGCCCCTAGGGACACACATAACCCCTCCCTCTCAAAAAAAGTTAACCCCTTCACTGCCAGTGTAATTTTACAGTAACAGTGCATATGTATAGCACTGATTACTGTAGAAATGTCACTGGTAACCTCAAAAGTGTCAAAAATGTCAGTCAAGGGTCCGATCTGTCCTCCGCAATGTCGCAGTACCGCAAAAAAAATCGCAGATCGCCGCCATTACGCGTTAAAAAAAAACCAACAAAAATGACAAAAATCTTTCTCTTTGTTAGTAAATGCGATAACTTTTGCGCAAACCAATCAAAATACGCTTTTTGCGATTTTTTTTACCAAAAATATGTAGCATAAAACAAATTGGCCGAAAATGTTAAAAAATTTTGATTTTTACATTTTTTTTGGGGGGGGAATTTCATATAAAAAAATGTGAAAAATATTGTTATTTTTGCAAAATTGGCGCTCTTTTTTTGTTTATAGCGCATGATCAAAAAATCGCACAGGTGATCAAATGCCACCAAAAGAAAGCTCTGTTTGTGGGAAAAAAAGGACGTCAAATTTGTTTAGGTACAGCGTCGCACGACCGCGCAATTGTCCCTTAAAGTCACGCAGTGCCGAATCGCAAAATAGGCCCTGGTCAGGAAGGGGGTAAAATCTTCTGGGGCTTAAGTGGTTAAATCTAGGCTTTGGACCCCTTTAGATGGTAGGTGGTAGACCATTTCATAACAGGGGTTCTGAAGAGTAACTGTCAAATCATCCAAAGGACCTCTTTCGCAGTTTACTGGTACTTAATCTAAGATTTTTTTTTTACACAGGTGTGAAATTAATTGGAAAGAAAGATGAAGATTCTTCTTCTCCTCCAGTTGTCCATCTCACTGATCCTTGCAAAACAAGGTGGAGAACAGGGCCAGAACTCTAAAGGGCAACATTTAGAGATAGCTGAAGCCCAAATGGACTTTGCTATGAAGATTTATCAAAAAGTTGCTCCGCTAACGGAAAGACCCCCAGCAAACATATTTATTTCACCAGTCAGCATCTACACAACCCTCTCCATGTTGGCTCTCGGAGCCCGATCAACAACTCGCCAGGTACTTCTTCAAGGCATGGGCCTGAGTGACACCAAGACGGACCAGGAGCTGCATGAAGGCCATAAAAAGCTCCTTCAAGTGGTTAGTCATCAAAGCAAAGACTCGGAATTCAACCTCGGTAATGAGATCTTCATAGACAAGTCAGCAAATATTTTACAAGCATACCAACATAATGTGGCTGACTACTACAACGCCTCCATTCAAACCATCAGCTTCAGTGATCCTAAGAAAGCTGAGAAAACCATCAATAAGCTTGTGAGTGACAAAACAGGCCAAAAGATACAGAATATGGTTGGTAACTTGGATTCCAAAGCATCAATGGTTCTTCTAGATTATGCCGTATTGGAAGGTAAGTCCATTTTACTGATTACTTCAGAAAGTCGATTTTGGAGCAACAAGCTTCAGACACAACGACCATCGGACCATCTTTTTTAAAAGTCTATCCTGGAAGGGCTGTGCTTCCTGTGAGGCACTTGTAGGCCCGTCCATTGTTTTCCAGAGTAATGCCTCGTACACACGCAACGATTATCGGCCGACCGATCGGCCGTCTTTTGTCCAGTGTTGTTGTGTCAGTTGAAATGTGCTCTAGACTGCACACAAATTTTCTCGGCCCACAACAACCAACTTCAGAAGTGATGTCATGTGCTCGTTTACTTTCCATGTGTTTTTTCTTCTCTGAGCATGCCCAGTCTTGCTCATCTGATTTTTGTCTGCCGAAATCTGTACTGACTGACGGAAAATCGGCCGTTCTGTTGACGGCCAACAAAAATTTTATAGCCTGCACAACAGATTTTGTTCGGCCGAAAGGCCGCAGTCGGTTGTCGGAATCATCATACTAACAAGCCGACAATCGGCCGATCGGACGTTGGCCGAAAATTCACGGCCAACAATCGTTGCGTGTGTACGAGGCTTAAGGAGGGCAGCACCAGGCCAAAAATTTACTGTGACATTTTGTTATTTATTTTGTTTGCATCATTTGTCTGTCTCTTGTGATTTGTGGTTAAATTCACTAAGGCCCCGTTCACACTGGGGCGATCCGACTTAGAGGGGCGACCTCCGAGGTCGCGGTGCGAGCAGCGCGCCGCAACCTCGGAGCGGCCAACACGGACTTCATAACATTGAAGTCTATGGCGGTCACCTCCTGGTCGCCCCAAAGAAGCTCCGGACCCTTTTTCTAAGTCGGAGCGACTTGTGTGCTCCTATTAGAACGGGTCCGCAGCTTCGCTATGGAAGGCGACCTACGGCGACCTGTGAGGCGACCAGGTCGCCTCACAGGTCGCCTTAGTGTGAACGGGGGCTAAGAGAACTGTAGGAGAAAAGGAGGTGCAGGGAATGCTGGGAAGAGTCAAGAGGCTCTTCGTGATCTGAGACCTTCTCTCTTTTCTTTTGTTTGGTGGTGGGTTTGGTTAAAAAGCAGATCTACATATGAAGGAGATGCATGCTGCCTACAATAGCGTAATTTGTCATTAGCTTCTACTGAAACAGTCACATGGGTTGGGATAAGCCAAACATAATTCAGCTTAACCACTTCTAGACTGGAAGATTTTCCCCCTTAATGACCAGTCCATAATTTGCCATTCGGCACTGCGTTACTTTAACCACTTGCTGACCGCTCACTCGAGCTCTACTGCGGCAAAGTGGTTAGTTCCCGTCCAGCGACGTAGACCTACGTCGCTGGACTCCTCCCCTTGTGGGCGGCGCTCGTGCGCGGCCGGAGGCTCGCTCCCGCTGTACTCAGTCACAGCGGGAGTCGGGCCAGGGGAGGAGCGGCGGCGATCGCCACTGCTCTTCCCCGATCGTCGGGGAATCGAGTTTACACAAGCGGGAGGATCTCCTAAGTGACAGACAGTGACAGATTGCAGGGTTCAGCATAGCTCAACCCGCGATCTGTCCCTGTGTCACTCAGTCACCTCCCTCCACACACGTCAGTAAGCACCAGGCATACATTAACCCCTCCCTCTCCAATAAAAATTAACCCCTTCCCTGCCAGTGTCATTTTTACAGTAACAGTGCATATTTATAGCACTGATTACTGTAGTAATGTCACTGGTACCCCCAAAAGTGTCAAAAATGTCAGTCAAGGGTCCGATCTGTCCGCCGCAATGTCGCAGTCCCGCAAAAAAAATCGCAGATCGCCGCCATTACTAGTAAAAAAAAAAAACACCAAAAATGACAGAAATTTTTCTCTTAGTAAACGCAATAACTTTTGCGCAAACCAATCAAAATACGCTTATTGTGATTTTTTTTACCAAACATAGGTAGCAGAAAACAAATTGGCCAAAAATTTTAAAAAATTTTGATTTTTACATTTTTTGGGGGGAATTTCATATAAAAAAATGTGAAAAATAAAATTTTTTCAAAATTGTCGCTCTTTTTTTGTTTATAGCGCAAAAAGTAAAAATTGCACAGGTGATCAAATACCACCAAAAGAAAGCTCTGTTTGTGGGAAAAAAAGGACGTAAATTTCGTTTGGGTACAGTGTCGCACGACCGCGCAATTGTCAGTTAAAGTCGCACAGTGCCGAATCGCAAAAAGTGGCCTGGACATAAGACAGCAAAATCCTCCGGTGGTAAAGTGGTTAACGGACAATTGTGCGGTCGTGCGACGCTGTACTTAAATAAAATCGATGTCCTTTTTCCCCACAAATCATAGGACTGGGTCACAATTGTAACACCTGTGACCTCTGTCCATAGTCCACAATACTGGTAACAGTGCAGCAGACGCAGAGAGCACAGGAAGTTATCAGCTCACTGGATTTCTGGCAGGAACAAAACATTTTTAATGGTATGTTTATCTGAACAAAAGGAAGAAAATGTGTGTTCATTGTTAGGGTTTACATGTTTAGGGTTTAAATGTTTATTTGTAAAATAAATACTATATATATATATATATATATATTAGGGATTGACCAATTATCGGCAAGGCCAATATATCGAGGGCTAATATGCACTTTCCCCGATATATCGGAATCGGCCCCGGAGGTTACCGATATTGCCGATATTGTCGTGACATCATTGCGTATGTTGCACCACGCGCCTCTGCGCACTGGGACAGCTTCTGCCTTCTTAGGCCGCCTCCCTCAGCCTCGTCTGGAGTCGGGGAATCTCGGGACAGTGAGTGTACAGTGCACACAGTGTGTTTAACACCGCCGACACATACATACACCCACCCACAGCTGCCTGGTGCCAGCCAGCCACCCACAGGCCTGTACCAGCCAGCCACTGGCCCTGCTTGTACCAGCTAGCCAGCCACAGGCCAGCCACCCACCAAAGGGTGCCAGCCAGCCACCCACCACAGGGTGCCAGACAGCCAGCCACCCACCACAGGGTGCCAGACAGCCAGCCACCCACCACAGGGTGCCAGACAGCCACCCACCCACCAAAGGGTGCCAGACAGCCACCCACCCACCAAAGGGTGCCAGCCAAACATCCACCACAGGGTGCCAGACAGCCACCAACCCACCAAAGGGTGCCAGACAGCCACCCACCAAAGGGTGCCAGACAGCCACCCACCACAGGGTGCCAGACAGCCACCCACCACAGGGTGCCAGACAGCCACCCACCCACCAAAGGGTGCCAGACAACCACCCACCAAAGGGTGCCAGCCAGCCACCCACCACAGGGTGCCAGACAGCCAGCCACCCACCACAGGGTGCCAGACAGCCACCCACCCACCACAGGGTGCCAGACAGCCACCCACCACAGGGTGCCAGCCAGCCACCCACCAAAGGGTTCAGTAACAGATTTGTGTCGAAAATTATGTTTATTTTGCAAAACTTTAAATGTTCAAAATATCGGCCCATATCGGCCGATACTGATATGCAATTGCAAAAATATCAGTATCGGCAAGGAAAAACCGATATTGGTCGATCCCTAATATATATATATATATATATATATATATATATATATATATATATATATATATATATATATACAGTATATATATAAAATTATTTTAATGTAGCAAAAAAGGTATATAAATGCAAAAAAATGACCATTATAGTTTACCTTTAAAGGATATATTTTTTTTTTTATTCCTCCAGCAAAATGGAATTCAGAATTTGACAAAAAAAATACAGAGATGAGAGACTTTATGCGTGGGCCGACACCGGTCTTAGTGCCAATGATGCACCAGCAGGGAAGGTATAAGACGTACAAGGACAAAGAGATGAATGTCAATGTGGTGGAAGTGCCATACGCGGGTGACACGGCTCTTCTCATCATCGTACCACAACAGGATAGTATATACCATGTGGAGCAAAAACTGATGACCCCCCAGAGGATTAACAAATACTTACGTTCAATGAAAACCAGGTATACATGAGAGAAGCTTAAAACAGAATTCCAGTTATAACACTGTTAGAGGTATAAGCCAAATGATCATACAAATAGAAATGTGTAACTTGATGTTTAGTGGATGAATGGAGGATACACTGACAATGATAACAGGATGGTAATGAGGTATACCATAAGCACAGAACACGGTATAACAGGCAATGCAACTATTCCAGTAACAGGGGCTGCCTAGGAGCAGCTTCCACTAAGGACATTAGATGACATAACAGCACTGAATCACCCCTTGTAGCACAGAGAAGCCATGAAATAACTTTCTGGTCTCAGGGAACCCCTGCTAAAAATGACTATATCTACAACTCATGATACATTAGGGCAGGGCTGCTGTTAGAAATCGCGGGGCCCCGTACAGGTACAGACTACCCCCCCCCCCCCCAAGAAAATATTAAAGTTATATTTAGCTAAAATTACAACAAAATCACTATTAGCAGACACAAATATAACATAACTCGCATAATTCCTGCTAAATCTAAAAAAAAAAAAAAACTACGTTAAATAAAAATGAGATGAGAAAAATATACAGGCTGGGCAGTTGGAGCTCAATGATCAAAGAGACAGAGAAACAAAGTTACAAATAAACTCCTGAGTAGAGATAACATTAGAGCCAGTGCTGGGAGGGGGGCCCACATAGCGAGGGGGATTAGTGAGGGACAACTGTCTCTTTCTCAGCAGATAAAAGCTGATAGCAGGGAGAGGGAGAGATCAGATTCAGGTGCTGGAGGAAGATTTCTGTATTTGTTGTCCATCACTAATCCCCCTCTCTGTGTGGGCCCCCCTGTGTGCTCGGGCCCCCTACAAGAGTGCTGGTGGTCCCCCCCTATCAGCGGCCCTGCATTAGGGTACTGGTCAGTTAGAAGAAGGCTCCCTACACTTGTCATCAAGAGGAAGAATTACCGCTGTATACATACCGTATATACTCGAGTATAAGCCGAGTTTTTCAGCATGATTTTTCATGCTGAAAATGGCCCCCTCGGCTTATACTCGAGTCACTGTCTTTTTAAAAATGGCGCCGCCCGGCGTCGAAGTGTTACTGCGCATGTGCCGCATGCCCGGAAATAGCCAAACATGTACGGGCTTTCCCGAGCATCAGCGGCGCATTTGTGGTAACGTATTGGCGCCGGGCGGTGCGATTTTTAAATCAAAGACGCCTCACCGACAGGTAAGTGAGACTCCTCCGCAGCCCCTGCATTTCCTCATGCAGTGCTGCGGGCATGGTACAGGACATTCTCCTGTACCATGCCCGCAGCGCTGCATCTCCTGTGCCATGCCTGTACATACTGTGCCATGCCTGTACCTACTGTGCCATGCCTATACCATCACCTCTGCCATGCCTATACCATCTCCTGTACCATGCCTGTACCTTGACCTGTGACATGCCTGTACCATGACCTGTGCCATGCCTATACCATCACCTGTGCCATGCCTATACCATCATCTGTGCCATGCCTATACCATCATCTGTGCCATGCCTGTACTATGCCTGTGCCATGCCTGTACCATCACCTGTGCCATGACCTGTGCCATGCCCTTACCATGACCTGTGCAATGCCTATACCATGACCTGCGCCATCTCCTGTACCATGCCCGCAGCCCCTGTTTTGGGTCTCGTGGTGGTCCAGTTGGGTCCAGTAGCTGCTGCATTTCCCACCCTTGGCTTATACTCGAGTCAATAATTTTTCCCACTTTTTTGTGGTAAAATTAGGTGCCTTGGCTTATATTCGGGTCGACTTATACTCGAGTATATACGGTAGCTAAAAAGATTAAAGGTGTTAGTAGTAACTTATCTGAGAGGCAGAAACCGCTCAAGGAACCCCTATCAACCTTTGGAGGAACCCTAAGGTTCCATGGAACCCTGGTTGAGAAACTCTGGTATAGACTGAAGAATAGGGAAGAACTGTCTGTGACATAAACAGTATAGTGCAGGTCAGTATAGTACACATGCACTGAGTGGAGGTTCCCTGGGGGTTGGCATTAGCTCATAGCCTAGGTGGCCAGCCACAGGGATCTGTGAAAGTTCCACAGAGGAAGGGCTGGAGGAGTCTTTTTTTTTTTTTAAACTTCAACTTTATTAAATGAATAGGTCATACAAAAAAACAAAACAGAACACTGGTATTACATAGCATCACAGATGTAGTCCAGGGGCATAATACCAAGGAAACTCAAGAATCAGAAGCAAGGAAAAATGAGCGTTAAGTGAGCACATCTCACTGCATAATGACATCATAGGGAAAGGAGCAAACAACAGGGGGCAGTAAACCAAAAGGGAGTCAGATAAATGAGGCACAAAAGAAAAAAAAGACACAGAGACATTGTCAGATTGTAAACATTACCCATGAGTATTCATTGAGAAAGCAGCCATCATATCGAGGTGGTCTCGTATGCGGTACACGGCGCCAGGGATAGGTCCTCCATGCTCACACGTCCCACCCTTTATACAATGTAGGAGAGCTAAGGCTCCTCAGTGGCACAAGTGTCAACCATAGCAACCCAGTCACTCCAAATTTTATGAAACTTATCCGGGCAACCCCGATAACCGGCAACTGGATAAAAAAGGTACAAGAGCTTCTTTGGGGCGCCCCGCCATTGTGTTTGTGCGATGTTACCGCGATTCAGCAGGCGGAAATCGCGGCAACATCGCACAGAGTTTGGAGTGCCATTGCAAATCACAGGCAATGCACAGGCGTCCCGCGATTTGCAATGATTTCCGGACCGCGGGCAGAATTGCGGTAATTTTGCCCGTGATCCGCTACGCCCACATGTGAACGTAGCCTTAGAATCAAATCAGAGAAGGGAAGTTTGATTGGTTGATAGCGATTGATTCAGCTGCCAAACACTTTTTGACACATTGAGAAAGCCGGGGGTAGTTGGTATTACCGATACAGACACTGATGTGTATTTTCCTTTACAGCGTTGTGGATCTCTACATACCAAAGATTTCCTTCAATACTCCGATTAACGTGGATCGCGCATTGCAACACATGGGCATGGGAATTATATTAAATAAGAACAATGCCGACTTCTCCAGGATCTCACAGAAACAAAAGCTGGCCGTTTCCTCAGTGAGTATCTTTCTTTTGTCACCAATATTGTCTGTGGTCTCCCTGCAGCTTATATTTTCCCTGTTACTGGCTTATCTGCACTGTGACTCGGTGTGGAGGCGGCCATCTTGGTAGAGGCAGGGCTTTGCATCCCTTGTGTCAGAGCTTCCCCTCCTAATGGCTGGTGATCTGATGACTAGTGAAGCAGTGGCGCATCATCAATGGGTGCAGAGTGTTAACTGCACATGGGACCCGAGGGGGGGGGGGGGGGCACTGTGGTCTGACCCACCCTGCACCCATGGATGATGGAACATGGATGGTGAAATTTGACAGTTGGGTGGTGACAGGTGCAGTGATGGGAGCAGTTACAAGCACCGATCTCTCTGTATGGATTTCAGTTAAGCAGCTGACAGGCGATTCTCCTCCCTCCTACAGCTTTCAGCTGCTTCACTGAAAGCCATAAAGAGAGATTAGTGCTTGTAACTGCCCTCCACCACCGCACCGATCATCACCGACTGCCCATCAGATTTTCCTTCCTCTCTGGGCCCCCTTGTGTGCCCCTCCAGCCCCACTGTGTGTTTCTCAGGCCCCCCCTGTTTGCTCCTCCAGCCCCCTGTGTGCTCCTCCTGCCCCTCTGTGTGTTTCTCTGGCCCCTCGTGTGCTCCTCCAGCCCCCCTGTGTGCTCCTCCTGCCCCCCTGTGTGTTTCTCAGGCCCCCCTGTGTGCTCCTCCAGCCCCCCCTGTGTGCTCCTCCAGCCCCTCTGTGTTCTCCTTCTGCCCCCCTGTGTGTTTCTCAGGCTCACCTATGTGCTCCTCTGGCTCCCCTATGTGCTCCTCCGGCCCCTCTGTGTGCTCCTCCGGCCCCTCTGTGTGCTCCTCCGGCCCCCCTGTGTGCTCCTCAGGCTCCCCTGTGTGCACCTCCGGCCCCCTCTGTGTGCTCCTCCGCCCCCCCAGTGTGCTCCTCAGGCTCCCCTGTGTGCTCCTCAGGCTCCCCTGTGTTCTCCTCCAGCCCCCCTGTGTGCTCCTCAGGCTCCCCTATGTGCTCCTCCGGCCCCCCAGTGTGCTCCTCTGCCCCCCCAGTGTGCTCCTCCGGCCCCCCCTGTGTGCTCCTCCGGCCCCCCCTGTGTGCTCCTGCAGCCCGCCTGTGTGTTTCTCAGGCCCCCCTGTGCGCTCCTGCAGCGCCCCCTGTGTGCTCCTCCAGCCCCTCTGTGTGCTCCTCCGGCCCCCCTGTGTGCTCCTCCGGCTCCCCCTGTGTGTTTCTCAGCCTCCCTGTGTGTTTCTCAAGCCACCCTGTGTGTTTCTCAAGCCCCCCTGTGTGCTCCTCCAGCCCTCCTGTGTGTTTCTCAGGCCCCCCTGTGTGCTCCTCCAGCCCCCCTGTGTGCTCCTCAGGCCCCTCTGTGTTCTCCTCCTGCCCCCCTGTGTGTTTCTCAGGCCCACCTGTGTGCTCCTCCGGCTCCCCTATGTGCTCCTCCGGCCCCTCTGTGTGCTCCTCCGTCCCCTCTGTGTGCTCCTCCGGCCCCCCTGTGTGCTCCTCAGGCTCCCCTGTGTGCTCCTCCGGCACCCCCTGTGTGCTCCTGCAGCCCGCCTGTGTGTTTCTCAGGCCCCCCTGCGCGCTCCTGCAGCACCCCTGTGTGCTCCTCCGGCCCCCCTGCGTGCTCCTCCAGCCCCTCTGTGTGCTCCTCCGGCCCCCTGTGTGTTTCTCAGCCCCCCTGTGTGTTTCTCAGCCCCCTTGTGTGTTTCTTAGGCCCCCCTGTGTGCTTCTCAGCCCCCTTGTGTGTTTCTTAGGCCCCCCTGTGTGCTCCTCTGCCCCCCCTGTGTGCTCCTCTGGCCCCCCTGTGTGCTCATCCAGCCCCTCTGTGTGCTGCTCTGGCCACCCTGTGCACTCCTCTGCCTCCTCTGTGTACTCCCATGGCCCTCTTTGCGGTCCTCCGGCTCCCCTGTGTGCTCCTCCGGCTCCATGTGCTCTCCTCCAGCCCCTCGTGTGCTCCTCTGGTCCCCCTCTGTGCTCCTCTGCCCCCCCCCCCCTCGCTCTGGATTTTTCAGAATGAAGAGCATAGAAACGGGCTAGTAAATGTGTCATGTGTCCCTTCCTCTTCTGAATGATCCAGTGATCATTGACTGTCCATTCATAACCAAAACAATGTAACCTGTGTTTATGATGTTTCAGTTTATGAATGAACAGAAAGAAGCATCTGTCATTTTCAGTGCAGCTGAGTCTACAGAGGAAGGGAGTGGGGTGTCTGTGTCCTCAGTCCCTTTCTCTGTCTTAAAGGGGAGATGTCAGGGGTCTGATTATACCCCTAATATTTCACCATAGCCCCCCAACAGGGCTGAAAAAAAATGTAAAACAATAATAAAAAAAGAAAACAGTAAAAAATAATAATAAAATAAGATTACTGACGCGCTCCTCTCTTGCACATACTCCCCACCGTCATACACTGCACACTCCTCTCATGCACATACTCCCCACCGTCATACACTCCACACTCCTCTCCTGCACATACTACCCACCTCCATACACTCCACACCCCTCTCCTGCACATACTCCCCACCGTCATACACTCCACACTCCTCTTCTGCACATACTCCCCACCGTCATACACTCCACACTCCTCTCCTGCACATACTCCCCACCATCATACACTCCACATCCCTCTCCTGCACATACTACCCACCTCCATACACTTCACACTCCTCTCCTGCACATACTCCCCACCGTCATACACTCCACACTCCTCTCCTGTACATACTCCCCACCTCCATACACTCCACACTCCTCTCCTGCACATACTCCCCACCATCATACACACCACACTCCTCTCCTGCACATACTACCCACCTCCATACACTCCACACTCCTCTCCTGTACATACTCCCCACCTCCATACACTCCACACTCCTCTCCTGCACACACTCCCCACCACCATACACTCCAACCTCCTCTCCTGCACATACTCCCCACCATCATACACTCCACATCCCTCTCCTGCACATACTACCCACCTCTATACACTTCACACTCCTCTCCTGCACATACTCCCCACCGTCATACACTCCACACTCCTCTCCTGTACATACTCCCCACCTCCATACACTCCACACTCCTCTCCTGCACACACTCCCCACCATCATACAGTCCACACTCCTCTCCTGAACATACTCCCCACCGTCATACACTCCACACTCCTCTCCTGCACGTACTCCCCACACTCCTCTCCTGCACATACTCCCCAACGTCATACACTCCGCACTCCTCTCCTGTACATACTACCCACCTCTATACACACCACACTCCTCTCCTGCACATACTACCCACCTCCATACACTTCACACTCCTCTCCTGCACATACTCACCACCGTCATACACTCCACACTCCTCTCCTGCACATACTCCCCACCGTCATACATTGCACACTCCTCTCCTGCACATACTCCCCACCATCATGCACTCCACACTCCTCTCCTGCACATACTACCCACTGTCATACACTCCACACTCCTCTCCTGTACATACTACCCACTGTCATACAATCCACACTCCTCTCCTGTACATACTACCCACTGTCATACACTCCACACTCCTCTCCTGCACATACTACCCACTGTCATACACTCCACACTCCTCTCCTGCACATACTCCCCACCGTCATACACTCCACACTCCTCTCCTGCACATACTCCCCACCGTCATACACTCCACACTCCTCTCCTGCACATACTACCCACTGTCATACACTCCACACTCCTCTCCTGCACATACTCCCCACCGTCATACACTCCACACTCCTCTCCTGCACATACTCCCCACCGTCATACACTCCACACTCCTCTCCTGCACATACTACCCACTGTCATACACTCCACACTCCTCTCCTGCACATACTCCCCACCGTCATACACTCCGCACTCCTCTCCTGCACATACTACCCACTGTCATACACTCCGCACTCCTCTCCTGCACATACTACCCACTGTCATACACTCCACACTCCTCTCCTGCACATACTCCCCACCGTCATACACTCCGCACTCCTCTCCTGCACATACTACCCACTGTCATACACTCCGCACTCCTCTCCTGCACATACTACCCACTGTCATACACTCCACACTCCTCTCCTGCACATACTCCCCACCGTCATACACTCCGCACTCCTCTCCTGCACATACTACCCACCGTCATACACTCCACACTCCTCTCCTGCACGTACTCCTCACACTCCTCTCCTGCACATACTCCCCACCGTCATACACTCCGCACTCCTCTCCTGCACATACTACCCACTGTCATACACTCCGCACTCCTCTCCTGCACATACTACCCACTGTCATACACTCCACACTCCTCTCCTGCACATACTCCCCACCGTCATACACTCCACACTCCTCTCCTGCACATACTCCCCACCGTCATACACTCCACACTCCTCTCCTGCACGTACTCCTCACACTCCTCTCCTGCACATAGTCCCCACCGTCATACACTCCACACTCCTCTCCTGCACATACTCCCCACCATCATACACACCACACTCCTCTCCTGCACATACTACCCACCTCCATACACTCCACACTCCTCTCCTGTACATACTCCCCACCTCCATACACTCCACACTCCTCTCCTGCACACACTCCCCACCACCATACACTCCAACCTCCTCTCCTGCACATACTATCCACCACCATACACTCCACACTCCTCTCCTGCACATACTACCCACCGTCATACACTCCACACTCCTCTCCTGTACATACTCCCCACCTCTATACACTCCACACTCCTCTCCTGCACATACTACCCACCACCACAAAAAAAAAGCCCATACTTCTCTTTTGATGTTATAATGTGCTAGTATGCACTGTATACTAGCACATTATGGCATACTTACCTTAAAATGAAGCCCTCTAGCAGAAGGTTGTCACAGCTGAAAGGGCTTTCATCTTCACCTGGTCTTCCTTCCGGATTCGTGGACTCCGGCTGTATAAATTGCCGAGCCATGATGACATCACACCCACGGCACGGAGCTCTGAAGGAAGGTACAGCACAGGTATGCCGTTCCTTCAGACCGTATGTGCCGGTGACATCACTGATTTGATCCTGTGTGAAGATCTCCTGCAAGCTTAGGAGGTAGTCACTGTACTTAGAGGTAAGCCTTCTTATAGGCTTTCCTGCGGGTTCAAGATAAAATTGGACTTTATGACTTTAAGTTCTGTTTTTACCAATGAGTGTTACGAACATTCCCTTGCATACATATCTTTGGCCCACCTTGGTCCTTGAATCCTTTTTTTGTTTTTTTGGAGCGTTTTTTAATTATTATTTTATTTTTTTAATATATTCTCTAAACTTCCTTTACTTTTTTTGTGTTGACAGATTTTCCACCGTTCTTATATCAGCTTGCAAGAAAGCGAAACAGTGGGGATGGCGGCGACTTCTGGCAAGTTGCAGTTAGCCCTGTCATGCCCCAAATTCAAAGTTGACCGCCCGTTCCTCATGCTGATCTACCACAAGTCTACCAAAACCATTCTTGGGATCGGCCGATACCAAGACCCGCTGTTTCCAGGGAATTTATAGTGAAAAGGCAGATATAAAGTACAAAATGTAACCATTCTGCTCATAATAAAACGAATGCACCGAACAATCGTTGTGTTTTTCTTTAAATCACGTTCATGGTAACGAGTGAGGGAGATACAAGCTAGGAGCAGGTGAGCTTCACGGATGCCCTAATAGGGTGGTGTAGGGCAGTGCTTTAAGTGGCCCAAAAGAGGTGTCGGTACTCTATTATAGCCTATAAATTTTGCCCCCCCCCACCCCACATCAGGGTGCCCACAGAGCACCCCCCCTGGTCTGGGCTGGGACTCCGGAGCAGGGGGACTCACTGGTGGTGACTGGTCTGGCTCTGGAGTGGGAAATATTCTTGGGGCAATTGAGGGCGCAGATGTCCATACTGGTACGCTAAGGCGCACGGAGAGGTGGCGGTATGCTCAAGAGCCATATTTGGAAGTGGCGGTACTGAGTACCAGTGCATACCGGCCCACTTAAAGCACTGGTGTAGGGCCAAGTAAAAATTTGAGTTCTGATCAAAACATGCATAAGGCCCCTTTGGGTCCTTTCACACGGCGGACTTTCCGTCCGGCGGACTCCGTTTTGCTCAGCGGGGATCGATCCGCCGATCCCTGCTGAGCTGGCGGATGAAAGCTCCGTCTCCGCCTACTTTGCAGAGATGGAGCTGTCAGATCCCCGCTCTCTACGGGGATCGGAAAAAACACACTGCCTGTCTGTTTTCATCCGATCCTCCAAACGGATGGAAAATAGGGTTTCCATCCATCTGGATTTCACAGACAGGATCGGATCGGATAGCAGCGGGTGTCAGCAGACATGATTGTCACCACTGATATCTGCTGCTCCATAGAGGTGCATGGAGCATCCGATCCGATCCGCCTGAAAAACTGACAGGGACCGGATCGGAAAGCCAGTGTGAAAGGGGCCTTATCAGTTTCTTAGCAACTTCTTATCAGTTAGGCCCCTTTCACACGGGCTTTCCGATCCGGTCCCTGTCAGTATTTCAGGCGGATCGGATCGGATGCTCCATGCAGCCCTATGGAGTGAAAAATGGGGAAACACTCAGTGTGTGAAAAAATATTAAATATTAAAAACTTCAGGGAATTGCAGCTGCTACACGTCCACCATAGGGGAAAACAGTATAACTCTAAATTGGTGATAAATATCCACAATTCTAGCAGCGCAAAATTCCTACATATATATATAAGGCTCCTTTCACACGGCCGCTCCGTGTGTCCGCAAATCATCCCATCCGTTTGCGGATGATTTGCGGACATAATGTAAGTGAATGGCACTGCGGGTGTCAGCGGAATACCACCCGCTGACACCCGATTTTCCTCCTGTCAGTTCTGTTCCGTTTTTACGAATGGAACAGAACCCCATTTTTTCTTCCGTGTAAAACACGGAAAGGAAGGAAAATCGGATGTCAGCGGTTTCATCCGCTGACATCCGCAGTGCCATATACTTACATTATGTCCGCATATCATCCGCAAACGGATGGGATGATATGCGGACACACGGAGCGGATGACATTTCTGTCATCCGCTCCGTGGAAGAAAAAAAAAAAAGTCCCGCAGCGGAGCTTTCACACGGAGCGGCCGTGTGAAAGGAGCCTAAAGTGCATATGTAAAAAATAGGAATATAAATCTCCTGTGCAAATAAAGTGCTTCAGTGAAAAGGGATCACCCTCAGAGTGTATCCATTTTTTGCATACCAATACATATATATAGATATTAAACAGGCAAAAAATCTTTTGCATTTGCGCGCTATTCTTTTTTAATATACATGTCTTTTGGTTCATAGCTGCAGCAGCTTTGGAAATACATGGGTATGCTCCCCCAAATTTTTTGCCTGTTTATTATGTATTCGGTCTGACCAGACTATCGAGGTTGAGCAGCCCTCCCCACCCCCCACACACACCTGTACTCAATCAGTGTCCACCATCAAGTGGATATAGGAGGAGTCCCCTGTAGTGCATTTGCACATCTTTCCCAGCAAGGAGTATTATCTCCAAGGGTTAGAAAGGCTGGATTCATCTCTTTTTTATGGATAGTGTAGGACCCACTGATAATGGGGTACTTTGACGCAGTAGTGGGCTTGAGCACGATATGGCCATATGGTGGGACCAAACCCCCATTTTTATTTATGGATTGTCTTCAGATTTGGTAGTTATTTCTTTTGCATTTGCGCGCTATTCTTTTTTAATATATATATAGATATAATACTGTGCAATATTCCAAAAAAAATCATAACATCATAACAATAGTGTCAAAATAAATATACAGTGGGGATCGAAAGTTTGGGCACCCCAGGTAAAAATTTGTATTAATGTGCATAAAGAAGACAAGGAAAGATGGAAAAATCTCCAAAAGGCAAATTACAGATTAGACATTCTTATAATATGTCAACAAAAGTTAGATTTTATTTCCATCATTGACACTTTCAAAATAACAGAAAACAAATAAATTGTGTCTGCAAAAGTTTGGGCACCCTGCAGAGTTAATATCTTGTACTGCCCCCTTTGGCAAGTTTCACAGCTTGTAAAAGCTTTTTGTAGCCAGCCAAGAGTCTTTCCATTCTTGTTTGAGGTTACTTTGCCCATTCTTCCTTACAAAAGTCTTCCAGTTCTTTGAGATTTCTGGGCTGTCTGTCACGCACTGCTCTTTTAAGGTCTATCCATAGATTTTCAATTATGTTGAGGTCAGGAGATTGTGAAGGCCATGGCAAAACCTTCAGTTTACACCTCTTGATGTAATCCCCCGTGGATTTCAAGGTGTGTTTAGGATCATTATCCATTTGTAGAAGCCATCCTCTCTTTAACTTCAGCATTTTCACAGATGGCATCAAGTTACCATCCAAAATTTGCTAAAATTTTATTCAATCCATTTTTCCTTTTACTCGTGTAATGTTCCCTGTGCCACTGGCTGCAATACAACCCCAAAGCATGATTGATCCACCCCCATGTTTAACAGTTGGACAGAGGTTCTTTTCATTTAATTCTGTGCCCCTTCTTCTCCAAACGTACCTTTGCTCATTCCGGCCAAAAAGTTAAATTTTAACCTCATCAGTCCACAGAACTTGTTTCCAAAATGCATCAGGCTTGTCTATATGTTCATTTTCAAAGTTCAAACGCTGATTTTTGTGGTGAGGACGTAGAAGAGGTTTTCTTCTGATGACTCTTCCATGAAGACCATATTTGTACAAGTATTTGTCTGATATTTTTCTTGGTCTTCCAGATCTTGCTTTAACTTCCACTGTTCCTGATGACGGCCATTTCTTAATTACATTCCGAACAGAGGATATTGACATCTGAAAACGCTTTGCTATCTTCTTATAGCCTTCTCCAGCTTTGTGAGCATCAACTATTTTCAGTTTCAGTTTTCTAGACAACTGCTTAGAAGATCCCATGGTGCTGATTGTTGGGGCAAGGTCAGCTGAGTCTGGGCATTTAAAACCTTTGAGATTGACATCACCTGGTCTTTCCAGATGATGATTGAGAACAATCCATGACACTGGCAGGTCTCAGCCTTGCAAAGGGGGCAGTGCATGCTATAAATTCTGCAGGCTGCCCAAACTTTTGCAGACGCCATTTTTTTGTTTTCTGTAATTTTGAAAGTGTCAATGATGGAAATAAAATCTAACTTTTGTTGACATATTATAAGAATGTCTAATCTGTAATTTGATGCCTTTTGGAGATTTTTCCATCTGTCCTTGGCTTCTTTATGCACATTAATACAAATTTTTACCTGGGGTGCCCAAACTTTTGATCCCCACTGTATATCTATAATAAATGTGCAATAAATATATAAATCAATAAGGTGCGGCTGTGCTCCGTGCAAATTATCCACTCAATGTCCAACAACTGTGTGTATACAGCCTATGTCGTCCAAGTGAAATATCACAACCATGCATGAAGGGGAGCAGTGATGGTGGGTATCTCCAAGGCACTCGTGCAGAATGGTGGGAATCAAAGCTTACCAAATATAGTAGATCCCTGTTACCTTATGGCAACCTGGATCACACATCGCTTATTCTGGTCTCCACAGTTCCAGGGTACACTCTTTATCCACTCTCCTGGGTATCAGGGTATCCTGTGTGTCTCAGGGTGGATTTAAAGCAGAAAAAAGGGACTCCTCATAGTGTAGTATTCAAGTTAATAATAACGTCTTCGGAAGACGTCAACGTAATGACGAAACATGTCAAGCCGATACGCACGCTGTCTCATTCTAAACCCTAGCAGTGGAACGCATGCCGGACCGACCGAATTTTGCGCTGCTAGAATTGTGGATATTTATCACCAATTTAGAGTTATACTGTTTTCCCCTATGGAGCAGCAGATGTCAGCGGTGACATGTCCTCTGACACCCGCTGCTATCCGATCCTGCCCAGATGGACCCTATTTTACATCCGTCTGGAGGATCGGATCAGATAGGATCGAATGAAAACGGACAGGCGGTCCGTTATCATCCAATCTTCCATAGAGGAGAGCGGGGATCTGACAGGTCTTTCTCTGCAAAGTAAGCGGAGGTGGAGCTGTCATCTGCCTGCTCAGCGGGGATCAGGGGATCAATCCTCCGCTGAGCAAAACGGAGTCCGCCGGGCGCGCCGCTCATGTGAAAGGGGTCTTTCTCATCATTTTACATCCGTTTTTTTTTACATCCACTACCCAGGGCTGGCCCTACATGGGTCCCAATGGGTCCATTGGACCCAGGCAGCACTTGGAGAGGGGCAGCAAATTGACTCCCAAGATTTTATTTTCCAGCAGTTTTGTGTGTCATCGGTTTGTGGCGTATTACGGGTGGTATTTCCCCATCTCATACTGCCGCTCGTAGTGCAAACTGATGAGTATGAGGAGGTGGAGGGTTTCCTCTGGTCCCTCACGGCCTTTTGTTGGGTGTTATTTTTTATTTTTGGGGGGGGGGGCAGCATTTCATTCTTGGTCCCAGGCAGCACAATGTCTTGGGCCAGCCCTGCCATTACCAATGCAAAAACAGATGCAAAATGGATCGCTTGTCCGTTTTACATTTTTCGTCCATTCCATTTTTTTAACGGAAGAAATAGGGCCTTAATACGTTCCAAAAAACTGATGTTGACGGAAGCCGATGTAAATGGATAAATAGGTGGGGGGGGGACTCTGTAATCAAACATATCACAGCACTATCCCCAAGTAGATGGATACATTAGAAGGTCCCCACCTCTCTTTATGTAGAGATTTTTAAGTGCCCTACAACAAAAGAAAAACAATTACGTAGTACTACACTAATACATGAATTACTAAAATCATGATCCAATTTATTAGTACAAAAAAATACTTAAAAAACATATATATTTTCAATATGTTGAGAGAGTTATAACAGACAAGTATCATGATCCCGCGCAGAAAAACGTGTAGATAAATACATATGGATCTGGATGAACGCGTTTCGTCCGAATCTAGGGCTTCCTCAGGATCCAGGTTTCTGGTTTTAATAAGCTAGTAAACAGCACACACAATATGTTATTAACATTATTCAAAAATGACATAGCATAACAAATTATATAAAATATATTGGAAAACGTGTAGATAAATCCATATGGATCTGTATCAACGCGTTTCGTCCGAATCTAGGGCTTCCTCAGGATCCAGGTTTCTGGTTTTAATAAGCTAGTAAACAGCACACATAATACGAATGACATAGCATAACAAATAATATAAAATATATTGGAATACGTGTAGCTAAATACATATGGATCTGGATCAACGCGTTTCGCACAAATCTAGGGCTTCCTCAGGATCCACGTTTCTGGATTTAATAAGCTAGTAAACACCACACACAATATGTTATTAACATTATTCAAATATACATAGCATAACAAATTATATAAAATATATTGGAAAACGTGTAGATAAATACATATGGATCTGGTTCAACGCGTTTCACCCGAATCTAGGGCTTCCTCAGGATCCACGTTTCTGGTCTTAATAAGCTAGTAAAACAGCACACACAATATGGTATTAACATTATTCAAAAATGACATAGCATAACAAATTATATAAAATATATTGGAAAACGTGTAGATAAATACATATGGATCTGGATCAACGCGTTTCACCCGAATCTAGGGCTTCCTCAGGATCCACGTTTCTGGTTTTAATAAGCTAGTAAACACCACACACAATATGTTATTACCATTATTCAAATATACATAGCATAACAAATTATATAAAATATATTGGAAAACGTGTAGATAAATACATATGGATCTGGATCAACGCGTTTCACCCAAATCTAGGGCTTCCTCAGGATCCATGTTTCTGGATTTAATAAGCTAGTAAACACCACACACAATATGTTATTAACATTATTCTAAAATGACATAGCCTAACAAATTATATAAAATATATTGGAAACTCATGTTCAATCAACAACAGCAAGAGAGAAAGGGGAAAAAAAAGGGGGAGGGGGGGAGAAAGGGAGAAAATCTATAAATGAGACCATATAAAGGACTTAATGGAGACACTGAGTTGGGGGAAATGAGGGCCAAGAGGAGGAAGGAAAAAAGAAAAAAAATGACAGAATAAAAACACAAAACAAAAATAATAAAAATAATAACCAAAAAAAAATATATATATACCTCAAATATAGATCATCAAAAGTAGGATGCACTATCTGCCTTATAAAGCCATAAACTCTACCGGGACGTAAATGTTCATAAATATGTCTTCTAAAATCAAACTAATTCAAAGATGAACCGATGGATAGTCACCATCTAATAAAAAAATGTGAGATAATGTAAATAAAAATAAAAATTAGAAATAAATCCAAACCACCTATATATACATAATCTAATATGCCTGTTGGCAAAAATACCAAAATAATTTTTAAATTCACCCACTAACCCCGCAAATAAACATAATCAAAGAGTTAAACCAACACAGCAAATAAGTGAAGGCAACGATGAGGACTGACATCCAAGGAAAGCTCCAGATATATAGAATAAATATCGAGGGTCCAGAACGATAAAGTCTGGTTCGTACAGGAGACAAAGATCCCAGGTTCCTAAAACAGCAAATAAAAAAACAACGGGTGTATTAATTAGGGATCGACCGATTGGCAAAGTCAATATATCGGGGGCCGATATGCACTTTCCCCGATATATCGGAATCATCCCCTGAGGTTACCGATATTGCCGATATTTCAGGAAAGTGCTGTACCGGAGTGATGCCTGCAGCTAGAGGCATCAGATAGATCCTAACACATTACCCAGTCCATACCAGTATAGATCTCAACCCATTACCTAGTCCATACCAGTATAGATCCCAACCCATTACCTAGTCCATACCAGTATAGATCCTAACACATTACCCAGTCCATACCAGTATAGATCTCAACCCATTACCTAGTCCATACCAGTATAGATCCCAACCCATTACCCAGTCCATACCAGTATAGATGCTAACACATTAACCAGTCCATACCAGTATAGATCCTAACACATTACCCAGTCCATACCAGTATAGATCCTACCACATTACACAGTCCATACCAGTATAGATCCTAACACATTACCCAGTCCATACCAGTATAGATCCTAACACATTACTCAGTCCATACCAGTATAGATCCTTACAAATTACCCAGTCTATACCAGTATAGAACCTAACACATTACCCAGTCCATACCAGTATAGATCCTAACACATTACCCAGTCCATACCAGTATAGATCCTAACACATTACCCAGTCTATACCAGTATAGATCCTAACACATTACCCAGTCCATACCAGTATAGATCCTAACATATTACCCAGTCCATACCAGTATAGATCCTTACAAATTACCCAGTCTATACCAGTATAGATCCTAACACATTACCCAGTCCATACCAGTATAGATCCTAACACATTACCCAGTCCATACCAGTATAGATCCTAACACATTACCCAGTCCATACCAGTATAGATCCTAATCTATTACGCAGTCCATACCAGTATAGATCCTAACACATTACCCAGTCCAGGAGAGGACTGGGCCAGGGGGCAGGGGGTAAATTGCCCCCGGACCGCTCTGATGCCCCGTTAAAAAGGCTGCACCACTTCTGCCACAGACATGCCTAAAGGATTCCTGGTGAAGAGAAGTAAAAAGTCCCCACCGCTGACCTACTGAGTGCGGGATGAAGACAAGGACAGAGCGCAGGCCTCCCCCCCTAAAATGGATGGTGTAAACTGTGTCTGAGCTCAGGCCGGTTCCATGCCCCACTGGAGACTCACCTCCCCTGGCCAGTCCCACTCAGGAACCTGGATTCGGCCAGTGAGTAGAAAGCACCTGGAGTGGAGCTTCAGCCTGGAATGGGGGTCAGGAGGAGGCCGGGAAGAGGGAGAGTGGGAAGAGGCACCATGGGCCTCTGGTTTGTACTTGACCCTGGGCCAAAAGTTGCCAGTCAGTCCCTCACCCAGTCCATACCAGTATAGATCCTAACACATTACCCAGTCCATACCAGTATAGATCCTAACACATTACCCAGTCTATACCAGTATAGATCCTAACACATTACCCAGTCCATACCAGTATAGATCCTAACATATTACCCAGTCCATACCAGTATAGATCCTTACAAATTACCCAGTCTATACCAGTATAGATCCTAACACATTACCCAGTCCATACCAGTATAGATCCTAACACATTACCCAGTCCATACCAGTATAGATCCTAACACATTACCCAGTCCATACCAGTATAGATCCTAACACATTACCCAGTCCATGCTAGTATAGATCCTAACACATTTCCCAGTCCATACCAGTATAGATCCGAACACATTACCCAGTCCATACCAGTATAGATCCTTCCTAACACATTACCCAGTCCATACTAGTATAGATCCTAACACATTACCCAGTCCATACCAGGATAGACCCTAACACAATACCCAGTCCATACCAGTATAGATCTTAACACATTACCCAGTCCATACCAGTATAGATCCTAACACATTACCCAGTCCATACCAGTATAGATCCTAACACATTACCTACTCCATGCCAGTATAGATCCTAACACATTACCCAGTCCATACCAGGATAGACCCTAACACAATACCCAGTCCATACCAGTATAGATCTTAACACATTACCCAGTCCATACCAGTATAGATCCTAACACATTACCCAGTCCATACCAGTATAGATCCTAACACATTACCTACTCCATACCAGTATAGATCCTAACACATTACCTACTCCATACCAGTATATATCCCAACACATTACCCAGTCCATACCAGTATAGATCCTAACACATTACCCAGTCCATACCAGTATATATCCCAACACATTATCCAGCCATTGCCAGTGTAGATGCTAACACATTACCCAGTCCATACGAGTATAGATCCCAAAACATTACCCAGTCCATTCCAGTATAGATCCTAACACATTACCCAGTCCATTCCAGTATAGATCCTAACACATTACCCAGTCCATACCAGTATAGATCCTAACACATTACCCAGTCCATACCAGTATAGATCCTAACAGATTACCCAGTTCATACCAGTATAGATCCTAACACATTACCCAGTTCATACCAGTATAGATCCTAACACATTACCCGGTCCATGCCAGTATAGATCCTAACACGTTACCCAGTCCGTACCAGTATAGATCCTAACACATTACCCAGTCCAAACCAGTATAGATCCTAACACATTACCCAGTCCAAACCAGTATAGATCCTAACACATTACCCAGTTCATACCAGTATAGATCCTAACACATTACCCAGTTCATACCAGTATAGATCCTAACACATTACCCAGTCCATACCAGTATAGATCCTAACAGATTACCCAGTTCATACCAGTATAGATCCTAACACATTACCCAGTTCATACCAGTATAGATCCTAACACATTACCCAGTCCATACCAGTATAGATATCCAGCATGATATTTTTCCCCATTGAGATCTGATGTGTTGTCCATGCGTTCCTTTAATTCTTTTGAGCATTTTATATACACGTATTATACTGGAACAAAAGCGTAAAATTGAAAAATCCCAGTTTGCTTCCTTTGTAAATAACTTTGGAATGCTTTGTACAAAAATCACAATTTTAGTGTCATTTTAAACAGGACAAATGACAGAATTAGGCTGGGGTCACACATGCGCGGTGCAAATTGAAGCACTGTTTTTACAGCTAATGGGCATAGTAGTTGTTGAGCGTTTCAGGTCAGTTTTTGATCAGGTCAGGATTTTATCCTGTTCACAATTGAATGATGTGTGAATGATGTGTGAATGATGTGTGAATGATATGTGAATGATGTGTGAATGATGTGTGAATGATGAGTGAATGATGTGTGAATGATATGTGAATGATGTGTGAATGATGTGTGATTCAGAAGTGTTCCCATAGAAGTCAATGGGCCTGAATCCGCACCTGAGCCGACCGCACTGCTCAGAAAACTGACCGGACTCTTTTTCAATTTCAACTGAATCCGCACTCCAGCTGCACCGGGCATATGAGAAACGGGGGGGGGGGGGGGGGGGGGAATCCAGAGTCTAGGCTCGGGAGGGGCACTGCCAGAAAATAAGGTGTTGGTTACAGAACTGTATTTAAAGCGTAACTCCACTTTTTTTGAGAAAAAAAAATCCCCTCTGGGTGATCTCTGTACATTGCAGGGAATGTAACAATGTAACAAACTTTGTTGCAGATTCCTTCCTTTTGTTATTCTGAAGAAAGCATTGTTTGTTCCTCTGTGCTGAGTGGGTCTAATGGGAGTGGTTTCATAATTATAAATCAGCTGTGGCAGCTGCAGAGCACTAATGAGGAAATCTGCTGGGTCTGCATCCCTTTAGACGTGTTCCTATTGGGAGTATCTCACCAAAAATGACATTTTTGTTGCAGGGGATGCCAGAAATCTGACTTGTATCTTAGTGCAGACTGCTGGAAAAATTGGTGAGCCAATCACACAAGCGGGAAATTATGTTTCTGGGGGTGTGGTCAGTATACAGACAGACCCGAACGGAAATTCCGTGTGAAAGGGGCCTAACTGAACAAGCTGAAGTCAGAAGCTGATTGGTTACTATGTACAGATGCACCAGATTTTGTGAAACTTCTCTAAAGAGACAAATTGTTACTTTTTTTTTTTTTTTTTGCAATGTTTGTCACCGTCCGGAGTTGCGGTCATTTCTGTTGGGTCGGTCATTATGACCTCGCAGTGGATCTGATTAGCAGCCTTTTTCATGGACAATATAAGTGTCAGACTCTCCGAGATTTGTGCCTTGCAGAGGACAAGTGAGAGCGTTTATACCGGTAGGTTCTACTTTATTTTATTCTATGACAGATAGACAGACAGACAGACAGACAGACAGACAGACAGACAGACAGATAGACAGATAGACAGATAGACAGATAGACAGATAGACAGATAGACAGATAGATAGATAGATAGATAGATAGATAGATAGATAGATAGATAGATAGATAGATAGATAGATAGATAGATAGATAGATAGATAGATAGATAGATAGATAGATAGATAGATAGATAGATAGATAGATAATGTTGTGTTGCTGTATTCTTAGTAGAGTATCTTACCTAAAATCAAACTGACATGTCCATGTCACCCCCCAAATCCCTTTAACAAGTCTTGAAATCTAAATGATCCCTACACACCCATTGTTCTCCATTTTGTTACTAATATCTTCTTGTGTTAACTGAGTCCCCACCGTCTGCTCTATCCAATCTCAGATACCCCTTGACATGTTTATAATATTCGTGGGATCATCCAATGGTGTGTAAAGTTTTACCAAACAATCCATTATGTTTTCACGGCTGAAATACTTACTAGTACACTATATTACCAAAAGTATTGGGACGCCTGCCTTTACACGCACATGAACTTTAATGGCATCTCAGTCTTAGTCCGTAGGGTTCAATATTGAGTTGGCTCCACCCTTTGCAGCTATAACAGCTTCAACTCTTCTGGGAAGGCTGTCCACAAGGTTTAGGAGTGTCTATGGGAATGTTTGACCATTCTTCCAGAAGTGCATTTGTGAGGTCAGGCACTGATGTTGGACAAGAAGGCCTGGCTCGCAGTCTCCGTTCTAATTCATCCCAAAGGTGTTTTATGGGGTTGAGGCAGGCCAGTCAAGTTCCCCCATCCCAAACTCGCTCATCCATGTCTTTATGGACCTTTCTTTGTGCATGGGTGCGCAGTCATGTTGGAACAGGAAGGGGCCATCCCCCAAACTGTTCCAACAAATTGTCCAAAATGTCTTGGTATGCCGACGCTTTAAGAGTTTCCTTCGCTGGAACTAAGGGGCCAAGCCCAACCCCTGTAAAACAACCCCATGCCATAATCCCTCCTCCACCAAAGTGCACAAAGTAAGGTCCATAAAGACATGGATGAGTGAGTTTGGGGTGGAGGAACTTGACTGGCCTGCACAGAGTCCTGACCTCAACCCCATATAACACCTTTGGGATGAATTAGAGTGGTGACTGTGAGCCAGGTCTTCTCATCCACATCAGTGCTTGGCCTCAGTGGCGTAGCGTGGGGGGTGCAGGGGGGGCCAGCCGCACCGGGCGCAACATTTGGGGGGGCGCATCCCACGCCAGTGTCACTCTAGCAAACTTTAAAAATTCTTCCTGGCGTGTCACTTCAGCCGCCGCCATCTTCAGGCTAAACGATGGCTGGTCGGCGCCCTGTGATTGGGCCAACATTGTCATGTGCGGCAGCGGGGCTTGCCAGTGGCAGAGCCCCACCTCGCTTTTGGAGCCCGCCTCGCTGTCTTCTAAGTCAGCCCTGCATGTGCCTCCGTCCCGCCTCCTCTAAGCTCTCACAATCCTCAACGACCTGGTCCCTGTAAGGGCTCGATGACGCGGTGGTGTCCTCTGTGTAGTGGGCAGTGTAGTGGGCAGTGTAGTGGTCAGGTAGGAATCAGGTAGGTCATTGTAAGGGTCAGTGTCATGGACAGGTAGGTCAGTGTAGTGGCCAGTACAGGAATCAGGTATGTTAGCGTAGTGGACTGGTAGATCAGTATAGGAATCAGGCTGGTCAGTACTATTGTAGGAAGGGACTCGGGGAGTACTAAAAGTCCGCAGGTTAGGGGGCGCAAATTACTTGCCTTGCCCCGGGCGCTGACAACCCACGCTACGCCACTGCTTGGCCTCACAAATGCGCCGCCGGAAGAATGGTGAAACATTCCCATAGACACTCCTAAACCTTGTGGACGGCCTTCCTAGAAGAGTTGAAGCTGTTATAGCTGCAAAGGGTGGGCCAACTCAATATTGAACCCTACGGACTAAGACTGGGATGTGATTAAAATTAATGTGTGTGTAAAGTCAGGTGTCCCAATACTTTTGGTAATATAGTGTATATACAATGTATGAGTTACTAAAGCTTCCATCTGATTATGATGAATTTGCTGTAAAACATAGACTACATCCTGTAAGCCATCAGACATTTCCTCTTAGCGGTCAGATGTACCCTTTGGGATACTTGCACCACAGTTAAGAAACTTTGCTGTAGACAACTGTGATCCCGTTATCTTTACTCCATCTTTGGTTAATTAGTCCTCTGTGTTTTTTTCTTGTGTCCAATAGGTAAAGGGAATGTATAATGTTTTTGAATACAATTTTTTTTTTTTTTTTTTTGTTTATCTAATTTTTTCATTAAAAAAAATAATAATAATAATAATAATAAAAGAAGTGATTTAATTTTTGCAGGTACTTAAGAATAATCATTGACCGATATCGTTTTTTTCATTGCCAATATTTTGGTCACCGCGTATCGTTATCGACCGATATCAGCCGATATTTTCGTACATTTAACCACTTAAGCCCCGGAAGATTTTGCCCCCTTCCTGACCAGGGCATATTTTGCGATTCGGCACTGCGTGACTTTAACGGACAATTGCGCGGTCGAATTTGACGTCCTTTTTTTCCCACAAACAGAGCTTTCTTTTGGTGGTATTTGATCACCTGTGCGATTTTTTGATCATGCGCTATAAACGAAAAAAGAGCGACAATTTTGCAAAAATAACAATATTTTTCACATTTTTTGAAAATTTAATGAAATTCCCCCCCAAAAAAAATGTAAAAATCAAAATGTTTTAACATTTTAGGCCAATTTGTTTTCTGCTACATATGTTTGATAAAAAAAAAAATCACAAAAAGCGTATTTTGATTGGTTTGTGCAAAAGTTATTGTGTCTACTAACCAAGGGAAAGATTTTTGTCATTTTTGTTGTTTTTTTTTAACGCGTAATGGCGGCGATCTGCGATTTTTTTTGCGGGACTGCGACATTGCGGCGGACAGATCGGATCCTTGACTGACATTTCTGACACTTTTGGGGTTACCAGTGACATTACTGCAGTAATCAGTGCTATAAATATGTACTGTCAATGTAAAAAGGCACTGGCAGTGAAGGGGTTAACTTTTTTTGAGAGGGAGGGGTTATGTGTGTCCCTAGGGGCGTGATTCTAACTGTGATTGGCTGTGGTTTGAGGTGTAGGAACAGTGATCAACGGTCCTACATAGTAGAACCGTATGATCACTATTCCTACACAGGGGAGAATGACAGGCGGCTTGTTTACATTAGCCGCCTGCCTTTCTCCCGCTGTAACGGATGATCGCGAGTGACCGCGCTCGCTCCCTAGACCCTCACAGGCTAGCGACGTAGCCCTACGTCGCTTTGCCTGTGAGGGGCTAACTGCCGCCGTAAATCGTCGTGCGGCGGTCGGCAAGCGGTTAAAAAAATATATATATATTTTTTTTTTTACTTGGCAGGTACTCTTGTGGAGGGATCAGGGGGTCTAAAAGACCCCAAACCCCTCCTCTGCACTTAAAAGCATTCAGAACAGCCAAACTTGGTGTCACCTTTTTGAATCTGGCGCTGAGTACCCGGACGTGATGTCATGACATCACTTCCGTGTTTTTACATGGAGCTGAATGCGGCTTTGATCGGGTCTTCGCGGCTGTGGAGGATGGTTGCCCGGGTCTCCCGGTGGAACGGGAGACCCGGGCGAGCCGTGGAAGGAGGGGGGGGGGGGACGTCCCCTCCTGGTCCCTGTAATGACAGCCGAGTAGATTTTCAGCCGCATCGGTTATCATTACAAGACAGCCGACCGTCGGCTATGGACGCCGGTACCGGGGTGATGCCTCTAGCTGCATCACTCCGGTACAGCACTTTCCCGAATTATCGGCAATATCGATAACCTCCGGGGCCGATTCCGATATATCGGGGAAAGTGCAGATCGGCCCTCAATATATCGGCTTTGCCGATAATCGGTCAATCCCTACCTGAGAAGAATTGCATATGAGTATTTTATATTTGCAGCAGGAGATCTTTTTTATATGTTTACCAAGGTAACAGTAACTGCTTTTCTGGAAGAAAAACTAATGTTTACAGAGCCCAAAAGCTGAAGTTAAATACACAGAACTGAATGGGTCAGAGAAGTAACGGATCCCACTTCTGCTCTGTATAGATCAGTGATGGTGAACCTTGGCACCCCAGATGTTTTGGAACTACATTTCCCATGATGCTCAACTACACTTCAGAGTTCATGAGCATCATGGGAAATGTAGTTCCAAAACATCTGGGGTGCCAAGGTTCGCCATCACTGGTATAGACTGTTAGAATAAAATAATAATAAAAAAGAAATAAATAAAGCCATTACAGCTTTTGCTAAAATATAGAATGTGTTCAGTGGTGATGTCCAGATAAGTGTGAACATGATATTGTCTTCCGGGGCTCATCAATGCCTGAAATGTCACAGGTAAACACTACTTTTTTGAACCCAATAAAACAGAGGAAGCAGCGAAGTGGTGAATGTAAAGGAATGTACCGATAGAGAACAATCCATGGTGTGCTGGTCTAAGTTTAGTAAGGTGATGGGTTGCATTGAGTTATTTCACTTTACTATTTGCTGATTTTACTCTTTATTGAACCCCCCCCCCCCCCTGTGTGTCTACTGTCACTAGATTAGTAGCATGCTGGACCATGGCTGGTCGCTGGCAGAAGGATTAAAATTAGGAGACCAATGATAACTTTTATTGGCTGAGAAAAAAAAAATGGCAAACTTATGAGACAGCCTATGGTCTGATCTTCAGGTCTGGTATGATTGCACCATATCTGATAGTGATGAGCAAAATGGTTTACTGTGGTGGAGTAACGATTCATAGCAATCTGCAGAACAATGTACTCATAAATGATAAAGGCTTCTGTGAACCCCTTTAAAGATTAACCTATGTGATGTGCAGTGTACAGTAGTTGTCATCCCTCTCATACACAGCCTTATGGGGGCATCACATCATTACCATAGATATCCTTTTTTTAACTTACGTAATTAAGTTTGAATGTCAGGATTTAGCAGCAGGGGTGGCCAGATCTGCATGGGTACACTGGGACCATACTATATATACATATATATACAGTATATACACAAGGCCGGCCTTACCCAGGCAGAACTTTGAGAGGGGCAGCAAAATGATGCCCAATATTTTACTTTCCAGCTGTTTTGTGGTATCAGTTTTTGGCACGTTACGGGCGGCACTTCCCCATCTCATACTGCCACCCGTAGTGCAAACTGAGGAGGTGGAGGGTCCCCTCCGGGGAACGTTCCTTATGTGATTGTGGTGTTCGCAATGATGTCAGACATTCAGTCAAACAAAAGAATAATGGAGTTTGTGGTTTGGAATTGAACATAATGGGATGTCATATAATTGTGCATATAGACAAGGTGCTGTTGCATATAAATCTGGCCCCCTTTATCTTTCCGACTTTTTGCCACATTTCAGGCTTCAAACATAAAGATATAAAATTGTAATTTTTTGTGAAGAATCAACAACAAGTGGGACACAATCATGAAGTGGAACGAAAGGTCCACTTTGCCACATTTTCAGGCTTTATATTGAAGCCTGAAATGTGGCAAAAGGTCGCAAAGTTCAAGGGGGCCGAATACTTTCGCAAGGCACTGTTTATATATATATATATATATATATATATATAAATATATATATACATATTTAAAGTAAGATTTATTCACAGTAAAACCAAAACCCATCCAAACTCCAGCAAACAGGAAACATAAAGATAAGAGTGAACCAAAATCCCAGTGATAGAATACCTAATTAAACAACCTAATTAAATAAACAGAGTAACAGAAAGGCTAACTAGAAAACTAACTATATACAAATAGTGAATACAGGAAAGCAGGATAAAACAGGAAGTGCAGGGAACATATAGGAAGGGGGAACCAAAACTGGGATCAGGAACAAGAGAGAGTAGGAACAAGGCAGCAGAGTACAGAGTATAGGTACAAGGCAAACAGTGCAATCAAGAGCAGGAACCGGATAAACAGCTAGCAGTATCTGGCATCAAAGCAAAACACTGGAGAGAGAGGGAAATGTGGAGAAAGAACTAAATACCCTCCCATCAGCCAGCATCAGGTGGAAATTGATTACTGGGATGTGCTAGCTACTGAGAGACACCGGCTGGTGGACACCAGAACTACAAACTTCAACTCTGGGAAGCACAGTTCCATCAGCAGGTGATCCAGTTCCTAACAGTTCCCCCTTAAGTAGTGGCCTCTGGACGCTCTAAAAACAAACACAAAAGAAGGGCGCACCAGCCTATCGCATTATCCTCAGCGGGCTTTTAATAATAAAAGTTAAAATCAAACTACTCACAAACATGCGTGGTAATCCACACATTAATTCCAAAAAACAGCATCAAATGGAAAAGTCCAATGTCTCATGTAGACGAAGGGCTAACGCATTTCGAGGCTGCGCCTCTTCCTCAGAGCCTCGGATGCTCCACTGTGCCCCACTGCCAAGGGTCCAAAAGCTGGCTGGATTCTCTGCTGGTCAGGTCTATGGGGAGGCGCAACACAAGGAGCTTACAATTCCTTAATACAATGTGCGTCCCAACTCTAGGATTCCTAAGGCAACCTGAAGGCTTAACACCAGAGAGGTAACCCGATACCAGGATGTCCCATCACAACTGGACCTCCCCATCTAGGTTGCTAGAGACTGCTCCATGTTTTAACTGTCACTCAGACCTACCCAAGGCATAGGTTACCCAAGAGCAGGAACAGGATAAACAAATACCATCCCAGGAGCCAGCATCATATGGAAACTGATTACTAGGATCTGCTGGCTGTTGGGAGACAACCTCCGGAGGACACCGGAACTACAACTTTCCACTCTGGGAAACACAGCTCCACCGGCAGCTGATCCAGGTCCTGACATCAAACACTTGTACTTACACTGATAACTCACCCATAGCCTGAGGCTACACATCATAAAAAGCTGAAAGGTGCACCTATCTGTGGCCTGATTTATGTGTCCAAATGTACCCAAGGATGGGAAGTAGACCCTTTCAAAGCAAAGGATATGAAAGAAAATGTTTCAGGGGTCCAAAGATCCCTTTATCAGTTTACTTTGCACAAGCTATAAGCAGCAGGAATGTATCTTTGAACCTGGGCCTTGGACTCCTATAGAGAGTAGGTGGTAGACCTTATCATTCCAAGGCATACAGAGGATATCAGTCATGAGACCCACAGATCCCTTTTAGCAGCTTACTGGTAATCATTTCAAAACATGTATTTTTTTTTTACATAGGTGTGAGATTGAAGTTTAAGAACAATGAAGACTCTTCTTCTCCCCCAGTTGTTCATCTCGCAGATCCTTGCGACCAACCTTATCATACCAAATGAAGGACACTGCTTCAATCTTAACTCTAAATGGAAAGATTTAGAGATAGCTGAAGATCAAATTAACTTTGCTTTGAGGATTTATAAACGCTTTTCTCCGCTATCAGCAGGAACCCAACCAAACCTATTTTTTTCACCAATCAGCATCTACACAACTCTTTCCATGCTGGCTCTCGGTGCCCGATCAGCAACTCGCATGAAAATTCTCCAAGGCATGGGCCTGAATGTCACCATGACAGACGAGGAGCTGAATGAGGGCAATAGAAAGCTCCTCCAAGTGTTAAGTCGGCAAACCGAAGACGTGGAATTCAAGCTCGGCAAAGATATCTTCATAGAAAAGTCGGCAAATGTTTTACTAGAATACCAATATAATGTAGCTCACTACTACAACGCCTCTATTCAAACCATCAGCTTCAGTGACCCTCAGAACGCTGAGAAAGCAATCAATAAGATTGTGAGTGACAGAACAGACAATAAGATACAGAATGTGATCAGTGACTTGGATTCCAAAACATCGATGGTTCTCATAGATCATGCAATCTTCCAAGGTAAGTCTATTTTCCGCCGACTACAGAAAGTAAATTTTAGAGCAACAAATGTTACAAAACTACAGATACAACAACCATCGGTCTAACATTTTCAAGAGTCTATCCCAAGAAGGGCTGTATTTTCCATAAGGCATTTGTAGACCAGTCCCGAAATCTCCCTAAAGGGGCAGCACAAGAACTTACAAATGGTGATATTTTTTTTCTTTATTTTGTTTGGATCATTTGACCACCTCTGAACATTTGTAGCTAAATTCTGCTAAATAGCTGAAAGAGGAAGGTGATGCAGAAAATGCTGGGAAGAGCCAAAAAGCTCTTCATGACATGAGACATTCTCTTCTTTCTTTTGTTTGGTGGTGGGTATGGTAAAAGATAGACCTGCATATTAAGCAGACTTCATGCTGCCTACAATTGTGTAATCTATCATTAGTTTCTACTGAAATAGTCACATGGATAGGGATTGATAGGGATGAGCCAAACAGATATCTGGGCGTGTTTGGTGAACATTATAAAGGTTTGGGTGCTATATCCAAACACAGCTGAAGTCAACGGGAGCTGAATGGTAAAAGTCAGTAATGGTAATTTTCATGTTTAATGGGCAAGGATATTTCAAACAATCGGCATAGGGGGCACTGCTCTGGGAAGTAGGAAAAAAATGTTTTGGGTTCCATTTGGCGAGGAGAAGTGATTCCAATATTGCATTCAATTCAACACTAAAATCAAAAATTCCTTTAAAGCGGAGTTCCGGCCTCGGGGGTCAATTTTAGCTAAGAATACCCCCGGAACAGTCAGGGCTAGTACATTTCATAATGGAAAGCCTCTGAACTGTCCCGGGTCGCACTTACCTGTAAGAAGAAATACTTACCTTGAAAAGTTCTTCTCCAGTGCTGCCATCTCAGGTGTGGGCAGCTGAAGCCGCAGCGTCCCTCTTCGTGTCCTCTTCCGTGACGTCGGAGTCCCACAATGCACTACACCAGCCCCGTTCGTCACTTCTGGTGCAAGCGCGGCATCCCTGCACAGCTTCTGGGCATGCCCCACCCCGCAGTGCTGATGGCTTCCCCCCTCCCCTCCCGACTACTGCGGGGGATGTTTCAGTTTGGAGAGCAGGGGAAGGGGCTAGTAAATATGTCATTTACCAGCCCCTTCCTTTTCTAAATGGACACAGTGAACACCCTCACTCATGGTGTCCATTCATAACTGAAGCAGAGTAGTTACTCTGTTTCAGTTTGTGAATGTACAGGACGCTCCTCAGCACAGAGAACCTCCCATTTATTCACTGCAAAGAAAGGCTCGTGTGTTTGAGCTTTGGGGTGCACACCCTAATGCAATAGGCTGCGCACACCTATGGGCTCGTGCATGTGATTGTACATATTGGGAGTCTGTCAACAGGAGGTCCCAGCCAATAATTCATGGCCAGAACCTGCTGACCGACTGTGTCTAATCACAGCCCAGAGCCTTGTGTTGGCAATTAGGGTTGGGTGAACGGTTCGGCCCGAGCATAAGTTTGGGCTGAACATTGGCTGTTCGTCCATTCGATGAACACCCGAATTGTTGGGGGGGAGTTCTACCGTTTGTTCGGCCCACCAAACGACCACAATGCACTGCGCCGGAGCACAGTGCATTGGAAGCCCTCACTGGCTGAAGCAATGAAAGCTTTGCCCAATCAGCACTGTCAGAGCCATGATTGGATACTGCCATGATGACTCTATCCAATCTTGGCTCATTGCTCTTAGTACCGCCCCACACTATAAAACTATTCTTTCAATAGCGGCCGCCATTTTGCAGTGTGATATCGGCATGGAGAGAGATAGAACAGGGCTCTGTTCAGTGCCACTAGAGAGTTAGGGTGCTATAGTGTGATATTCTGATTCTATTGTCGGTGTAGAATTTTAGTTTAGTGTGAATCTAGTGACAGTTCAGTCAGTGGGAGTGTAGTGATCATTTATTTTTCATTTAGTGTCAGTTTATTATGTCAGGGCAGCTTTACTACAGTATATTTCAATGCATTACTGCACATTTAACACAGTGTATTACAGTGCATTGGTGCACGTTTAAAGCAGTATATTGCAGTGCGTCAGTGAAGTGTGTCTGTGTAGTGAGCAGGGCTTTTTTCTCAGCGAATAGGTGCAGGAACTCCCTCCCTACTAAGTCACTTTATGTCTCCGCCCCCCCTACCCACCTCAGAACACTGACCCTTTGGCTCCGCCCCTACCCACCTCTGAGGACCGACCCTTGGTTCCACCCCCTACCCAGCTCCCAGTACCACCCCCTTTTAGAGAATATAGAGGCAAGCATCATTTTGTAGTGCTAAGTAATCTGCATTGAATTTGGTAATGATAACAAGAGAAGCAATGAAAAGAGACCCCACGCAGCCAACAGCAATAGACCCCCCTCCCCCAGCAACAACAGATCTCCCAGCAGTCAACATTAATAGACTACCCAGCAGCCGGCAACAGTAGACCCCTCCCTAAACAGTAGATCCTTTCCAGTAACAAAAGATCCTCCACCTGCAACAATAGATTGCCAAGCAAAAATAGATCCCCTCCAGCAATAATAGGCACCTCCATCACACCCCAGCCCCCCTTGCTATTGCATACATTCAGTGCTTATGGTGACGGAACTGCGTTCTCCCTCGTTCCTGCTGAAAAAAAGCCCTATTCCAAAAAATTCTGAAAAGTATCTTTCTTTTTTAACTCATGGGCGAAATGTGAGAAATAACGTATATATCATACAATCATTCCATAAACACACCCCACATACCCTGCATATATCATTTGAGGAAAATATACCGTACTTATAAGTAGTTTACCATTTGCCAATAAAATATATATATATATACTGTCTGTCTCTGTATTTCATTTTATAATATCTGGTCACCTTACCATAAAGCCTTTTTTTGTTCCTTCAGCAAAATGGAAATCAGAATTTAAAAAACAAAATACAAAGAGGAGGAACTTCATGGTGAAGGAGGAGAGATCGTTCTTAGTGCCAACGATGCACCGAAGGGGATTGTATAAGACGTACAAAGACAAAGAGATGGAATGCAAGGTGGTGGAAGTGCCGTACGCCGGTCACATATCCCTTCTCATCATCGTACCAAAACTGGGTGATATCTTCCACATGGAACAACAACTGACCCCCCAGAGGATAAAAAAATACCTGCAATCAATGCGTACCAGGTACACCTGATGGTTGCCTAAATCAGAAAATCCGGTTACAACACTGTTAGAGGTATCAGCCAAATGATCATACAAGATGCAACGTGATGATTACTCCATGAACGCAGGATACACTGACAATGATAACAGGATGGTAAAGGGATTGGATTAAAAGTGGAGTTCCACCCTAAAATTATACTTACCTCCATCCACCTGAAAAACAAATGGATAATCGCAATTTTTTTTTTTTTTACTTACCTCGTTCAGAAGAAAATATACTTACCTTACCATCCACTTCCTCCTTCCTCGGCCGCGCCTTCACTTCCGCTTTGCAATGATTCCTGGGAGCTGAACGTCATCGCTCCCAGGAATCAATGCGCCTGCACCGGCCCCGACGTCAGTTCCGGTGCAGGCGCGTCATACCTTGCAAAACAGCTTCTGGGCATGCCCAGAAGCTGTGCAGGGATGACGCTGCGGCACCGGAAGTGACAGCAGGGCCGGTGCAGGGCATCGTGGGACCGAAGAAGACGGAAGAGGACACAGAAGAGGATCGCGCTGGCTTCAAGCTGCCCACACCTGAGATGGCAGCGCTGGAGAATACATTTTCAAGGTAAGTATTTCTTCTAAAAGGTAAGTGCGACCCGGGACGGATCAGAGGCTATCCATTGTGGAATGTACTAACCCTGACTGTCCCGGGGGGATTTTTATTTAAAAAAAACGTTCACTGGGTGGAACTCCGCTTTAAATAGTGTGGGTGGATGATAGTTTATTGTCAGCACCACATCCCTTAATAGATAGGTTTGAAAGAAAATTGATGGGACTTTTTAGGTGCTTTGAATACACAGTAAATCACTTCCATATACAGTAGTATCTCACAAAAATAAGTACACCCCTCACACTTTTGTAATTATTCTATCTTTTCATGTGACAACACTGAAGAAATGACACTTTGCTACAATGTAAAGTAGTGAGTGTACAGCTTGTATAACATTGTTTTAGCACTGATTACTGTAGTAATGTCACTGTTACCCCCAAAAGTGTAAAAAATGTCAGTTAGGGGTCCGATCTGTCCGCCGCAATGTCGCAGTCCCGCTAAAAATCGCAGATCGTCGCCATTACTAGTAAAAAAATAAATAAATAAAAATGACATAAATCTTTCCCCTGGTTTGTAGACGCGATAGATAACTTTTGCACAAACCAATCAAAATACACTTATTGGGATTTTTTATACCAAAAATATGTAGTAGAAAAAAAATTGGCCTAAAATTATGAAAAAAAAAGATTTTTTACATTTTTCTTTTTATTGAGAATGTTATATAGCAGAAAGTGAAAAATATAGTTGTGTTTTTTTTTTTTTTTCATAACTGTCGCTCTTTTTTTGTTTATAGCTCACCAAAAGAAAGCTCTATTTGTGGGAAAAAAAGGACATCAATTTTATTTTGGTACAGTGTCGCACGACCGCGCAATTTTCCATTAAAGTAACGCAGTGCCGAATTGCAAAAAATGGCCTGGTCATTAAGGGAGCAATTCTTTCCAGTCCAGAACTGGTTAACTAACAATTGCGTGGTCATGCGACTTTGTACCCAAATAAAATTTATGTAATTTTTGTTTCAACAAATAGAGCTTTCTTTCGGTGGTATTTGATCACTTCGGTGTTTTTTGTTTTTTGCACTAAAAACAAAAACATGCACAGATGTCTATTGAAATCGCCCTGCAGTCACCAAAAGTAGTACAGAAACTACTTTTGGGAATCAGTGCGGCGCCACAACGTCAGGGTTGCACCAATTCGGCAGTGACGTTGTCGGCAATAGGCTCCGATTTGGCATGCGATTTGACATGTCAAATCTGCCCGATGTGAACGGGGACTTAATGTTCCATGAACAACATCCCCCGAAACAGATTACAAAATGCAGTGAGCTTGACAGAATCGCAACGCATGGGTGTTCACACCCATGCGATGCGATTTTGATGTGGGGAAAAAAGGGTCCACATTTGCATCAAAATGTTGTAGGACCCTTCCCCCCTAGACCACCCCCCCTCGCCCCCCCCCCCCCCCCCGCACCTAAATCTTATTGCATGGGTGTGGACACCTGTAACGGAACTGCCGACCCACACTGTACTTGTGGTCTTCCGTCAGTATACGGATTCCTTGCAGTCATGAACATATATACCAGATTTTCCCAGCCACCCCCACACAAAGCTAGCCAACAACTTAGCTTATTCAAGTTTTGGAACTTTCTCCTTTATTGAACAGTTTCACACTCAATTTATACACACATGAGCACATCCCCCTAGTGATCAAAATACCACACACAGGTCAGGGGTTACCTGATTACATTATCAAATGCAGATGAAATTGTATATAGAACCTGAACTAATTATCTAGCCATCTGGACAGAACAATGTGGGCACATTAACATTTAACAATGGGACAGGCAGACTTAACACAATCCACATCCCACCTCAAAACAGACAATAGGACAAGACTGCCAATAACAGTCTGTCCTTCTCATACATTGAAGTACATGGAATACACATCTACGTATTGCTATGATTATTTAGTAGTCAGACTTCATGGCAACAGGCTATAGGTCTCACAGTGTAAAGTGGGATTAAATCTTCATATTCCTTGCTGACAAATATTACTGTCCTACTTGAAGCAATCCAAACCATTAAGTATCTGTCTTTCACCCCCAGTGACAGGGAATACCATCACAACAGCCATGTGATGCAATTCTGACAAGCATTGCATTGTGGGATAGTGGGAGTTACTAAAATAACAGAGAGGTGATTTTTAGCTAAAAACGCCAAAAAATGCTAACACCAAAAAAATCTACAAAAACGCGGAAAATCACCAATGCAAAAAGCTGAAAAACTCGAAAAAACTCACTACAAAGCTACTGCCACTAGCGGTTGTTGTCGCTTGTGAATACTTTTTGCCTCATTGAGAAAGCCTGGGCTGGTTGGGACAGCTAATACAGACGCTGATGCATATCTTCCTCCACAGTTTGTTGGATCTCTACATACCCAAAGTATCCTTCAACTCCCCGGTCAATGTGGCCTTTGGGCTGCTAGACATGGAGATGGGAATTATGGGTGGTGACAATCCTGACTTCTCCGGGATCTCAGAGAGAGAAAAGCTAAACGTTTCAGAAGTGAGTATCTTTCATTGCAAAGGACTTGTCACCGGTATTGGCTGTGGTCTCCCGGCAGCTTATCTTTTCTTATTACTCACCTACCACCATGCCTTGTTCTGCACTGTGGTCTCCCGACAGCTTATCTTTCCTTATTACTCACCTACCACCATGCCTTGTTCTGCACTGTGGTCTCCCGGCAGCTTATCTTTTCTTATTACTCACCTACCACCATGCCACCATGCCTTGTTCTGCACTGTGGTCTCCCAGCAGCTTATCATTTCTTATTACTCACCTACCACCATGCCTTGTTCTGCACTGTGGTCTCCTGGCAGCTTATCTTTTCTTATTACTCACCTACCACCATGCCTTTTTCTGCACTGTGGTCTCCCGGCAGCTTATCTTTTCTTATTACTCACCTACCACCATGCCTTGTTCTGCACTGTGGTCTCCGGCAGCTTATATTTTCTTATTACTCACTTACCACGATGCCTTGTTCTGCACTGTGGTCTCAGGCAGCTTATCCTTTCTTATTACTCACCTACCACCATGCCTTGTTCTGCACTGTGGTCTCCAGCAGCTTATCTTTTCTTATTACTCACCTACCACCATGCCTTGTTCTGCACTGTGGTCTCCCGGCAGCTTATCTTTTCTTATAACTCACCTACCACCATGCCTTTTTCTGCACTGTGGTCTCCCGGCAGCTTATCTTTTCTTGTTACTCACCTACCACCATGCCTTTTTCTGCACTGTGGTCTCCCGGCAGCTTATCTTTTCTTATTACTCACCTACCACCATGCCTTGTTCTGCACTGTGGTCTCCCGGCAGCTTATCTTTTCTTATTACTCACCTACCACCATGCCTTGTTCTGCACTGTGTCTGTGTGTGGAAGCGGCCATCTTGGTGAAGGCAGGGTTTTGCTTCCGTTATGTCAGATCTGCTCCTCCTGATGACTGGTGATTTAAGGATTGGTGGGGTAATGATGAAGAAGCAGCAGGAGAAGTGGAGAAAGCACAGAATGAATGAAGCAGAAGCAGGGAGATCTTTGCACTGCAGGTCCTCAGTTACAGCTTCCCCTCCAGCAAGGAGAACAATGATCAGCACAGATGTAAGATCATTCATTGAAAAATATACAAGGCATTCTGTGAATAGAGGCAGAGTTGAGCAAACCACCCCCTGTAGTCAGCGTGCAGTAGGGCAGTCGCTTGGCACATAGGGTTGCCACCCGTCCGGGTTTTGAATCATGTGTACGGGTTTCAGGCCACCTGAAACCCCGGAAACAATATTCAGAATGGACTGTTGCTCCCCAAGCAACCAAGTACCACAACCTCTGAGTGTACCTAATGGGCACCTGGAACTGGAAGTCGATGATCGACTGTCAGACTGTGCCATCCTTTTCCTGCCCTATAGTATATATTGGTCCCTGTAGTATGTATATAGTAAGGTATATACTCCAGGTAGTTGTACTCTCTTGTAGTATATATCAGTCCCTGTAATATGTATATAGTAAGGTATATACTCCAGGTAGTTGTACTCTCTTGTAGTATATATTGGTCCCTGTAATATGTATATAGTAAGGTATATACTCCAGGTAGTTGTACTCTCTTGTAGTATATATTGGTCCCTGTAGTATGTATATAGTAAGGTATATACTCCAGGTAGTTGTACTCTCTTGTAGTATATATTGGTCCCTGTAGTATGTATATAGTAAGGTATATACTCCAGGTAGTTGTACTCTCTTGTAGTATATATTGGTCCCTGTAATATGTATATAGTAAGGTATATACTCCAGGTAGTTGTACTCTCTTGTAGTATATATTGGTCCCTGTAGTATGTATATAGTAAGGTATATACTCCAGGTAGTTGTACTCTCTTGTAGTATATATTGGTCCCTGTATTATGTATATAGTAAGGTATATCCTCCAGGTACCAATAAAAATAAATATCGCCTTATCGATAATTTGCATTTTTATTCTCGTGGGTGATTGTGTAGGCAGGGGGCCCCAGTGCACTGCATTGCCCAGGGGCCTATTAGGCTCTTAAGATGGCACTGCCCATCGGCACTGACTTAGTTGATAAGAGAATCAAGCAATTTTCTTTCCTTTAACCCATGCTTGAAGGAAAGAAAATTGCATAATGTATGTCCAGCATGGCTGTCTATAGACGACTCCAGCAGGCTGATTGAAAAAAAAAACAGTGAAAGGTTTCCCCCCATTTGCACAATCGAGTTGAATGGTGGAATCCTTCCCACTGTGCCATTGTATTCTTACAGTGGGACGCTTTGCTATTAGAATATACTGATCATGTTGATTGACAAATGTTTTCCAACACTCCTGTTACTTTTGTTGAGTATATATATATATATATATATATATATATATACTAGAGATCGACCGATTATCGGCAAAGCCGATATATCGAGGGCCGATCTGCACTTTCCCCAATATATCGGAATCGACCACCAAGGTGACCGATATTACCGATATTTGGGGAAAGTGCTGTACCGGAGTGATGCCTGCAGCTAGAGGCGTCACCCCGGTACCGGCGTCCATAGCCGACGGTCGGCTGACTTGTAATGACAACCGATGCGGCTGAGAAGCCACTCTGCTGTCATTACAAGGAGTGGAAGGGGACGTCCCCCCCCCCTCTCGCCGCCTTTCGCGGCTCGCCTGGGTCTCCCGTCCCACCGAGAGACCCGGGCAACCAGCCTGCATGGCCACCGAAGACCTAATAAAAGCCGCTTTCGGCTCTGATGGGGTCTCCATGCAAAATCCCAGGAAGTGATGTCATGACGTCATTTCTGGGTACTCGGCGCCAGATTTAAAAAAATGACAGCATTCAAAACAGCCAAACTTGGCGTTTTGAATGCTTTTAAGTGCAGAGGAGGGGTTTGCGGGCTTTTAGACCCCCAGATCCCTCCACAAGAGTACCTGTCAAATAAAAAAAAAAATTAAATGTACGAAAATATCGGCCCATATCAGCCGATATCCATACACGCTGACCAAAATATGAAAAAACAATATCGGTCGATCCCTAATATATATAGGGGCGTAACTACAGGGGTTGCAGGGGTTGCAATTGCAACTGGGCCCCATGCTCCTGTACACCTGGATAGGAGGGGCGGTGGGGGCAGCATGTAGAGAAATTCCCGTCCTCCTTTTTCCTCCTGTAGCTGCATTAGGAAAATGGAGGAGATTGGTTCCTCTGTATGCTGCCGCCGCCACTCCTCCTATCCAGTTCACTTGTGTTCTGCTGTCTCTGAGCCCCTGTGTGCTCCCTTGGTCCCTCCTACACCCCCCCACCCCTTCCCACTGTGCTCCCTCCCCTCTCCCGCCGGCTGCTGCAGGGGATGTGTCACAATAGAGAACCAGAAAGGGGTCAGTAAATATGTAATTTACCAGCTCCTTCCTTTTCTGAATGGACAGAGTCATAGTCAGTCACATTGTAAAAAAAATGAAATAAAATGATAAAAAATAATACAATTAAAATACCAAAAAATAAAAACTACTGACACCAGTGGGTGAACTTCCAGGATGGCAAAGGTCACACTTGCGACCGGGCCCCGGCATTCCACCACCATGGGGAGGCTCCAAGATGGCAGGAAGGGGGCCCACTGCAGAACTTGTGAAAGGGTCCCGCAATGAGCATAAAGGGCCCCAGGATCAGTGGGAAGAGCCCCAGGCTTGAAGGGAAGTGTCCCGGCCAGGGGTCCGGGGGGCCCTTCATGGTTTCTTGCACCGGGGCCCTGAAGGTTCTAGTTAAGCCTCTGTATATATATATCACCATTGCTATTAAGTAATGACAAAGTTATCATTGAAAAAAAAAAGGTCCATAGCAGAATTGTAAAAATGTCTTTGCTCCATTGAGGGGTGAACAGGTGTGAGAGGTGAAGTGGTTAAAGGACCAAAATAAAAGTTTTTGGTTGGACATAAAATTGAAGTTGTGTTCCTTTTTCCAATGAATGTTATTAACGTTCTCTTTCATACTTATCTGTGCTTTACCTTTTTTGCAGTCTTTTTTTTTTTTTTAACTTGAGCGATCTTTATTAAGAATTTTTTTTAGTAAATTTGCTGTCTTTTAACTTTTTGAGTAAGTTCATTTATTTAGTTATTTGTGTTGACAGTTTATCCACCAGTCTTTTATCAACATCGAAGAGGGAGAAACAGAAGCGAGAAGTGCGACTGACGCCCGACTGAACTTAGCCTCAGCAAGCCCAGAATTCAAAGCTGACCGTCCATTCCTGGTGCTGCTCTACCACAAAGTTGCCAAAATTATTCTTGGGATGGGCCGATTCATAAATCCGTTGTGGTCACAGAACACACGTCCAAAGTCCTTCTGAAACTTTATCTCCACACAGGATCTCCGGAGCTCAGTCAGAGTAATCATCAGGATCTCGGTCACCTCTCCTTCTAAGGTCCTTCCCCCCCGATTGCTCAGTTTGGTCAGGTGACCAGCTCTTGGAAGAGTCCTGGTTGTGCCAAACTTCTTCCATTTGAGAATTATGGAGGCCACTGGGCTCTTGGGAACCTTCAGCGCAGCAGAAGTTTTTTTGTAGCCTTCCTCAGATCTGTGCCTTGCAATAATCCTGTCTCTGAGCTCTGCAGGCAGTTCCTGTGACCTCATGGCTTTTGCTCTGATACAGTATGGATTGTCAGCTGTGAGGCTTTTCCAAATTAACCAATTCCAGCTCAAAGCTCCAAAACGCTGGAGGAGAAAAAAAATCAATTATTCTCTATGGAGTTGGTTCACATGTCCACTAAAGGTGTCAGGAAACTAACACAACTAATACTCATTCTAGTGCAGCTAATGCTCATTTTCTCAGAATTTTCCCAAAGCTAATGTTCATTCCCATGCAGCTAATGCTTGTGTACATGTACCAGCACACAGACAACCTCGGGCTAGTATCCAGCATCCACTGACATGTAGGCGCATTTGCGTGCAGCGGCGCGCATGTGCGTGAACATTCACGTTCATTGGCACCAAGCTGCCTTTTTAAAGGAGATCCTGGTGTGTGCTAATCGCTGGATGTTCTTCCGCATTTCCATGACCCGTGCTCCTGTGTTCTTGCTTTTGCTGACTGATCTTCTGTTGCTGACCTGGCTTGTTCCTGACCTTGCTCTGTGGATTCTGGATACCAACCTCAGCTTGCCTCTGACTATTCTCTGCCTCTTCCCTGGTACTGACCTTGGCCTGCTACTTGACCTTACTCTGCCTGCTTCCCTGTTACTGACCTTGGCCTGCAACTAGAATTTGCTCTGCCTGCTTCCTGTTAATGCTGCTACCTCACTGTTTATGACCCTGGCTCATCTAGACTTGGCCTCCGTATATGGTAATCACTTGCTACCAAGCTACTGGCATCTCTGGTTCTTTGAGCATTGTACTTCTGTCACCACATTCAGGGGTTCTCAGACCAGAGCCACAAGAGAAGTCCTCTCATCAACTCCATCCAAAGCATGAGATACAGGTACTCCCCACTTACAAATCATCTCTTGTCTCCACCCCACAGAACCTCCAGCAGCCAGAAACAAATAAACCCCTCCCTCAACAATAGATCCCTCCCAGAAACATAAAATCCCCCACCAGCAACAGCAGACCTCCCCAGGGACAATAGATTCCCCCCAGCAGCCAGCATCAATAGACTCTCCCACACACCCCAGCAACCCATTCAGTGAGGGAGGTGGCGGAACTGCGTTCCCCCGTGTTCCTGCATACCATACAGGCCAGTGTAAACAGTAGATAGTAGAACCAAATCTTTCCCTTTCAACCAATATAGATCGATCCACAATCCATAGCACTAGAGATCTCTTACACCCAAATTCCTGCCAATACAGAGCTCACTTTCTAAATCGCCCCCAGTATAGACTGCGACCCCCCCCCCCCAAATAATCATCAGTACAGACCTCTCCCCCCAATACAGACCTTTCTCTTCTCTCTCCCAATGCAGACCTCTCCCATAGTACAGACAGACCTCCTCCCCGTACAGACCTCAACAACCCATACAGGTCTCTCCTTCCCAGTACAGACTCCCCCCCCCCCCCACCACCCAATACAGACAACAGACCCTCTAATACAGATCCCCCCTCCCTCAGACCTTTACATACCTTTTTTTCGCCAGTACAGAGCACTCCCCAGTAAAGAGCACAGATCCCCAAGTATAGACCAACCCTCAGTATGGACCTTTCTTCCTAAGTGCAGACCTCTCACCAGTACAGATCCCCCCCCCCCCCCCACACTCTTCCTCCCCAGTACAGACCTACCCACATTACGTACGTTTCTTCCCCAATCAGGGCAGCCATCAGAAATTTTGGGGCCCCTTACACAGCTTTAGGCCTGGGCCCCTCCGGGCCTGACCACCAACATTCTGAAGGGCCCGCCCTCTGGCTGTCCCGCCGAATCCGCCCACTGGCCATCCCACCGAGTCCTTCAGTGCACCCACTTCTATTTTAACACTCTTACAACTTAATATATGAGAATGAATCAGACATCCGCATATAGTTAGCAAAGAGACATCCCAATCTAGTAAAGAGACATCCCAATCCAGTAAAGAGACAACCTCATATTTTCATCAACAAGACATCGCAATCCAGCAAAGAGACGTCTCTTCAGCTGCATCGGCTTACTCTGTAGCCACCCTGCTTTAACAATTGCTAGTTACTACAGCAGCAACAACTCAATCTTGTGGATTGGGGCCTGCCAGGTGGGGCCCCTCAGAATGCCAGGGCCCCCTACATGTGTATGGGCTGTCCCCTCCTGATGGCTGCCCTGTCCCCAATACAGACCTCTGTAAAGATCTTATCCCCTCTGTAAAAACTTCTATCCCCTCAGTACAGACCCCCTCCCAGTACAGACCACAGACCCCCAGTACAGACCTCTCCCCAAGTAAACACCTTTTCTTCCTAGTACAGACTGCCCCACCTCCCAGTACAGACGTTTCTTCCCCAGTATAGACCTTTTCCCCCCATTACAGACCTCCCCCAGTACAGGCCAAAGATCCCCTCGTATAGACCTTCCCACAAATACAGATCCACCCCCCCAGTACAGACCTTTTTTCCCCAGTACAAATATTAATATAAAATCCCATGAGCTACCACGTATGCCAAAAAAGTTTATTGATCAAAGGATAATATTTGAAAGCAGCTGCTCACAACTTACAATGTGTCCCCACATCAATAAATGAGATTAGAAGATATTTGGTGTGGTGCTTAGCATCAAAGGTTTTAAAATGAAATCAGTATGTGTATCAAACCAAAATCAGTCCCCTGATGAAATCACGTGCCTTGTGATGCAACGCGTCGGGAGGAGCTGGGTGATGTCATTCTCTGCCATGGCCGGGATCGGAGATATCCTGTGTAGATGTGATCTGGAGCCTTATCCATGCTGTTCATTATGGCCCAAATATGAGTTACTTTTTTTGATAAATCTTTTTAAAAATACTATTACACTCTGTGGATTGTTCTTTGTATATAAGCAAAACTGATTGGAGGAAAGGAGAACCCACAGCGAGCCACAGCAAGGATTATTCTACTTTTAATACCCTGCTAGACCTATCGGGTCCAAACATGAGGTAAGCTGCTAGAGCAGTTAGTGTGGATTGCCATTGGTGGATGGGAGTGATGACTTCATACAAGGAGCTTCCTCTTTATATACTTTAACAACATTGGATTGTAGTTTACCTATTTATGGACCCATGCAGGGCTTTTTCCCTTCCGCAACGTGCCGGAACGCCGTTCTGCCACCCATGGCAACCCGCTCTTATCGGACCTGTCATGTAACATATTAGCCAGGGAGGAGAGCTGGGGGGGGGGGGGATTATAGCAAAGAGGAGAGCTTGAGGGGAGTTTAGCAGAGAGGAGAGCTGAAGGGGATTTTAGCACAGAGGGGGAGGGGGATTTTGTACACAGGAGAGAGCTGGGAGAGGGGAGTATAGACGAGAGGAGAGCTGGAGGGGATTTTAGCTCAGAGGAGAGGGGGGGGGGTAATTTGTACACAGAGGAGAGCTGGGAGTCGGGAGTATAGCAGAGAGGAGAGCTACGAGGGGTTTTAGCAAAGAGGAGGGATGGGGGGGTGGGTTTAGCAGAGAGGCAGGTGGGGGGTTATTCATATTGTAAAGCGCTGTGCAAACTGTTGCCGCTATATAAATCCTGTATAATAATAATAATTTGTGGAGAGAGGAGAGCTGGGGGTGGGGAGTTTAGCAGAGAGGAGAGCTGGGGGTGGGGAGTTTAGCAGAGAGGAGAGCTGGGGGTGGGGAGTTTAGCAGAGAGGAGAGCTGGGGGTGGGGAGTTTAGCAGAGAGGAGAGCTGGGGGTGGGGAGTTTAGCAGAGAGGAGAGCTGGGGGGGTTATCACAGAGGAGAGCTGAGGGGAGGGGGATTAAGCAGTGAGAGAAGTTGGGGGGATTTTGCATAAAGGAGAACTGGGAACGTGTGTGTGTGTGTGTAGGGAGGATTTATGCAGATAGGGGAGCTGGGGGCAGATTTAGCAGAGAGGAGAGGATAGCAGGTGGGTGGAGATTTGTGCAGAGATGAGAACTGGGAAAGGGGGAAATGTGTGCAGAGAGAACTGGAAAAGAGGGAGATTTATGCAGAGGGGAAAACTGGGAAATGGGAGATTTGTGCAGAAAGGAAAACTAGGAAACGGGGGGATTATGTGCAGAGAGGAGAACTGGGAAATGGGGAGATTTGTGCATTTTACTTAAATATTATAAGTATATTTTTAGTTGGTCTGGGAAAATAAAGTCACATCTCCTTTATGAACTGTATATAAGCTGTCCTGACTTCAATGCCGTTAAATACAGACTGAGGGTGTTTTCACACTAGCACTTTTGGTGCGCACCCGGGTTTGATTGACGTCAGAATTTGGTTCTTTTTGATGATGTGAACACTGTCTTTGAACTCGGGTGCACACCTGCGAATCGTACCCGAGTTCACTTAAAAAGGGTGGTCTGGGGTACGGTTCATGTGAACTCCAGTACGGTTCGCTTCTGATGAGAACGCAATCATACCAAAGCGAGCAATTCTATCCATTTTGGCACCTTCTCGTTTACAGCGGTTGCAAGCAACATGAGTATGCGCCAGCTGCAGCATGATGACACAAGTGTACCGCGGTTCGGATACAAAAATCAAATGTGAACACAGTCCATCGGGGGCAGGGGGAGGGGGGAGCAATCGAACTCGGGTTCGGACCAGGCAATCGCACCAAGTGTGAAAACACCCTGAAAGACCATACCTGTCTTGATAGAAGAGGCACTCATCTAGGTAGAGCGAGGTGTTATATGGCCAACATCCCAAATATATAGCAAAGAAGAACCCCTCTTGGCCCCTAAAAGTCCCATTTTCTACCAAGGGGGGGTTTTCTTTGGCATACCTGTCTTGATGTCTTATTTCCGAGTTCTCATAAATTCTTTACAGGTTGATGGGAGGCTGGCCAGCAGAAGTATACCTACCAAGGGATATTCCCTTTCACCTCCCAGTACTGACAACAGACCAACCCCCCTCCCCAGTACAGACCCCCCCCCAGTACAAACCCCCCCCCCCCCCCAGTGCAGACCTTATCTCCCAAGTGCAAACTCCACCCCAGCACAGACCATAGACCCCCCAGTGCAGACCTCTCTATTCAGTACAAACCTCTCCCCCAGTACATACCTTCACCCCCCCCCCCCCCAGTACATACCTCCATTCGCCAATAGAGACCTCTTCCCAGAACAGACCTTTCCTTCACAGTACAGTCTCCCCCCCCCCCAGTTCTGACCACAGACCCTCCCCCTCCCACCAGTGCAGTTGTTCAGATGTTTCCCCCCGAGTGCAAACCTCCACCCCAGCACAGACCATGGACCCCTCCCCCAGTGCAGACCTCTGTATTTAGTATACAGACCTCTCCCCCAGTACATACATTGCCACAAGTACAGACTTCCACCCCCCAGTACAGACCTCCATTCGCCAATAGAGACCTCTCCCCTAGTACAAACCTCCATTCACCAATAGAGAACCCTACCCCAATACAGACCTCCATTCACCAACAAAGACCACTCCCCCAGTACAGACCTCCATTCACCAATAGAGACCTCTCCCCCAGTACAGACCTCCATTCACCAATAGAGACCTCTCCCCCAGTACAGACCTCCATTCACCAATAGAGACCTCTCCCCTAGTACAGACCTCCATTCACCAATAGAGACCTCTCCCCCAGTACAGACCTCCATTCACCAATAGAGACCTCTCCCCCAGTACAGACCTCCATTCACCAATAGAGACCTCTCCCCTAGTACAGACCTCCATTCACCAATAGAGACCTCTCCCCCAGTACAGACCTCCATTCACCAATAGAGACCTCTCCCCCAGTACAGACCCCCATTCACCAATAGAGACCTCTCCCCCAGTACAGACCTCCATTCACCAATAGAGACCCCTACCCCAATACAGACCTTTCCTTCACAGTACAGCCCTCCCAGTATAGACCTGCATAGTACAAACAGTGACTGCACATCAGAGTTGAGGAAACCTTCCTCTGCTCTATAAAAGTCGCTGCGCTGTGCAGTGCAGCGGTGAAACTTAAAAAAGCTAAATGCCCCAGCCCTACTGCCGGGACAGTTGTTTCCCAAGTATAGACCCCCCAAAAACTATTCCCGGGATATGGGTCAAATGGCAATCATAATATAGTCAAATTTTGTATGTAATTTTTTTTTTCTTGCATCTCTTTGTGCCCAACTAGAGATGTTATATTCTAAAATGACTCCCGTGTCTTCTGTGTACTAAGCTAAGAATTTATACACCTATAGAGATTGGAGCATTGTGTTACCAGTGCCAGTATGCTCAAAATAAATTTGCTGTTAATCTCTGTAAAATTGCATTGACTGGCTGTTGATTGCATGCAGATTAGTGCCGGTGTGTGTAAAGGAGTAGGTGTGTGCATGAGTGTATGGTTGTTCGGCAAAACAGTTCGATGACAAGCTTCAGATGGTGGAATGTTACCATAGATTGTATGTGCTGTGTGTGTGGGTGTGTGTGTGGGCAATAAGAAGAACTGATAACACAAGGATTCTCAGAAGTGTGTGGTAATCACTGTAGAGTGTGCCAGACTCTATGCAATATTTTTATATTCCCAGCCATCTGGATTTTGTGCCTCTAGTGGTGGCTGGCGGTATTGAAGGCTGGATCACAGCAGGTTTTGCCTTCCAAAAGTAAACTTTCTTCTCATTCCTCCGCCTTCAAGCAACTTCCAGGCTTAGCGAGTCGCTTTGGGTGTGATTCCTGGACATCCGATGTCAGCGGTGGGAGATTAAAGTGTGCGTATGCGGGGAGGGTCAGGTACTGGGTACCCAGAGAGGAGAGAATGCAGAAATGTGGTATCAAAGTTCAGACAAGGTGGCAACAGAGTCTTTGTAGTTAGCAGAGGAACAACTTACGATGCCGACAACATCTGACCGAGGAGGTGGCTTGAAGGAGGTCTGGAAACAAGGCACCTGGATCTAGGGATCGGCCAATATCGTTTTTTCATTGCCGATACCGATATTGTGGTCATTGCATATCGGTATCGGCCGATATGGGCTGATATTTTCATACATTTAAAATATTTTTTTTTTTTACTTGACAGGTACTCTTGTGGAGGGATCTGGGGGTTTAAAAGACTTAAAAGCATTCAAAACGCCAAGCTTGGCTGTTTTGAATGCTGTCATTTTTTTAAATTTGGCGCCAAGTACCCGGAAGTGATGTCATGACATCACTTCCGGGTTTTTGCATGGAGACCCCATCAGAGCCAAATGCAGCTTTGATCGGGTCTTTGGCGGCCATGACAGCTGGTTGCCCGGGTCTCCTGGTGGGACGGGAGACCCTGACGAGCCGTGGGAGGGGGGGGACGTCCCCTCCCGCTCCTCGTAATGACAGCTGTAACGGATCAACCAGCACCCCGACCGGGTACCTCCATTGACGGATGCTCCTAGTGCTTCCCGAGGGCTCCAAGCACTCCACCAAACACCATAACCGCCTCAGACTTGGTTGGGGTCTCGCCATCTCCTACCCACCCTGGACCTACGACAAGGCTCCAGGTTCCAGTGGGTGAACCTCTCTTTCCCCAGAGAGGGCAGCAGGAACAGGAACAAGCTCTTACACAAGCTCTTACAAGAGCTTAGTGATTATCCAAGGGAGTATGAAGGACATAGCAATCCCTTGTAGCATATTCCCCCAATGAGAGAGAGGACTCTAGATTGAGGGTGAAGTATAACTCAACTTTATTGAACAAGAAACAGAGTTTTTATACAGTTTTCCCCCACAAGGTTACCGCCCAGGTGGACCTTGTTGAAAACAGGCCCTGACATTCACAATCCAATGAAAACAGAGTTTTTCACTCCCATACAGTGTACACAAAGATATACACTGTGGGACAATCCCCCCTCCCCCTTAGCAGCCAATCCACATACACATATACATCCCATAAAAAGCTTATCTTAAGGCAGACAGAACAATGTGAGGTCATTAACATTTAACAATGAGACAGGCACAATCCACATTCCCTCCCAATACACAAACAATAGGGAAGTCTGCCAATGACAGTCTGTGTGTCTCTCTCACAGACAAGCACATGGAATACACTGTGTAAGGTGGTATTAAATCTTCATATTTCTATATGAAGATATGGTTGACAAATATTACTGTCCCACGTGAAGCAATCCAAACCATTAATTATCTGTCTTTCACTCATAGTGATGGTTAGTACTGTCACAACAGCCAAGCGGCTTCTCAGCCGCATCGGTTGTCATTACAAGACAGCCAACCGTCGGCTATGGACGCCGGTACCGGGGTGATGCATCTAGCTGCAGACATCACTCCGGTACAAGCACTTTCCCGAAATATCGGTAATATCGGTAACCTCCGGGGCCGATTCCGATATATCGGGGAAAGTGCATATCGGCCCTCGATATATCGGCTTTGCCGATAATCGGTCGATCCCTACCTGGATCGGAAAGGCTCCTAACTGCGGCACAGGCGAACAGTCCCTACTGTGTCCCCCCTCCACTGGAACCTTTCCCCGTGCTAACACACTGCCCCTAAAAGGTGGGTTCCTGTCCCCAGGGCTGCTGATAGAAATCGGGGGGCCCTGTACAGACAGCCCCCCCCCGGCCAAGAAAATATTAAAGCTATATTTCACTAAAAATAAAAATAAATCATTATTAGCAGACACAAATACAACATAACTCATATAATTCCTGCTAAATCTAGAAGACAAAACTGAGTTAATAAATAAAAATGAAGATGAGATGAAAAAATATACAGGCTGGGCAGTTGGATCTCCGGGATCAGAGAGACAGAAACAAAGTTACAGAGATGACAAACTCAGGAGCATCTCTAACATTAGAGCCATGGCTGGGAGGGGGATTAGTGAGGGACAACTGTCTCTTTCTCAGCAGGTAAAAGCTGGCAGCAGGGAGAGGGGGAGAGACCAGCTGCTGGAGAAAGCGGCTCTGCACCCCAGGTCCACCCTTTTCTGAAGCCTATTAGAGCCTCTAGCTCTAATCAGGTGATTAAAAAAAACCCTACTGAACTCCATGTGTCCAGCGCCCCGCATGTAGATTAGGGGGCCGGACGCATGGATAGGGGGGGCGGTGCCCCTGCTCCCCCAACGCACCAGCTGCCACTGGACTGACCCCAGATGATGTCTTTTGAGACGAAACGCGCTGGGTCAACTACAAGTGTTGTGACTATCTCTACCAAGCGCTTTTTCATCACCATTTCTGTAAGTGATCTTACCATTTTACAATAAATGTTTTTTTACTGCTACACACTATGTGAGCTTTTTATTCCATTGAGCTCCTGTGGTGGACATCCTGGCTGTGGTCACCTGAGGTTACTTATCGATTATATCATACGGATGACATGATGTGTGTGAAGTCGGTTTTTCGTGTACTGAAGGCATTTTGACATCAGCAATACAGTGACAACCTATGAGACAGACCTAAAGAGTATGTACTCTATTGGGTCCAATCCATCTGGTAAGCCCCCTATGTACTTTGTTCACCGGTGGCGGTTACTCACTTGGCATCACCGTCGTTAGATATATGAGGAGATCCATTTGCACGTTGCACTTTTGGTGGATGCCACACAGACAACATTATATATATATATATATATATATATATACAGTATCCTACAAAAGTAAGTACACCCCTCACATTTTTTTAAATATTTTATTTATCTTTTCATGTGACAACAATGAAGAAATTACACTTTGCTACAATGTAAAGTAGTGAGTGTACAGCTTGTATAACAGTGTAAATTTGCTGTCCCCTCAAAACAACTCAACACACAACCATTAATGTCTAAACTGCTGGCAACAAAAGTGAGTACACCCCTAGGTCAAAATGTCCAAATGTCCAAAATGTCCAAATTAGTCCCAAAGTGTCAATATTTCCCAGCACTGCCTTAACCCTCTTGGCCATGGAGTTCACCAGAGCTTCACAGGTTGCCACTGGAGTCCTCTTCCCCTCCTCCATGATGACATCACAGAGCTGGTGGATGTTAGAGACCTTGTGCCCCTCCACCTTCCGTTTGAGGGTGCCCCACAGATGCTCAATAGGGTTTAGGTCTGGAGACATGCTTGGTCAGTATTTCACCATGTTTGCAATAATTATTTGCTTGATTTTGCATATAGATGTTTACAAGTTCACACTACTTGTGTCAAATTTTGCACATATTTATATCATCTATCACTATTTCACTAATACTAGCGCTGCAATATTTCCTATTCTCAGTATTTAAACACTCGCAGAAGAGGACACTCCCTTCCAAATGCCAAATCCACTTATGATGGTAATAATGTCACAATCATTCGTAGCAAGATCTCAGTAATGATAAGGATCCCAAATCCCATCAGAAGACACTCTTGCCCTCTATGCTGGAACGTCATCTTTCTGAGAATTTCCCGCCTGAAGAATCGTGACGTCACCCTCACCGCAAAGGTCTCCTAAGAAGTCTTTTTTCAATTCTCTAACTTAGACTAGTAAAATAATATCGGAAGCAGAGTCGGTTTCTGGGGACAATATAATTGCTTCTCTTTTATCACTCACATTTTTTTTAGAGTTGGGAACACCATTGCAAAAATGTTGCCACCATGATCCCTGACATAGATAAATAAAAAAAAAAAAGTGATCCATCATGAGTTTTGGGTGGCATATTTCTCAGGATGTGGTGGTCTGTTTGGATCTATGGCAATGATTTACATTCAGCCCTTGGTCATCCCTTTTCGGAGGGGCCTGGAGGTGGATGGTACACGGTGTTTCTGTGAGGGACATGTCATGAAATTCTATGTGTGTAGATCAGTTAATCAATACAGAGGAGGACACGACCAGCCTTACACTTTGGATTGTCAAATATTTGCCGGGGATGTGAACATTGGTCTCCAGCTTCTGGCATCTGTTGAAACTTTGTAGAGGAACAACACAGGTAAGAGTTTCCATCTTTACCAGAAACGTAAGAAAAAAAAATTCTACCTAATTTGTAATATGGGGTGATGTGTAGAATTGGAATATCATAGATTTTTTTTTGCCTGTGGGTATAGGGCTGTGGGTGTGTGTTGGGGGGGGGGGGGATATGCTCTATGTTTTGATTCATTTGTTTCTTTTCTAATGATTGAATGACAGCCCATTCACACTGCCGTGACAGGATTTTGTGGGGCAACCTGTGAAGTCTCGGTGCACTGCGTGTACCGCGACCTCGGCGCCACTTGCACAGACTTCATATCATTGAGGTCAATGCAAGTCGCTCCCAGCTCGCCCCAAAGTAGTACAGGACCCTTTTCCTAAGTCGGGGCGACTTGTGCCACTCCTATTAGAACGGATCCTGTACTATTCAATGGCGAGCGACCTACCGCGACTTGTCAGGCGACCAAGTCGCCTGACAAGCCGCGCTAGTGTGAATGGACTTGTCTCTTATTTCAGCCTGTAACTATTTGTTTTTGTACACACCATGATTATGAAAATTAGACCCCATTCACTCTAGCGCGACTTGTCAGGCGACTTGGTCGCCTGACAAGTCGCGGTGGGTCGCTCGCCATTGATTAGCACAGGACCCGTTCCAATAGGAGCGACACAAGTTGCTCCGACTTAGAAAAAGGGTCCTGTACTACTTTGGGGCGACCTGGAGGCGACTTGCATTGACCTCAATGATATGAAGTCCGTGGATGTCGCGCCGAGGTCGCGCTGCACAGCGTACACCGCGACTTCACAGGTCGCTCCATCAAGTCGTGTCGCCCCTGTCTGAACGGGGTCTTATTGTTTATCTATCTATCTATCTATCTATCTATCTATCTATCTATCTATCTATCTCTCTCTCTCTCTCTCTATCTATCTATCTATCTATCTATCTATCTATCTATCTATCTATCTATCTATCTATCTATCTATCTATCTATCTATCTATCTATCTATCTATCTATCTATCTATCTATCTATCTATCTATCTCTCTCTCTCTCTCTCTGTCTGTCTGTCTGTCTATCTATCTATCTATCTATCTATCTATCTATCTATCTATCTATCTATCTATCTATCTATCTATCTATCTATCTATCTATCTATCTATCTCTCTCTCTCTCTCTCTCTATCTATCTATCTATCTATCTATCTATCTATCTATCTATCTATCTATCTATCTATCTATCTATCTATCTATCTCTCTCTCTCTCTCTGTCTGTCTGTCTGTCTATCTATCTATCTATCTATCTATCTATCTATCTATCTATCTATCTATCTATCTATCTCTCTCTCTCTCTCTCTCTCTCTCTCTCTCTCTATCTATCTATCTATCTATCTATCTATCTATCTATCTATCTATCTATCTATCTATCTATCTATCTATCTATCTCTCTCTCTCTCTCTATCTATCTATCTGTCTATCTATCTATCTATCTATCTATCTATCTATCTATCTATCTATCTATCTATCTATCTATCTATCTATCTATCTATCTATCTCTCTCTCTCTCTCTCTCTCTATCTATCTATCTATCTATCTATCTATCTATCTATCTATCTATCTATCTATCTATCTATCTATCTATCTATCTATCTATCACATTATTATACCTAACCTAATTCTAAGTGTGAATTCCTAAGGCTCGTACACACTTAAAAAAATGAAACAAAAAACTGTGCTTGGGTCTATTAAATATAAAACAGCTGCTGCACATATGCTGGATAAAACATAAAAACAGTATCAAATTGAAAAGCAGCGCTATATAAAAAGTCCAGGTATAGGTAGGGTCCAGCTGATTGGTCTCCTTGAAGTGCCACCACCACCAGAGAGAGAGAGCAACCCCAATCACACTGCCGCTTATCGTCCCACTAATAAAAGAAGGCTCAAAGGTTCCACCAAACTGCTCCTCCAGAAATCCTCAGCGATTCCAGGATCAAGCCAATTAGGTGCGACTCCATACAGATCGTAGAAGGCAGATTGATCACTCATATATACCAGAAAAAAGCAAAAAAGAAAACCATAGTGCAATACCTAATGAACCACCATTTAATTTCCTTATGCCAAATAAATGCTTACAGGTAATAAGAGTAAAAAGAGCTTATCTGCCAGAAATGTTTGACCACCAACAAGATGACCGCTGCTTCACTCCGTAGTGACATCCCGCATCACAGGTCCCGCCCGACGCCTCCGTTTTTAGTTGACAGTGCATAATGTTCACGAAATTTCTCGTCCGATTTTTTTCCTAGACTTCCGTTCCATTTTGTTCCTAGACTTCCGGGTTGTCAGCAACTTCAGATCATGTGCGGTCTTTCGTATTCCATTTTTCGCGGACGTACTGCATACCAGGGCTGTCTTTAAAGCGGAGTTCCGGGCACAGGAGTCATTTTTTACTAAACATACCCCCGGGACAGTCAGGGCTAGCACATTCCACAATGGATAGCCTCTGATCTGTCCCGGTTCGCACTTACCTGCAAGAAGAAATACTTACTTATAAAATTTCTTCCACAGTGTTTCCATCTCTCTTGTGGGCAGCTGAAGCCGGCGCGGTCCTCTTCTGTGTCTTCTTCCGCGTCTTTTTCTCCCAGAATGCGCCTGCACCGGCCCCTCTCGTCACTTCCGGTGCGGCGCCGCATTCCTCCACAGCTTCTGGGCATGCCCAGAAGCTGTTTAGCAGGGGAATGCGGCGTCGCCCGGAAATGACGAGCGGGGCCGGTGCAGGCGCATTGATTCCTGGGAGCGATGACGTTCAGCTCCCAGGAATCATAGCGAGGCAGGAAGTGACGGGGTGAGCCGCGGCTCCGAGGGAGGAAGTACTCTGAGGTGAGTATCTTCGATCTTCAATTACAAGGTAAGTAAACAAAAAAATAAATAAATAACTATCCAATTCCTTTTCAGGTGAGGCATACCTAGCGGAGGGGCACAAAAAAAAAAATATTGTTTTTGTGCCCGGAACTCCGCTTTAAGGCAGGACAGAAGGGGCGGCTTCCTATGGCCCAGTCATTGTTGTGGGGCCCAAAGTAGCCCCTTGAGCCCACACTGCCTGTAAAGAGTTGATAAGTGGATTTGGGAGGGGGGCCCAAGAACATGTTTGCCCAGGGTCAAATCGATATTAAAGATGGCCCTGTTGCATACACATTAAACAAAAATTGGCCATGCTGGGGAAGGACGATAAAAATTTTGTTGTTTGTCCCTCCGGTTTTTTTCATTGAAAAATGTCCGCATCGGCTGCTGAAAGTTGTGTACACACTAGCCGAAAATCGTACGATTTTACTTCGGATGGGAATTTTCGGCAGATTTTCTACTAGTGTGTACCCCGCTTTATTTTTTTGGCTTGTTGCTCTTATGGCTGGAATACACGACAAGAAAATAGGCGGAAAATTTCCGTTCAGCGAGCGATCGGCCAATATTCTACTCGTTAATGCCCAGCCATCAATGAGCGATATCATCATATTAATTATCAATTATTATTCATTATTGTGAACGAAAAATACAGTTTGAAAAACCCAAAAAATTCTGTCATCTCGTTTGCGATTGAACGATATTCTATACGTTGGTGTTGAGGTCGTTCAGTTTAAATCTGTATAACCTCATCACGCATGACGACTGATGAACACTGTTTCCATGGTCGGCGGGCAACGGTCGGGCAATATTCTGACCGTGTATGTTGGCAACGTTTTTGACCGACAAATACTTTTTCAAAAGTCGGTGGTCGAATGATTGGGCGATATTCTAATCATGTATTCACACCATTATTCTTTGTTATTCCTCAGTCTATGATAAGCTATCTTTCTATAACTCATTGTTTCTTCATGATGTTGTTTAATCACTTCAGCCCCGGAAGATTTTACCCCCTTCCTGACCAGACCCTATTTTGCTATTCGGCACTGCGTTACTTTACCGGACAATTGCATGGTCGTTGCGACGCTGTACCTAAACTAAATTGATGTCCTTTTTTCCCCACAAACAGAGCTTTCTTTTGGTGGTATTTGATCACCTCTGCGTTTTTTATTTTTTGTGCTATAAACAAAAAAAGAGCAACAATTCTGAAAAAAAAACAATGTTTTTCACTTTCTGCTATATAACATTCCCAATAAAAAATTTAAAAATCATAATTTTTTAACATTTTAGGCCAATTTGTTTTCTGCTACATATTTTTGGTAAAAAAAAAGTCACAATAAGCGTATTTTGATTGGTTTGCGCAAAAGTTATTGCGTTTACAAACTACGGGAAAGATTTATGTCATTTTTATTGTTTTGTTTTTTTACGTGTAATGGCGGCGATCTGCGATTTTTTGCGGGACTGCGACATTGCGGCTGACAGATCGGACCCCTGACTGACATCTGTCTATCTATCTGTCTATCTATCTATCTATCTATCTATCTATCTATCTATCTATCTATCTATCTATCTATCTATCTATCTATCTATCTATCTATCTATCTATCTATCTATCTATCTATCTGTCTATCTATCTATCTATCTATCTATCTATCTGTCTATCTATCTATCTATCTATCTATCTATCTATCTATCGATTACGGGTCCAGAGCTTTTTATTTTATTTTTTTTTTGGGGGGGGGGGGTGCCACACAATTGTGGGCGTGGTTGAAAAATAGGTGTTGCGTTACGGTGTCTGACTTGTAGTGTTCCACCTTTCCTTTTTCTATTTTGACAAAATTGACTCTGGGGGCGAACTAAAGAAGAGATTTTTGGGAGTAAAATATTCCCCAATATGGCGGACAATGATATTAGCAACTCCCCCTTCCCCTCTAACTAAAACCCCTGGTTTGAAAAAAAATAATCTTCTCCAGATATCCATTTTATTTTCCAGAAGCCGCAGTCACATGACAACCCTTCTCTATTCTTCTGTTTACTTCCTGGGATCCCTCTGTGTGTGTCCACATTATTGCCTGCATGATGTGCACACCTCCTATTGGTGGAAGTGACACAATGGCCGGGTCCTCTCATTGGCTCCAGATGACCCCAGTCCAGAGGCGTAGCGTGGGTTGTCAGCACCCGGGGCAAGGCAAGTAATTTGCGCCCCCTAACCTGCGGGATTTTAGCACTCGAGTCTCTTTCACTAGATTAGTTAAAGAAACCCTTACCCCCTAAGCACATGTATTGTTTGTTATGAAAATACTGATGTAATTAAAGTAACCTTTCGGCCAATCAGGAAGTGGGTCTCATAATGGGTGGCCTCTGGCTCTAATCAGGTGATTAAAAAAAAAAAAACCCCCATTGAACTCCATGCTTCCGGTGCCCCGCATGTAGATTAGGGGGCCGGGGGCACTGCTGGGGGGGGGGGCAGCGCCCCCAACGCACCAGCCGCCACTGACCAATGGGCATTTGAGACACAGTCTAGACCCGACCCGCCATTTTCAGCCATAGGGCAGCCACGCTGGACATATCCCAGCCTAAAGATGGAGGCAGCCGCAGACAGTGTGTGAACTGTGTATGTCAGAGTCAGAGAGTGACACTGCGGATGCGCCCCCCCCAGATGTTGCGCCCGGTGCGGCCCGCCCCCCCTGCACCCCCCACGCTACGCCACTGCCCCAGTCAAATAACAATCATTCTCTCTTCTTCTGTTGACTTTCTGGAGTCATTCTTCAGGTGTCCATGCCACTGCCTGTGTGATGCAGATGCCTCCTATTGGTGAAGGTGACACTTCCAATGGCCGGGTGCTCTAATAGGCTCCTGACCATTTCTTTTTTTTTACCTGAAGCCCCGGTGACATGGAAATCCTTCTCTATTCGTCAGTTTACTTCCTGTGGACCTTCTTTGGGTGTCCATGTTACTGCCTGTGTGATGCAGACGCCTCCTATTGGTGAAGGTGATACTTTCAATGACCAGGGGCCCTCATAGGCTCCAGGTGACCATTTTTTTTACCTGAAGCCCCGGTGACATGAAAATCCTTCTCTATTCGTCAGTTTACTTCCTGGGGACCTTCTTTGGGTGTCCATGCCACTGCCTGTGCAATGCGGATGCCTCCTATTGGTGAAGGTGATACTTCCAATGACCGGGGGCCCTCATAGACTCCAGGTGACCATTTTTTTTTTCCTGAAGCCCCCGGTGACATGAAAATCCTTCTCTATTCATCGGTTTACTTCCTGTGGACCTTCTTTGGGTGTCCATGTTACTGCCTGTGTGATGCAGACGCCTCCTATTGGTGAAGGTGATACTTTCAATGACCAGGGGCCCTCATAGGCTCCAGGTGACCATTTTTTTTACCTGAAGCCCCGGTGACATGAAAATCCTTCTCTATTCGTCAGTTTACTTCCTGGGGACCTTCTTTGGGTGTCCATGCCACTGCCTGTGCAATGCGGATGCCTCCTATTGGTGAAGGTGATACTTCCAATGACCGGGGGCCCTCATAGACTCCAGGTGACCATTTTTTTTTTCCTGAAGCCCCCGGTGACATGAAAATCCTTCTCTATTCATCGGTTTACTTCCTGGGGACCTTCTTTGGGTGTCCATGTCACTGCCTGTGTGATGCAGACGCCTCCTATTGGTGAAGGTGATACTTTCAATGACCAGGGGCCCTCATAGGCTCCAGGTGACCATTTTTTTTACCTGAAGCCCCGGTGACATGAAAATCCTTCTCTATTCGTCAGTTTACTTCCTGGGGACCTTCTTTGGGTGTCCATGCCACTGCCTGTGCAATGCGGATGCCTCCTATTGGTGAAGGTGATACTTCCAATGACCGGGGGCCCTCATAGACTCCAGGTGACCATTTTTTTTTCCTGAAGCCCCCGGTGACATGAAAATCCTTCTCTATTCATCGGTTTACTTCCTGGGGACCTTCTTTGGGTGTCCATGTCACTGCCTGTGTGATGCAGACGCCTCCTATTGGTGAAGGTGATACTTTCAATGACCAGGGGCCCTCATAGGCTCCAGGTGACCATTTTTTTTACCTGAAGCCCCGGTGACATGAAAATCCTTCTCTATTCGTCAGTTTACTTCCTGGGGACCTTCTTTGGGTGTCCATGCCACTGCCTGTGCAATGCGGATGCCTCCTATTGGTGAAGGTGATACTTCCAATGACCGGGGGCCCTCATAGACTCCAGGTGACCATTTTTTTTTTACCTGAAGCCCCCGGTGACATGAAAATCCTTCTCTATTCATCGGTTTACTTCCTGGGGACCTTCTTTGGGTGTCCATGTCACTGCCTGTGTGATGCAGACGCCTCCTATTGGTAAAGGTGATACTTCCAATGACCAGGGGCCCTCATAAGCTCCAGGGGACCATTTTTTTTGTTTTACCTGAAGCCCCCCGGTGACATGAAAATCCTTTTCTATTCATCAGTTTACTTCCTGGAGACCTTCTTTGGGTGTCCATGTCACTGCCTGTGTGATGCGGATGCCTTCTATTGGTGAAGTTGATACTTCCAATGACCGGATGCCCTCATAGGCTCCAGGTGACCATTTTTTTTACCTGAAGCCCCGGTGACATGAAAATCCTTCTCTATTCATCAGTTTACTTCCTGGGGACCTTCTTTGGGCATCCATGTCACTGCCTGTGTGATGCAGATGTCTCCAATTGGTGGAGGTGACACTTCCAATGGCCGGGTCCTCTCAGAGTCCTTAGATGACCATTTTATTTACCCAAGGCCCCGGACACCTGACAATCCTTCTCTCTTCTTCTGTTTATTACCTGGGGTCCTTCTTTGGGGTGTCCACATCACTGCCTGTGTGATGCGGATGCCTCCTATTGGAAGAGGGGACACTTCCAGCAGTTTGGTCACCTCTCATTGGCTCCAGAGGCAGGATAACTCTTAGGGGAAGGGAGGGGACCAGTGCCCAAGATGATTATGAGTCGGGGAAAATGTCTGGTCCCCGGGGCAAGAAATTAGATTGGCTGCTGTGCACAACTCATCGATGACTAATGGACCATTGGGGGCCCATTTTACAAATGCTGACTTCTGTTGCTTGATGAAATGTTGGGGGTGCTATAGCATACCTGTGCACCCCCTTTGCACTGCCTCTACCATCAATCAGTTAATATATTTATGTATCTAACTAGCTATGTCTTTATCTACTGTTCTGTTTCATAGCTAGTTCTCTACAACACGTCCACATGGTTTAGGTTTGTGAGCACATCATAATATTTAAGTTGACCCTTAATGCCAGTGCCTCACGGCCCTTTAAGAGGTTTCTGATGCCGCAATTGGCTGTCACAGCGGTTACATAATCAGAAAGCTCCTGATCACAAGTAGAGATAGTGAGCTTTTAGCTAGCCGCTGGTAACTGTGGCGGGAGTGTGCAGGGTGATATATATATATATATATATATATATATATATATATATATATATATATATGTATCATATATATGTGACCTCTCGGCATTAAGTCCCACCCACCGAGAGGCCACATATATGCGTACCGCTGGCGTGAAGAGTTTAATATACCTACAGTATATATATATTATAAAGAAATGTTTTGGATATCTATATCTATCTACGCTATATTACCAAAAGTATTGGGATGCCTGCCTGTACACACACATGAACTTTAATGGCATCCCAGTCTAAGCCCATAGGGTTCAATACTGAGTTGGCCCACCCTTTGCAGCTATAACAGCTTCAACTCTTCTGGGAAGGCTGTCCACAAGGTTTAGGAGTGTCTATGGGAATGTTTCACCATTCTTTAATGGCATCCCAGTCTTAGTCCCGTAGGGTTCAATATTGAGTTGGCCCACCCTCTGCAGCTATCACAGCTTCAACTCTTCTGGGAAGGCTGTCCACAAGGTTTAGGAGTGTCTATGGGAATGTTTCACCATTCTTCCAGAAGAGCATTTGTAGGGTCAGGTACTGATGTTGGATGTGAAGGCCTGGCTCACACTCTCCACTCTAATTCATTCCAAAAGCGTTCTATCGGGTTGAGGTCCGGACAGACCAGTCAAGTTCCTCCACCCCAAACTCGCTAATCCATGTCTTTATGGACCTTGCTTTGTACACTGGTCCAAATCATTTGGTGGAGGGGGGATTATGGTGTGGGGTTGTTTTACAGGGGTTGGGATTGGCCTCTTAGTCCCAGTGAAGGGAAGTCTCATGGTATCAGCATACCAAGACATTTTGGACAATTTCATGCTCCCAACTTTGTGGGAACAGTTTGGGGATGTCCCCTTCCTGTTCCAACATGGCTGCACACCAGTGCACAAAGCAAGGTCTATAAAGACATGGATGAGCGAGTTTGGGGTGGAGGACAGAGTTCTGACCTCAACCTGAAAGAACACCTTTAGGATGAATTAGAGCGCAGACTGTGAGCCAGGTCTGCTCGTCCAACATCAGTATCTGACCTCACAAATGCACTTCTGGAAGAATGGTCAAACATTCCCATAGACACTCCTAAACCTTGTGGACAGCCTTCCCAGAAGAGTTGAAGCTGTTATAGCTGTAAAGGGTGGGCCAACTCAATATTAAACCCTACGGACTAAGACTGGGATGCCATTAAAGTTCATGTGTGTGTAACGGCAGGTGTCCCAATACTTTTGACAATATAGTGTTTCTATCTATCTATCTATCTATCTATCTATCTATCTATCTATCTATCTATCTATCTATCTATCTATCTATCTATCTATCTATCTATCTATCTATCTATCTATCTATCTATCTATCTATCTATCTATCTATCTATCTATCTATCTATCTGCCTGTCTGTCTGTCTGTCTGTCTGTCTGTCTGTCTGTCTATCTATCATGGTTTATTAATGATATTTTTCCTTCGGTACAGCTATATAAGTTGCACCATGAGGTGGACTTTTGTTTTCATTCTCCTCTTCGGCCTATGCTTGGCCCATCAGCCCACTAAAGGGAAACCCAGGAAGGACAAACACCATCAGGAGAAAATGCCTTTGTTTGAGGAGCCCACCCTAAACCTTCTTAATGTCACAGAGGATATTTCTGCACTCAACATATCAAACATGAACAACAACTTTGGCTTCAACCTCTACAGAAGAACGGCCGACAAACACGACAACAACATCTTCTTCTCTCCACTTAGTGTTTCCTTCCTTCTAGGTGTTCTAACTCTGGGGTCTCGGGGAATAACGCATGAGCAGCTGCTGAGTGGCCTCGGCTGGGAGCCCTTTAAGAAGCAGAAGAACCCCGACTTACTGCACATGTTGCTGAAGGATCTGAAAGAAGGCATCATGAAGAGCGAAGGATATTCTCTAGACATAGGAAGCCTGGCTCTTCTACACGAGAGCTTTGACATCAACCAGGAGTTTCTCAACCAGACGCTGACATATTTCGATGTGGATTTCCAAAGTGTTGACTTTCATGACCGCTTCGTTATAGAGAACATCCGAGACCTGATCAGAATGAAGACAAGGGGCAGAATCTCAGAACTTCAGGATGAAATTGACCCCCAGACGAAAATGATGCTTCTCAACTTTATATTCTTCAAAGGTAAAGGTTTGGCTTTGTATCTGTCTTGGAAATGTTATAGATACAAAATTTCTATCCTAAAAAGAAACACTACATCTGCCCTAAAATAGTATGAGGCAAAATCCACCGGCTTGAACAAAAGGACTTAGGGGCAAAAAAATATTCAGTGCGGTGTCCAGATAAACTTCAGGCTTCACTGTCCCCTTCAGATTGTTCTCTTTAGTTCTAAATGACAAAAATAGGAGAAAAAAGTGAGTGTATCAACCTTGTGTATTATTTATAGGCACCGTTTGTTGGTAAAAAAAAAATACAAATATACTCAGAAAAGCCAAATAGCTTGTAGCATATATAAATACTTGGACATTGGTAGATAGACCAACCAAATAAAAGACCTTCAGAGCTCTGAAGAAGATGGTACACCCCTCGAAACATGTTAGCTTGTATATCTGTTGTGGTTTGTTGCCCAGGTCTTCGATTTCGTTGGTCTAGCCCAGTGATGGTGAACCTTGGCACCCCAGATGTTTTGGAACTACATTCCCCATGATGCCTTGCACTCTGCAGTGTAGTTGAGCATCATGGGAAATGTAGTTCCAAAACATCTGGGGTGCCAAGGTTCGCCATCACTGGCTCTAGCCACTGAGGTCCCAGTCACACTATATGCTACAACCAGGGCTTTTCTTCTCAGAGAATAGGTGCAGGTACTCACCTTTTCCAAGGCGCCCATTGCCTCCACCCCCTACCCACCTCTGAGCACCATCCCTTGTCTCCTCCCCCTACCCATCTCCCAGTACTGCCCTTTTTGGAGACTACAGAACAGATGGTGCTAAGTCATTTTTATGGAATGTATACAATACAAGAAAGGCAGTAAAATAGGTCTCCTGTAGCCAGAAACAATAGACCCACCCCAGCAACATAAGTTCCCCCCAGCAACAATAGACCCCCTGCAACAAAATATCTACCCAGGAACAATAGACCCCGTCAGCAACAATAGATTTCATAGCAGCCAGCAAAAATAGACTCCTCCCTCAACAGTATATCCCTCCCAGCCACTATTGACCCCCCATCAATATAGAACCCCCCACAACATTAGATCCCCCCAGCGACAGTAGATCCCCTAGCAGCCATCATTAATAAACCCTCCTGCACCACCCAGAACTAGTGATCGACCAATATCGTTTTTTTTATTGCCGATACCGATATTTTAGTCATCGCATATCCGTATCGGACAATATTGGCCAATATTTTCGTACATTTAAGAAAAAAATATTATTATTTTTTTTACAGGCACTATTGTGGAGGGATCTGGGGGTCTAAAAGACCCCAAACCCCTCCTCTGCACTTAAAAGCATTCAAAATGCCAAGTTTGGCTGTTTTGAATGCTGTAATTTTTTTTAATTTGGCGCCGAGTACCCGGAAGTTATGACATCACTTCCGGGTTTTTACATGGAGACCCAATCAGAGCCGAATGCGGCTTTGATCGGGTCTTTGGCGGCCATGCAGGCTGGTTGTCCAGGACTCGCGGTAGGACGGGAGACCCGGGCTAGCGGCGGAAATGAGGGGGGGGGGGAACGTCCCCTCCCGCTCCTTGTAATGACAGCCGAGCGGCTTCTCAGCCACATCAGTTGACATTACAAGACAGCCGACTGTCGGCTATGGACGTCGGTACCGGGGTGATGCCTCTAGCTGCAGCCATCACTCCGGTACAAGAACTTTCCCAAAATATCAGCAATATCGGTAACCTCCGGGGGCGATTCCGATATATTGGGGAAAGTGGAGATCGGCCCTCGATATATCGGCTTTGCCGATAATCGGTCGATCCCTGACTGGATCGGAAAGGCTCCTAACTGCGGCCGATCCCTAAATAGAACCCACTACAACAATAGATCCCCCCAGTGGCAATAGATCCCCTAGCAGCCAGCACCACTCCAGCACCCCTTGCTATTACATACATTCAGTGCTGGAGGTGCTGGAAATGTGTTCCTCCACGTTCTCACTGAAAAAAAAAAAACCCTGGCTACAATTTATATGGCTTTTGTGAGTATATTTGTATCTATTTTAACAATTAATGTTGCCAAATGATAATGCAGAAGGCTGGTGTGCCCCCTTTTATTGCTAATAATTCCTATCCTTATATTGACCAGTGAGCCCAAAATAATAATAATAATAGCTACTGCAGCAGAGAACAGAAACAAAAAGATAAACCCAGCATCTTTCCAAACAACGGTTCTGTTTTTTTCTGGTGCATTTGATGTTTTTTTATAAGCATGCTCATATAGATATCACATTCATATTATAGTTGTAGGAGGTGCTAGACATGTGTAATTTGTTTCGGTCAGAATTTAAATACAAACAAATTTTTGGGTATTCAGAGATTTAAATGTATCCAAATTTTTGAATTAAATAGTAACGAATTTAATTGAAATTTGTTTAATATTGTTTTGTATATTCATTTTCTAAATAATTCCAACGATTCGAATTAGGATCAGACGAAAAATGTGCGGAAAACAGCTGGTTGTTAACCACTTGCCGACTTTTTCTCTTTAATAACCACTTGCTGCCGCAGTTATACGGTGGCAGGTCCGCAGGTTCCAGAGAATCGCAGTACCTATACAGTGGACCGCGGGAGCGATCCTGGGGGCGCGCACGTGCCCGCTCGTTAGCGGGGAAGCCAATCCATGCGGCCGGCGGCCTCGATTGCTGCCGAGCACCCCCGATCTCTCCCCGCAAAGAGAGAACAGCGGTCTGCTGTTGTGAAAACACAGCAGACCGTTGTTCTCTCAGCCATTAATACAGAGCCCCCTATTTAGAAACACAGGTACCTGTATTGATTTCACAAGTCCACCCCCCCCCCACAGTTAGAAAGCACCCCCTAGGCTCACACTTATCCCTTTGATCACCCCTGGTGTTAACCCCTTCCCTGCCAGTGTCATTATTACAGTGACAGTGCATATTTTTAGCACTTATTACTGTAGTAGTGTCACTAAAGTGACATTACTACAGTGTCAAAAATGTCAGTTAGGGGTCCAATCTGTCCTCCGCAATGTCGCAGTCCCGTTAAAAAATCACAGATCGCCGCCATTACTGGTAAAAAAAAAAATTACATAAATCTTTCCCCTAGTTTTCCCCTAGCGCAAACCAATCAAAATACGCTTATTGCGATTTTTGTTTACCAAAAATATGTAGCAGAATACAAATTGGTCTAAAATGATGAAAAAAATTAGATTTTTAAATTTTATTTTGGGAATGTTATATAGCAGAAAGTGAAAAATATTGTTTTTTTTTTTTTTTCAAAATTGTCGCTCTTTTTTGTTCATAGCGCAAAAAAAAAAACGAAAAATCGCAAGACCGTGCAATTGCCCATTAAAGTAACGAAGTGCCGAATCGCAAAAAATGGCCTGGTCATTAAGGGGGCAAATCCTCCAGTCCAGAAGTGGTTAATAAAAGAAAAGGAATTGGCAGCACTCCAGGTTGAGTCAAAATCCAGGTTTATTGACTGGACATCCAAATATGACAATCGTGACAAGGTAGACGCGTTTCACACACTGACTGTGTGCTTAATCATTACCAGTCATTAAGGGGGCAAATCTTCCAGTCCAGAAGTGGTTAAGGAGCGGGCCGGGAAGTCGACCGCCGCATCCTTGACAACCGGTGACTCATCAGCTGTCAGTGGGCTTCCCCACTGACAGCTAAATGTAAACAAAATAATGCTGGCAGTCGAAATTGCAGAAAAAAAATAGTATGGTGTCCCCCCCCCTTCCCAATCCATACCAAGCCCTTTGGGTCTGGTATGGATTTTAAGGGTAACTCTATGCCTAAAACGTATCCGAGTATGCAGCCCAGGCAGGCCAGGAAAGCTGTGAGGGAAGAGCGAGCGCCCCCCCCCCGAACCATTCCAGGCCACATGCCTTCAACATGAGGAATTGCTTTGGGGTAGGGGGGCTCTGCTCCCCCCTCAAAGCACCTTGTCTCTATGTTGATGGGGATAAGCACCTCTTCCACCCAATCCTGGCCCTGTGGTCCACTTAGCAGAATCTGGAAGCCCCCTTTAATAAAGGGGCCCCCAGACCCCACCCCCTTATCCCTATGTGAATGAGTATGGGGTACATTATACACCTATTCATTCACTAAAAAAGGTGTGGTTCGGTGGAGACATGTAGGCTGAGGTCTGTCCATATTGTTTTTACCTGGGCTGGTCGGGAGTAGCGGCAATCCTTTCCTCTTTACATTTACTAGCCCTCTGGATTGGTGTCGGGACAATGAGACAAGGGTACACCCTATGCTCTGGAACACAGGATCACAGGGTTATGCTTTCACCTCTATTAGGGGCGCCAAAAGCAATGTAACAGGTCGCAGGTGGCAGAAGAGTTATTCTAATGCCAAGGATGTTGGCTGCAGTGGACAGAGAATACTTAATTAAAGCGGAGTTCCGGGCACGAAAACTTTTTTTCAATAAACATACCCCCGGGACAGTCAGGGCTAGTACATTCCACAATGGCTAGCCTCTGTACTGTCCCGGTTCGCACTTACCTGCAAGAAGAAATACTCACTTATAAAATTTCTTCTCCAGCGTTGCCATCTCTGTTGTGGGCAGCTGAAGCCGGCGCGATCCTCTTCTGCGTCCTCTTCCGTGTCTACTTCTCCCAGAATGCACCTTCACCGGCCCCTCTCGTCACTTCCGGTGCGGCGCCGCATTCCTCCACAGCTTCTGGGCATGCCCAGAAGCTGTTTAGCAGGGAATGCGCCGTCGCCCCGGAAGTGACGAGCGGGGCCGGTGCCGTCGCATTGATTCCTGGGAGCGATGACGTTCAGCTCCCAGGAATCATCGCAAGACAGGAAGTGACGTCGGAGCCGCGGCACAGAGGGAGGAAGTAGAGAATAGGTGAGTATTTTCTATCTACAATTACAAGGTGAGTAAAAAAAAAAATATACCTAACTATCCAATTCCTTTTCAGGTGAAGGAGACCAAGCGGATGGGCACAAAAAAAAAAAGGTTGATTTTGTGCCCGGAACTCCGCTTTAAATACGTGTATTGCTCTCTTATATTTATTTCATCAGTTTATTTAGCTGTTTGCTGGAAGTTCAGGTTTAATAAATAATAATAATTGAACTCCTTTTCTAGGTAAATGGCAGACACCTTTCAAACCTGAGTCAACCAACGCAGACACGTTCTACGTAAACAAGTATACTTCGGTAAAAGTCCCGATGATGTTCAAAATGGAGAAGGTGGCCTCCATGTTCGACAAGTCCTTGTCCTGCACAGTGCTGAACCTTCCTTACAGAGGGGGCGCTCACATGCTGATCGTCATGCCTCAGAACGATGGCAACTTCGATGCCTTAGAGGATGGATTGTCAAGTGAACTTGTTGCCTCTTGGCTCAATAAAATGAAATCCAGGTATAAAACTTATATACAGTGGGGTTTGCCCACTTACAAAGAAATGAAGGTGTAATGGAATGGCGACCCACACTGTGCTTGTGGGCTTCCATCAGAATACCGCTTCCTCCAGTCTGAACATAGATATCAGATATTACAGCCGCCCCCATACAAAACTAGCCAGAACTTAGCTTGTATAGATCTGGAACAACAACAAGTTTTATTGAACAGACTCACACACAATATATACCACACAGGAGGACATCCCCCTCCTGATCACATTACCCCACCAGGTCAGGTGCCTGATTACATTATCATATGCAGATGAAATTGTGTACAGAAATATAATTAACATATCTAGGGAACAACCAACACAGACAGTATTCTACTTCCCCTTCAACAACTAACAGACGACAGTGATTTAATTAACTTGAGTTAATTAAGTAGCAGACTTGCTGTCACCGAGCTTATGGAGTACAATACACATTGTTATAAGTGTAAACACATCCCTACAGTAGACATTAGATGAGTAAATCAGCACAATCAACAATGTGTGGAAGACAGGTGGTTGAGCTGATGATATTAGCATCTGCTATGAGTCTGACTGTGCAGAGAAGTCCCTTTTTGGCAATAGGCAGAGTCACAGAGTCTTCATATGTTCCTTGAGGTATATCAATGATAAATATTACTGTCCCATTTGAAGTAATCCAAACCATATTCTCAGTGTCCATTAAGTAGCTGTCCATCATTTCCTTGGTCACCCTGTGCCCCTAATAGACACAGGGAGACTTTCACATAAGAGGGGCCCAAGGAGCTGAGAAAGGGATTTCCCAACCTCTCAAAGGTAAGCTGGGTTCCACGCGCCCCCCAACCAAAGTGGCTCCCTTCACAGAAGGGTCTATCATTTTTATGTATATTTCAAATGATAGAGACAGAATATTAACCAACAAATCTAGAAAAAAAACACATGATACAAATGTTCTAAATGGAGTTGCAGTTCAGTGAGTAAAATAAGTATTTGATCCCCAAGCAAAACATGACTTAGTAGTTGGTGGAGAAACCCTTGTTGGCAAGCACAGAGGTAAGACGTAACTACAGGCGTTGCAGGGGTTGCAATTGCAACTGGGCCCCATGCTCCAGGGGGCCCGTGTGGCTCCACTGTACACCTGGATAGGAGGGGCGGCGGGGGCAGCATGTAGAGAAATCACTGTCCTCCTTTTTCCTCCTGTAGCTACAGGAGGAAAATGGAGGAGATTGGTTCCTCTGTATTCTGCCCTCGCCACTCCTCCTATCCAGTTCACTCCTGTTCTGCTGTCTCTGGGCCCCTGTGTGCTCCCCCGGGCCCCCCCCCCCCTACTGTGCTGCCCCCCACTGTGCTCCCTTCCCTCTACTGCCGGCTGCAGCAGATGTGTCACAATAGAGAGCCAGGAAGGGGTCGGTAAATATGTAATTTACCAGCTCCTTCCTTTTCTGAATGGACAGAGTCATAGTCAGTGACATTGTAAAAAAATAAAATAAAATTATGAAAAATAATACAATTAAAATTCCAAAAAATAAAAACTACTGACACCAGTGGGTGAACTTCCAAGATCGCATAGGTCACACTCACGCCCTGGCATTCCACCACCGTGGGGAGGCCCCAAGATGGCAGGAAGGGAGCCCACTGCAGAACTTGTGAAAGGGTCCCACAATGAGGGTAAAGGGCCCCAGGATCATAGGGAAGAGCCCCAGGCTTAAAGTGGAGTTCCGGCCTATTTTGCAACTTTAGTGATTCCTGGAGTGCTCGCTATGATGATCAACAATTGGGCATTTTCAATTTTTTTCGGGGGTCCATTACCTTATTTTAAGGGCACTTTTGATTGTACTTCCTCCTTCTCCCCCCTCTGTGGCCGCGGCCACCGACATCACTTCTGCCTTTGCATTGCATCCTGGGAGCTGTTTGTCATCACTCCCAGGAGGCTGGAATCAGGAAGAACTCCCAGAACACTCCCTGGAATCAGGAAGAAGGACACAGATTACACTGCGGCTTCAGATGCCCACATCCAAGATGGCCGTGCCCAGACAGCGTTTTTAAAAGTAAGATTTTGACTAAAATCCAATACCGTACACCTTGTAAGTATGAGAATAGCGGTTCTGTAAAGGGCGATGGATTAGTATTATAGGGGTATTTTTAGTTAAAAAAGGTATTTGAGGCCGGAACTCTGCTTTAAAGGGAAGGGGGGTCCTTCATGGTTTCTTAAACCAGGGCCCTGAAGGTTCTAGTTACGCCTCTGGGTAAGACATTTCTTGTAGTTGGTGACCAGGTTTGCACACATCTCAGGAGGGATTTTGGTCCAATCTTCTTTACAGATCTTCTCTAAATCCTTAAGGTTTCTTGCAGGGGCGTAACTACAGGGGTTGCAGGGGTTGCGATTGCTACCGGGCCCCATGCTCCAGGGGGCCCTGTAGCAAACCAGCGGGTGAACTTCCAGGATTGCAAAAGTCACACTTGCGACCGGGCCCTGGCATTGCACCACTGTGGGGAGGCCCCAAGATTGCAGGAAGGGAGCCCACTGCAGAACTTGTGAAAGGATCCTGCTGCGGGACCGTAATAAAAGGCCATGCAATGAGAGTAAAGAGCCCCAGGATTAGTGGGAAGAGCCCTGGGCTTGAAGGGAAGGGCCCCGGCCAGGTATCTGGGGGGGCCCTTCATGTTTTCTTGCATCGGGGCCCTGAAGGCTCTAGTTACGCCTCTGGTTTCTTGGCAACTCGAAATGTCAGCTCCCTCCATAAATTTTCTATAGGATTTAGGTCTGAAGACTGGCTAGGCCACTCCATGATCTTAATGTGCTTCCATGACCTAAATGATTCTGTGGACGGGTGTCTTTTATAGACATAAACAGTTGTCGGTTGGAGCACCGTCTTACATTGACAGGACTAATCTGTGTACCACATGAGCACCTACTGTAGCCAGTCTGTGGGAGCCAGAATTATTGTTGGTTGGTAGGGGATCAAATACTTATTTTACTCACTGAACTGCAACTCAATTTATCACATTTGTATCGTGTTTTTTCTGAATTTTTGGTTGATGTTCTGTCTCTATCATTTCAAAGACACCTATGATAAAAATGATAGACCCTTCTTTTCTTTGTGAGTGGGTAAACTTACAAAATCTGCAGAGGATCAAATATATATTTTCCCCATTGTACACTACAAAGCAAGTTATTTAAAGTGTATGTAAAGTAAGAACATTGTTTTTTAGTTTGGATAGCCAGGGAAGGATTAAAACCCCTGTAGAGTTTATATACTGTAGCTGTCTATGTCTCCGCTAGGTAGGTTCACCCCCTTTGTGCTGGTAATCATTGTCACCCAAATCTATGGTACACTATATGACACCAGTATATGGACTTCCCTCCAAATAAATAAGTCCAGGTTTTTTTCAGTGAAGGGGGGTGGCTAATGTAATAGCAACATTTGTACTCATCCATCCTTGTGGTAACACTTTGGCGAAGACCCTTTTCTGTTACAGCTGTGTACAAAATAATCTCCATGAAGACATTGGTTAACCAGTTTGAACCAGCTCGATAAAGGCATTGGTGGTCCAATTTGAATCAGCTCCTTAATGACATTGGTTATCCAGTTTGAACCAGCTACATAAAGATATTGGTTGACCAGTTTGGACAAGCTCCCTAAAGACACGAGTTGACCAGTTTGGACCAATTCCATAAAGATATGGGTTGACCAGTGTGACCCAGCTCTATAAAGACAGGGGTTGACCAGTGTGGACCAGCTCCATAAAGACATGGGTTGACCAGAGTGGACCAGCTCTATATAGATATGGGTTGACCAGTGTGGACCAGCTCCATAAAGACATGGGTTGACCAGTGTGGACAAACGCCTTAAAAATTTGGGTTGACAAGTGTGGGCCAACTCCATGAAGATATGGGTTGACCAGTGTGGACCAGCTCCATAAAGATATGGGTTGACCAGTGTGACCCAGCTCTATAAAGACAGGGGTTGACCAGTGTGGACCAGCTCCATAAAGACATGGGTTGACCAGAGTGGACCAGATCCATATAGATATGGGTTGACCAGTGTGACCCAGCTCTATAAAGACAGGGGTTGACCAGTGTGGACCAGCTCCATAAAGACATGGGTTGACCAGAGTGGACCAGCTCTATATAGATATGGGTTGACCAGTGTGGACCAGCTCCATAAAGACATGGGTTGACCAGTGTGGACAAACGCCTTAAAAATTTGGGTTGACAAGTGTGGGCCAACTCCATGAAGATATGGGTTGACCAGTGTGGACCAGCTCCATAAAGACATGGTTTGACCAGTATTATGTAGAGGAACTCCTGCACAGAGCCCTAACCTCAAACGAAAATAGAGGGGACACTTGTTTGGGTAACAACTTTCTAAGAGGGGATTTCCCTTATGTATCAACCCCCTGATCCCTGGAGGCAGGTGGATTACCCCCAGAGACAGAGTGAGCTAGCATTTTCCCAGGGCTGAGTCCATGGTTGAAAGGTGGGGGATGTGTCAGTCACTTTAAGGGCTTCCTAAAAGATTTTATTCTTCACAGCAACACATAGGATAAACAGGTAGGGAACTCAAGATACCCTTTTTGACTTGCAGACTCAGGGTCCATCCATAGACATGCTAAAAGGGCCTTTAAGCTGAAACCAGTAACCTGTACCTTTTCCAGAAGAAGCAGCAGTATATCCAGTAGCAACAGCATTCACAGTGATTCCCCCTGGCTCTCCATGACTTCCCCCTCCAAGGGATCTCCAGCAGCATCCACAGTGATCTTCCTGGCTCTCCATGGGTTTTCCCTCCAAGGGATCTTCAGCAGAAGAGTCACCTCTGGTACTTCATCCCAGGCATCACTTCTCCTTCAAGATCCCTGTTCTCTGTGAGCCCAGGGCCTCAAGCAGCAGGACTATACTGGATAGGCAGGCACTTGCACCAAGGCTACAGCCCAGGGGGAAGAGAGAAGCCACAATGTCCACATTAAATATTTATGCTCTCCCTCAGCATGCACCAGTGACAATAAACCCCCTACTGGTTGGCTAGAAGAAACACAAATATTCATAACTCATTCCTACTGTAGCTTCTCACCCTATTGCCAGAGGTACCAGTGATGCCTACTGGCAGCAGAAAGAAACCACAGCTACACCGAGTTTAGGGGAAAACCAAATGAACAAATATACTATAAATTAGTTAACTACCACCCAGCACAACTAAATTTAGATAGTCACCCCTATTTAGGACAGGATGGCTTCACTTAATTGTTGTGTCTCCAGCTTTGGTCTGTATCGGATTTTAACTATTTAACCAACCAGTGCTGGTTAAATCAGAGGGAGGAAATTCGAGAAATGGCAATTCTTGTTCTCACACCCGACCAGAAGAGTTTAGCTGGAAAGGTGAGGTGTACATTTCTCTGTTTTATAAATATTGGAGGTTAGGTATTGTGTCTGATGTACAACACATCCTTGTAGACTGAAATCTGTGTGTTTTTCTTTATCCAGGAAAACTGAGGTTTTCTTCCCAAAATTTCAACTTGACCATAAATACAAGCTGAAAAGCTCCCTGGACGAACTTGGGATTAAAGATATTTTCACTGGAAGGGCAAATCTAACTGGGATGACTGAGGACAGGAACCTATTGCTTTCTGAGGTGGGTAACGCTTTTTCTGGATATCTTCATGCTGCTACCATTTCCATCATCCTTCAGACACACCTTGCAAATGGGCAGGTGACACAGGCTCACCCGAGGTGCTGTGTCTATGTTGCAGTTAGTCCTCATGAGAGCTCCTGATGGAGAGGGGTCAGGAAACCTAGTGGTCACAGTTTTTTTTGCTGCAAACTGTTACCAGGTCCCAGCCCTCAGGATAGAACCTGGAATGGAAAGGCTATGCGCAGACTGTTTACAGGGCTTGCAGACAAGAGAGTAGACAGGTCAGGAGGAGATCAAGACAGACAGAAGGAAAGAGAGTAGTCAGGTCCAAGCAGGGAGTCCAAGCAAAAAAGTAGTCAGATCAATTTGGGTCAGCAGCAAACAGGCAAACTGGTAGAGCTTAAAGCGGAGTTCCACCCAAAAGTGGAACTTCCGCTTTAGGGAGTCCTGACCCCCCGACATGCCACATTTGGCATGTCATTTTTTGGGGGGGGGAGCGGGTACCTAGTTTTGACAGGTACCCGCTCCGACTTCCGCTCGGAGCGCCGCGGCGCCCTGAGCGGAAGTTCTCCTCTCCCCCTCCCTCCCTGCAATCTTCTGGGACACGTCAGAGGTCCCAGAAGATTGCCGGCCAATCACGGCGCGCAGCGCGACTCGCGCATGCGCAGTGGGTACCCGGCTGTGATGCCGCAAACTGTAACAGCCGGGTGCCCACAGCAGTGATGCCGGCGCCGAGGGAGAGGATCGAGGCTTCCGGCGGCCGCATCGCTGGACCGTTGGACAGGTGAGTAAATGGCTGGAACTCCGCTTTAAGTTCTTAGGTAGCTATAGATAAGACAGAGCACCAGCCACTTCAAAGCAGTTTTTTAAATACCCTCTAGTAAGAGGACATGCCCAGCATCATTTTTGGGAACTCTGGAAGGTAGGGGAAGGAAGACCTGACAGATATACAGTGAGTACTGGAGGTCCTGATAGTCCTTAAAACCTGGAAGACCTGTAGACAGGTGTAGTCTACTTTCTCCACAGCAGGTGGTGCTCTTTCGCCGAGGCCCTGCAGTTGAAGAGGAAGTCAAGATGAACATGGCTCCTCCATAGTTTCCTGGGTCACTGGAGAAGCTATCTGTCAGGGTGCCAGGAAACCAGACCACACTGAGATGCAGGTAAAATAAAGCAGTTTATTGGAGCAAACAACAATAAATGCACAGCAAGAGTGAGGAGCGAGATCAGGAACAAGCCGGGGGCAAATCCAGAAGTGGGTAGTCATCCAATCCTGGGTCGAGTCCAGAAGTGGGTAGTCATCCAAGCCTGGGTCGAGTCCAGAAGCGGGTAGTCATCCAAGCCTGGGTCGAGTCCAGAAGTGGGTAGTCATCCAAGGCGGTGGTCGAGTCTAGAAGCGGGTAGTCTGCCGATGTCGGGTTGTCTGCCGATGCTGGGTCGAGAGCCAGGAGAGTCAGCCAAGCCTGGTCATACATGGAGGAACACGGAGAACAGAAGACTGCTAAGAGATGCACCTTGGAGCACAAAAGCAAGGGCAAGGACTGCAACCCATCAGGTGATTGACATAGTCAAATGTGCAGCATCATCACTGTGTGACACCCAAGCAGCAGGCAAGTGATGCTGGCACCCCATGTGACTCTGGCCAAAGTCTTTTGTCAGGTAGAGCCTTTTTAAGGTCCTGGCTCCCAGGTTTGGGAGGAATTTTGCGAGTTAGTAGAGAAGGGACAGGTATCCTTCCTTTTTTTGCGTTGGATGACATACAAGACATGTGAGTGTGTTACCTTATGTTTTATTTTATTTAATAAAACCCTTTCAAACGGTATCACGCTATTGGGATTATGTTCTCTCCTCCCCATATGCTGCTGAGCTTTTTTTGACTGCGCTGGTGCGATTCCTGTTGTGGATACTCTGGACCAGTGACCATCATTATAAGCCTGAATGCTCAAACACGAAAGTGGGTTGGGCCACAGCATCTGGTGAGTGGGCAATTCTCCTCCCCCCTTGGAGCACGGTGGTGGTGGTGATCCTTTTGAGAAACACGTCTTTGTACATTATCATCCCAGGAGATAGAGTGAAGGATTATGGACTGTTTGAGTCATTTCTGAACTTTTTCCTGCTGCCTATGTGACATCTATTGCATTTCGGACTTTTGTGCAGTGGGCACAGTATTTTTTTGGCACTTGCTTCTTGACAAGTTTGCGCTACTATATATATATAGGGATATTGCTGAGTATCTATCTATTATATATCTTTCTCCATATGTTTTAGTTAAGTAGCTGCATAGCCAATTTATTTATTGGTGAGTGGTCCTCATTTGAAGCGCTTGGGATAGCTTATACCTTTATTTGGTTTTCGTTGGGCATTTAAGCTGTCATATTATATCCTTCCTGGTAGTTGCAGAACTAGCAGCAGGGAAAGTCTCACATACAGGATATTACTCGACAGGACTCTTCTCTTTGGGTAAAATCTCTTTACTTCTGTATTCCTCACAATCTGGCCCTTCAGGCTGTCGGATTCCATTTACAGCACTACATACATATGGTATGGATCTGAGGGAGTTTATTGTCATGTCTTTGGCCTTCCTTTTGTAACACAAATATTTTATTTTCGACCAGACATATTACCTGCACTGCAGTGGTGCTACCATGGGGGCAAAATGTTCGCCCTCCTTGGCCAACTTGTACATGGGATGGCGGGAGGAGGAGTCTCTCTTCTCCCTCACCAACCCCTGCACAGGTGCCATCAGATGGTATGGTTGTTACATTGATGATCTGATTGTAGTGTGGGACAAGACAGCTGGAGACTTGGAGTTCTTCTCCACATATGTGAATAACTCTTTGAACTTAGAATTCAGTTTTGAGAGTCATCCCAACTCACATTCATTTTTTTGGTCACTCTCACGGGTGATGTGAACGCCAATATTGTCCATTCCCTCACCTTCCGTAAGGAATGTGCTGGGAATTCTTTGCTTTTGGCTACCAGCTGTCATCCAATGCACACTATCAAGTCTGTGCCTTTGGGGGAGTATATTGGAGCAAGGAGAAATTGTTCTGATATGGATTCTTTCCTTCATTAATGTGATAACATCACCTCTAGGCTGAAAGTACGTGGCTACAAAGTGGCATATTGATAGAGCCATCCATACAGCCTGCATGAAGGAAAGATTGTCTCTTTTAAATAAGGACAGGGGAAAACTGACAAAAAGCACCACAAGATAAAAGGTTCTTCTTGTTCTACCCAGAATCCAATCACCTTTGTCACTACCTTCTCACATGACTTCAATTCCATCAAGGGTATCATATCCAAGTATCTACCAGTTTTATATGCAGATTCTGATCTTGTTCCCATTTTGTCAGTGGGCTGCAGATTTTCAAGCCGCCGCTCAAGTCCCTGGGGAATATTTTATCCCCTAGACTATTTCTGCTTTGACAACAGAATAAGACATGGTTGACTGTCTCTGGCTCATATATATGTGGCTTGAACTCCTGCCACTTTTGCGACAAGCACAGCAGTAAACATAAGGCCATCACAGCTTGTGCTACTGGGAGAGAATGTACCATCCGTAACTATGTCAACTGTGGCACTTCCAATGTGGTCTATGCCAGCATCATGTAGACTACATTTTGTAGGGTGTACATCATGCCCTCTGCAAGCCAGAGTTAGGAACATTATCATGGCGCTTCTTACACTAGCGACAAAGGATTGTCCAATGTCTCGAAACACTTTAAACATACTCATGCTGGCAACATGAGTTCTTTTAAATTCTTTTTTTTTTGGAAAGGGTTAAAGCTTCTCTCCGAGAGGATTATACCATCATATAGTCTAGTGCAGTGGTCTCCAAACTGTGGCCCGTGGGCCATATGTGTCCCTTTGCTTGACTTTATTCGGCCCTTAGGGCATTGTTCCTCACACTGACACCAAAGATGGAGAACTATTCATCTCTTTGACACCATAGATAAGGCACTATTCCTCCAACTGAGACCAATGATGGCAATTGTTCTTTCCACCAATACCATTGATGGGGCACTATTCTTCCCACCAACACCAATGTTGGGGCACTATTTCCCACTAATACCAATACCTCCTACTGACCTACAGGCATAAAAAATTATTTTAACCCCACAGAACACCAAGTCTGAGGCATTTTTTATTCCCGTTGGCCACAGCCCGGCCCTCCTAAAGCCTGAAGGACAGTAAACTGGCCCTTTGCTTAGAAAGTTTGAAGACCCCTGGTCTAGTGTATTGTTAGTGCTTTAAATCATGGATTATTTATCCTGTGCTATGAACTGTTCTTTATTTATTTTTTTTGGCTTTTTTATATGCATTGGAGCGATATATTATATCACACTGGTTATTGCCTTTATGCAGTGGTGGGATTCAAAAATTTTAGTAACCAGTTCCGACTTTCAATGCACAGTGACTAGCGTGCCCCCTTTCAATGCACAGTGACAAGCGTGCCCCCTTTCAATGCACAGTGACCAGCATGCCCCCTTTCAATGCACAGTGACCAGCGTGCCCCCTTCAAAACAGTGACCAGTGTGCCCCCTTCAATGCAGTGACCAGCGTGCCCCCTTTCAATGCACAGTGACCAGCGTGCCCCCTTTCAATGCACAGTGACCAGCGTGCCCCCTTTCAATGCACAGTGACAAGCGTGCCCCCTTTCAATGCACAGTGACCAGCGTGTCTCCTTTCAATGCACAGTGACCAGCGTGCCCCCTTCAAAACAGTGACCAGCATGCCCCCTTCAATGCAGTTACCAGCGTGCCCCCTTTCAATGCACAGTAACCAGCGTGCCCCCTTCAAAACAGTGAACAGCGTGCCCCCTTCAATGCAGTGACCAGCATGCCCCCTTCAATGCAGTGACCAGCGTGCCCCCTTTCAATGCACAGTGACCAGCGTGCCCCCTTTCAATGCACAGTGACCAGCGTGCTCCCTTCAAAACAGTGACCAGCGTGCCCCCTTTCAATTCAGAGACCAGCGTGCGGCGTGCCCCCTTCAATGCAGAGATCATCATTCGTGCCCCCTTCAATGCAGAGATCATCATTCGTGCCCCCTTCAATGCAGAGATCATCATTCGTGCCCCCTTCAATGCAGAGATCATCATGCGTGCCCCCTTCCATGCAGAGATCATCATTCTTGCACCCTTCAATGCAGAGATCATCATTTGTGCCCCCTTTCAATGCAGAGACCAGCGTGCTGCGTGCCCCCTTCAATGCAGAGATCATCATGCCCCCTTCAATGCAGAGTGAACAGCGTGCCAACTTGCCAAGCCCCCCAGACCAGTGCACTTGACTTACCTGTTGTAGCGGCAGTCCCCGCGTCTCCTCGAGTCCTCCCGCGTCCCGCCAATGGCATTGGCCGAGGAGGAGGAGGATCCGTGTGACAATAACAAATTTTAATTCGCTATTGTCACACAATGGGTGGGCTCGGGGCGCACTACTGTGCGCCCCGGGTCCACCCTTTCCTACTAGAGCCAAATAGGTGGGGAGTCGGGGACTGTCTGGGAGCGGCGGCCTGGAGGAGAAAGGGGTGACGTCACTGGTTGCTCTCCCTGCAGAGAGACAGTGCCGACAGAGAGCAGCAGAGCGGTCAGCGGATCAGGACAGATGGTCAAACTCACAAGGCAGTTCTGCGAACTTGCAGAAATTTAGTAACCGATTCTATGGAACCAGTGCGAACCGGCTGAATCCCACCACTGCCTTTATGTACTTATATATGTATTTGTACATTCATTTATTTTTCATTTGTTTGACTTCTTTAAACTTTTTTTGTTTCTTGCCTTAATATTGTGTTAATGTCCATAAGCTTTCTCACTGTTATGCCTGTTTACCAATTAAGCAATTTTTATTTTTAATTAGCATAACTGTTTGATTGCTTGTTGGGTAAGCAGAGATTTTGCACTATACAAACTCTGTATCTCACTTCATTATTGTGCTGTGATCAAGGCGGTTTGCTGAAACCTGTTAGCCTTCTTGTATGCTCTTTTCATGTAATGAATGCATTTCCTATACGGATTTGTAATTGCCAGCTCACTTACTGGATTAGCGGCAGGGAAAGGTTTCCAATGAGGAGGGAAAGCGTAGGGCTCGGAACTTCTCCGGGCATCTTCCTGCTTGGCCAAAAAACAGTCAGGCCACATTCTGCCCCTCTCAACAGGAGTGTGAATGAACCCTGCTCTCTACATGCTGTTGGAACTGTGAGTGTTCCCGGTTGGGCTGCCTTCCCAGTGGGTTATTTGAGAACTGTCTTTGCATTATTTCAATACAAGTTCTTTCATCACACCCAGACTGTGCGTTATTGCCGCCGCACCATGCTGCACCCCACCTAAAGGCTGAAAAGGGATCATGTGAGTACAGGAGGTCCTAAGAATCCTTGAAACCCTGGAAGACCCAATAGGGATCATGTGAGTACTGGAGGTCCTGAGAATTCTTGAAACATTGGAAGACCCAATAGGGATCCTGTGAGTACTGGAGATCCTGAGAATCCTTGAAACCCTGGAAGACCCAATATGGATCCTGTGAGTACTGGAGGTCCTGAGAATTCTTGAAACATCGGAAGACCCAATAGGGATTCTGTGAGTACTGGAGATCCTGAGAATCCTTGAAACCCTGGAAGACCCAATAGAGATCCTGTGAGTACTGAAGGTCCTGAAAATCTTTGAAACCCTGGAAGACCCAATAGGGATCCTTTGAGTACTGGAGATCCTGAGAATCCTTGAAACACTGGAAGACCCAATATGGATCCTGTGAGTACTGGAGATCCTGAGAATCCTTGAAACTCTGTAAGACCCAATAGGGATCCTGTGAGTACTGGAAGTCCTGAGAATCCTTAAAACCCTGTAACAACCAATGGGGATCCTGTGAGTACTGGAGATCCTGAGAATCATTGAAACCCTGGAAGAACCAATAGGGATCCTGTGAGTACTGGGGATCCTGAGAATCCTTGAAACCCTGGAAGACCCAATAAGGATCCTGTGAGTACTGGAGGTCCTGAAAATCCTTCAAACCCTGGAAGACCCTATAGGGATCCTGTGAGTACTGGAGATCCTGAGAATCCTTTAAACTCTGGAAGGCACAACAGGTATCCTGTTATTGTTGTAACACAATCTGAATGTTCAATCCCTATTCCAGCCTTTTTTTTTTTTTTAATGATATCAAGAAACCCTTGAAATAACATTTGACTCTCGTGGAACCCATGCTAACAATAAGTATATTTACAGTTCAGAGTACATTAGTGTGAACAGTAAATTGTAGCTCCAGTATACTTGGATTTTGCAAAAGCGTTTGACACAGTTCCCCACACATGGCTATGTGTAAGGTAAAGTCTACAGGCTTGGAAAGATCAGTTTGTAAATGGATAGAAATTTGGCTAAAAGATAGAATTCAGAGAGCAGTGGTTAATGATTCTTACTCTGAATGGTGTAAGGTTATCAATGGTGTACCCCAAGGTTCAGTGTTGGGACCCTTACTTTTTAATACCTTTATAAATTATATCGGGTCTGGGATTAAAAGTAGCATTTCAGTCTTTGCAAAGGACACCAAGCTTTGCAGTGGAATAACTTCCTTACAGGATGTCTCCAACTTACAAGCCAATCTCAATGCACTGTTTTATTGGACAACTATGTGGCAAATGAGGTTTAAGGTTGATAAATGTAAAGTTATGCACTTGGGGGCTAAGAATATGCATGCATCATACATACTAGGGGGAGTAGAACTGGGGAAATCCATAGCGGAGAATGATCTGGAGGAAATCCATAGCGGAGACGGATCTAGGGGAGTCAATGGTGGAGAAGGATCTGGGGGATTCCATAGCGGAGAAGGATCTGGGGGAATCCATAGTGGAGAAGGATCTGGGAGAATCCATATCGGAGAAGGACCTGGGAGAATCCATAGTGGAGAAGGATCTGGGGGAATCCATAGCGGAGAAGGATCTGGGGGAATCCATAGCGGAGAAGGATCTGGGAGAATCCATATCGGAGAAGGACCTGGGGGAATCCATAGTGGAGAAGGATCTGGGGAAATCCATAGCGGAGAAGGATCTGGGTGTTCTGGTAGATCAGAGGCTTAATAATAGCATGCAATGCCAAGCTGCGGTTTCCAAAGCAAGCAAAGTCCTTTCTTGTATTAAAGGAGGCATGGACTCCAGAGAGAGAGATATCATCTGTACAAATCATTAGTAAGACCTCATCTGGAATATGCAGTTCAGTTTTGGGCACCAGTTCTCAAAAAGGATATCTGGGAAATGGAGAAAGTGCAGAGAAGGGCAACCAAACTGATAAGAGGCATGGAGGAGCTCAGCTATGAGGAGAGATTAGAGGAACTGAATTTATTCTCTCTTGAGAAGAGGAGATTAAGGGGGGATACAATCAACATGTATAAATACATAAGGGGAGATATGATCTCCATGTATAAATACATAAGGGGGGATATGATCTCCATGTATAACTACATAAGGGGGGATATGATCTCCATGTATAAATACATAAGGGGGGATATGATCTCCATGTATAAATACATAAGGGGGATAAATGATCACCATGTATAAATACATAAGGGGGGATATGATCACCATGTATAAATACATAAGGGGGATATGATCTCCATGTATAAATACATAAGGGGGGATATGATCTCCATGTATAAATACATAAGGGGGGATATGATCACCATGTATAAATACATAAGGGGGGATAGGATCACCATGTATAACTACATAAGGGGGGATATGATCACCATGTATAAATACATAAGGGGGGATATTATCACCATGTATAAATACATAAGGGGGGATATGATCTCCATGTATAAATACATAAGGGGGATATGATCACCACGTATAACTACATAAGGGGGGATATGATCACCATGTATAACTACATAAGGGGGGATATGATCTCCATGTATAAATACATAAGGGGGGATATGATCTCCATGTACAAATACATAAGGGGGGGGGGATATGAGCTCCATGTATAAATACATAAGGGGGGATGTGATCACCATGTATAAATACATAAGGGGGGATATGATCTCCATGTATAAATACATAAGGGGTTCATATAGTGAACTTGGTGTTGAGTTATTCACTTTAAGGTCATCACAGAGGACAAGGGGGCGCTCTTTATCTCTAGAGGAAAACAGATTTCGTCTCCAAATACGGAAAGGTTTCTTCACAGTAAGGGCTGTGAAAATGTGGAATAGACTCCCTCCAGAGGTGGTTGTGGCCAGCTCAGTAGATTGCTTTAAAAAAGTCCTGGATTCTTTCCTGGGTGTACATAATATAAATGGGTACTAATATTTATAGGTAAAGGTGATCCAGGGAATATCCGATTGCCTCTCGGGGGGATCAGGAAGGAATTTTTTTTCCCCTGCTGTAGTAAATTGGATCATGCTTTGCTGGGTTTTTTGGCCTTCCTCTGGATCAACTGCGGGTATAGGATTGGGTATATGGGATTGTATGATTGGGTTTTCTTTACTGTTTTTTGTTTTTTATTGGTTGAGCCGGATGGACTTGCTTCTTTTTTCAACCTGACTAACTATGTAACTATAACTATATTAGGGGAGGAGTGTGAGAATTTCCTCAAGGTTTGGTGTTATGGAGAATTTGAATTCAAAATGGAAACATATTGCAATCAATACAGTAAGGTATAAAAGTAAAATAAGATAATGATTTCTACTCAGAATGCTTTATAAATCAGAATAGAACAAAATAGAATATACAATAAAAGAAATCATAGAATAGAATAAAACAGAATAAAATAGAAAATCAAGGATTATAAAAATGAATAAAACAGATTAGAATAGAAAAGAAAAATATAATAAAATAGAAAAGAAACATATAATAGAATAATACTGAATAAAATAAAATAGAACAGAAAATAAGGAAGATGATTAAATAAAACAGAAAATAATAAAAAATAAAATAATATAATATAATAGAATAGAATAAAAAAGAATAGAATAGAACAACAAATACAATAATACAATAAAACAAATCATTCTAACATAACGAATATGACGAAACTCTTTTATAGAGTTTTGGATGTATCAGAATTTCTGAATCACAATAGCAACAAATTTCAACTAATCTGAAATAAATTATAATGAAACAAATTATCTGAATTTGAACATAAATTTGAATTTGAAAATGAATTTGAATTTGAAAATGAATTTGAATTCAAAATGGAAACATATTGCAATAAATACAGTAAGGTATAAAAGTAAAATAAGATGATGATTCCTGATTAGAAAGCTTTATAAAAAAATAAAAATTAAAAAAATAAAAATTAATTAATTAATTAAAAGAATAGCAAAGAACAAAATAGAATAGAAATGAATAGAAATAAAAAGAATTGATAGGATAGAATAGACTAGAATAAAACATAATAAAAAAGAAAATAAAGGAATATAATTGAATAAAACGGAATAGAATAGAAAATAAAAGATTAGATCAAAAAAGAATAAAATAAAAAATAGAATAGAATAAAACAGAATACAATAGAATAGAACAGAAAATAAAGAAATTTGATTGAATAAAAGAATAGAAAATAAAAGAATAGAATATAATATAATAGAAAAGCAAAGAATAGAAAAAATAGAATAGGTTAGATTCGAATATAATAGAACAAATATAGCCAGCTTCTGAAATTCAAATCAATTCGAAACGATATGCAATTCGATAGTGAATATGCGCAACAAATCCCATATATACAAAACAATTTCCCAAAACAAATCTAACATAACAAAATTATTAACTTAAGGAATTAATTTGAAACTAAATGAAAAAAACTTTTGTGGACCTCTACTCTATAATATTAGGATATACAGGATTTTCACTATACTCCAGCAGTTCTTGATATGCACATATCTGATTGGGCACAAACCAATTAGCATGACTCCGCCCACTCTCCTGAAATGAGGAGCAACCCTTTTATATGTGGAATTTGTTATAAAATTAGATGTATTTTCCTAGAAGACTTTACATATAATTCTATCCCTGTCACCCTTTTTCTCTGTTTAGGTAACACAGAGATCTGTGATAGATGTAGACGAGACGGGGACCGAAGCCACCGCCGTCACCGGTGCCGAAATCATTCCATATTTCTTACCTCCCACCATCCGAATCAACCACCCCTTCATCTTCATGATCTTCGATGAGAAGTTCAAATCTTTACTTTTTATTGGGAGAGTCACCGACCCGACAAAACATTAAAGACTCAGCAAATCTGCAAGAGATTATTAGCAACAGTAACACCCGCCGTGTAAAGGAATTAAAATCCAGCACCGCCCACAAATCGTGTTGTAGATTAGGAACATCACTGGTCAGAGTTATCAATATCAACATTCATATCTCTCCTGGAGACCCCAGGGCTGAGGTTCCCATGCTGTAGCTTGTGTCTCTGCCCTGAGACTCCAGGACTGAGGTTCCCATGCAGTAGCTTGTGTCTCTTCCCTGAGACTCCAAGGCTGAGGTTCCCATGCAGTAGCTTGTGTCTCTGCCCCGAGACTCCAGGGCTGAGGTTCCCATGCAGTAGCTTGTGTCTCTGTCCCGAAACTCCAGGGCTGAGGTTCCCACACAGTAGCTTGTGTCTCTGCCCCGAGACTCCAGGGCTGAGGTTCCCATGCAGTAGTTTGTGTCTCTGCCCTGAGACTCCAGGGCTGAGGTTCCCATGCAGTAGCTTGTGTCTCTGCCCCAAGACTCCAGGGCTGAGGTTCCCATGCAGTAGCTTGTGTCTCTGCCCCCGAGACTCCAGGACTGAGGTTCCCATGCAGTAGCTTGTGTCTCTGCCCCGAGATTTCAGGGCTGAGGTTCCCATGCTGTAGCTTGTATCTCTGCCCTGAGACTCCAGTGCTGAGGTTCCCATGCAGTAGCTTGTGTCTCTGCCCCGAGACTCCAGGGCTGGGGTTCCCATGCAGTAGCTTGTGTCTCTGCCCCGAGATTTCAGGGCTGAGGTTCCCATGCTGTAGCTTGTGTCTCTGCCCTGAGACTCCAGTGCTGAGGTTCCCATGCAGTAGCTTGTGTCTCTGCCCCGAGACTCCAGGGCTGGGGTTCCCATGCAGTAGCTTGTGTCTCTGCCCCGAGATTTCAGGGCTGAGGTTCCCATGTTGTAGCTTGTGTCTCTGCCCTGAGACTCCAGGGCTGAGGTTCCCATGCAGTAGCTTGTGTCTCTGCCCCGAGACTCCAGGGCTGGGGTTCCCATGCAGTAGCTTGTGTCTCTGCCCTGAGACTTCAGGGCTGAGGTTCCCATGCAGTAGCTTGTGTCTCTGCCCCGAGACTCCAGGGCTGGGGCTCCCATGCAGTAGCTTGTGTCTCTGCCCCGAGACTCCAGGGCTGAGGTTCCCATGCAGTAGCTTGTGTCTCTGCCCCGAGACCCCAGGGCTGAGGTTCCCATGCAGTAGCTTGTGTCTCTGCCCCGATACTCCAGGGCTGAGATTCCCATGCAGTAGCTTGTGTCTCTGCCCCGAGACCCCAGGGCTGAGGTTCCCATGCAGTAGCTTGTGTCTCTGCCCCGAGACTCCAGGGCTGAGGTTCCCATGCAGTAGCTTGTGTCTCTGCCCCGAGACTCCAGGGCTGAGGTTCCCATGCAGTAGCTTGTGTCACTGCCCCGAGACCCCAGGGCTGAGGTTCCCATGCAGTAGCTTGTGTCTCTGCCCCGAGACTCCAGGGCTGAGGATCCCATGCAGTAGCTTGTGTCTCTGCCCCGAGACTCCAGGGCTGAGGTTCCCATGCAGTAGCATGTGTCTCTGCCCCGAGACTCCAGGGCTGAGGTTCCCATGCAGTAGCTTGTGTCTCTGCCCCGAGACTCCAGGGCTGAGGATCCCATGCAGTAGCTTGTGTCTCTGCCCCGAGACTCCAGGGCTGAGGTTCCCATGCAGTAGCATGTGTCTCTGCCCCGAGACTCCAGGGCTGAGGTTCCCATGCAGTAGCTTGTGTCTCTGCCCCGAGACTCCAGGGCTGAGGATCCCATGCAGTAGCTTGTGTCTCTGCACCAAGACTCCAGGGCTGAGGTTCCCATGCAGTAGCTTGTGTCTCTTCCCCTCCCACAAAGGCATTTTGAAGGTGTCACTCTCTTACAGATAGACACCCCCAATTATATATATTTTACATTATAGAGCAATCTTTCTCAACCTTTTCAACACAGAGGAATCCTTGAAATACGTTTCCGGTTTCATGGAACCCCTGCTAAAAATGCCATATCTACAACTCATGATACATTAGTGTGATGGTCAGTGGGAAGAATGCTCCTCACACTTGTGGTTATTGGGAAGAATTATCTCCTACAGATAGCTAAAACGAAGAATGGTGTCATTGGGAACTTATCTGAAAGGCAGAAATTGCTCATTGCTCAAGGAACCCCTAGCAACCTCTGGAGGAACCCTTGTTGAGAAACCCTGTTATAGAGTATCTCTCCGGGAAGGGTGACACCATCATTTGGTGCTCCAACTAGCTGCTGATGAGCTCTGTGGTCCAATGTTCAGTTGCTTTAATATTTTATATTTTTAGTTTAGTTCCATATATACTGTTCCCCGTCTTCAAGCCCTGATGAAGGGAGCGTTGGCCCTTGAAATGTGCTGGTTCTGTAACAAAGTCATTTATCTGATCATTTATTAGAATAAAGTCTTATCTGGATGAATAATTCTCAGTGTGGTGCTTCAATTTCAGATCCATTTCATTACAAAAACAAGGAAATTGAGGAACTCCTTTGGCATGGGGATGCTGGCAGCCCAGAATCCGGACATCCTGGTAAAATGCTGCTACAACTCTATATTAGTAGTCCTCAGCTCTGAGGATCCTGCTCTACCCATCCATTTTTCCAACCATCATTTAGCTTTTGAATCTGGATATAACTGGCAATACAACATCTGGGGTGGATCTCTACTGGCTGATAGCATAGAAACCCAAAAGAATAAAAACTGACATATAGGACAAATACACTGCTCAGAAAAATGTAATTAACACTTTCTAATCAGCGTATAGCATCAAGTTAATTAAACTCCTGGGATATTGATCTGGTCAGTTAAGTAGCAGAGGGGGATGTTAATCAGTTTCAGCTGCTTTGGTTTAAATGAAATCAACAACAGGTGCACTAGATGGGCAACAATGAGACAACCTCCAAAACAGGAATGGGTTTACAGGTGGAGGCCATTGACACTTTTTTTCCCCTACTCATCTCTTCTGACTGTTTCTCACTAGTTTTGCATTTGGCTAGGGTCAGTGTCACTACTGGTAGCATGAGGAGATACCTGGACCCTATAGAGGGGGTCAGTGTCACTACTGGTAGCATGAGGAGATACCTGGACCCTATAGAGGGGGTCAGTGTCACTACTGGTAGCATGAGGCCATACCTGAACCCTATAGAGGGGGTCAGTGTCACTACTGGTAGTATGAGGCCATACCTGGACCCTATAGAGGGGGTCAGTGTCACTACTGGTAGTATGAGGCCATACCTGGACCCTATAGAGGGGGTCAGTGTCACTACTGGTAACATGAGGCCATACCTGGACCCTATAGAGGGGGTCAGTGTCACTACTGGTAGTATGAGGCCATACCTGGACCCTATAGAGGGGGTCAGTGTCACTACTGGTAACATGAGGCCATACCTGGACCCTATAGAGGGGGTCAGTGTCCCTACTGGTAGCATGAGGCCATACCTGGACCCTATAGAGGGGGTCAGTGTCACTACTGGTAGTATGAGGCCATACCTGGACCCTATAGAGGGGGGTCAGTGTCACTACTGGTAGTATGAGGCCATACCTGGACCCTATAGAGGGGGGTCAGTGTCACTACTGGTAGCATGAGGCCATACCTGGACCCTATAGAGGGGGTCAGTGTCACTACTGGTAGCACGAGGCCATACCTGGACCCTATAGAGCAGGGATCCTCAAACTATGGCCCTCCAGCTGTTGCGGAACTACACATCCCATGAGGCATTGTAAAACTCTGAAATTCACAGAAATGACAAGACATAATAGGAATTGTAGTACCTCAACAACTTGAGGGCCATAGTTTGAAGACCCCTGCTATAGAGGTTGCACAGGCAGTCCAACTCCTCCAGGATGGCTCATCAATACTTGCAATTGCCAGAAGGTTTGCTGTGTCTCCCAGCACAGTCTCAAGAGCATGGAAGAGATTCCAGGAGACCGGCAGTTACTCTAGGAGAGCTGGGCAGGGCTGTAGAAGGTCCTTAACCCATCAGCAGGACCGGTATCTGCTCCTTTGTGCAAGGAGGAACAGGATGAGCCCTGCCAGAGCCCTACAAAATGACCTCCAGCAGCCACTGATGTGAATGTCTCTGACCAAACAATCAGAAACAGACTTCATGAGGGTGGCCTGAGGGCCCGACTGTCACGGAACCATGAACCAGACGTACAACAACAGATAAGTGAAAATAAGAAAGCTTTATTGAAAAACAAGCTATAAAGCAAAAGTCCAAACGGATGGCGAAACCGATGCAGAGTCTTTGCGAAGCCAGGGGTCAGGAACCAGCAGGGTAGTCAGACGAAGCCAGGATCAGGAACCAGCAGGGTAGTCAGACGAAGCCAGGATCGGGAACCAGCAGGGTAGTCAGACGAAGCCAGGAACAGGAACCAGAAGCAGCAGCAGTCTTAGAAGCATGTGAACACAGGAGGACCAAGCAGGGAACTGAAGCCACAGACCTCCTATATATATGAGCTAGGCATCCAGCTCCTCCCAGTGGGAAGGAGGAGCCGCAGGGTGGGAGGCTACAAGAAACCCAGAAACCAAGATGGCCGCCAGCACATGTCAAACGAAGGAGAACAGCAAGAAGGTAAGACCATGACAGTACCTCCCCCTCAAGGGCCCCTCCTCCGCGGAGTAAAGAACGGTTTCTGAGGGAAGCGTGCGTGGAAGGCTCGGAGCAAGGCAGGAGCATGGACATCTGCGGAGGGAACCCAGGAACGCTCCTCTGGACCATAACCACGCCAATGAACCAAAAACTGCACCCGACCGCGGACCAGGCGTGAGTCCAGGATATTGCTCACCTCATACTCCTCACGATTGCCCACTCGGACCGGACGAGGCCGAGGAACCGAGGAAGTGAAACGATTACACACCAGTGGCTTCAACAGGGAGACATGAAACACGTTGGAGATCCGCATGCCAGGAGGAAGCGCAAGGGCATAGGCTACCGGGTTTACCCTGCGAAGCACTCGGAAGGGACCAACAAAGCGAGGCGCCAGCTTGGGAGTGGGCACTCGAAGGTTGAGGTTGCGGGTGGACAACCATACACGGTCTCCGGCCTGGTAGGAAGGAGCAGGCGCTCGTCTGCGATCAGCCTGGAGTCTCTGGCGCTGCGCAGAGACCTCAAGGGACTTCTGGATCTGTACCCAAGAAGCACGTAGGACGGAAAGGTGATCCTCCACAGCCGGAATATCCTGGGGAGAGAATACCTCCGGTAACACGGCAGGTTGGAACCCATAGTTGGCCATGAAGGGAGACGTCCCAGAGGAAGAGTTCACCGCCGTGTTCCTGGCAAACTCAGCCCAAGGCAGGAGGTCAACCCAATTGTCTTGGTGATCGGAGACATAGCAACGAAGGAATTGCTCCAAGGCCTGATTGGATCGTTCTGCGGCCCCATTGGACTGAGGGTGGTAGGCCGAGGAGAAGGAGAGATGAATCCCCAACTGGGAGCAAAAGGCGCGCCAGAACCTGGACACAAACTGACTCCCCCGATCCGACACAATCTCCTTGGGCAAACCGTGCAACCGGAAGACCTCCCTGGCAAAAATCGTGGCCAACTCCTGTGCAGAGGGTAACTTCTTGAGAGGAACACAGTGGCACATTTTGGAAAACCGATCCACAATCATGAGAATGACCGTATGGCCTCGGGATGCAGGGAGGTCCACAATGAAATCCATCCCCAGGTGTGACCATGGGCGCTCCCCGGTGGCTAAGGGTTGCAGAAGGCCCAACGGAAGGTGCCGAGGGGACTTACTCTGGGCACAAACGGAGCATGCCGCTACATATGCGGCGATGTCGGAACGTAGGGAAGGCCACCAGAACAGACGTGAAACAGCCCAGGACAGCTGATTCTTTCCAGGATGCCCCGCGGTCTTGGAGTTATGGTAGGTTCGCAACAACCGAGTGCGCAACTCCTCAGGCACAAAACATCTGCCGTTGGGTCTCCCAGAGGGAGCACCAGATTGAGCCGCCAAAATCTGCTCACCCAGGGGAGAGGTCAGGCTGGTGCGAATGGCGGCCAGGATCTGATTCGGAGGTATGACCGAAGTCGGAATCGACTCCTCCCTGGACAGGTCGGAGTACTGCCGTGATAAGGCATCCGCCCTGATGTTCTTGGAACCGGGTAGGTAGGAGACCACGTAATTAAAACGTGACAAGAACAGAGCCCATCTGGCCTGACGTGGTGTCAATCTCTTGGCCTCAGAGAGGTAGGTCAGATTCTTGTGGTCCGTCAGGATGAGGACCGGAACCACCGAACCCTCGAGCAAGTGCCTCCATTCTTTAAGAGCCTGCACGATGGCCAATAACTCCCTGTCACCAATCTGGTAGTTGCACTCCGCAGAAGACAGTTTCCGGGAGTAAAACCCACAAGGAAGCAGAGGACCCTCTGGTGTTCTACGCTGAGACAGAAGGGCGCCTACTCCCGTCTCAGACGCGTCCACCTCGAGGACAAAGGGCAACCCAGGGTTGGGATGCGACAGAATCGGAGCCGACACAAAGGCGGACTTTAGAGCCTCAAAAGCTCGGATGGCCTCAGGCGGCCAGACCTGGGAATTACTGCCCTTCCTGGTCAGATCCGTGAGAGGCTTGGCTAGCATGGAAAAGTCCCTGATGAACTTCCGATAATAATTGGCGAAGCCCAAAAAGCGCTGCAGGGAGCGAAGACCACTGGGCTGGGGCCACTGTAAGACAGCCGAAACCTTCTCAGGATCCATGGAGAACCCCTCAGCGGAAATGATGTAACCTAAGAAGGTTACCTGGGATCGGTGAAATTCGCATTTCTCAAGCTTACCGAACAGCTTGTTCTCTCGTAACCGTTGCAACACTCGTTTGACATCCAGAATGTGGGTCTCCATGGACTCAGAATATACCAAGATGTCATCCAAATAGACCACCACACACTGCTGCAACAGGTCACGGAAAACATCGTTGATGAATTCCTGAAAGACTGCGGGCGCATTGCACAGCCCAAAGGGCATAACCAAGGATTCATAATGACCGGTCCTGGTGTTAAACGCGGTCTTCCACTCATCGCCCGCTTTGATCCTTACGAGGTTATATGCCGCCCTCAGGTCGAGTTTGGTAAAGACCGTGGCCCCTTTAAGGCGATCGAACAGCTCGGAAATCAAGGGTATCGGGTAAGCGTTCTTGATCGTGATGCGATTGAGACCCCTGTAATCGATGCAAGGCCTCAACTCACCGCCCTTCTTTTTCACAAAGAAAAATCCAGCCCCTGCCGGGGACGAGGATTTGCGAATGTGTCCGCGTGAAAGCGCCTCCCTCACGTACTCCTCCATGGCCTCATTCTCGGCTACCGACAGTGGATAGACTTTGCCACGAGGAGGAACGGCACCAGATTGTAACTCGATGGCACAATCGTATGGGCGGTGCGGAGGTAGGGCAACCGCGCGCACCTTATCGAATACATCCCGGTACTCCTCGTATTCAGGGGGCAACAGAGAGTCCGAGGAAGTACACAGCAACTTGACAGGCCCATGGATGCAACTAGCCCCACACTGCGGTGACCACGAGAGGATCTCGGCCGATCTCCAATCGAAAATCGGATTATGCTTCTGGAGCCAGGGGTACCCCAAGACCACCGAGTAGTGTGGAGACGAAATAACCTGGAAGCAGACCGACTCTCTGTGGACGGCACCAATGGCTAACCCCACTGGAAGGGTCTCATGAGTCACGTGTGGCGGCAGAAGGGGTCTGCCGTCTATCGCCTCAAGAGCCAGAGGAGAACCTCGAGCCTGCAGAGGAATGGAATTGGCGGCAGCGAACACACTATCAATGAACAAACCACCAGCACCAGAGTCCACCAACGCCTGGGTCGTCACCGAGCCCCCGACCCAGGAGAGGACAACAGTGATCAGTGGTTTGTCAACACGGGAAACCGGGGACGAGGAGACTCCACCCAAGATCTGCCCCCGACAGGATCTCAGGTGCGAGCGTTTCCCGGACGGTTCGGACATGCCAACCGAAAATGCCCACCGAGACCACAGTACATGCATCGGCCCTCGCGTCTCCGGAGTACCCTCTCCCCCTCGGACAGGCGAGCAAACCCCAGCTGCATGGGTTCACCCCCAGACAAGTCATCCCCAGGAGGCGTGGGAGGAGAGGGAGGCACGGGTGGGACAACAAAGGTAGGCGCCAATCTGTTAGGAGGCCTCCGCAGACTCTCCTTAAAGGAAGGTCTCTCCCTGAGTCTGGTGTCAATCAAAATCAGGAAAGAAATAAGAGACTCGAGCTCCACTGGTAGGTCCTTAGCTGCAACCTCATCCTTCAAGGCATCCGAGAGACCATGAGAGAAAGCAGCGACCAGAGCCTCATTATTCCAGCCCACCTCTGCTGCCAGGGTACGAAACTCAATGGCGTATTCAGCTACGGATCGTGAACCCTGTCTGATGGACATAAGGAGCTTCGCAGCAGAGGCAGCACGAGCCGGCACATCGAATACCTTCCGAAGAGAAGCAACAAAACCGGAAAACTCGGCAACCACTGGATTGTTGTTCTCCCATAAAGGGCTGGCCCAGGCCAAGGCCTTGTCCGAGAGCAGCGAGATTAAGAAGCCCACCTTTGATCTCTCAGTAGGAAAGGCATGTGGCAGCAGCTCGAAATAAATGCCCACCTGGTTAAGGAAACCTCGGCACTGAGTTGGCTCTCCCCCAAAGCGCTGTGGAAGGGGGGCAGAACCGGACATACCCCGAAACACCGCAGGCGCAACAACAGGTGTCGGGGTAGACTCTGGCGCAACAACCGGAGCGGCAGTAGGAGCGGGCCCAGGAGCGACAACCGACCCATCGGCAACGGGAGCGAAATGAGCCGTGCGTTCAAGCAGGGTTTGCAACGCCACGGCGAACTGACCCAACAGGTGATCCTGCTGATCAAGTCTGGCAACCAGCGTGGGTAGCGAGGATGGCCCTGTACCGTCAGAATTCATGGCTTGGTCCTAATGTCACGGAACCATGAACCAGACGTACAACAACAGATAAGTGAAAATAAGAAAGCTTTATTGAAAAACAAGCTATAAAGCAAAAGTCCAAACGGATGGCGAAACCGATGCAGAGTCTTTGCGAAGCCAGGGGTCAGGAACCAGCAGGGTAGTCAGACGAAGCCAGGATCAGGAACCAGCAGGGTAGTCAGACGAAGCCAGGATCGGGAACCAGCAGGGTAGTCAGACGAAGCCAGGAACAGGAACCAGAAGCAGCAGCAGTCTTAGAAGCATGTGAACACAGGAGGACCAAGCAGGGAACTGAAGCCACAGACCTCCTATATATATGAGCTAGGCATCCAGCTCCTCCCAGTGGGAAGGAGGAGCCGCAGGGTGGGAGGCTACAAGAAACCCAGAAACCAAGATGGCCGCCAGCACATGTCAAACGAAGGAGAACAGCAAGAAGGTAAGACCATGACACCGACGTCCTCTAGTGGGCGCTGTGCTCACTGCTCGGCACTGTGGAGCTCGAATGACATTTGCCATTGAACACCAGAATTGACAGGTCTGCCACTGGTGCCCTGTGCTTTTCACAGATGAGAGGAGGTTCACTCTGAGCACATGTGACAGACATGAAAGGGTCTGGAGAAGCCATGGAGAACGTTATTCTGCCTGTAACATCATTCAGCATGACTGGTTTGGTGGTGGGTCGGTGATGGTCTGGGGAGGCATATTCATGAAGGGGCACACAGACCTCTACAGGCTAGACAATGGCACCCGTTACCCTCCATTATGGACTTTGTAGGCTCCCACAGGAACACAACCTACCTAAAACATGCAAAACTGTCTCTCTTATTTGAGATGAAGTATGAAGATTACTGCCTTATATGGGCCACATATATACTGTATGTTTGTTGGTCAGCCCAATTTACAGCCATCTCCATGAATAGTGGATAACCATTACATCCATAGTACCCCTTATATTCTATTTAGGGGGTACCTCCTCTACCTGTATGTTGCCTCCACACTCGCTTAGAGATGCTATTGCATCTGAGACTGCATTCTTGTGATTGAGACATATTTACCATTTTTTGTAAGAATTATTTGTGACCTTCACATTCTCCTGAAGATGCAGGAAACCACGACACATGTAGAGAGTACAAGCACAAGGACCATGGCATTTCCATCCTGGTCAGCATTTTGGATGCTTAGGACTGATGTTGTATAGTATACAGTGCAGTGGCGGCTAGTGCTAAACTTTTTTGGGGGGTGGCAAACAACCCCCCCTCCAGGTCCGCACTCACCCCTCTATGCCCCCCCCCCCACTCACCCCTCAACGATCCCCCGCACTCAGCCCCTCCATGGCTTCCTCGGCTTCTCCTTCTGGCCAACCCGATCCGCCTCCTGTCCTGATTGGCCGGGAGGAGAAGCCAGAAGACTATAGACCATTGATTCGCTAGTGTCACAAGTCGGTGGGTTTAGGTGCAGTGCTCTGCGCCCCAAGCCTAACCTTTTCCAAACCAGTTAGAGCCTCCGGCTTTAATCAGGTGGCTTGAAAAAAGAAAATACAAATGTACGAGTCCGGCGCCCTGCATGCATCCCCGCATGCAAACTAGAGGGGCGGCGCCCCCTATGGACTAGCCGCTCCTGATACAGTCGGGGTTCTTCCTTTCCTTGTGATTCTGGAACACACCTTCTGGTGATCCTGGAACACACCTTCTGGTGATCCTGGAATTCGCCTTCTGTTGATGATGGAACACACCTTCTGATCCTGGAATACACCTTCTGGTGATGATGGAACACACACCTTCTCTACCTGCAATACACCTTCTGTTGATGATAGAACACACCTTCTCTACCTGCAATACACCTTCTGTTGATGATAGAACACACCTTCTGATCCTGGAATACGCCTTCTGGTGATGATGGGATGGAACACACCTTCTGTACCTGCAATACACTTTCTGTTGATGATGGTGATCCTGGAACACACCTTTTGGTGATCCTGGAACACACCTTCTAGTGATCCTGGAACACACCTTTTGGTGATCCTGGAACACACCTTTTGGTGATCCTGGAACACACCTTTTGGTGATCCTGGAACACACCTTCTGGTGATCCTGGAACACACCTTTTGGTGATTCTGGAACACACATTCTGGTGATCCTGGAATACGCCTTCTTTTGATGATAGAACACACCTTCTGTACCTGCAATACACCTTCTGTTGATGATAGAACACACCTTCCGATCCTGGAATACACCTTCTGGTGATGATGGAACACACACTGCAAACTTCTTGCTGCCTCCCACATACAGCAACCCAGATAGCAAATAAACACTGCTCATGGCTACAAGGTAGATTCAAATCCACCTTAGAAGTTTAAATGAGATTGCCAGAGTTGGAAGGAAGTTTAACCACCATGGACGTAACTTTTAGGGGTCATAATGGTGACCCTGCCAATGCGGCCTCCCTCTCAGGCGTTCACATCGGGTTTTACATGGGGTGGTGTTCAGCTTGGCCCAGAAGCTCTGCCAGCATGCCAGCTGGTTCTTGCTGCAATGGTTCCCCTTCTTCAGAGCCACTATCTGCCTGTGGTAGGTGGTACCTGAACCTAATCCCAGTCTATGCTGCACCAACAAACAACTGCTCACTGCCCCCACCTATGGCCTTCCCAGCAAGGAGCACATGGAAGGGCAACACATGCAAAATAAAACCATATTATCCAGTCTAACACTTTGTGTTAAAAACAGGGGTTTAATTAGCACACAATTTGGCAATTAATGTGTAAGCTGCAGAGCTGCTCCAAGGCACCCCAATATTTCTGAAGTCTTAGCTCTTGTAGGTTTATGAGAGCCTCCATAGTAGAAGCACATGCATTATCATGGATAGATAGAGGGCAGATGAGCCTAGAGGTAGCCCACCCCTCTTTACAGGCACACCCAGTTTTTAACATAAACTGTTAGGATAATTTGGTTGGTAGCAGACTGGTTGGTGAGTTGAGCTGGGAATTTTCTTTGGTTTTGTTTCTCTATGCTGCACCAGGCCAGGTGGGGAGGAAGGCTGCACAGGGATGGGTAGCTTGAGGAGGAGGTTTGCGATGGCTCAACAACAGAGGACTGCTTCGTGGATGGAAGTCTATGAGGGACAGGTCCCAGGGGAGGAACTACTCAACGGGGATGGGGCACAATTGTGGCTGGAGCAGAGCTGAGATACAGCTACAGGGGACTCAACATGTACACCTACAAGTAGGGTGACTACAAGGACATCAACCAGACATGCATAAATATCCCTGGGCCAATCCTGTTGCCTGCTTTCCAATTATATAGAGATAATATGAGTCAGTGGCGGAACTACCAGGGTTATTCAAAGGTCCCACTTGTGGCCGGGCCCTGGCATTCCGCCACCATGGGGGGGGGGCCAAGAATGTGGGAAGGGGGCCTGCTGCAGAACATAAGAAAGGGTCCCACTGCGGGATCGTAATAAAGGGCCCCGCAACAAGAGTAAAAGGGACCCGGGATCAGAGGGAAGGACCCTGGGAGCAATGGAAAGGGACCCGGGACCAATTAAAAGGGCCCGGGACCAGTGGGTCAGGGGGATACTTCATGGTTTCTTTCACTGGGGTCCTGAAGATTCTTGGTATGCCTCTGTAATACACTCCTAGTACTGTCCCATAAGGTGGCCTGCGTGTGCTGAGGATGGAGAAAACTGTAGACAACCTAAATTAAGATAAATTTAGTACATTTCTGATTTTAAAACAGCTCCAGTGTTTGCTGGAGAGTATTAGCAGCTCATTGAATGGTTTCACTTGAAACCAAAAAAAAAAGTAATTTTTTTTCATCATGAAAAAATGGGCCCTTTAAGGCCATTGGGAGGAAGTGACGTATGACATCGCTCTGGTCCTCCAAGGCCATAGAGTGGAGTGGGGGCCAACTTGCCCTCATTCCACTTTCTGCCTAGGAGGGGAAAGGACCGGATTATTTTCCCTGCTACCAACAGCTCCGGTAAGCGGGGAAAATGACCGGGAAGTGATGGGGGGGATGGAAGGGATTTAGCAAATTAACATGGATCCCACAGTAGCAATAGTTACAATAATTTGATAATTCTCTCCAGCGTTCTCTAAAATTGTTACAATGTATCTCTTTTTACTATGAAGTATTTATTACCTTTTCAGCTCCATCTAGTGGTCAGCACAGAACTGGTGGAAATCAGTGGGACCCAGGTACCCCCGTCTATTGTACAGAGAAGTCTGGCAAGAATTAAGGCCAAAAATCCATACCTCCAACATGGAAGCAAGGCTAAGCGACTCCACTATGCATGAAAACATAGGAACTAGGGTGCAGAAAGGTGCAGCAGGTGCTCTGGACTAATGAGTCACAATGTGAAATATTTGGCTGTAGCAGGAGGCAGACTGTTGGGGGAAGGGCTGGAAAGCGGTACAATAATGAGTGTCTGTAGCCAACTGTGAAGTATGGTGGAGGTTCCTTGCAAGTTTGGGGCTGCATTTCTGCAAATAGATTTTGAGATTTGGTCAGGATCAATGATGTCCTCAATGCTGAAAAATCAAAACAAATACTTCTTCTTCATGTCATACCATCAAGGGAGGCGTGTGATTGGCCCTAAATTTATTCTGCAGCAGGACAACCACCCCAAACATCCAGCCAATGTCATTAGGAACTATCTTCAGCGTTAAGAAGAATAAAGAGTCCTTGAAGTCATGGTTTGGCCCCCACAGAGCCCTGATCTCACCATCGTAGAATCTGTCTGGAAGGACATGAAGAGCTAGAAGGATTGGAGGCAGCCGACAACCACAGAATATCTGTGCTTAGTTCTCCAAGATGAGCATAGAACAACCAACCTGCTGAGTTCCTTCACCAACTGTGTGCAAGTCTACCTAGAAGAAGGCAGGGGGGAGGGGGACAATATTGATTGGGTTTTAATTTCTCCTGGACTCATTTACTTTCCATGTTGTTATTTGATAAAAATAAACCTTTTAATACTTTGATTTCTGAAAGCTTTCTTCATTTACAAGTTTTATTGGTTGAACCAGATAAGTATATGTAACTATGTAACAACATTTTTCCACATCTGCCTAAAAATTTTGCACAGTAGTGTATATCAGAATGTAATCAATTTCATATACACTATATTACCAAAAGTATTGGGACGCCTGCCTTTACACACACATGAACTTTAAAGGCATCCCAGTCTTAGTCCGTAGGGTTCAATATTGAGTTGGCCCACCCTTTGTAGCTTTAACAGCTTCAACTCTTCTGGGAAGGCTGTCCACAAGGTTTAGGAGTGTCTATGGGAATGTTTCACCATTCTTCCAGAAGAGCATTTGTGAGGTTAGGCACTGATGTGGGCGAGAAGGCCTGGCTCGCAGTCTCCACTCAAATTCATCCCAATGGTGTTCTTTTGGGTTGAGATCAGGACTCTGTGCAGCTCAGTCAAGTTCCTCCAACCCAAACTCACTGAAAACAACCCCACACCATAACCCCCCTCCACCAAATGATTTGGACCAGTGCACAAAGCAGAGTATATAAAGACATGCATGAGTAACAGCTGCTGCTGGTACCATGTGATAGCAGGCCAGTCAAGTTCCTCCACCCCAAACTCGCTCATCCATGTCTTTATGGACCTTGCTTTGTGCACTGGTCCAAATCATTTGGTGGAGGGGGAAATTATGGTGTGGGGGTGCTTTTTAGGGGCATTTATGGACCTTGCTTTGTGCACTGGTGTGCAGTCATGTTGGAACAGGAAGGGGCCATCCCCAAACTCCTCCCACAAAGTTGGGAGCATGAAATTGTCCAAAATGTTTTGGTATGCTGATGCCTTAAGATTTATCTTCACTAAAACTAAGGGGCCGAACCCAACCCCTGAAAAACAACCCCACACCATAATCCCCCCCCCTCCACCAATTTATTTGGACCATAAAGACATGGATGAGTGAGTTTGAGGTGGAGGATTTTGACTGGCCTGCACAGAGTCCTGACCTGAACCCTGATAGAAAACCTTTTGGATGAATTAGAGCAGAGACTGTAAGCCAGGCCTTCTCGTCCAACCTCAGTGCCTGACCTCACAAATGCGCTCCTGGAAGAAGCTGTGAAAATGTGGAATAGACTCCCTCCAGAGGTGGTTCTGGCAAGCTTAGTAGATTGCTTTAAAAAAAGGCCTGGATTCTTTCCTGGGTGGGCATATTATAACAGGGTAATAATATTTATATGTAAAGTTGATCCAGGGAATATCCGATTGCCTCTCGGGGGATCAGGAAGGAATTTTTTTCCACTGCTGTAGTAAATTGGATCATGCTTTGCTGGAGTTTTTCGTCTTCCTCTGGATCAACGGCGGGTATAGGATTGTGTATATGGGATTGTATGGTTGGGTTTTCTTTACTGTTGTTTGTTTTTTATTGGTTGAGTCAGATGGACTTTTTTCAACCTATCTAACTATTTAACCATGGAAGAATGGTGAAATATATTCCCATAGACACTCCTAAACCTTGTGGACGGCCTTCCTAGAAGAGTTGAAGCTGTTATAGCTGCAAAGGGTGGGCCAACTCAGTATTGAACCCTACGGACTAAGACTGGGATGCCATTAAAAAATGGTCAAACATTCCCATAGACACACCTAAACCTTGTGAACGGCCTTCCCAGAAGAGTTGAAGCTGTTATAGCTGCAAAGGGTGGGCCAACCAAATATTGAACCCTACGGACTAAGACTGGGATGCCATTAAAGAATGGTCAAACATTCCCATAGAAACACTCCTAAACCTTGTGGACAGCCTTTCCAGAAGAGTTGGAGCTGTTATAGCTGCAAAGAGAGGACCAACTCAATATTGAACCCTACAGACTAAGACTGGGATGCCATTAAAGAATGGTGAAACATTCCCATAGACACTCCTAAACCTTGTGGACAGCCTTCCCAGAAGAGTTGAAGCTGTTATAGCTGCAAAGGGTGGACCAACTCAATATTGAACCCTACGGGACTAAGACTGGGGTGCCATTAAAGCTCATGTGTGTATAAAGGCAGGCATCCCCAGGGGAGGACTGGGCCAGGGGGCAGGGGGGAAATTGCCCCCTGGGCCGCGCTGATGCCCTGTAAAAAGGCTGCATCACTCCTGCCACAGACATGCCTAAAGGATTCCTGGTGAAGAGAAGTAAAAAGTCCCCCCCCACTGACCTTCTGAGTGCGGGTTGAAGACAAGGACAGAGCGCGACTCTAGCCCCCCAACCCCCTGGCATAGATGGTGTAAACCGTCTGAGCAGAGGCCGGTTCCATGCCCCACTGGAGACTCTCCTCTCCCGTCCAGCCCCAACTGAGCTGTCCAAGCTCCCCCCCAACCGCCCCCTGCTGGCCAGGTTGGGAACCCGGATTCAGTCGGTGAGTAGCGAGTACCTGGAGCCTGGCTTCAGCCTGGAATAGGGGTAAGGAGGAGGACGGGGGGCTGAGTCGCTGCACCATGGGCCTCTGGTTTGTACTTGCCCCCTGGGCCGAAAGTTGCCAGTCTGCCCCTGGGCGTCCCAATAGTTTTGGTGTGTATTGCTGTTTTCTGGCTGGAGCCCCAACCTAGTTTTTTTTTTTTTTTTGTATGATATAAACAGCACTCAGCTATTCTTTTCTTACCATTTAATTATAAAATATACAGAACCAAACAATCTGAGCGATACATATATCTGTAATCATGCAGTCACCGTCTCATAGACTTACTGATTCTTTATTGACCTCGTAAAAAGCGCACACATAAAAACACCCAGGGCTCCGAGTTCATTTTTACCATTTTAGAATTTTGATACAATGAAAAAAATACTTTCTTTCTTTTTTTTTCTTTTTTTTTTATATGAATATACATATTCTTATTCTGCTGCAAATAAAGAAGCTTACAATAGCTTCATAGTGCGTACATATTGGCATTTTTTACAAGTCGGCTGTATCAGTTGCGTTCATTCTGAGCGTAGGCTGTTGGCGCGAGGGGGGGAGGAGGGAGAATGATACAGCAACTTGGGAGGAACGTAAAGCTGAGATTTTGGATCCACTAAAGAGGAAAAAAATACAATTTGAAAGACTGGAAAGATATTAAATAAAGTATGTACATCACTGAAGCCGGTTTGGCGGACACAGAGTAACGATTTTGTAAAAGAAAAAATAAAATTTGCACTTAGGACACGCGGTCTGAGGTTGTGCTCCGAGGTTTCGAGAGGTCACCTCTCTGCAATGACTCTTAAACTTAAAGGACCCAGGGATCGGGATACAGAAACATTAGTAGAAAGTATCTGTCCCAGATGGCTGTGGTTTGCGATGGCCATTTTATTTAGCGGTAACCGCCGTGCAGTCATGACATTTATAAGCAGAGTTTCCTCCTCCGGAGGAGGAACATCAGCCCGAGTGGAAGTAGCTGTGTCCGTTCTGCGCTCTCACGCCAGCTCTTTGCTCCAACGTCTGAGTAAATTCCAGTGCCTCAATGCTTCTTTGGTTCGTGCCATGCTGGCCGGACTGGCTAAGCTTTAGGTTTCCTGTTTTTCCTACAAAAGAATAAATATATATTTTAGTCCTGACTTTATTAACCACTTCAATGCTGGGCACTTTCACCCTCTTCCTGCCCAGGCCAATTTTCAGCTTTCACCACTGTCATACTTTGAATGACAATTGCGCAGTCATGCAACACTGTACCCAAATTACATCTTAATACTTTTTTCACATAAATTTAGCACAGTAAAACTTATTACTGACATGTATTGAGCTTTTAAAATCGATCTGTATTGTGCAAATCAATTAAAAATCTTTTTCTTGTACCTTATATTTGATAAAAAGTGCTCCGGTCACGTGATTTTTGTTCCTCAGCTCCCTCGGTCGTTTACAGCAGCTGGGCGTGCCATTACTCCCCAACTGCTGGGCGTGCCATTACTCCCCAGCTGCTGGGCTTGCCATTACTCCCCAGCTGCTGGGCGTGCCATTACTCCCCAACTGCTGGACGTGTCATTACTCCCCAGCTTCTGGGCGTGCCATTACTCCCGAACTGCTGGACGTGTCATTACTCCCCAGCTTCTGGGCGTGCCATTACTCCCCAGCTGCTGGGCATGCCATTACTCCCCAGCTGCTGGGCGTGCCATTACTCCCCAGCTTCTGGGCGTGCCATTACTCCCCAACTGCTGGGCGTGCCATTACTCCCCAGCTGCTGGTCGTGCCATTACTCCCCAACTGCTGGGCGTGCCATTACTCCCCAGCTGCTGGGCGTGCCATTACTCCCCAACTGCTAGGCGTGCCATTACTCCCCAGCTGCTGGGCGTGCCATTACTCCTCAGCTGCTGGGCGTGCCATTACTCCCCAACTGCTAGGCATGCCATTACTCCCCAACTGCTAGGCGTGCCATTACTCCCCAACTGCTAGGCGTGCCATTACTCCCCAGCTGCTGGGCGTGCCATTACTCCCCAGCTGCTGGGCGTGCCATTACTCCCCAGCTGCTGGGCGTGCCATTACTCCCCAGCTTCTGGGCGTGCCATTATTCCCCAGCTTCTGGGCGTCCCATTACTCCCCAACTGCTGGGCGTGCCATTACTCCTCAGCAGCTGGGCGTGCCATTACTCCCCAACTGCTAGGCGTGCCATTACTCCCCAGCTGCTGGGCGTGCCATTACTCTCCAGCTGCTGGGCGTGCCATTATCCCCCAGCTGCTGGGCGTGCCATTACTCCCCAGCTGCTGGGCGTGCCATTACTCCACAGCTGCTGGGCGAGCCATTACTCCCCAACTGCTGGGCGTGCCATTACTCCCCAGCTGCTGGGCTTGCCATTACTCCCCACCAGCTGTGCGTGCCATTACTCCCCAACAGCTGGGCGTGCCATTACTCCCCAGCTGCTGGGCGTGCCATTACTCCCCAGCTGCTGGGCGTGCCATTACTCCCCAGCTGCTGGGCGTGCCATTACTTCCCAGCTGCTGGGCGTGCCATTACTTCCCAGCTGCTGGGCGTGCCATTACTCCCCAGCTGCTGGGCGTGCCATTACTCCCCAGCAGCTGGGCGTGCCATTACTCCCCAACTGCTGGGCGTGCCATTACTCCCCAACTGCTGGGCTTGTTCCAACATGAATAATTAATTTACAGAAGTGACATCGTAGCGGCCTAATGTAATTTCCGGCTTATGGGCACATACAGTAAACAGTAACAGTACAGTAACAGGAAATGACGCTGCATGCCTGCTGTATGACGGCGTCATTTCCATGGGAATGTAGACGCCGCCCCCAGCTCCAGCGTGCATAGAGCAGATAGTGAGTTTTATTTCAGGTGTTATCAGGAAACATGCATCTGTAATCTGTGAAGATGAGTGCATATTGAGTGATATTTCAGGTGTTCTCTGGGAGCATGCCATCTGCTTGTCTGCTCTCTCTCTCTCCCTCCCTCTCTCTCAGGAAGCTGTTAGCCAAAATGAGGCTTTGAAGACAGGAGGATATCGTTCTCTGTCTGACTAAGCAGAGGAGGGATGGGGGTGGGGCTGGGCGGGGCTGGGCAGGACAGGGGCGGTTGTAATGAATAGTAGGCATGCCTGTGCAAGACAGACCGACAACCAGTGCCTGCCCTACCACAGGTCCCATTAGGTCCATTGGACCCAGGCAGAACTTTGAGAGGGGCAGCAAATTGACGCCCAAGATTTTTTTTCCAGCAATTTGTGTGTCATCAGTTTACGGCGCGTTACGGGCGGCAATTCCCCATCTCATACTGCCGCCTGCAGTGCAAATGAGTATGAGAAGGCGAAGCGTCTCCCCTGGGGAACGTCCTTCACATGATTGTGGTGTGCGCAATGATGTCAGACATTCAGACAAACAAAATGATACTGGAGTTTGTGGTTTGGAATTGATAAAGGTATGTCATTTGATTTTCCATATAGACAAGGAGCTGTTGCATGTAAATCAGACTTCCTGATACATTTAATATTAATTTTATTTATCATGATATAAACAAATAGATGTGGGGGCCTTTTCGTGGGTGTTTTTTTTTTTTTGGGGGGGGGGGCAGCATTTCATTCTTGGACCCAGGCAACACAATGTCTTGGGCCACCCCTGCCGGCAACATTTTCAGGAAGTAAAAGGCAGCATGCAGAATTCAGATAACAGGAAATAGAGTTGTTGGTGAAGAACAGAAAGTTGTTGGTGAAGAACAGAAAGAAGCCGAATGTCTGTCTAGTTTACATAAGACTTTCTAAGCTACACAAGCAGCTAGCCAAAAAATGAATAATATCAAAGATAAAGATATTTCACATACTATTAATAGGAAAAATTTCATTTTTGACTGATATTCCCCTTTTTAATCACCACTGGCTTTTTTTCCTCTAAATAAACAAAAAAAGACCGAAAATTTTGAAAACAAAACACATTTTTGTTCATTTCTGTTATAAAGTTTTGCAAATAAATCTTTCTTCATGCATTTAGGTCAAACTGTATTCTGCTCAATTTCTTTGGTGAAAATAACCCAAATCAGTGTATATTATTTAGTCTGTAGGACAAAATATGGGATATATATCCCCTGAGAGGGGACATGATAGCAATTTATAAATATCTCAATGGTGATCTCAGCATAGGAAAAAAAGCTATTCAATCGAAAGGTTTGCATGAGGACTTGAGGGCATACAATGCGATTAGAGGAGAAGCGCTTTAACCTCAGGCAACGCAGGGGGTTCTTTACTGTTAGGGCTACAAGATTGTGGAATTCTCTACCACAAGAGGTGGTTTCTGCGGGAAGTATGGCTACTTTCAAAAGACTCTTGGACTTACATCTCAAGGATCAGAACATTCAGGGGTATGAGAGATGATTACGGCCACACACACCTAAACAGGTTGAACTGGATGGACTATTGTCTTTATTCAACCTCACCTACTATGTAACTATGTAACTATGGAAAATCGATCAGTTCTGATGTACTGACAGGGCCCAAAAATGTCAGAACAGTATGAATATCCCCCAAATGACCCCTTAGAGAGTCCAAGCTATTTAGTAAGAGGCATGGCAAGTATTTTAAAGTTTCTGGAAAATGAAGAAATGTTAAAAAAAATATATTTTTTTCACATACTGTCACCAGTTACACATTTTTGTTACACATTAGGATTGCTTATATCAGTGAATTTCACTGTTATAAGCAACCATTTTTACTGAACGATTCTGATTCTAACATCTAATGTGTATTGGCCACAGCTAATCACAGATAATCACATGGTACAGATGGGCTGTGATTGGCCCAGTTTGTACCATGTGATCACTGTGATCAATCACAGCTAACAACACAATTGTACACAATGAATGGCATGAATGGAAGCTATCCATCGTTTACAATTGTCATGGGATCTGCTGTGATTGGTCACAGCGATCACATGGTACTAGCAGCGGCTGTTACTCATCCATGCCTTTATGGACCTTGCTTTGTGCACTGGTCCAAATCATTTGGCGGAGGAGGGGGGGGGGGGTATGGTGTGGGGGTTGCTTTGAGCGAGTTTGGGGTGGGGGAACTTGACTGGTCTGCACAGAGTCCTGACCTCAACCTGATAGAACACCTTTGGGATGGATTCGAGCAGAGACTGTGAGCCAGGTCTTCTCATCCAACATCAGTGCCTGACCTCACAAATGCGTTTCTGGAAGAATGGTGAAACATTCCCATAGACACTCCTAAACCTTGTGGACAGCCTTCCCAGAATAGTTGAAGCTGTTATAGCTGCAAAGGGTGGGCCAACTCAACATTAAACCCTACGGACTAAGACTGGGATGCCATTAAACTTCATGTGTGTGTAAAGGAGGCGTCTCAATACTTTTGGCAATATAGTGTGTGTTATACGGTCGGCAAGTGGTTAAGGTGAAGGGAGAAAGGAGGCCCTAAGACAACCTTGTCCCTGTGAAGCACCAGAAAAGGTTCCTTACAAGAAAAGGCCACTAACTCATTTTGCAGAGGTGTTGGCAATACAGAAGTCTAAGTGAGTGTAAGTAGTAGGAGGAATCTCTCCGATATGTTCAAAGGATGGGTTTTGACACAGAACCTTTGTCTGACACAGATCAGCCTCTGCTGCAGCCTCTTTTGACTTGCTACAAAGTTACAATTTTGCAGTCTGATCACTGGGGGAGGGGAGATTGAGGAAATGCTCCATCCTGCCTGCAGCAGACTGATGACATCATCTTATCTGATAATGTTGCTAAATATTTCCACTTGTTGGATTTGTACCTAAATTTCAACTTTATACTAAAAAACAAAAACAAAAAAGTAAATAGGTCAAGGCCATAAAACTTACAGGCTGAGCTTCCGGGCCTGAGCTTCTTTACTCCCGTTTGTTTTCTGGTCTGCGTTTGCTGCGACTCGAGAGGAAGTTGTGGCCGTGCCGGAGAAAGCCACTGATCCGCTGGCACTGCTGGTCCTGACTTTAAGTGAATCCTCTGAAAGACACGGCTTCATCTTTTATATGTCCCAAGTATACAGTATATAAATGATCTGACAAAAGTAAGTACACCCCTCACATACCTGTATTTGTAAATATTTTATTCTATCTTTTCATGTGACAACACTGAAGAAATGAAACTTTGCTACAATGTAAAGTAGTGAGTGTACAGCTTGTATAACAGTGTAAATTTACTGTCCCCTCAAATAACTCAACACACAGCCATTAATGTCTAAACCGCTGGCAACAAAAGTGAGTACACCCCTAAGTGACAATCTCCAAATTGGGCCCAATTAGCCATTTTCCCTCCCCCGGTGTCATGTGACTCGTTAGTGTTACAAGGTCTCAGGTGTGAATGGGGGGCAGGTGTGTTATATTTGGTGTTATCGCTCTCACTCTCTCATACTGGTCACTGGAAGTTCAACATGGCACCTCATGGCAAAGAACTCTCTGAGGATCTGAAAAAAAGAATTGTTGCTCTACATAAAGATGGCCTAGGCTATAAGAAGATTGCCAAAATCCTGAAACTGAGCTGCAGCACGGTGGCCAAGACCATACAGTTTTAACAGGACAGGTTCCACTCAGAACAGGCCTCACCATGGTCAACCAAAGAAGTTGAGTGCACGTGCTCAGCGTCATATCCAGAGGTTGTCTTTGGGAAATAGACATATGAGTGCTGCCAGCATTGCTGCAGAGGTTGAAGGGGTGGGGGAGGGGTCAGCCTGTCAGTGCTCAGACCATACGCCGCACACTGCATCAAATTGGTCTGCATGGCTGTCATCCCAGAAGGAAGCCTCTTCTAAAGATGATGCACAAGAAAGCCGCAAACAGTTTGCTGAAGACAAGCAGACTAAGGACATGGATTACTGGAACCATCTCCTGTGGTCTAATGAGACCAAGATAAAGTAATTTGGTTCAGATGGTGCCAAGTGTGTGTGGCGGCAACCAGGTGAGGAGTACAAAGACAAGTGTGTCTTCCTACAGTCAGGCATGGTGGTGGAGTGTCATGGTCTGGGGCTGCATGAGTGCTGCCGGCACTGGGGAGCTACAGTTCATTGAGGGAACCATGAATGCCAACATGTACTGTGACATACTGAAGCAGAGCATGATCCCCTCCCTTCAGAGACTGGGCCGCAGGGAAATATTCCAACATAACGACCCCAAACACCTCCAAGACGACCACTGCCTTGCTAAAGAAGCTGAGGGTAAAGGTGATGGACTGGCCAAGCATGTCTCCAGACCTAAACCCTATTGAGCATCTGTGGGACATCCTCAAATAGAAGGTGGAGGTGCACAAGGTCTCTAACATCCACCAGCTCTGTGATGTCATCATGGAGGAGGGGAAGAGGACTCCAGTGGCAACCTGTGAAGCTCTGGTGAACTCCATGCCCAAGAGGGTTAAGGCAGTGCTGGAAAATAATGGTGGCCACACAAAAAATTGACAATTTGGGCCCAACTTGGACATTGTCACTTAGGGGTGTACTGACTTTTGTTGCCAGCGGTTTAGACATTAATGGCTGTGTGTTGAGTTATTTTGAGGGGACAGTAAATTTACACTGTTATACAAGCTGTACACTCACTACTTTACATTGTAGCAAAGTCTCATTTCTTCAGTGTTGTCACATGGAAAGTTAGAATAAAATATTCACAAAAATGGGAGGGGTGTACTTACTTCTGTGAGATACTGTATTATACATTCATAAGCACATATATATTTATAATATACATAAAAATAAAGAATTTAAAACATTTTAGCCCGATTGAAGTCACACATCTTTTTCATCACATTATAGTTCTGTACCGACACATTATGATTTGAGATGGATTTTTGCTTAAAAAGGTTCTAAAAAACTATCTTCTCTATGCAGTGCTCTGTGACAGCGGAGCTGAGTATCAGCCACACCCCTCAGCACAAAGACCCGTATTGAAGAGAACGGGAGGGGGGTCAGGTCTAATTGCTGAATGCTGATAGCTCTGTGCTGTGGGTCTAATTCAGGTGCCTACTGAGCTGTACTTTCATATTTAGACTGCTGTGGCAGGAGATAACATTCGAAAAATGGAGGATATTAATTTATGTAAAGCTCTAAAGTGGTACGAAAGCTTAATTAAAAAAAAAAAAATAATAAAAAAAATAACAAACATGTAACACTTACCTGCTTTGTGCAGTGGTTTTGCACAGAGAAGCTCTGATCCTCAACTTTTTTCAGGTACCCCGCCGGCGCTCCTGGCTCCTCCCCCTCAAGCAATGCCCCCAGAAAAAGCCACTTGCCCTGGGGGCACGGCTGCATGCTCGCTCCCGAGCTGCTGCTCTATGCATCCATAAGACACAGAGCCATAGCTCGGTGCAGCCCCTCCCCCCCCTCCTTATTGGCCCAATGGCTGTGATTGACAGCAGCAGGAGCCAATGGGCCCCCGCTGCCCTCTCTGCCAATGAGGAGGGAGAGTGCATGGGACAGCTGAGGCTATCGTGAACATCGCTGGATTGGATGGGGCTCTTGCAAGTATTGGGGTGGGGGGGGCTGCACACAGAAGGTTTTTTACCTTCAGCCTTTAGAACCACTTTAAAGCTGAAGTTTATCCCTGCCTATATTTTACCCTGACTGGTTCACGGCTGGTGGGAGGGGCCAGCAGGGGGCTGTACATACCTATCTGAAACCATCACTGCCCCCTGCCTCAGTACTCCTCTCTTCAGTCCTAATGCAAGCAGTGGGCGGGCTCTTGGGAGGAGATATGCAAATATAAAAATGCCCTGATGAGTGGGTGTCAGTCTGGATGTGTGGGCGTTCCTAGGCAGGCTGTATTTGCATGTAGAGTCCCCTCCCCCCCTAGGTAACGCCCACATGTGATGTTGAAGGCTGTACATATAATTTATACATTTTGCTTTCTCTTACCGACAAACGGCAGCAAAACGTTCTTCCCGACTCCAATCACTGAGTTACTTTTGCTATAACAGATAAAAAACAGCATTTAGCATTTTTCCAGCATTTAGGCAAATAAAGGATGACACCAGACAAGCATTTTATCATTATGGATAAAGGGGGAGGGGATGGAAAGGATCGGACTTTCATTTCAGAATATTGCAGTCAGGCTGCACAATATCTTTTAGATTTTTCAACAATTACTGCGGTGGATGGGAAATAATGTAAGCGTATCAAAAGCTGAAACTTTTTTTATTTCATTTTGGGTAGTGAAAGGTTATAATGAGGCGTCCGCAACCCCCGCCCATTTGCACTGGCGCCCATTTCAATTGGCTGAAACTGACAGCGCACTAGTCTATCCATTCCAAAGCCTGCTCCACCCACCTCCCTGACGCATCTGAAAGCCTATCAGCGGCTGTGCAGAAGATGATCTGAGGTTTGATGTGCATGCATTGGGGCTGATCTGAGGTTTGATGTGCATGCATTGGGGCTGATCTGAGGTCTGGAATGCATGCACTGGGGTTGGTCTGATGTTTGATGTGCATGCATTGGGGTTGGTCTGATGTTTGATGTGCATGCATTGGGGCTGATCTGAGGTTTGATGTGCATGCATTGGGGCTGGTCTGATGTTTGATGTGCATGCACTGAGGCTGATCTGAGGTCTGGAATGCATGCACTGGTGCTGATCTGAGGTTTGATGTGCATGCATTGGGGCTGATCTGAGGTTTGATGTGCATGCACTGGGGCTGATCTGAGGTTTGATGTGCATGCACTGAGGCTGATCTAAGTTCTGGAATGCATGCATTGGGGCTGGTCTGAGGTTTGATGTGCTTACATTAGGACTGGTCTGAGGTTTGATGTGCATGTATTGGGGCTGATCTGAGTTTTGATGTGCATGCACTGAAGCTGATCTGAGGTCTGGAATGCATGCACTGGGGCTGGTCTGAGGTTTGATGTGCATACATTGGGGCTGATCTGAGGTTTGATGTGCATGCACTGGGGCTGATCTGAGAATTGATGTGCATGTACTGGGGCTGATCTGAGGTTTGATGTGCATGCATTTGGGCTGGTCTGAGGTTTGATGTTCATGCATTGGGGCTGAGCTGAGGTTTGATGTGCATGCACTGGGGCTGATCTAAGGTTTGATGTGCATGCACTGAGGCTGATCTGAGGTTTGATGTGCATGCACTGGGGCTGATCTAAGGTTTGATGTGCATGCATTGGGGCTGGTCTGAGGTTTGATGTGCATGCATTGGGGCTGGTCTGAGGTTTGATGTGCATGCACTGGGGCTGATCTGAGGTTTGGTGTGCATGCATTGGGGCTGGTCTGAGGTTTGATGTGCATGCACTGGGGCTGATCTGAGGTTTGATGTGCATGCATTGGGGCTGGTCTGAGGTTTGATGTGCATGCACTGGGGCTGATCTGAGGTTTGATGTGCATGCACTGGGGCTGGTCTGAGGTTTGATGTGCATGCACTGGGGCTGATCTGAGGTTTGATGTCCATGCATTGGGGCAGGTCTGAGGTTTGATGTGCATGCATCGGGGCTGATCTGAGGTCTGGAATGCATGCATTGGGGCTGATCTGAGGTCTGGAATGCATGCATTGGGGCTGGTCTGAGGTTTGATGTGCATGCACTGGGGCTGATCTGAGGTCTGGAATGCATGCATTGGGGCAGGACCAGTTAATCAATGTTTGCAGCCATAGTTCTGCTCATCTCCAGGTAAAGTCAGGAATTATTTTATAGTCATCAGATGAACAACCACAATTCTTCTAATGCTTGTGAACATTAATGTGGGCGAGGTTGCTGGACCCGGGGTGACACGCCCATTCAGTTCGGTTGTCTGACTGCCCAATACCAGGTGAGCATCTAACTACAGTTCATGAAAAATTAACCCCCAAAATGATCCCCCACCCAGATTCCTCCTTCACAATAAATCTAAGCCCTGATGGGGGGGGGGGGGGTGTTGTGCATAGCCCCATAAATGTGTTGGCTGCCAATTTTAGATTTTTATTGTGACAAATAAAGATTTATATCAGAACCGATCCCTACACCTTACTACCCTCCTCCTTTAATTCCATACAAGCTTGTCCTCCCATGGACTACACACGTGTCGTTTGTTTCATTCCGAATTTTAATTCGGACACATTTTTCAATATTCGGAAGTTCGATTTGTATCCAAATTTTCAAACTACAATAGTAACAAATTTAAACAAATCTGAAATAACAAAATTAAATTCGGCCGAAATACGAATCCAATTCGAAAACTAAATCAAATTTGAAATTGAATTTGAAAACAAAAATATAATATAAAATAATGCAATAGAATAGAATATAAAATACAAGCATAAAATAGAATATTAAAAAAATAGAATAGAATATAAAAGAATAGACTAGAAAAGAAAAAAACAATAGAATAGAATATAACAGTCTTTCGAAATTCAATTTTTGAATAGAGGATTTGAATAGAATAGGTAAGAATAGAAAATAATAGAATAGAAATGAATTGGAAATAAAAGAACAGAATAGGAAAAAAAATAGAATTGAATAAAATAGAATAGCAAATAAAATAATTAAATAGGATAGTGAAGAAAAACAATAAAATAGAATAGAAAAGAATAGAAAAGTAAAGTACAATAGAATAGAATATAACCCTCCTCCGAAATTTGACCTGGTGGGGTATATATTCAGTGTGTGTTTGTTCAATAAATATTCCAGATCTTATACAAGCTATTCTCGGCTAGTTTTGTATAGAGGGGCGGCTGTAATATTTGATATCTATGTTGAAGACTGAAGGAAGTGGTATTCTGACGGAAGCCCACAAGCACTTTGTGAGTCCCGGTTCCTTTACATAACTCAAGTACTGAAGCCAGAGTTTGACAGCCAGGCGATCGGTATTGGGGGGGGCGTGTCTCTCTCACGTACTTGGTCTTGTCGAGGGAGCTGTGTTTCGGGTGCATGACGTGGCTGCTGAATGACTGGCTCCGGATGAGTTTGCTCTTCTTGCTTTCTCTGCTGACAACTGCAAACAAGCAGACATGAGAGTGTGAGGCTTCGTTCTACATTGTGATGTCATCGCAGTGATGTCATAGGTCATGTGACACCTCTCACCTGTCTGTGTGCCTGAGGAGGTCCCAGAGATTACGGTCGGGAGACTTTTCGGCAAAGCCGATCCCGTTTTACTGTCTCTACCTAAAACAAAGCAGAGAGTCAGGAAGAGCCGGCGCGGTAATTGGGGCGTCGCTAAATGAACCGCCTTCAGTCACTTACGCTTCCTGTCATATGTCTTCTCATTGCTGGACCGCGCCTCGCTTTGCTGTTTTTCCTTTTCTATTTGTTCCTGAAAAACAAAGAAAAACTCAGTTTTTTTTTCTTTGATACTTTTATTTTATCAAACATATAAATCTGAGGTTTGATCTGCTTATGTTTTGCCTTTCCTGGTTCCTCCCCTCCCCCATCATCAACATAATGACCTTTTTTTAAATAAAACCTTCCTGTTTTTATTAAAAACATTATTTTAGGCCAAGTGACCCAGATTGACCTGACTGCTCCCTAGCTTGTCGCCTGCCTCGCCACCTGCCTGGACCTGACCACACTCTTAATTGCAACCTGTCTCGATCACTGCCTGGACCTGACTACTGTCTTTACTGCCACCTGCCTCTTCCCCAGTCTTGATCTGATTACCATCTTGACTGTCACTTGCCTAGACCCCTGCCTGGACCCAACTATTCTCCTTATCGCTACCTGCCCTTGACCCCTACCTGAACCTCACTGCCATCTGGTTGTTGCTTGCCCTGACCCCTCCCTGGACCTGACCACACTCTTAATTTCAACCTGTCTCAATTTCTACCTTTACTTGACTACTCTCTTGTTTGCTGCCTGCATCGACCCCTGCCTGGACCTGACTACTGTCTTGACTGCCACCTGCCTCTTCCCCAGTCTTGATCTGATTACCATCTTGACTGTCACTTGCCTAGACCCCTGCCTGGACCCAACTATTCTCCTTATCGCTACCTGCCCTTGACCCCTACCTGAACCTCACTGCCATCTGGTTGTTGCTTGCCTTGACCCCTCCCTGGACCTGACCACACTCTTAATTTCAACCTGTCTCGATCTCTACCTTTACTTGACTACTCTCTTGTTTGCTGCCTGCCTCGACCCCCGCCTGGACCTGACTACTGTCTTGACTGCCACCTGCCTCTTCCCCAGTCTTGACCTGATTACTATCTTGACTGTCACTTGCCTAGACCCCTGCCTGGACCCAACTATTCTCCTTATCGCCACCTGCCCTTAACCCCTACCTGAACCTCACTGCCATCTGGTTGTTGCTTGCCTTGACCCCCTGCCTGGACCTGACCACACGCTTAATTTAAACCTGTCTCGATCTCTACCTGTACTTGACTACTCTCTTGTTTGCTGCCTGCCTCGACCCCTGCCTGGACCTGACTACTGTCTTGACTGCCACCTGCCTCTATCCCAGCCTTGGCCTGATTACTGTCTTGATTGCCACTTGCCTGGACCCCTGCCTAGATCCAACTATTCTCCTTATCACCACCTACCCTTGACCCCTACCTGAACCTCACTGCCATCTGGTTTGATGCTTGCCTTGACCCCCTGCCTGGACCTGACCACACTCCAAATTGCAACCTGTCTCGATCTCTACCTGGACCTGACTTCTTTCTTGTTTGCTGCCTGCCTTGACTCCTGCCTGGACCTGACTACTCTCTTGACTGCCACCTGCCTTGACCCCTGCCTGGACCTGACTACTCTCTTGATTGCCACCTGCCCTTGACCCCTTTCTGAAGCTCACTGCCCTCTGTTTTGTTGCTTGCCTTGACCCAACTATTCTCTTGAATTCCACCTGCCCACCCCCTGCCTGGGCCTGACTAACTTCTTTGATGCTGCCTCGACCCATGCCTAGAAAAGGCTATTCTCTTAATTGCCACCTGCTTCTCCCCCTGCCTGCACCTGACTATCATCTGTTTTCTGGTTGCCTTCACCCCTGGCTGGACCTAACTATTCTCCTGATTGACACCTGCCTCGTCCCCTGGATCTGACTAATTTCTCAATCGCCTCCTGCCTCGACCCCCTGCCTAGACTTGACTATTCTGTTGCTGATCCCCAGTGATTAGTCTCCACACCTTAACCATCCTGTCCTCATTTACTCCTAGGCGGGTATATCCTGAGTGCCATGACCTTGTACAAGCCCTCAGCAAAGAGCTCAGGGAGCCATTGGGGCTCCAGATCCATCTCTGCCATCAGGAGCTCTGGTGAAGACCAGTTGGTGCTCTTTGGGTGCGTCTGTGGGGGCCTACAAGGTTCCCTAAAACATAGCAAAACTTAACATTTTACGTCTCGTTGTACTTTATGTGTACCATTTCCAGCAGTAGGTGCTCCTCTCTTTCCTTCTCCTGGTCCAGTAAGTCTTTTTCAAAGAAGCGTTTCTGAAACTGGAACAAATACAATATAAAAACAATTATAAATAAATGCGGTAACGTCAGGCTTGTAACTTAACAGAGTTCATTTAAAACATGCCTGAAGTTCCACCAGGCAAAGGTCATAGATATAGTGCAGCTCCGGGGGCTTGCAGGTCATGTCTATGAGGTGGTATGCAAAGTGCATTCCACCATGATGGCTAGCTACACTGGCCAACAGTAGGCCAAGGAGGTTGGAGGGGAGGAGCCAGGGCTCAGTCTGGAGAGTGAGTTGGAATTTGCATTTCAGAGTGCCCCCCGATTTTGGGATCCCGATGCGATCCCCTTGGGACCTTACCGCCTCATAAGAGTGCTCAGGACATTCGTAATGACCTTGTTGGTCAGCTGGAGATCAATAAGATCAGTCAGAACCACTCTACCTAACCGAAATGATGGAATCTGACTGATGGCCACGACAACACAGACACTTTCTACCCTCCAGGTTCCATAAATAATTCCCGGGATATCACCAGAACAATGAAGAGGTCCTTACAGCATCCATGGAGATCTCCATCCGGTCCAGCTCCAGCACAGTCTACAAATAGAAAGAAAGATACTTTTGTTAAACTTCAACTGTTTTTCTCTATTTTTTTAAATGACCTCTTAAGAAGACCTCCCCACCTCTATAAAACCAATAATAAAATGCCAATAATATATAACGGGGGGGGGGAAATAAACAAGTGCACTTATCTATGTCCATGTGACTTTATCTTCATTTTGTAGCAGTTTTTGATCTGCTTTTGGGCTGTCTGGGCCCTGTGCCGGCATTTCAAAAAAGTATCTCACTATTCTGTCATAGTGCCCAAAATGAACCACATTACATCATGGGCTGTACACCATTACATGTATCTGTTGATTTTTGGAAAAAAAAAACCTTCCCCCGAGATCGTGGAACCAGCAAATGAGTGTAATTTTGTATGATGCATGCACAATAGGACTATACTGCTACACCTCGCGGTTTAGGTATGGGATTTCCCTAAAGGCAATGGTGAAGAAGCCTTCCCAGGAGACAACTGTGCATCCAGTGCTACGTCCTCACTGCCTTCAGGGAAACCAGGAAGTGGAATCCAAAAAAGACATGTTTATGTGAAATTTTAGGGATCAAGGGAAAGATCCGCTTTCCACCAAGCTTACTATAGGGTTCATGTATGTATTAAAGGTGAACATGTGGCCCCACCACCGTTTGTTTATTTCCCAATAATATTCCTTAAAAATTTACCTTCCATGGCAAATGGACGTTCCAGTTTTTACCAGCCTTCTGCATCCCCAATACAAATGGTTTTTAAAAACGTTGTTAAAACAAAAGAAAAAAAAAATACTTACCCTAGACCCCGGCTTCCAACACTCTTAGGAGGAACGGGTGACTAGCAATGGTCTGGAGAGCATTCTCCAAAGATTTTAGCTTCTATCTCTGCCAGAAGGCGCAGGGACAATGACAACCATACAGGAACAGTGGAGGCCAAGGCCAAGGCTAAGGTTTTCTTACAGCCATTTATGTTTAGGGGGAGGTGGCTGGCAAAAAAAGAGGACCTTCTATTTGCCATGGAAGGCCCACTTTAATCCAACAGCTGAGCTCCTCTATTCTCTTCTCTGCCTTTTCCAGTTCTACAACATCCATGTATGAAGTTTTGCAGTATTCTCGGCCCTCCTAACTGGAGGGGGGAGTAGGTACACCCCCTTCCAAGTCACTCCTTATCTCTGCACCCCATTCACATCCAAGCACCGTCCCTTGGTTCCACCCCCTACCTCCAAGCACCGTCCCTTGGTTCCACCCTGACCTCCCAGTACCGTTCCATGGTTCCACCCCCTACCTACAAGCATCGTCCCTTGGTTCCACCCCCTACCTCCAAGCACCTTCCCTTGGTTCCACCCCCTACCTCCAAGCACCGTCCCTTGGTTTTACCCCCTACCTCCAAGCACCGTCCCTTGGTTTCACCCCCTACCTCCAAGCACCGTCCCTTGGTTCCACCTTCAACCTCCCAGTACCGTCCCTTGGTTCCACCCCTAGCTACCTCTCAGTACCGTCCCATTTAGAGAAAAAAAAATCAAAAATCCTTTTGTGATGCTTGCTAAGTAATTTGTATGTAATTTTTGCAGCCAGCAAAATATCCCCCCCAAGCAACAATAGATCCCCCATCAACAACAGACCCCCAGAGTGACAATAGATCCCTCAGCAACAATAGACTCCCCAGAGTGACAAGAGATCTCCCCAGCAACCATAACCACCCCAGAGAGAAAATAAATCCCCCAGCAACAATAGACCCCCCAGAGTGAAAGGAGCTTTCCCCAGCAAAAATAGACCCCCCCCCCAGAGTGACAAGACCTCCATAGCAACAATAGACCCCTCCCCCCCAGAGTGACGAGATCTCCCTAGCAACAATAGACACCCCAGAGTGATGAGATTGCCCTAGCAACAATAGACCCCCCAGAGTGACAATAGATCTCCCTAGCAACAATAGAACCCCCAGAGTGACAATAGATCTCTCCAGCAACAATAGACCCCCCAGATTGACAAAAGATCTCCCCAGCAACAGAGGCCCCTAGAGTGACAATAGATCTCCCCAGCAACAATAGACCCCTAGAGTGACAATAGATCTACCCAGCAACAATAGACCCTACAGAGTGACAAGAGATCTCCCCAGCAACAATAGACCCCTAGAGTGACAATAGATCTACCCAGCAACAATAGACCCTACAGAGTGACAAGAGATCTCCCCAACAACAATAGACCCCCCTAGAGTGACAAGAGATCTCCCCCAGTAACAGTAGACCCTCCAGCGCCCCTTGTCATTAAATAAATTCATTGCCAGAATGGCGTTCCCCCAATAACGATATTCTATGAAGTTCTGTAAGACAATAATGGACCGGATCTGCATTGTAAGACATGGGAGACGTCACTCACCCTCTTCACCACCGCCAGGACATCCCTGTCCTTCTCCTGGCATAGAAGTTTCCGGACGCACAGTTCCAGCTGCTGCAACAAATGTTTATCCGCCGGAAGCTTCAGGGTGGACTTCAGCTTTGGCATCATGTAGCAAACCTTCATTCTAGGACAGGAAGAAGGAAATACATTGTAACAGAGAACGTGGGATCAAACACCGATATCTGTGCAGAAGAGGACATCCCCCCCCCCCCGCCCCCCAACCACCTCTGGTGCTTCTACCGAGCCGGAGAAGAAACCCGCCCGCAGCAGAAGCTCACCATAGAGAATACTGAGGAACAGATGGTCCCTGGCAGTCTCTATGACCTTCAGGGGCCAGGGTGTGACGTTACGACGTCATGTCCAGCCCGGCAGATGTTAACACTGCCGTGTGTTCAGCTGGAAAGCCTGAGATTGTGTTTTTCTATCTCAGGCTTTCCAGCCTAGAGGAGAGATGTGGGGTCTTATAGACCTCCGATTTCTCCATAAACAGGACCTGTCATGCCCCTATTCCTATTACAAGGGATGTTTACAATAGGAATAAAAGTGACTAAAAAATAAAAAATAAACTTTATAGGGAAATTGTAAAAATAAGAAATAAAAGTAAAATAAACAATAACAAAAAAAAAAATGGACCCCCCCCCCCCCCATCCCCAAACACGAAAGCATATGTAAGTCGCGCCCACATATGTAAACGGCATTCAAACCACACATGTGAGGTATCATCGCGATCTTTAGAGAGCAATAATTTGAGCCCTAGACCTCCTCCATACCTCTAAACTGGTAACCTGTAAACATTTTTAAAGCGTCGCCTATGGAGATTTTTAAGTATCCAAATTTGGCGCCATTCCACGAGTGTGCGCAATTTTAAAGCGTAACATGTTGGGTATCTATTTACTCGGTGTAACATCATCTTTTCCATTATACAAAAAAATTGGGCTAACTTAAGTGTTGTTTTTTTTTTTTTTTTTTTTTTAATTCATTAAACTGTTTATTTCCCCCCAAAAAAAGTTTTTTAAAAAATTGCTGGGCAAATACCGTGTGACAAAAAAAGTTGCAAAAACTGCCATTTTATTCTCTAGGGTCTCTGCTAAAAAAAAATATATAAATATATTAAATTGGGGGTTCTAAGTAATTTTCTAGCAAAAAAAAAATAAATATGATTTTTACATGTAGGAGAGGAGTGCCAGAATAGGCCTGGTATGGAAGTGGTTAAGCAGCCCATAGATATGACAGTTGTCCATTTTGTACCGGAATGAGGGATGGGTCTTGTCTTGTGTCTATGGGGGGGGGGGGGGGGGGTCATTACATTTCTTCCAGCCTACCATTATTCTGTGCAATTCAAATGTGGAACAAAAATAATAATTATGGCCACTAGATGGTGCTGATGAGTGTAACTATTTTTTAATGATAGTCAGCACCATCTAGTGGCCATAATGTGGTATTTTCTGCTTTCACAAATTCGAAATGCGAATATAGATATAGCCTAAAATCATTTGATTTTTTCCTATTCACGCAGAATAAATTTACATGCATTCTGAAAGGGGTGAACAGTTCGTTTTTACAATTTTTTTTTTTTTTTTTTTTTTTACAATACATCCCATAATGTCATGAATTTAAACATTTTTTGGACTCCTAGTTCCTTGGTCTGGCACTCTCATTAGACTTTCTATCATTGTGAATGATGTCACTGCCCTAATGAGGACGAGAAGGGTGGATTCTATCAGAGGCTTCTTAGACAGGTGACAGCTTTTCTTTAACTCCTTCAATACCGGACACTTTCACCCCCTTCCTGCCCAGGCCAATTTTCAGCTTTCAGCGCTGTCACACTTTGAATGACAATTGCACGGTCATACAACACTGTACCCATATGACATTTTTATCATTTTTTCACACAGATAGAGCTTTCATTTGGTTGTATTTAATAACCACTGGGTTTTTTTTTTATTTGTGCTAAATAAACTAAAAAAGGCCAAAAATAATGAAAAAAACGGAAAATTTATATCAAATACTTACCGTAATTTTCCTTTCCTGATGGACTCCATGGCAGCATACGTTTGGGTAGTCCCGCCTCCACTCCTACCCTATAGGACCCCACTCCCATAAATCCTTGCTCCCTTTCAGCATCCGTGTTCTGTAACTAGCCTACTCAGGAACTGGGAGGGGACTCCTGCTGCCATGGAGTCCATCAGGAAAGGAAAATTACGGTAAGTATTTGATATAAATTTTCCGTTTTCCTGACAGACTCCATGGCAGCATACGTTTGGGAAATAACTCGCCAAAACACAATTGGGTGGGCAGATGCTGATAAATTTAATTAACACCTGCAACAGATAACACTTGAGCACCAAAACCAACAGAAGAAAGAGCCGCCGGCTCAACACAATAATGTGACATAAATGTATGAATGGACGACCAAGACGCTGCTCTGCAGACCACATCCGGAGCGACATGTCTTGAAGCTGCCCATGAAGTAGCGACACCACGCGTAGAATGTGCAGTCACCGCTTTAGGAGGAACCAAGCCCTTCTCTCTATAAGCCCACTGAATCGCCTCTACTATCCAGGAGGCAACTGATCTTGAGGAAGCACGCATACCCTTATTCTTCCCAGATAATAGGACAAATAGATAATCTGTTTTCCGGAAAGAGGCTGTAGCTTCCAAGTACTGTCTGAGCGTGTTGCCCACATCCAGAGGATGGACTTCCGGAGAGTCGGCCGATGAATTGAAAGTAGGGAGAACAATTTCTTGGTTCTCATGAAAAACCAAAGTGACTTTAGGCCTTGCTCCCAGCATTGGAATGAGGACAACTCTATCCGGGAAAAAAGTCAGAAAAGGTTCCTTACTTCCCAGACTTTGGATCTCTGACACCCTTTTAGCAGATGTGATGGCCACCAGAAAGACCGTTTTGAGGGTGAGATGTTTCACTGATATAGGATTTTCAAGACTTGAGCCAACCGATGATAAGAAATCAAGGACCAGAGGCATGTCCCACTTGGGGAATCTCAGCTTCTTCTGTGGCCTTAGCCTTACTGCCCCTTTGAAGAATTGCCTGATCAAAGGATGTGCAGCCCAGGAAATGCCTGTGAAAGCAGATATGGCTGAGACTTGTACTCGTAGGGCGCTTACTGAAAGAGGCAACTCCAATCCTGATTGAAGAAAAGAAAGAATATCTTGCACAGAAGGAGATGACCAGGACTTTCCTTTGGACTCTAGGAAGGAAGTAAAACTAGCCCAAATCCTTTCATAGGTTTTATTCGTGCTTTGTCTTCTGGCACTCAAAAGAGTTGGTATGGCTACTTCGGGACATCCTAACGCTTCCAGCCTTCCCCTTTCAAAAACCAGACCCGAAGGTGCAGACGGGCTGGGCATGGGTGAAGGATGGAGCCCTGGGACAGCAGATCCGTCCTGAGAGGAAGAGGGACTGGGTCGCGGTAGCTCAGTTGAAACAGTAGGGGAAACCACGGTCTGTTGGGCCAGAACGGGATTACTGCAACCACTTTGACTGACTCCATCTGGACTCTCCGCAGGAATTGAAAGATGACTGGTACTGGGGGAAAGGCATAAGCCTTGTGAAACCTCCAGCAATCTGTCAGGGCATCCACCCCGAATGCTCTGGGGTCTCTGTCCCTCGAGTAAAACTTCTGCAACTTCCTGTTGTTGAAGGAGGCAAATAGATCCACCTCTGGGATGAACTCCAAGGACAGGATCCAGCTGAACACATCCTCGTGGAGAGACCACTCGTTGTTGTTGAGTTGTGTTCTCGAGAGGAAATCTGCTTGTGTGTTCTGAGCCCCTGGTATGTAAACTGCCGACAGATTGACCAGGTTTTCCTGAGCCCAGGTCATTATTGGCTCTACTTCCCGAAGCAGGGATGCGCTGCGAGTTCCGCCTTGTTTCCTCACATAGGCTACTGCAGTCGTGTTGTCTAACCTCAGCATGACTGAGGTGCCCCGAATGAGGTGGCTGAAGGCTAGTAACACTTGAAAGGCCGCTCGTAGTTCCAAGATGTTGGACACCGTCTGGCGAGACCAAAAGTCCCATTTCCCTTGTGCCATCTCTGTTCTGCAATGACCGCCCCATCCGGTGTTGCTGGCGTCTGATGTCACTATCACCCAAGATATGGGGGCTATGGAGTGACAATTGCTCAAATTCCTCAGCTGTAGCCACCACGGAAGCCAGCTCTTCATTGTTGCGGTTATCACAATTCGTTGGGAATTGCTGACTCCGTTCCATTGCTGAAGGAAACCCCTCTGAAAAGGCCTCATCCTCCAGAGAGCCCACTTCACCATAGGGGCTGCCGACACCATGGTGCCAATTACCCTTAGGCATTGTTTTGCTGTGAGACGTGATGCTGACAAAGCTAGAGACACTCTGTCCCTGATTACCGGAATCTTTCCTTCTGGCAGAGAGATGGTACTGTTCTTGGTGTTGAACAGCGCACCCAAAAAGACCAGGGACTGAGTGGGAATCAGATGGCTCTTTTCCCTGTTCAGGATCCAGCTGAACCTCTCTAGAGACGAGATGACCAGAGCCAGATGTTCCAGGATAACAGACTTGTCTTGGGCCAGAAGAAGGAGGTCGTCCAGGTAATGATAAAGACGGACCTCTCTCAGTCTTATCAAGGCTACCACCGCTAATAAGACCTTCGAAAAGGTACGAGGCGACGTGGAAAGCCCGAAGGGGAGACATACAAATTGTAGATGACGCTGGCCGACCGAGAATCTCAGATATCGTTGAAACTCTGTTGCCACTGGTACGTGGAAGTAAGCATCCTTCAGGTCTACTGAGACCATCCAATCTCCTGGTTGAACGGCTTGCTGAATGGAGAATAGAGTCTCCATCTTGAATTTTTCTCCTTTGATGAAGCGATTCAAGTGCGTCAGATCTATCACTGGTCTCCAGGCGCCGCTCTTCTTGCGCACCATGAACAGAGGAGAGTACACTCCGAATCTTCTTTCGGATTCTGGCACTGGAACCACTGCTCCTTGAGTGACTAGCGAGTCTACGTAAGACAAGAGAATCTCTCTTTTGTCGCCTGACCGAGGAAGGGAGGTAGGAAAAAATCTGTCTCCGGGAATACTGGTGAAGGTCCAAGAATGACCTGCAGAGACCGTGTTGACGACCCAAGTATCCCGGATTGAGGCCGCCCAGACCTGCCGAAAGTGAAAGAGACGACCTCCCACCTGACCGACCTGAGCGGGCCCAATCTCAAAAGGACTTCGTCGTGTCTCTATCCCCAGACGGATTGGACTTGGGGCCTTTCCGAAAGGAAGACTGCCTGGATTTCCAGTTTCTTCCAAACTCCCTTCCTGGCCTATAACTACGTGCCTCCCTGGCACGATCAGAATTTTGTCTTCTAAGAGGTGGCCTCTTCTGACCCAGAAGACGCCTATCCTGGGGGAGAAAGCCTGACTTACCGCCAGTAGCCTTGGAAATGGTGCTATCTAACTTATTCCCAAAGAGGGACGAACCCTCAAAGGGAATACGGCACCACACCTGCTTAGAAGCAGGATCAGCCAACCAAGGGCGTAACCAAAGTGCACGCTTCGCCGTCACGGACGATAGCATTCCCCGGGCCAACAGGCGAATAACATCAATAGACGCCTCCCCCAGAAAGGCTGAGGCCAGTTTCAACTCTTCGATAGGAGAGTCCTTAGCTGCATCTTCGGAGAAGCTTCTGAGGGAATCATCCACATTGTCCACCCACACTTCCATGGCTTTGGACAAAGCAGCCAGGGCCAAAGCCGGTTTACAGGCAGCACCTACTGAAAGATAGACACGCTTCAAATCCGTGTCGATTTTCCTGTCAAGAGGATCCTTGAAGGAGACAGTATCCTCAAGAGGCAAAGTTACGTGCTTCACTAGCCTCATGACAGCCGCATCTACCAGAGGAGGAGTTTCCAGATGTCTGACTTCCTCTTCCTTGAATGGATAGAGCTTGGCCAATTTTGAGATCATAGAATTCTTTTTCTCCACCTTGCTCCATTCTTCCGTTATGATTTCTCCTAATTCAGGAATAAACGGGAAATTCAGCCGTTCCTTGCTCAGCTGTTTAAAGAGCTTTCTCTGCTTCGGGGCCGAAACTACTGGATCTTCCCAGTTTAAAGTTTCTCTGACGGCCTTTACTAAAGGTGGAACCAAATTGAAAGAGAATCCTAAACTTGGTTCATCCTGATCCGAATCGCTATCAGACTCGAATACCGAGGGATGGCTAGGTTCAGAGGATTCGAGGGCTCTTCCGCTAGTGGTCTCTCTAACTGGAGATACCGATGGCTCTGGCGCTGGAGATTGACGTTTATTAAAATCAGCCAGCGAATCCTTGACTATGCGTTTGACCATAGACTCAAGTTGTTGGTCAGATCTTCCCCTTTCATTCGATGCACGGGAATAACAGGAATCGCATAGTGATCCACCGTCCAGTAAACGGATACCACAGCCCCAGCACTTAGTCTCGCTGGATCGGCGTGAAGACCTGGGAGGTGACCGGTCTTTACTACGGTATCTGGACTTGGATGAGCCATGTTTGGAGGAGGAGCGGTGATGCTGCGGATTAGCATGGCGATCCTGCCGCGTGTCCTGCGGTTGTTCCGTCCTAGAAGAGGAGCTGCAAAAGGAAAACACATAAGGCAATACAGTAATGCCCATCCGTACATCCTGCTCCCCCCCTTCATTGAGCCCTGCACTCACCTAAGAGAGGGCTGGTCACAGGGGAGCGGTGACGGGTCCATAAGGAAAAAGGAACCACTGGAATAAATAAGGCATATAAGTATCCCAAGATAGCCTAAAATGAGGACCCCCATAAAGGAAACCCACATACCTGAAATCTAGAGCGTCAGCTCTTGGGAACAGGCTACAGGGCTGGGCGCCGTGATATATAGTCAGTTCCACCGACTGTGGAACTGACAGCTGTTTAAATCCGGCGCCGGCCGTGACGTCACGGTCGCGGCGAACTGCGCATGCGCGAGTATCGGCACTCGCCGCTACTGCGCATGCGCGAACCAAGCCTCGTTCTCGGTCAGTCGGCGCGCATGCGCAGAGCGACCGAGGACGCCGGGGATGGAACGCATAGCGTTCCACGGTGTTCACAGAGCCTCCCGGCCACCAGGAAGACTATGAACGGAACGAGGAGCCGCACACTAGACCACCAGGCAGTCGCTAGACCACCAGGTACACAGAAGGGATAAAATAAAGAAAAAACACTTACCCCTCCAGTCGCACTAGACACCAGGGATACCTTAGAGCCAGAGGACATCCAATCCAGCGTTGGGGCAATACAATGAGGCCACCCACCACAGCGGGGTCATCGGCCATGCCATTACTAGCCCGCTTTGTCAGGCACTTTCTAGGCTCCTCTTCAACTTGCCCATCCCATACCCCGCAGCAGCAAGGGCTTATTGGGAAAACAGGTCCTGCCGACTCCAAACGACCCTGCGTCATATAAAACGACCATACTTTGTAGGAATTCAGCACCAAACAGGTGCATGGAGGAGGACAAAAAAAGAACACGGATGCTGAAAGGGAGCAAGGATTTATGGGAGTGGGGTCCTATAGGGTAGGAGTGGAGGTGGGACTACCCAAACGTATGCTGCCATGGAGTCTGTCAGGAAAACATGTTTTTCTTTGTTCCTGTTATCAAATTTTGCAAACAAAATCTTTTTTCTTCAAAAATTTAGGCCAAAATGTATTCTGTAAAAAATATATACGAAGTATATTCCCTGCGCCAAGTTTAGGGTAACCAGTGAATGTAAGAAAAGGAAAAAGCAATATATGGTATAAAATGGAAAAAATGGCTAGATAAGCAGCAGCTGAAAAAAATGAGTAAATGCCAAAGAAATTGTCTTTTTTAAAAAGGCCAAATACAGCGCTTGCTAATTTAAATGTCAACTAAGATTCTGTAAATTACAATTACCAATAAAATTATTTGCTTGTAAAGTGCCAATGTGTCTCCATAAATACTATTTGAATGATAAATTTATGGAGACACATTGGCACTTTACAAGCAAATCATTTTATTGGTAATTGTAATTTATAGAATCTTAGTTGACATTTAAATTAGCAAGCGCTGTATTTGGCCTTTTTAAAAAAGACAATTTCTTTGGCAAAATGTATTCTGCTACATTTCTTTGGATATTTACAAAATACCCTAAATCAGGGTATAATATTTAGTCTGCAGGAAAGTTATAGAGTCCACAAACTATGAGATATATATCTGAAAATCGATCGATCCTGGAGGTACTGATGGCCATTTCTTGAGACTCAAAAATACCAGGATAAAACAAATACCCCCCAAATTACCCCTTTTGGGAAGTAGACAGTCTAGGGTATTTAGTAAGAGGCATGGTGTGTTTTTTGAAGTTGTATTTTTTTATCACAATTTTATGGAAAATGAAGAATTAAAATGTGTTTTTTGAAATTGTTGAATTTTCTTTATGAACTGTCACCAGTGCAATACACCGTCACCTTATAACTAGTGTGGCAGTGATAAGGGACACTGACTGGTGGCAGTAGGTAAAAAAAATAATAATAATGTTTTGTTTTTTTTTTATTTGTTTTTTTATAAATATTTGTTTTCTTTGTTTTTTTACATTTTTTTTTTTTTTTTTTTTTACATTCTGTGACCAGAGCAATATAATGTTACTATAGAAAACACAGTACTACTCTGGGGAAGTGATCGGTATTTTTTTTTGCACACTGATTGCTTATAGCAGTGAATTTCACTGCTATAAGCAAACATTTTTACCGAATGAAAGCGTGTATTGTTGTTATTAGCTGTGATTGGCTACAGCTAAAAAAAAAAAAACATGTTTTTCTTTGTTTCTGTTATCATATTTTGCAAACAAAATTATTTTCTTCATAAATTTAGGCCAAAATTTATTCTTCTACATTTCTTTGGTGAAAATACCCCAAATCAGCGTATAATAGTCAGTAGGAAAGTTATAGAGTCCACAAACTATGGGATATATATATATATACACACACACAACCCCCCCCCCCCAAATTACCCCTTTTAGAAAGTAGACAGTCTAGGGTATTTAGTAAGAGGCATGACAGGTTTTTTTGAAGTTGTAATTTTTTGTCACAGTTTTGTGGAAAATAAAGAAATTTAAATTTTTTTTTTTTTTTTTTTTTTACATTTTGTTAATGAACTGTCTCCAGTGCAGTACAGCATCACCATATAACTGGTGTGGCAGTGATAAGGGACACTGATTGATGACAGTAGGTAAAACAAAAAAAAATGATTTTTTAAATTTTTTTAAAATATATTTTTATTTTTTTATTACTGTGACCAGAGCAGTATAATGTTACCATAGTAACACAGTACTACTCTGGGGAAGTGATCAGTGTTTTGTTTTTTGTTTTTTTGTGCACTGATTGCTTATAGCGGTGAATTTCACTGCTATAAGCAAACATTTTTACTGAATGAAAGTGTGTATTGTTGTTATTAGCTGTGATTGGCTACAGCTAATCACATGGTACAGATGGGCTGTGATTGGCCCTGTCTGTACCATGTAATTCATGTGACCAATTACTGCTAGCAACACAATTGTACACAAAGGATGGCATGAAATTGTTAGGGTATGGGTTAGGAGGGTTAGGGTTAAGGGGTTAGGGGCTAGGGTTAGATACATAGGGTTAGGGGGTCAGGGTTATAGGGGAAGGGTTAGGGTTAGATACATAGGGTTACAGTTAGGGGGTTAGGGTTAGAGGGGTAGGGTTAGGGGTTAAGGTTAGAGGGGTAGGGTTAGGGGGTCAGGGTTAGAGGGTTAGAGGGATAGGGTTAGGGTTAGATACATAGGGTTAGGGTTAGAAGGGTAGGGTTAGAGGGGTAGGGTTAGGGTTAGATACATAGGGTTACGGGTTAGAGTTAGGGTTAGGGGGTCAGGGTTAGAGGGTCAGGGTTAGAGGGATAGGGTTAGAGGGATAGGGTTAGGGTTAGATACATAGGGTTAGGGTTAGAGGGGTAGGATTAGGGGTTAGGGTTAGAGGGATAGGGTTAGAGGGATAGGGTTAGGGTTAGATACATAGGGTTAGAGGGGTAGGATTAGGGGTTAGGGTTAGAGGGATAGGGTTAGAGGGATAGGGTTAAAGGGATAGGGTTAGGGTTAGATACATAGGGTTAGAGGGGTAGGATTAGGGGTTAGGGTTAGAGGGATAGGGTTAGATACATAGGGTTAGAGGGGTAGGATTAGGGGGTTAGGGTTAGAGGGGTAGGGTTAGGGTTAGATATATAGAGTTACAGTTAGGGGGTTAGGGTTAGAGTGGTAGGGTTAGAGGGATAGGGTTAGAGGGATAGGGTTAGGGTTAGATACATAGGGTTAGGGTTAGAGGGGTAGGATTAGGGGTTAGGTTTAGAGGGGTAGGGTTAGGGTTGCGGTTGCCCTATTGCCGGTTCAGACACAGAAGAGGGTGCGGACTCAGGACAAAGGTCAGGAGGTGTAGTCTCAGAGGTCAAAGGTCAGGAGGTGTGGCTGTCTTCCACCATAGGCATGGACACAGCTGAAAAAGACACTCGCACTGCACCTTTGCCTAGTGTTGGACACAGAAGGAAGCGTGGACACATCCATTGTTTCGATGGTTTACAATTGTCATGTAATCTGCTGTGATTGGTCACAGTGATCACGTGGTACCAGCAGCGGGCCGGTACATTGCTCATTCATCAGCTGTGTCCACAGCCGAAGACCGATCACTCCGAAGCAGGACCACGTGAGGCGTGTTCTGGGGAAGATGTCATATGATGTCCTCCCAGAACTATTGGGTTCCCATCCAGCCGGCATTTCTCAATGGCCCGGGCAGGAAGCAGTTGAGAACACATTGTAGAGCAGCAGACGGAAAGCCTCCACATATGATTGGTTGGTGATAGAGATCCTTCTGGGTTCCTGGGACCATACACCGATGTCAGGAATCTCCGGTGGTGGTGACCATGCGCACACAAATGTCCATATGATTGGTATTCTCCTCTTACCTAACATTGGCAACCGGATCGCCGGTGAGCTCCAGCACAGAGAGGTAAAAGTATTTGCAGAAGAAAGACTTGGAGAAGAACTCCATGATATATTCACAGGTGTCCAGGAACCTCTGCCGGTTCCAGTAGCTCTTCCCCTGACCCAGTTCTGGAACATAGAAGGACAACATAAGTAGGGCTGAAAAAAAAAATAATACTTAAAATAGTTGTATACCCTTCCATATACCCAGTGAAGTGACCGGCCTCTGGTGATTCACAGAGATGAAACAAATCCTCCTACATAAGTTGTACCTGTCTATCTACAGTCTTTGCTTCTCGAAAGTCCAAAAGACCTGATTTGAACTCAACCACCAAAAGATTACATAGAATAAATATATAACAATACTCACCAGACTGTAATTAATTAATATATAATGAATTAAAAATGTATCACAAAAAAAAATGGATATGTGCAAAAAGTCTTTGCTTCTCTACATCCATTCAAAGTGCAGAATTTATACAGCTTGTGTGAGATTTCAGAAAGCAGGGGGGGCGGAGAGCTGAAATTACACTCTGCCTAGCTCAGGGAGGAGAGCTCTATGAGCTGATTGGAGGGAAAGACACACCCCTCTTCACACAGCACACAGGAACAGAGCGGAGGCTGTCAATCACAGGCTGTGTGCTGGAGAGCCCTCCTCTGTCACCATTTTTCTCTTGTCAGAAGTGAATCATGCAGATAGCAGAGGAAGGAGGCAGCAGACAGAAATTACACTTAGTGCTCTGTACTGAGACAAGTACACTCTATAGCAGGGGTCTCCAAACTACGGCCCCCTCCAGTTCTTCAGAAACTAAAATTCCCATCATGCCTAGTCAGAGTTTTACAGTGCCTCCTGGGACGTGTAGTTCCGCCACAGCTGGAGGGCCGTACTTTGAAGATCCCTGCGGATATGCTTTGTTCAGATTTCATGTCTGAGGTTTACAACCACTTTAACCACTTGCCGACCGCTGCAAGTACATATACTGCGGCGGTCAGCCCCTCACAGGCAAAGTGACGTACCGGTACGTCGCTAGCCTGTGAGGCTCCGGGGAGCGAGTGCGCGCCGCCGGAGGCGCATTCCTGCTCCCGCGCGGTCACGGACTCCCCCGCGCGTGTGACCGGCGGACCCGATGTCCGCTGGTCACTCGCGATCGTCGGGTGCAGAGGGAGAAAGGCAGGCGGCTGATGTAAACAAAGCGGCCTGTCATTCTCCCCTGTGTAGAAATAGTGATGATCATATGGTTCTACTATGTAGGACCGTTGATCACTGTTCCTACAGCTCAAGCCACAGCCAATCACAGTTAGTATCACGCCCCTAGGGACACACATAACCCCTCCCTCTCAAAAAAAGTTAACCCCTTCACTACCAGTGTAATTTTACAGTAACAGTGCATATGTATAGCACTGATTACTGTAGAAATGTCACCGGTAACCCCAAAAGTGTCAAAAATGTCAGTCAAGGGTCCGATCTGTCCGCTGCAATGTCGCAGTACCGCAAAAAAAATCGCAGATCGCCGCCATTACGCGTTAAAGAAAAAAACAACAAAAATGACAAAAATCTTTCCCTTTGTTAGTAAACGCAATAACTTTTGCGCAAACCAATCAAAATACGATTTTTGTGATTTTTTTTTACCAAACATAGGTAGCATAAAACAAATTGGCCGAAAATGTTAAAACATTTTGATTTTTACATTTTTTTGGGGGGGAATTTCATATAAAAAAATGTGAAAAATATTGTTATTTTTGCAAAATTTATGCTCTTTTTTTGTTTATAGCGCACAGGTGATCAAATACCACCAAAAGAAAGCTCTGTTTGTGGGAAAAAAAGGACGTCAAATTTGTTTGGGTACAGCGTTGCACGACCGCGCAATTGTCCGTTAAAGTCACGCAGTGCCGAATCGCAAAATACCCCCTGGTCAGGAAGGGGGTAAAATCTTCCGGGGCTTAAGTGGTTAAGGATCCCTGCGGATATGCTTTGTTCAGATTTCATGTCTGAGGTTTACAACCACTTTAAAGCAATCAAATTAAATATTATTCTTAGCAACTTAGGTGCTAAACATGCTGCTGAAGCTCGGTTCTCTTTGCTGTTTTTATCCCATACTAAGAGTCGCAGTAATAAATCGCTCGTTCAAAGGTTCTTCTTGTATTCTTTTTAACCTTAAACAACGTTTAAGCACAACCCTTGCAGTTCCGTTGTTTTCATTTGTATCCAGTTACAGTTTCTTTTAGGCTACATTCACACCTGAGCGTAGCGTTTTTTTACCGCGATTTTACCGCGATTTTTGTGCAGGCGTTTTTAGATTGAATAGAGACCAATGGAAAACGCCTGTAATCTGCCCAAAAAGAAGCTCATGTACTTTTTTGAGCGTTGGGCGTTTTGCTCACAGCGTCAAAACGCTCAGATGTGAACAGGGGCCATTGAAATGAATAGGATTTGTCTTGTTGGGCGTTTTGAGAGCTGATCCTAGAGCAGAAAAACTCCCCAAAACGCCTACATGTGAACGGAGCCTTATAGACTACACCTAACTTTGACATCTTCTTCCAAACTCTTTAGCAAGACCCGGGCCAAGACCTTCTACAATCTCATGGAAAGACACGCAAGAACTTCTCAACCGTAAGTCCATCACTCCACCTGCATTGATTGCCTACACCAGCCAGGGTTCTTGGCTTGCTCTTGGTCAATGCAAAGGTTTGCTGTGAGTCTACTCAACAGACCATTACGGGAGATGCTGTTTTATTTCATTTATGGTGAAAAGGTGGGCGGAGCATTCCTGGGGTTCCCATCTGCACCCCCCTATAGTTGCACCCCCAGCACAAGCTTGCAGTACATGAGCTGGATTGGCTCTCCAGAAAGGATTTTAAAGTTGTAACATTGTAAGAAAATTTTTTTTTTACACGTACGTTCCACCAGTTTCTGGATGATCTCGTGCCTTTGCTCCTGTTTTCGGTTATAGCGCAGGAATATACACAGCGTCCGGCTTGCCGCTTTCTGCACCGGTAACACGTTCTGGAAACAGAGGAGTATTTTTATCATCACACTTTACTTTAAGCTATTTATCAATGTAAACACAACAGGGTAAACTGGAAAACGTGAAAAAGAGCCTAGAGCTCCACCTGCTGGCTGGATACAAGAATGCATCATATTTACATTTCATATACATGACTAAAAATATTATAAATGAAAAAAAAACATTATATATTCACTTTAAGGTGTTAATTGGATGATAGCACCTCTGTATGAACGTCCTACAATATCAATCCTTATCATGCTTTCGAGAACTTTCATACAGTTAGGCCCCATAAAAACTCATCCAAGACCTGCAGTGGGGCCCCTGGAGACTGACTGCATGCAGTCTTCTTCCTTCTTATCATTACTCCTCATAATGGGCCCAGCGGGGGTACAGACCCGGGAACTCAGCACAGGGATGGTGGGAACCCCTCCTAATGGGCACAGCGGGTGTACAGACCCAGGAACTCCGCACAGGGATGGTGGTAACCCCTCATAATGGGGACAGCAGGTGTACAGATTTGGAAACTTAGCACAGGGATGGTGGGAACCCCTCATAAAGGGCACAGCAGGTGCACAGACCTGAGAACTCAGCACAGGGATGGTGGAAACCCCTCATAATGGGCACATCGGGGGTACAGACCTGGGAACTCAGCACAGGGATGGTGGGAACCCCTCATAATGGGCACAGCAGGTGTACAGGCCCAGGGACTCAGCACAGGGATGGTGGGAACCCCTCATAATGGGCACAGCAGGTGTACAGACCCAGGAACTCAGCACAGGGATGGTGGGAACCCCTCATAATGGGCACAGCAGGTGTACAGACCCAGGAACTCAGCACAGGGATGGAGGGAAGCCCTCATAATGGGCACAGCAGGTGCACAGACCTGAGAACTCAGCACAGGGATGGTGGGAACCCCTCATAATGGGCACAGCAGGTGTACAGACCCGGAACTCAGCACAGGGATGGAGGGAGCCCCTCATAATGGGCACAGCGGATGTACAGACCCGGGAACTCAGCACAGGGATGGTGAGAACCCCTCATAATGGGCACAGCAGGTGTACAGACCCGGGAACTCAGCACAGGGATGGTGGGCACCCCTCATAATGGGCAAAGCAGGTGTACAGACCTGGGAACTCAGCACAGGGATGGTGGGAACCCCTCATAATGGGCACAGCAGGTGTACAGACCCGGAACTCAGCACAGGGATGGAGGGAACTCCTTATAATCTGCATGTTCGCAGACCCAGGAACTCAGTGCAGAGTGGAGTGACCCTTCAGTACATTATATCAGACAGTATATACAGAAGATCCTTCTTACGTTGGATAAGATGATTGTGAACATTCTGTGCAGGAACCGATAATAAATCTGATCGCTGGAAATTATATGCGGCAGGCAGGAGAATTTCTGCAGTAGCTTCTCATGGCTACGCCATTTCAGAGAGTTGGCGACTCGTTGCTCCGCCGAGGTCAGTGCCGGGACCAGGTCAGGTACAATCATCAGCTGCAAGGCAAACGACAAATGTAAGTTGACAAATCTCATGTAGATATCATATTCTGCCACTAGAGGGTGCTATACTACAGGCTATTGTGTGTAACTGCGACAAACGGCGTAAACTTTACTATCCATAGGCAACGCTTTAAAATCCTTTACAGGTCACCACTTTAGATTTAATGAGAAGGTCCGGTGCTAGAATTATTACTCAAGATCTGCCGTCTGCAGCGATACCTCACAGGTGGGTGACGATTGCTGTGTGTGCTTTGGGGGAACGGCACGCACATTCACCTTTGTGCGCAAGCACTGGGGGGAGGGGGGGGGGGCACTTAACTTTTTTTTTTAATTATTAATTAGTTTTTTTTACACTGTTGCTTTTAATTTTTTTTATCACTTTTATTGCTGTCACAAAGAATGTAAATGCACAAATATCCCCAAATGACCCCTTTTTGGAAGGTCCAAGATATTTAGTAAGTGGCATGGCGAGTGAGTTTTTTGAAGTTGTAATTATTTGTCATAATTTTGGGGAAAATTCAGAAATTTAAAAAAAAGTGTATATATATATATATATATATATATATATATATATATATATATATATATATATATATTTTTTTTTTTTTTTTTACATAGTGTCACCAGTGCAGTACAGTGTCATCATACAACTGGTGTGGCGGTGACCGGGGACACTGATTGGTGACAGTATGTAAAAAAAAAATATATATATATATATATATATATATATATATATATATATATATATAAATACATTTTTCCAATATTTTAAAAATATTTTTTTACTTTTTTTTTTACATTTTGTTTTTATACACTGTGACCAGAGCAGTACAATGTTACCACAGTAACACTGTACTACTCTTGGGAAGTAATCAGTATTTTTTTTTTTTTTACACGCAATAATTGCTTATAGCAGTGATATTCATTGCTATAAGAAAACATTTTTACTGAATGAAAGTGTGTATTGTTGTGATTAGCTGTGATTGGCCACAGCTAATCACATGGTACAGATGGGCTGTGATCAGAGGCGTAACTAGAACCTTCAGGGCCCTGATGCAAGAAACCATGAAGGGCCCCTCAGACCCCTGACCAGGGCCCTTACCTTCAAGCCCAGGGCTCTTCCCACTAATCCTGGGGCTCTTTGCACTTGTTGCATGGCCTTTTATTACGGTCCCGCAGCAGGATTCTTTCACAAGTTCTGCAGTGGGCCCCCTTCCTGCAATCTTGTGGGCCCCCTTCCTGCAATCTTGGGGCCTCCCCACAGTGGTGCAATGCCAGGGTCCGGTCGCAAGTGTGACCCTTGCGATCCTGGAAGTTCACCCACTGGTTTGCTACCGGGCCCCCCTGGAGCATGGCGATTGCAACCCCTGCAACCCCTGTAGTTACGCCCCTGGCTGTGATTGATCTGTCTGTACCATGTGATCACTGTGACCAATCACAGCTAGCAACACAATTGTACACAAAGAATGGCATGAAAGCAAGCCATCCATTGTTTATAATTGTCATGTGATCTGCTGTGATTGGTCACAGCGATCACATGGTACCGGCAGCAGGCCAGTACACTGAACTGTCACGGCCGTGTCTGGTGGACACAGTAGGTGACAGATTGCGCTGGAAGACGTCTTCGGACAATAGGGTTCCCGTCCGGCCATCATTATACAATGGCCCAGATGGGAAGCAGTTAAAAACCCTCTCATTACCCCCCCCCCCCCCCCCCGAGTAACCTGTTGACATTTAACCATCTTGGCGTCAGTGCTGACCTTGTTATCTAGCCCTGAGTTGTCGCCTCCACTTGTCATGAGCTCCAGAGTTTCCGGAAGTTGATCTATTAACCCATCCAGAACCTGCAAAAAAGAGGCCATTGTTAAAGCAAAACTCCAGCCAAAATCTTTTCTTCATCTTGTGGTAGACTCAGGAAGAGCCAATACTTTTGTCCACATTTTATTGCTAACCGTGACCCCGGAGATTTCACCTCCCTTCACTCATTCACACGTGTTCGTAAATTTCAGCTTAAGCTTTTGAACAACAAGAGGAAGCGAGCAACTAGAAAACATGTGAAATAGAGCCTACAGCTCCACCTGCTGGCTGATCACATTATTACATAATATTTGACTTCTTTTTCCATGACTAAAAAATATTATATATAATCACTTTAAGGTGTAAACATACATATAGAACAGTGATGGGGAACCTTGGCACCCAGGTGGTTTGGAACTACATTTCCCATGATGCTCACCTACACTGCAGAGCACATGAGCATCATGGGAAATGTAGTTCCAGAACATCTGGGGTGCCAAGGTTCACCATCACTGATATAGAGGAAGACCGCCTACATTCAAACCCAAGCAACACTGAGTCCCCATTTGAGTCGAAACACCCAAAAAAACTTTTATGAGAAAAATTTAACAGCGCATATAAAAAAAAAGTACAAAATGTATTACAACATATTAAAACAGACTAACAAAAAATCAGTAACATTGATATAGCTGATAGTCACGTCATCAATATCCACATATTAGACATGTAAGCACAAATGTAGCGATCATGATTATTTAAAATGAAAAAAAATGCACAATTCATGAAGATGTAAAGTTTTCAAGTTCCCTACGCGTTTCATGGGGAAACCTAAAATATAAATTAAAAATTGGGGCATTTCAGTAACGAAAACACCTCCAGTTGAGAGTGGAGATGAAGTTCCAAATTCTATATGAAGTGATAATGTACCATATACTATATATTCACATCAATGTTGGCAACATCTATCTATCATAAAAGCCCACACCCACAAAATCATAGCCTACCACATACATGGTGCTTGGTGTATGATGGCCCCATCCTCTTTTTGGGCAGTATTTAAGGAGGGCCCCCTGAGGACTCATTTGCTGTTGTGAGCAGGGGTGACGCTGTTCCCTCTCTAGGACTGTTGGGCCAATCTTTTTAAAGTGATTGTAAAGTCTTGTTTTTTTTTTTGTTTTGTTTTTTAATAATGAATCAATAATAATTAAAAATTAATAAAATAATTAATAAAAATAACAAACATGTTACACTTACCTCCTCTGTGTAATGGTTTTGCACAGAGCAGATCCTCCTCTTCTCGGGTCCCTCTTCGGCTTCCCTGGCTCCTCCCTCCCTTTGAGTGCCCCCACAGCAAGGAGCTTGCTATGGGGCACCCGAGCCGAGGCACAGCTCCGTGCATCCTCTCAGACACGGAGCTGCGGTTCGGCCCCGCCCCCCTCTCTCTTCTGATTGGCTAGCTGACTTTGATTGTGTAACGCTCCTGCGTTTTATGTATAATGTGGATTTACAGCTGCAGAAATATTCCACTTCAGTAGTCATGTAGAGAAACGCTGAGACACCAATCCCAACTCCCAAGTGTGGATAGTCTCAATTCAGCAAGTAAATACACACACTCAATAAGATGTTCCTAGAGTGACTTATATGTATAGTAATATAGTGATGATAGGCTGAAGAGACAGGCTGGGTAGAGATGGTAGATGACAGACACTTGAAAGGAATGTTCTTGAAAGTAAGATAGTAGCAGATGGGATGCAGATAGGTTTAGCAATCATGTATGGTAGCAGATGATAGAGTAGCAGGTGAACATACAGGATAGACCAACCCAGTGCAAGAGCAGATGGTATTAGGCTCAAGAGCTAGCAATCTTAGTTAATGCAGATGTAGTAATAGTCCTTAGTATGCAGAGCTAGATAGTTTAAGCTTTAGTATGAAGGTTATAGAGGGTTTCCCCTGTGGGGTACTTATCACTAATAGCAATGTAGCAGAGGAGAGGTTCGGCAAGAGCGGATGATCCTGGTAGCGGGATACAGGGATAAGCAGCGTGGTTCCGATAGCGAGGTATGCTTGCAAGCATGAGAGCTTCAAGGCAGATTATGCGGCGTTGAACGAACATGTGAGTGAGACCGCCGGAGGTTGAAATAGCCGCTCCAGCGGCGCTCAGTGATGACAGCATCGGTCTTAAAGGTGTATGCGCACCTTACCAAAAGAGAATGGTGGGGCGCATACACTTAGGAAAAGTGGAATTAGGGTACCAAAGGTACCAGAACATTACAGATTGACAGCAACAGGAACCAATGGCACTGCTGCAGTGTCTTAGCCAATCAGGAGGGGAGTCCAGAATGGCTGAGACAGTCCTGGACCTCGCTGGATAGAGAGGGGGCTCAGGTAAGCATACGGGGGGCTGCTGAACACAGAAGGTTTTTTATCTTAATGCATAGAATGCACCTTCTGACTTTACAACTCCTTTAAGAGGAAGTAAAGCTTTCTCTGTGACTCGTACCTATAAATGATCCTATGATAAGGCTGTTTTATTATGTTGTAATAAATGTTATACTTTTTATATACCCTGTTGAATTTTTCTCATGCCCCACTCATAAAAGTCCCATGGGCTAAGTTCTTTTTGGGCACTTTAAGATGTTATTTGGAGAATAGCACCTCTGTATGATTGTTCCACCAAATGTAGCTTAAACATGGAAAACCACACTGGCCAAGCGCGTGCAGATTGGGGTTAATGATACAATACTGGATCTATGTTATCTTTAGATGCACCCTGATTTTCTATCAGTTTGCTCAATGATCTCCCTAGTTGGACCCCCTTCCCACCCTGGGCCGTATAGCAGTTGCATTGGCCCATAGAGTGCTTGCACACTCCGATGGTTATTGGTTACGTTGGGAAGGAATCCCTTGTGTCCTATGGGCTCTGACACTGCAATCACCTCTACATAACCTGCACTTCCTGGGGGAAAAATAAATAGAAAGATTTCTCTTAGGTAAAGAAAGGACTTGACTTCCAGCGGTCCTCTTACCTCTAGGGAGTCATCCTGTAGTAAAGCGACTAGTTCTTTATGTATTAAATACACACTGGATCCTAAGAGCTTACAGACCTAAAAAAGAAGAAAAAAAAAATCATCTTACATTTTGGTTATAATATTAAGAGAGTACCATTGATATACATAAACCGGAGCACAGATGGAACCGTGTTTGTAGCAACCAATTATATTTAACAAACACCGGCTGGGAAAAGAAATCAGACGGCTAATTTAAGCATTTGCCCCTATGCTCCTGTTATCCGCCTATTGCTCTGGTTAACCGGCTATGCTCCTGTTATTCATCTATGCTCCAGTTATATGCCTATGCTCTGGTTATCCACCTATGCTCTGTGATTATCCATCTACAATCTGGTTATCCACCTATGCTCCGGTTATCCACCTATGCTCCGGTTATTCACCTATGTGCCGGTTATCCGCCTACGCACCGGTTATCCAACTATGCTCTGGTTATCCACCTAAGCTCCAGTTAACCGCCTATGCTCCGGTTATCCACCTATGCTCCGGTTATCCACCTATGCACCGGTTATCCACCTATGCACCGGTTATCCACCTATGCGCCGGTTATCCACCTATGCTCCGGTTATCCGCCTATGCTCTGGTTATCCACCTACGCTCTGATTATTTGCCTATGCTCCGGTTATCCACCTACGCTCGGGTTATCCGCCTATGCTCCGGTTATCCGTCTATGCTCCGGTTATCCACCTACGCTCTGATTATCTGCCTTTGCCCCGGTTATACGCCTACGCTCCGGTTATCCACCTACGCTCTGATTATCTGCCTATGCTCCGGTTATATGCCTATGCTTGGGTTATCTGCCTATGCTTTGGTTATCTGCCTATGCTCCAGTTAACTGCCTATGCTCTGGTTATCCACCTATGCTCTTTGATTATCCATCTACAATCCGGTTATCCGCCTATGCTCTGGTTATCCAGCTATGCTCCAGTTAACTGCCTATGCTCCGGTTATCCACCTATGCTCTGGTTATCCGCCTATGCTCCGGTTATCCACCTATGCTCCGGTTATCCGCCTATGCTCTGGTTATCCACCTACGCTCTGATTATCTGCCAATGCCCCGGTTATACGCCTACGCTCTGGTTATCCACCTACGCTCGGGTTATCCGCCTATGCTCCGATTATCCACCTACGCTCTGGTTAACTGGCTATGCTTCGGTTATCCGTCTATGCTCCGGTTATCCACCTACGCTCTGGTTATCCGTCTACGCTCTGGTTATCCGTCTATGCCCCGGTTAACCGGCTATGCTCCGGTTATCCGTCTATGCTCTGGTTATCCACCTACGCTCTGGTTATCTGCCTATGCCCCGGTTATACGCCTATGCTCCGGTTATCCACCTATGCTCTGGTTATCCGTCTATGCTCCGGTTATCTGTCTATGCTCCGGTTATCCGCCTACGCTCTGGTTATCCGTCTACGCTCTGGTTATCCGTCTATGCCCCGGTTAACCGGCTATGCTCCGGTTATCCGTCTATGCTCCGGTTATCCGTCTGTGCTCTGGTTATCCACCTACGCTCTGGTTATCTGTCTATGCCCCGGTTAGCCGGCTATGCTCTGGTTATCCGGCTATGCTCTGGTTATCCGGCTATGCTCCGGTTATCAGTCTATGCTCCGGTTATCCGTCAATGCTCTGGTTATCCACCTACGCTCTGATTATCCGCCTATGCCCCAGTTATTCACCTACGCTCCGGTTATCCACCTATGCTCCGGTTATCCACCCACGCTCTGGTTATCCGCCTATGCCCCAGTTATCCACCTAAGCTCCGGTTATCCAGCTACGCTCTGGTTATCCGTCTATGCCCCGGTTAACCAGCTATGCTTCAGTTATCCGCCTATTCTCTGGTTTTTGGCCTATGCCCCGGTTATCCGCCTATACTCCAGTTATCCGCCTATGCTCCGTTTTTTCTTTTTGGAGTGTTCACGTATTTTCCTTTTTCAGCTGTCTACAGAAATTGTCTTCTTTGCCTTTGTAAGGAAAAATCCCATTGAGTCATGTGGTACAGATTTTCGGAAAACCATCTCATACTCACTTCACAGAAGCCGAGAGCCATCGTGTTTCTGACGGGCATGTCCGGGTCATGACACAGACAGAAGAAGGTTGCATACAGTTCTATGTGGAAGTTTTTCACTCCTACAAACACAACCATGGCCTGGAAAAAGAGGAGAAATCAGTAAAACTGAAAAATTCTCATACAAGTGTTTAACTATTATTATTATTATACAGGATTTATATAGCGCCAACAGTTTGCGCCACGCTTTACAATGTTAAGCCAGACACTACAGTTACAATACAATTCAATACAGGAGGAATCAGAGGGCCCAGCTCGTTAGAGCTTACAATCTAAGAGGGAGGGTCAAGTGATATAAAAGGTAACAAATGTGGGGGGTGAGCTGATGAAGAGAATAAAAGAACAGTTGTTAGGTGGGGGCAGGATAGGCTTCTCTGAAGACAAAAGTTTTCAGGGATCGTCTAAAAGAGTTGGAGATAGTCGGATAGATTGGGGTAGGGAATTCCAAAGGATGGGAGAGGCTCGGGAGAAGTCCTGGAGGTGAGTATAGGAGGAGGTGACGAGGGAGTTAGAGAGCAGGAGGTCTTGGGAGGAACGGAGAAGACGATTTGGTTGATATTTTGAGACTAGATTAGTGATGTAGCTGGGGGCCGAGTTATGGATGGCTTTGTAAGTTATTGTTAGTATTTTGAATTTAATTCATTGGGTGAGTGGGAGCCATTGGAGGGATTGGCAGAGAGGGGTAGCAGACGCTGAGCGGTTTGTAAGATGGATGAGTCTGGCAGTGGCATTCATGATGGAATAAAGGGGGGAGGAGCCTATTTTAAGGTAAGCCAATGAGGAGGGAGTTGCAGTAGTGGAAGAAAGAGATAACCAGGCAGTAATCAGAAGCTTTGTGGTTTCATTGATTAGGAAGGGACATATTTTTGAGATGTTGCGGAGATTGAGGTGGCAAGCCTTGAAAAGTGATTGGATGTGGGGCTGAAAGGAAAAAGGAGAGTTCAGAGTCCAGGATTTCACCTAGCACCCTGGCAGGCGGGGATAGGTGGATGGTTTTGTCATTGCTCTTGACAGAGACGTCAGGGGAAGAGGCATGTAGGGGAGGAAATATTATGAGCTCGGTTTTGGACAAGTTGGGTTTGAGGAAGTGATGTGACATCCAGACAGATATGTCTGTTAGTAAGTTAGTGATGCGTAAGGAGACTGATGGAGTGAGCTGAGGGGTGGAGAGATAGATTTGGGTGTCGTCAGCATAGAGATGGTATTGAAAGCCATGGGAGGCAATCACCTGACCCAGGGAGGAGGTGTAAATTGAAAATAAGAGAGGTCCAAAAACAGAACCTTGGGGGACCCCAACAGAGAAAGAAAGAGGAGAGGCGGAAGTTGAATTGTGACACTGAAGGTGGGGTGGGATAGGTAGGATGACAGCCAGTGAAGAGCACAGTCACAGAGACCAAAGGAGTGCAGTTTTTTTAGCAGGAGGGATTGGTCAACCGTATCAAAGGCAGCCGAAAGATCCAGAAGTAGGAATACAGAATAGTGTCAATTGCATTTTGCTGTTGGTAAGTCATTTGTGAGTTTTAAAAGAGCAGTTTCAGTTGAGTGTTGAGGGCGAAATGCAGACTGAAGGGCAGTGGCGGCTGGTGCTCAAAATTTTTTGGGGGGGGGGGGAAACAGAAAAATGTAATAGGCATTGCTTTGCGGCAAAAAACACTGTAAAAAATTGCGTGACTTTGAGGTCACAAAAGTGTGAAAGGGGCCTTCAGTAATCAAGAAATAGCGTGCCCCCTTTCAATGCACAGTGACCAGCGTGCCCCCTTTTCAATGCACAGTGACCAGCGTGTCCCCCCTTTCAATGCAGAGATCAACGTGCCCCCTTTCAATGCAGAGTGAACAGTGTGCCCCCTTTCAATGCAGAGACCAGCATGCCCCCTTCAATGCAGAGACCAGCGTGCCCCCTTCAATGCAGAGACCAGCGTGCCCCCTTCAATGCAGAGATAATTGTGCCCCCTTCAATGCAGAGTGAACAGTGTGCCCCCTTTCAATGTACAGTGACCAGCGTGCCCCCTTCAATGCAGAGACCAGCAAGCCCCCTTCAATGCAGAGACCAACGTGCCCCCTTTCAATGCCGAGTGAACAGCGTGCCAAGCCCCCCCCCCCCCCCCCCCGACCAAAAAATTGCGTGACTTTGAGGTCACAAACGTGTGAAAGGGGCCTTCAGTAATCAAGAAATAGTGTGCCCCCTTTCAATGCACAGTGACCAGCGTGCCCCCCTTTCAATGCACAGTGACCAGCGTGCCCCCTTTTCAATGCACAGTGACCAGCGTGCCCCCCTTTCAATGCAGAGATCAACGTGCCCCCTTTCAATGCAGAGTGAACAGTGTGCCCCCTTTCAATGCAGAGACCAGCATGCCCCCTTCAATGCAGAGACCAGCGTGCCCCCTTCAATGCAGAGACCAGCGTGCCCCCTTCAATGCAGAGATAATTGTGCCCCCTTCAATGCAGAGTGAACAGTGTGCCCCCTTTCAATGTACAGTGACCAGCGTGCCCCCTTCAATGCAGAGACCAGCAAGCCCCCTTCAATGCAGAGACCAACGTGCCCCCTTTCAATGCCGAGTGAACAGCGTGCCAAGCCCCCCCCCCCCCCCCCCCCCCGACCAAAAAATTGCGTGACTTTGAGGTCACAAACGTGTGAAAGGGGCCTTCAGTAATCAAGAAATAGTGTGCCCCCTTTCAATGCACAGTGACCAGCGTGCCCCCCTTTCAATGCACAGTGACCAGCGTGCCCCCTTTTCAATGCACAGTGACCAGCGTGCCCCCCTTTCAATGCAGAGATCAACGTGCCCCCTTTCAATGCAGTGACCAGCGTGCCCCCTTTCAATGCAGAGTGAACAGTGTGCCCCCTTCAATGCAGAGACCAGCAAGCCCCCTTCAATGCAGAGACCAACGTGCCCCCTTTCAATGCCGAGTGAACAGCGTGCCAATCCCCCCCCCCCCCCCCGGACCAGTGCACTTACCTGTAGCAGCGGCTTCTCTTCAGTCCCCACGTCTCCTTGAGTCCTCAGTCCTCCCGCCTCCTCCTCAGCCAATGGCATGGGGTTTGCCTTTCGGCCAATCAGGAAGCAGGTCTCGGACTTGCTTCCTGATTGGCCAGGAGGAGGATCCGTGTGACAATAGCGAATTTTCATTCGCTATTGTCACACAATGGGTGGGCTCAGGGCGCACTGCTCTGCCCCCCAGGTCCACCCTTTGTTGAAGCCTATTAGAGCCTCTGGCTCTAATCAGGTGATTAGAAAAAAAAAAAGCCCCATTGAACTCCATGCGTCCGCGCCCTGCATGTAGATTAGGGGGCCGGACGCATGGATAGGGGGGGTGGCGCCCCTGCGCCCCCAACACACCGGCCACCACTGCTGAAGGGGATCAAGAAGGTTATTCTTAATGAGGTGGTCACTCAGTTGGTTGTAGACCAGGAGTTCGAGGAGTTTAGAGGAAAATGGGAGCAAGGAGATAGGTCATAGATTTTTAAGATTGGTAGGGTCCAAGGATGGCTTTTTAAGTATGAGAGTGACCAGTGCTTGTTTTAGAGGATCGGGGAAGATGCCGGAAGAGAGGGAGAGGGTTAGAGAGTGTAGGATAGAGTCAGAGGATGACTGTAGTATTTTAAAGGGAATAGGGTCCAGAGGACAGGTGGTTAGGTGGGCGTTAGAAAGAAGTTTATCAACTTCGTCTATGGTAGCAGGTTTGAATAAGGAGAGTGTTGATTTTACCTGTTGATGTGGGGTGTTAAGTGGGGGAGATACCTGTAGAGTAGAGTGGAGATTTCATCACAAAAAATCAATCTTATTGTTGAAGTGATTAGCAATCTCCTGATCAGTGAGTAATTTAGTGGGTGGAGGCAGTGGAGGACAAAGTAGAGAGTTAAAGGTAGAGAAGAGTTGACGGGGACTGGATAAGAAGGTGTTAATGAGAGTGATAAAATAGGTCTGATTGGCAGTGTGGAGGCAAGAATTGTATTTATAGAGGGCAAATTTGTATTGACTAAAGCCTTTGAGAGACTTAGTCTTACGCCACAGACGCTCAAGAGCACGGCTACGTTTTTTTGAGATTCCTGGTGTCATCTGTTTGCCAGGGTTGTAGGGGTTGAGGCCTGACTCTGTGTGTAGTGAGGGGGGACGAGGGGGGACGAGGTTGTCCAGCGTTGTAGGGGTCGAGGCCTGACTCTGTGTGTAGTGAGGGGGGACGAGGTTGTCCAGCATTGTAGGGGTCGAGGCCTGACTCTGTGTGTAGTGAGGGGGGACGAGGTTGTCCAGCATTGTAGGGGTCGAGGCCTGACTCTGTGTGTAGTGAGGGGGGACGAGGTTGTCCAGCATTGTAGGGGTCGAGGCCTGACTCTGTGTGTAGTGAGGGGGGACGAGGTTGTCCAGCATTGTAGGGGTCGAGGCCTGACTCTGTGTGTAGTGAGGGGGGACGAGGTTGTCCAGCGTTGTAGGGGTCGAGGCCTGACTCTGTGTGTAGTGAGGGGGGACGAGGTCATCCAGGGTTGTAGGGGTCGAGGCCTGACTCTGTGTGTAGTGAGGGGGGACGAGGTTGTCCAGCGTTGTAGGGGTCGAGGCCTGACTCTGTGTGTAGTGAGGGGGGACGAGGTCATCCAGGGTTGTAGGGGTCGAGGCCTGACTCTGTGTGTAGTGAGGGGGGACGAGGTTGTCCAGCGTTGTAGGGGTCGAGGCCTGACTCTGTGTGTAGTGAGGGGGGACGAGGTCATCCAGGGTTGTAGGGGTCGAGGCCTGACTCTGTGTGTAGTGAGGGGGGACGAGGTTGTCCAGCGTTGTAGGGGTCGAGGCCTGACTCTGTGTGTAGTGAGGGGGGACGAGGTTGTCCAGCGTTGTAGGGGTCGAGGCCTGACTCTGTGTGTAGTGAGGGGGGACGAGGTTGTCCAGCGTTGTAGGGGTCGAGGCCTGACTCTGTGTGTAGTGAGGGGGGACGAGGTTGTCCAGCGTTGTAGGGGTCGAGGCCTGACTCTGTGTGTAGTGAGGGGGGACGAGGTCATCCAGGGTTGTAGGGGTCGAGGCCTGACTCTGTGTGTAGTGAGGGGGGACGAGGTTGTCCAGCGTTGTAGGGGTCGAGGCCTGACTCTGTGTGTAGTGAGGGGGGACGAGGTTGTCCAGCATTGTAGGGGTCGAGGCCTGACTCTGTGTGTAGTGAGGGGGGACGAGGTTGTCCAGCGTTGTAGGGGTCGAGGCCTGACTCTGTGTGTAGTGAGGGGGGACGAGGTCATCCAGGGTTGTAGGGGTCGAGGCCTGACTCTGTGTGTAGTGAGGGGGGACGAGGTTGTCCAGCGTTGTAGGGGTCGAGGCCTGACTCTGTGTGTAGTGAGGGGGGACGAGGTTGTCCAGCGTTGTAGGGGTCGAGGCCTGACTCTGTGTGTAGTGAGGGGGGACGAGGTTGTCCAGCGTTGTAGGGGTCGAGGCCTGACTCTGTGTTTAGTGAGGGGGGAGAGCTCTCCAGGGTTGTAGGGGTTGAGGCCTGACTCAGTGTTTAGTGAGGGGGGACAAGGTTGTCCAGCGTTGTAGGGGTCGAGGCCTGACTCTGTGTTTAGTGAGGGGGGACAAGGTCATCCAGGGTTGTAGGGGTCGAGGCCTGACTCTGTGTGTAGTAAGGGGGGAGAGCTCTCCAGGGTTGTAGGGGTCGAGGCCTGACTCTGTGTTTAGTGAGGGGGGACAAGGTTGTCCAGGGTTGAGGACAGGGATTTACTGTAGACGAATTGGCTAGACTGGGGCAGGACAGGGGTGAGATTTTGTTGTAGAGGTGGTCAATAGCCGAATTGAGAAAAGAAGGGTTAAAGTGGCAAAGGTTTCTACTGGTGAGTGTTAGGCTACTGGAGTGAATGTTAGTGGAAGAAAGGAAGAGAGAGAAATTAATAAGGTTGAATGGAGCGCATAGGTAGAAAAATACAAGGTCAAGGGTGTTGCCATCAGAGTGAGTAGAAGCCTGTACCCATTGCTTCAGGTCAAATGAGGAGGTTAGACTAAGGAGTTTAGAAGTGTAGCATCCTCCTAGGTAGGTGCTAGTGAGAGAGTAGCGTTTTTGGCTCTGTCTGCTTACCAGAGGGGGTGCAGGCAAATCTATACAGGCATACCCCCCTTTTAAGCACACAATGGGACCAGAGCATGTATGTAAAACAAAAATGTACTTAAAGTGAAGCAATACCTTTTTTAATTTCTCAATGCATGTAAATACACTAGCTCCATAGGAAACCTTGGTCAGCTTGACATGGCACTGCTCCCAAACCATAAGTGACAGGGACACCAAGCTTGGGGAGCATATTAAGGGGATCCAGGACTATAACATGGTAGATTACCTAGGCAAGCTGGCCGGCCACAAATAGGATATGTTGTAGTCCCGGGTCCCCTTTCAGTGCTCCCTAAGTTTGGTATCCCTGTCACTTATGGTTTGGGAGCAGTGCCATGTCATGCTAACCCAGATTTCCAATAGACGCCAATGTTAAAAACCGGGAGTAGTGCCATGCTAAGCTGACCAGGCTGTGTCCGTAATCGTGAGTGTACGTAAAGTGAGTGCACTTAAAACGGGGTATGCCTGTATTCTTTTTTGCTTACCAGAGAGCAGGATCTGTTAGTGAGGTCTGCTCTCTGGTTAGTAAGGTAAGTGCCTATATATTAAAAATCACCCTGTTCATAATATGTTTGACCATTCTTCCAGAAGAGCATTTGTGAGGTCAGGCACTGATGACAAGAAGGCCTGGCTCGCAGTCTCCTCTCTAATTCATCCCAAAGGTGTTCTATGGGGTTGAGGTCAGGACTCTGTGCAGGTCAGTCAAGTTCCTCCACCCCAAACTCTCACATCCATGTCTTTATGGACCTTGCTTTGTGCACTGGTGAGCAGTCATGTTGGAACAGGGAGGGGCCATCCCCAAACTCCTCCCACAAAGTTAGGAGCATGAAATTGTCCAAAATTACTTGGTATGCTGACGCCTTAAGAGTTCCCCTCACTGGAACTAAGGGGCCAAGCCCCACCCCTGAAAAAACACCCCCACACCATAATCCCCCCCATCACCAAATGATTTTTTGGACCAGTGCACAAAGGAAGATCCATAAAGACATGGATAAGCAGGTTTGGGGTGGAGGAACTTGACTGGCCTGCACAGAGTCCTGACCTCAACCTGATAGAATTCACCTTTGAGAGGAATAAGAGCGGAGACTGCGAGCCAGGCCTTCTCGTCCAACATCAGTGTCTGACCTCACAAATGCGCTTTTGGAAGAATGGTCAAACATTCCCATATACACACTCCTAAACCTTGTGGACAGAGCTGTTTTCTAAGGACCAGGAAGCTCAGCATTGTAGTACACCACCTACTGTCTACAAATGGTAAATATAAAATTCCCATTATAGTTTCTATGTATCTGTTTGAAATTAAATTATTAAAAGTAACTTTGCTCTAAACAAAATACACAAAAACACAAATATAACTGACATTAGTTTGGGTTAGAGAACAAGACAATCTAACGTGTTGCTCGGGGTCAGTGGATAAACCCATTCATCCCAGTTCATCCATAAAGAGATTTATTATCAGGGAAATCAGACTCACTGGAAAGTTGTATGCACAGTTTTTCCTGACCATAGAATATTTCTTCTCCAGCTCTATGTTCTGGATCTGGTTATCGTTATGGCCGTTCTCCTGGTGCAGACCCAACCGACACAGCTTCCTATAGAACTCCAGGAACCAGATCTGCTGCTCCTGGGTGAAGAGACCTGACCAAGGCAAAACAGGCAAATGTCTCTAGATCAGCTCTAGACAGATAGATAGATAGATAGATAGATAGATAGATAGATAGATAGATAGATAGATAGATAGATAGATAGATAGATAGATAGATAGATAGATAGATAGATAGATAGATAGATAGATAGATAGAATATTAAAAAAAGAGATATCAGGCAGATATATAACCTATGAACAGATGAGTTGAAGGTCAGATATCTCTAGATCAGTCTATCTGTCCTTTTTAGAAAAGAAAATATAAGAAGAAAGAAAGAAAGAAAGAAAGAGGGAAAAAAGAAGGATAAAGAAAAGAAAGAAAGAAAGAAAGAAAGAAAGAAAGAAAGAAAGAAAGAAAGAAAGAAAGAAAGAAAGAAAGAAAGAAAGAAAGAAAGAAAGAAAGAAAGAAAGAAAGAAAGAAAAAAAAAGGAAATAGAAAGAAAGGAAGAGGGGTGGAGGGAGGAAGAAAAAGAAAGAAATAAAGAAAGAAAGAAAGAGGGGATGGAGGAAAAAAGGAAAGAGAAAGAAAAGAAGTAAAAAAGGTAAGGGAAAGAAAGAAAGGATTGAGGAAGAAAAAAACAAAAAAAAAAAAAACAAAAGGAAAGAAAAGAAAAGAAAAGAGGGGTGGAGGGAGAAAGAAAGAAAGAAAGAGAAAAGAAAAGCAAAAAGGGGAAAAGAAGGAAAAAAGGTAAGGAAAAGAAGGAAAGAAAGAAAGAAAGAAAGAAAGAAAGAAAGAAAGAAAGAAAGAAAGAAAGAAAGAAAGAAAGAAAGAAAGAAAGAAAGAAAGAAAGGAGGAATTGAGGAAGAAAGAAAGAACGAAACATGGAGGAAAAAAGGAAAGAAAAGGAAAAGAAAAGATGGAAAAAAGGAAAAAGAAGGAAAAAAGGTAAGGGAAAGAAAGAACGAGGGATGGAGGGAGAAAGAAAGAAAGAAAAAAAGAAAAGAAGGAGAAAAAGGAGAAGGAAATAAGGTAAGGAAAAGAAGAAAGAAATAAAGAGGGGTTGGGGGAGATAGAAAGAAAGAAAGAAAGAAAGAAAGAAAGAAAGAAAGAAAGAAAGAAAGAAAGAAAGAAGGAAACAAGAAAAAGAAGGAAATAAGGTAAGGAAAAGAAGGAAAGAAAGAAAGGAAGGATTGATGAAGAAAGAAAGAAAGAAAGAAAGAAAGAAAGAAAGAAAGAAAGAAAGAAAGAAAGAAAGAAAGAAAGAAAGAAAGAAAGAAAGAAAGAAAGAAAGAAAGAACGAGGAATGGAGGAAAAAAGGAAAGAGAAAGAAAAAAAAAGGAAAAGAAAAGAAGGAAAAAAGGAAAAAAAGGTAATAAGAAAGAAAGAAAGAACGAGGGATGGAGGAAGAAAGAAAGAAAAAAAAAAGTAAAGAAAAGAAGAAGAGGGGTGAGGGAGAAAGAAAGAAAAGAAAGAGAAAAAGAAGGAAATAAGGTAAGGAAAAGAAAGAAATAAAGAGGGGTGGAGGGAGAAAGAAAGAAAGAAAGAAAGAAAGAAAGAAAGAAAGAAAGAAAGAAAGAAAGAAAGAAAGAAAGAAAGAAAGAACGAGGAATGGAGGAAAAAAGGAAAGAGAAAGAAAAAAAAGGAAAAGAAAAGAAGGAAAAAAGGAAAAAAAGGTAATAAGAAAGAAAGAAAGAATGAGGGATGGAGGAAGAAAGAAAGAAAAAAAAAAACAAAAGGAAAGAAAAGAAGAAGAGGGGTGGAGGGAGAAAGAAAGAAAAGAAAGAGAAAAAGAAGGAAATAAGGTAAGGAAAAGAAAGAAATAAAGAGGGGTGGAGGGAGAAAGAAAGAAAGAAAGAAAGAAAGAAAGAAAGAAAGAAAGAAAGAAAGAAAGAAAGAAAGAAAGAAAGAAAGAAAGAAAGAAAGAAAGAAAGAAAGAAAGAAAGAAAGAAAGAAAGAAAGAAAGAAAGAAAGAAAGAAAGAAAGAAAGAAAGTTACATTGTCGGTGGCCCCCTAATGGCCAATAAAAGAAGTGAGTAGAAAAGAGATAGAAGAATGGAGGAATGAGGGGAGTGCAGAGAATAGACATTGTGATGGAAGGGACAGAGAAGTATAAATCATGGACTCACCTTGCAGGCCATGGCAGAGCTTCCCTAGGTGTAATGACAGTGAGGTGAGGACGGATTCGTCAGCCTTGAAAGACTTCTCACAGAATGATTTGACCAGCGGGAGGACAACCTGACTCCGGTCATCTGGAGGGACAGAACAGTCTCAGCTATAAAGAGGTCATCCTGTTTTGAAAAATCTTACACAAATAACAATAATGATTTTCTGCCTGTTTGAAAAATATTAAAAGTCAGCGGCTACAAATCCCATACAAATCCTGTAGCTGCTGACTTTGAATAAAAGGACACTTATCTGTCCAGGGATCCAAGGATGTCCTCACCTGGGCCGGATCTCCACCTGTCTCCAGGTCCCCGGCATGTTAACTGTGGGAAGCCGGCTGTGACTCCTTGTGGCTTCTCAGCCGGATTCCCACTGCGCATGCTTGAACCACGCTGTACTTTTTGAAAAGCTCCGCAGCTTTTTGGGACTTGTGACGTGTCCCAGAAGGTTGCAAGCAGGGGGGAGCGAATGGCTTAGGCAATCCGACCGGAAGTGGGAGCAGGCCCTGTCAAAACCAGGTACCTTGTCCCAACACCCCCCAAAAAAAATCAAAACAGGTGAGGGGGAGGGACATAAACTTTATCCCCTTTAGGATGAAGTTTCGCTTTAATCAAGAGAAATACATTGATTATATGCTTTATAATGACAGTATTAGGTGCTTATATGCTAATATCAGGTCCTATATATAATAACAGCTTTGCTTGCAGGAATGTCTCATGTGTACAGAAAGATGTTCTTAGAACAATGGTGTGCGGTCTGTATAGAGACAGTAGGACTGCATCCTGAGCGACGCATTTATGAATGTTTTTTCGTCACCAGAACTTGTGTCCCCATTGGAAGATTTCTCCTCTATTACTGTTCTGTTGACAACCCAAAAGTTTGAAATTTCTTTCAGTTTTGGTGATGATGAGGATAAACAGGACAAATAGAGAGGATGAATCTCCCTTACAGGGGCACAGACAGCAATAAAAAAAAACTGACAGGGGGCCTAATACCCCCCCCCCCCCACTCCATCCAAATCTAAAAAAAAAAAAAAAAAGTTTTGTCTTTAGTTATAGGAAGTCCAAGCAGCCATGCAATTTTTGTTTACCAATGAATAGTTTTGAATCTAACTTTTGAGCTTTTTTGCTTTTATTTTTTACAATACTCTAACAATGTATGTATTCCTCTGTGCACAGTGAACTTAAAGAGGGAGAACGGGAGGCACAGCGCCCCCTGCAGTCAGGAGATGTTTGTTTATAAACAAAGGCTGCTGCCAGGAGATGTTTGTTTGTAACCAAAACCTACATTCAGCGCCGGTTCACACTACCGCGACGCTACTTCCAGGGGCGACCTCCGAGATCGCGGTGCGAGCAGCGCGCCGCGACCTCAGAGCGGCCGCCACGGACTTCATAACATTGAAGTCTATGGCGGTCGCCTCCTGGTCGCCCCAAAGAAGCTCCGGACCCTTTTTCTAGGTCGGAGCGATTTGTGTCGCTCCTATTAGAACGGGTCCGCAGCTTCCCTATGGGAGGCGACCTGCGGCGACCTGTGAGGCGACCTGTGAGGCGACCAGGTCGCCTCACAGGTCGCCCTAGTGTGAACCGAGGCTAAGGCGACCTGTGAGGCGACCTGGTCGCCTCACAGGTCGCCTCACAGGTCGCCGCAGGTCGCCTTCCATAGGGAAGCTGCGGACCCGTTCTAATAGGAGCGACACAAGTCGCTCCAACTTAGAAAAAGGGTCCGGAGCTTCTTTGGGGCGACCAGGAGGCGACCGCCATAGACTTCAATGTTATGAAGTCCGTGGCGGCCGCTCCGAGGTCGTGGCGCGCTGCTCACACCGCGATCTCGGAGGTCACCCCTGGAAGTAGCGTCGCCTGCATGTGAACGGGGACTAAGAGATGTTTGTTTGTAAACAAAGCCTGCAGTCAGGAAATGTTTGTAAACAAAGCCTGCAGACAGGAGATGTTTGTTTGTAAACAAAGGCTGCTGCCAGAAGATGTTTGTAAACAAAGCCTGCAGTCAGGAAATCTTTGTTTGTAAACAAAGGCTGCTGCCAGGAGATGTTTGTTTGTAAACAAAGCCTGCATTTAGGAGATGTTTGTTTATAAACAAAGCCTGTAGTCAGGAGATGTTTGTAAACAAAGCCTGCAGTCAGGAGATGGTTGTAAACAAAGCCTGCAGTCAGGAAATGTTTGTAAACAAAGCCTGCAGTCAGGAGATGTTTGTTTGTAAACAAACGTACGGTTAACAGCAAACACTCACACAGCATAGGTTAAACTGGATGGATTGTTGTCTTTTTTCAACCTCACTAACTATGTAACAAAGTCTGCTACCAGATGTTTGTTTGTAAACCAAGTCTGCATCCAGAAAATGTTTGTTTCTAACCAAAGGCTACTGCTAGGAGATGTTTGTTTGTAACCAAAGCCTACATTTAGGAGATGTTTGTTTGTAAGCAAAGTCTGCAGTCAGGAGATATTTGTTTGTAAACAAACATACTGTTAACAGCAAACACACACATCATAGGTTGAACTGGATGGACTGGTGTCTTTTTTTCAACCTCACAAACTATGTAACAGCTACCAGATTTTTTATTTGTAAACAAAGTCTGCAGCCAGAAAATGTTTGTTTTTAACCAAAGCCTACAGTCAGGAGATATTTGTTTATAAACAAAGTCTGCTGCCAGGAAACCTTTGAAACCAAAGCCTGCAGTCAGAAGAGGTTTGTATGTAAACAAAGTCTATTGCCAGGAGATATCTGTTTGTAAATAAAGTATATTGCCTGGAGATATTTGTTTGTAAACAAAGTCTGCAGTCAGGAGATGTTTGTAAACAAAGTATGAAGTCAGGAGATGTTTGTAAACAAAGCCTGCAGTCAGGAGATGTTTGTAAGTAAAGTCTGCTGCCAGGAAATGTTTGTTTGTAAACAAAGTCTGCTGTCACAGGATGTTTGTTTGTAAACAAGCTAATGTGATCACCCTGTTTAGCTTTCAAGCAGACCGATTCCCAATCGCTGATAACGGCAGAAATCAGTGCGCACAGCTGCGCGCTCCTAGTTCTTAGGGGAACCAGTAATTCACATTCTCCCAGCACATTGCTTAGACAGGACTAAAGGCGCTCAGGCTGCAGATAAACACGTGCAGACTTCACGTACCGTGGTCAAACATAACCAGCAGATTGACCAGCGTCTCGAAGGCTGCCAATCGGACGCTGCTCCCCTCATCCCTCGCCAGTTCCACGAGCTCAGGGAGGATGGCGGATTTTGTTAATTCTGTCCTGCAACAAAGAATAATTGCACATGAATACCAACTCATTGGATGCAGAAGACAAATCACCTCATTATAGAGCATGTCACTTTGTTAACACAGGATCTCCAAATCTGCCAAAACCACACCCATAAATCTGCCAAACCCCACCCACTGATACTTACCCTGCCTGTCCACCTGGGGGTGCCGAGTATTTTTCATGTGTAAGCTCTATAGCTCTATATACACCTGCTGTGCCCATTATGAGGGGTTCCCACCATCCCTGTGCTGAGTTCCTGGGTCTGTACACCCGCTGTGCCCATTATGAGGGGTTCCCACCATCCCTATGCTGAGTTCCTGGGTCTGTACACCCGCTGTGCCCATTATGAGGGGTTCCCACCATCCCTGTGCTGAGGTCCCGGGTCTGTACACCCGTTGTGCCCATTATCAGGGGTTCCCTCCATCCCTGTGCTGAGTTCCTGGGTCTGTACACCCGCTGTGCCCATTATGAGGGGTTCCCACCATCCCTGTGCTGAGTTCCCGGGTCTGTACACCCGTTGTGCCCATTATCAGGGGTTCCCACCATCCCTGTGCTGAGTTCCCGGGTCTGTAAACCTGCTGTGCCCATTATGAGGGGTTCCCACCATCCCTGTGCTGAGTTCCTGGGTCTGTACACCTGCTGTGCCCATTACAAAGGGTTCCCACCATCCCTGTGCTAAGTTCCCGGGTCTGTAAACCTGCTGTGCCCATTATGAGGGGTTCCCACCATCCCTGTGCTGAGTTCCCAGGTCTGTACACCTGCTTTGCCCATTATGAGGGGTGCCCACCATCCCTGTGCTGAGTTCCCGGGTCTGTACACCTGCTGTGCCCATTATGAGGGGTTCCCCCCATCCCTGTGCTGAGTTCCCGGGTCTGTACATCCGCTGTGCCCATTATGAGGGGCTCCCACCATCCCTGTGCTGAGTTACCGGGTCTGTACACCCGCTGTGCCCATTATGAGGGGTTCCCACCATCCCTGTACTGAGTTCCCGGGTCTGTATACCTGCTGTGTCCATTATGAGGGGTTCCCACCATCCCTGTGCTGAGTTCCCAAGATTGGAAACCTGCTGTGCCCATTATGAGGGGTATCCACCATCCCTGTGCCGAGTCCCCGGGTCTGTGCCCCTGCTGTGCCCATTATGAGGGGTTCTCCCCATCCCTGTGCTGAGTTTTTACATTTTATATTATGAACAATGTAAATAGTTTGCACAAAGAACAATTGTTACCATGATGGTTTCCCAGATATCCATCCTCAAGGGATCCCTGTACAGTGGCAGTGCTCTCCTCTCATTGGTCATTTGACAACTGGCATCCAAAAATGCTAACCATCCAGCTGCAGACAGCCATGCACACAGCACAGGAGTGCACTCTGTTCTCTCCAGAGTTCCCCTATAATTCCTCTCTCTCGTCGCAGGGAACATTGCGATAACCTTCGAGATGAATTATAATACTCGCGGGCGGTCGCAATAAAAAAGAAGGTGAGGAATTAAGTCATCGCCTGGAGAGCAGATGCGGCCATTGTTCCTCGGCTATTGAAGAGACGCTTAGCGGTGACTCACCGGAGGAGATGGCGAGAGTAAGTGCTGAGCACAAGGCGCCATTTTCACGTTAATCTGCGGCTGACATTTTCCCAAGTCTGCATGTCATTGTTTGCGTCTTGTCGTGATTTCTGTGAATCCAACGCGATTTCACCCCCGTACCTGCCACTTGTGGGGGCTACGGGAACGCGAGAACGCCCCCGCTGAGGGCATCCGCTATACAATTGTCTATTGCTTCTTCTGAAGTGTCTGACGGAGGCGTACTTGTGGGCTTGAGTGCAGCGTGTCTGGGGAAGAGGGGGGAGTGTGGAGGGGGGGGGGGCGTGGACGGGGGAAGGGGTGACGAGGGGGCTGAGTGAGCTACGGTCACCCTGACAAAGACAAATCCCACACATAGCGAGGGCGCTTCTGATTGACATTGTATCTAGAGACAAAACTTTTCTATTCGTTTTGGATGCAGAAAGGAAGAATTAGAACCTCTGGAAGGTTTTAGGGCCCATTCACATTGTCGCATTTTATGTGCGTTACAACGCAGGACATGTGACAACTAATTTATGAAGCTCATAAGAGCCCATTCACACCATCACATTATCCTGCATTCACACAGAGTTTTGTAAGCACACGCAAAATCGTGCCGCGCATATGTACATTTTTGCGCATTTGTGTGCCACACACATAAGGCGGCCCATTCATTTTTTCTTGTGTTTGGGACGCCATTAACAAGGAAAATGCGGTTTCTTTTACGCACTTTCTAAATGAGTGGGAAATTCTGCAATTTTGCAAGCATTTACAAAAAACTTAGTGTGACTGCAGGCTTAGTGGTGGCTGCATTTGTTTTCTTTTATTAAATTCCTTTATTTTCACCCAGAAAGTAACACACTTCTTATCTTTGCGTGTCTACATTCACTTCTTCACTGAATCTAAGGAGGGCAGATAGTGGCATCACTGAGAATGCAGCCTATCCATTCACTAGAGAGCGGTGACATCACTGGGAATGCAGCCTATCCATTCACTAGAGAGCGGTAACATCACTGAGAATGCAGCCTATCCATTCACTAGAGAGCGATGACATCACTGAGAATGCAGCCTATCCAATCACTAGAGAGCGGTGACATCACTGAGAATGCAGCCTATCCATTCACTAGAGAGCGGTGACATCACTGGGAATGCAGCCTATCCATTCACTAGAGAGCGATGACATCACTGAGAATGCAGCCTATCCATTCACTAGAGAGCGGTAACATCACTGAGAATGCAGCCTATCCATTCACTAGAGAGCGATGACATCACTGAGAATGCAGCCTATCCAATCACTAGAGAGCGGTGACATCACTGAGAATGCAGCCTATCCAATCACTAGAGAGCGGTGACATCACTGAGAATGCAGCCTATCCATTCACTAGAGAGCAGTGACCTCACTGAGAATGCAGCCTATCCATTCACTAGAGAGCGGTAACATCACTGAGAATGCAGCCTATCCATTCACTAGAGAGCGATGACATCACTGAGAATGCAGCCTATCCAATCACTAGAGAGCGGTGACATCACTGAGAATGCAGCCTATCCAATCACTAGAGAGCGGTGACATCACTGAGAATGCAGCCTATCCATTCACTAGAGAGCAGTGACCTCACTGAGAATGCAGCCTATCCATTCACTAGAGAGCGATGACATCACTGAGAATGCAGCCTATCCAATCACTAGAGAGCGGTGACATCACTGAGAATGCAGCCTATCCATTTACTAGAGAGCGGTGACATCACTGAGAATGCAGCCTATCCAATCACTAGAGAGCGGTGACATCACTGAGAATGCAGCCTATCCATTCACTAGAGAGCGGTGACATCACTGAGAATGCAGCCTATCCATTCACTAGAGAGCGGTGACATCACTGAGAATGCAGCCTATCCATTCACTAGAGAGCGATGACATCACTGAGAATAAAGCCTATCCATTCACTATAGAGCGGTGACATCACTGGGAATGCAGCCTATCCATTCACTAGAGAGCGGTGACATCACTGAGAATGCAGCCTATCCATTCACTAGAGAGCGGTGACATCATTGAGAATGCAGCCTATCCATTCACTATAGAGCGGTGACATCACTGGGAATGCAGCCTATCCAATCACTAGAGAGCGGTGACATCACTGAGAATGCAGCCTATCCATTCACTAGAGAGCGGTGACATCATTGAGAATGCAGCCTATCCATTCACTAGAGAGCGGTGACATCACTGAGAATGCAGCCTATCCAATCACTAGAGAGTGGTGACATCACTGAGAATGCAGCCTATCCATTCACTAGAGAGCGATGACATCACTGAGAATAAAGCCTATCCAATCACTAGAGAGCGATGACATCACTGAGAATGCAGCCTATCCATTTACTAGAGAGCGATGACATCACTAAGAATACAGCCTATCCATTCACTAGAGAGCAGTGACCTCACTGAGAATGCAGCCTATCCATTCACTAGAGAGCGGTGACATCACTGAGAATGCAGCCTATCCATTCACTAGAGAGCGGTGACATCACTGAGAATGCAGCCTATCCAATCACTAGAGAGCGGTGACATCACTGAGAATGCAGCCTATCCAATCACTAGAGAGCAGTGACATCACTGAGAATGCAGCCTATCCATTCACTAGAGAGTGATGACATCACTGAAAAACTGAGAACTGTAAGCATGTCCATTTTTCTCAATGGCTTACGATGAAATTATCTCTGTAATTCTAGATAAATCTGATTTTGTTTCAGTCTAATATTTCTCTGAATTCCTCTTCAGCTCGGCATTCTGGGAAAGATCTAATTATGAGACTGATAAATGGAATACATTCTTAGGACATCTATTCCTATGAAGAGAATGTAATCCCATTCATTCCCCCACTCTCCATTCATTATAGAAGGAGTTTCCTGCAGGAAGTTGGTTGCTGTACGGCAGAATATATTTGTGAATGGAAAGGTTCCCGCCCTAGTGTCAGATAATAGCGAGGCATTTTTTTTTTTTTTTTTCAGCTTGTTGATACAAATAAAATATATTGTATTCATTGTAAAAACATCTCGATACAACATTACCACATCCCAAAACAACAAAATATTACTTCTCTGATCCAGATACTAACTGACTACGGATATCCCATGCCAGGAAAAGGTCATTTAGAGGCCAGGGCGACTATGCCAATCTGTGCCCACCCCTAAGATATGTGAGCATTATGTGTCAGCAAACCCCCCCTAAAAAAAAAAAAAAAGAATTGAGCATTAATCCGCAATACCCCCCAATCATTGCTACGAAAACAAATACCCCCCCCCCCCCCTAAAAAAAAAAAAAAAAAGTTGAGCATTAATCTGAAATACCCCCCCAATCATTGCTACAAAAACAAATACCCCCCCCCCCCCGCTAAAAAAAAAAAATTGAGCATTAATCTGCAATACCCCCCCCCCCAATCATTGCTACGAAAACAAATACCCCCCCCCCCCAAAAAAAGAAAAAAATTGAGCATTAATCTGCAATACCCCCCAATCATTGCTACGAAAACAAATACCCCCCCCCCCCAAAAAAAGAAAACAATTGAACATTAATCTGCAATACCCCCCAATCATTGCTACGAAAACAAATACCCCCCTAAAAAAAAAAAAAAAATTGAGCATTAATCCGCAATACCCCCCATCATTGCTACAAAAACAAATATCCCCCCCCCCAACCCCCCTAAAAAAAAAATGAGCATTAATCTGCAATACCCCCCCCCCCAATCATTGCTACGAAAACAAATACCCCCCCCCCCCAAAAAAGAAAAAAAACTGAGCTTTAATCTGCAATACCCCCAAATCATTGCTACGAAAACAAATACCCCCCCCCCCCAAAAAAAAAAAAAAATATTGAGCACTAATCTGCATTCTTACCCACTAAGTATAAATTCCCCCTTCTCCCTGTTCAAATCTCCCTCCAGGCAGAAATATTTGCCCCCCCCCATACACCCTACCAGTTCAAATCCTCTCACTCCCCAAATTCCCCAGAACAAATCCACCCAATTTTCGTCTCCTAGCACAAATACCCCCCAATCACTGTTACGAAAACAAATACCCCCCCCCCCCCTAAAAAGAAAAAAAAATGAGCATTAATCTGCAATACCCCCCAATCGTTGCTACGAAAACAAATACCCCCCCCCCCCTTAAAAAAAATTGAGCTTTAATCTGCAATACCCCCAAATCATTGCTACGAAAACAAATAACCCCCCTAAAAAGAAAAAAAACATTGAGCATTAATCTGCAATACCCCCAATCATTGCTACGAGAAAAAATACCCCCCCCACCCCCCAAAAAAAAAGAAAATAAAAAATATTGAGCACTAATCTGCATTCTTACCCACTAAGTATAAATTCCCCCTCCTCCCTGTTCAAATCTCCCTCCAGGCAGAAATCTTTGCCCCCCCCCCCCCCATACACCCTACCAGTTCAAATCCTCTCACTCCCCAAATTCCCCAGAACAAATCCACCCAATTTTCCTCTCCTAGCACAAATACCCCCCAATGATTGCTATGAAAACAAATCCCCCCCCCCACAAAAAAAATTGAGCTTTAATCTGCATTCTTACCCATTAAGTATAAATTCCCCCTCCTCCCTGTACAAATCCCCTCCCCAGCAGATATCTCTACCCCCTACCAGTTCAAATTCTCTCACTCCCCAAATCCCCCAGAACAAATCCCCCCAATTTCCTCTCCTAGCACAAATACCCCCTAATCATTGCTACGAAAACAAATCCCCCCCACCCCAAAAAAAAATGAAAAAAAAAATTGAGCACTAATCTGCATTCTTACTCGCTAAGAATAAATTTCCCCTCCTCCCAGTACAAATCCCCCCTCCCAGCAGAAATCCTCTTACTCCCCAAATCCCCCAGCACAAGTCTCCCCTCCCAAAAAAAAAAAAATCACCCTTTCTAGTACAAATCCTCTACCCCTCAAAGTTCCCCTCTGAGCACAAATCCTCTCTGCCCACTCCACAGCCCCCCCCTTTCAGCACAATCCCACCCAGTCTCCCCACCTAGCACAACCCCCCCCCCCATTTTCCCCTCCAAGCACAAATACCCCCCCCCCCCCAATCTTCACTACTAAAACAAATTCCCCCTCTCCAAAGAAAAAAAAATCCCCTTCTATCACAAAACCCCTCCCCCCTTTACCATATGACGTCTTCTAGCACAAACCCCAAAAATCCCTCTCCTTAGCACAAAGCCCCCCCAACACCAAGCTCCGCCAAATCACCACTCCTAGTACACTCCCCCCCCCTTCAAAATGTGCCCACCTATAACAATTCTTACCCCCTGCTGTCCCCCAAATTCCCCCTCCCTTCACGAATCCCCAATCGTCTTCCCTCGCAAATGGGGGAAATCCACTTTTGTTCGATCCAAGAGCAATGTTCTATTGAGAAATAAAATGGAAGGTGATGGCGCTGCTTATTTTATAAAGTGCAAATAAATATAAGATGTTTGAATATACAATGTTAAAACATAAATATGATTGAGGAATAAGTAAATAGATAAAAGATGTGGAGGTAAAAAATCAATAACCAAGTAAAAAGATCAAACGTATGGTGTTGTAAGGGATATAAAATAATCTAAAAATATTTTAGAGGTATATAAGAGAAACAACCACCAGAGGGCGTAATAAAATTGCAAGATATAACAATAAAAATGTTCTATTGAGCCCCAATTTCAGATTCTTTTGATTTTCTAGAACTTCCCCAAATGCCCCTACACAGACTGCAGGCACCGTTTGTTTCTGAGATATTACTAACATATCGAATAACATTTCTCCAATACACACATTCATACCTGTACATAGGAAAACGTTCGGCTTACCCTATGCCTTGGGCGATGTATTCAAGTTGGCGGCACATACAAGAACGGACATCGTACTCCACGTCCTGACACAGAGACTCCACTAGGGGGAGTATGTCCCGCTTTACTCTGCAATACACAAGTCATGATGCAAAATCACAGATACAGATACACAGATATACAGATACAGTCCTATTATAGTTATTATATATATAAACGTCAGAAAGATTTCTGCTTGAATCAAGGCTGATCATTTGCAAATTTTTTCTGTAATTTGTTTCAAATGTTTTTGCCGGTAATATAAAGCATGCTAAACTTTAAACCCAAAAGCAAACATTTATTATATTGCAGCTTACCAATTCTTAGATGTGACAGCTGCATTTGTTTTCTTTTTAGGCTTTCTTTCTTTTATTTTCATTTGGTGATCCAGCCAATACCTCTGTTGCATTTCAAAAGAACAAGCCCTCCAGAAGAATGTATCAGTTACAGAGATGAGACAAACCATTTACCACTGAAAGGGGTGTGTACAATGATCAGCTTTTATTTATTCACGTAAAACCTTTATTCCAAAAGAAAAAAAACTGTAACCGTAACTTACATGTGCCAAATACAAGGCCTGCGGGCCAAATCCGGCCCGCCAGGCCATTTAATGTGGCAACCCCCTTGTCACCACTTCCACCTTGTCTCCACAGTCAGCAGTAGAAAGGAGGACAGAACTCCTCCTCCGGATCCTGCACCTGCGGAGTGGCTTGTCTCTGCCCCCCACCTTGTCTCAGCAGTTGGCAGCAAAGAGGAGAATAGAACTCCCCCTACAGATCCTGCGCCTTCCTGTGCAGCTGCAGCAAACCCTCATCTCTACTTCCCCTGGTCTCAGCATATATCAGCCCTTCTGTGGTACTCCACCAGACACGTTTTGCTTTCCAGCTCCACCCCCAGCTTCTTCCTGGCAGCAACACAAGGAATGAGGGGTGCACTATGATGTAAGGGAGGGAGGGGGACTCTTGACTTCTGATGTAAGGGGAAGGGGGGGGGGAGTTGGTCTGGATGTTTGGTTTTACAGATACATCCGGCCCTTTGGGGGTGCTGATGCGGCCTGCAATGAAACTCAGTTTGACACCCCTTCTGTAACTGATTATAAAGTACTAGCTGGAGATCAGCTTTGTAAGTGTAAATCTTCTGGTCCATCTAACACTCCCCTCCCGACTGACAATGCTGCTGTCCAATGGTGTCTCCTGTGCTCCTTAGTCCAGAATGGGGGCGCTCTCATACAGGAGGTATGTTAGTGACCAGATCACCAGGTAAAAACAGAGGGGAAAGTAGCCTAAAAAAAACAAATACAGCCACCACATCTAATGATAAGCTGCAATATATATAATCACAAAAATGTGAACCCTTGAGAAAGCCCATTGGACGCAACGCATGAGGTGGGCGGTGACGTAATCATGCTGGGACTAGGTGGAGCTGTCGATTTGCACTATGATCCTTTCCTCTTGATTGACACCACACTGAGAGCTGCTGAGAGCCACGGATTTGGAGTGGACAGCCAGTGGGAGAGGAGCCACTTATTACACTGCAAAGGGCATGGAGACCTCCTTTAACTACTTCCATACCGGGCCAATTCTGGCATTCCACTCCAAAATTTAAAAATGATAATTTTTTGATAGCAAATTACTCAGAACCCCCAAACATTATATATATATATTTTTATAGCAGAGACCCTAGGGAATAAAATGGAGATCGTTGCAACTTTTTACGTCACACGGTATTTGCGCATTATTTTTTGCTGTACTTTTTTTTTTAATAAAAAAAAAAAACACTAAAGTTAGTCCAATTTTTTGTACAATGTGAAAGATAATGTTACGCCAAGTAAATAGATACCTAACATATCACGCTTTAAAATTGCGCACACTCGTGGAATGGCGCCAAACTTTGGTACTTAAAAATCTCCATAGGCGACACTTTAAACATTTTTTACAGGTCACCAGTTTGGGGTTACAGAGGAGGTTTTGGGCTATCACTGTATTACTGTAATGTTTGCACCGATACCTCGCATGTGTGGATTGCACACTGTTTATAAATGTGGCTGCGACGTATGTATGCATTCACTTCTGACTGCGGGCGTGCGGGGACAGGGGCACTTTAATTTTTTTTTTTTTATTGTTTATTTTATTTATTTATTTATTTATTTATTTATTTATTTATTTACATTTTCCCTTTAATATTTTTTTTTTTTATCACTTTTATTCTTATTAAAAGGAATGTAAACATCCCTTGTAATAGAAATAAGGGATGACAGGTCCTCTTTATGGAGGGATCCCCTGTAATAGGAATAGGGATGACAGGTCCTCTTTATGGAGGGATCCCCTGTAATAGGAATAGGGATGACAGGTCCTCTTTATGGAGGGATCCCCTGTAATAGGAATAGGGATGACAGGTCCTCTTTATGGAGGGATCCCCTGTAATAGGAATAGGGATGACATGTCCTCTTTATGGAGGGATCCCCTGTAATAGGAATAGGGATGACAGGTCCTCTTTGTGGAGAGATCCCCTGTAATAGGAATAGGGATGACAGGTCCTCTTTGTGGAGAGGTCCTATGTAATAGGAATAGGGATGACAGGTCCTCTTTATGGAGGGATCTCCTGTAATAGGAATAGGGATGACAGGTCCTCTTTATGGAGGGATCCCCTGTAATAGGAATAGGGATGACAGGTCCTCTTTGTGGAGAGATCCCCTGTAATAGGAATAGGGATGACAGGTCCTCTTTGTGGAGAGGTCCTATGTAATAGGAATAGGGATGACAGGTCCTCTTTATGGAGGGATCTCCTGTAATAGGAATAGGGATGACAGGTCCTCTTTATGGAGGGATCCCCTGTAATAGGAATAGGCATGGCGGGTCCTTTTTATGGAGGGATCCCCTGTAATAGGAATAGGGATGACAGGTCCTCTTTATGAAGGGATCCCCTGTAATGGGAATAAGGATGACAGGTCCTCTTTATGGAGAGATCCCCTGTAATAGGAATAGGGATGACAGGTCCTCTTTATGGAGAGATCCCCTGTAATAGGAATAGGGATGACTGGTCCTCTTTATGGAGGGATCCCTTGTAATAGGAATAGGGATGACAGGTCCTCTTTATGGAGAGATCCCCTGTAATAGGAATAGGGATGACTGGTCCTCTTTATGGAGGGATCCCTTGTAATAGGAATAGGGATGACAGGTCCTCTTTATGGAGGGATCCCCTGTAATAGGAATAGGGATGACAGGTCCTCTTTATGGAGAGATCTGGGGTCAATAAGACCTCACATCTCTCCTACAGACTGGAAAGCCTGAAAAAAAAACGATCTCGGCTAACCAGCTGAGATCAGGCAGTATTGAGAACTGCCAGGCTGGGCGTGACGTCATAATGTTGCGCCCAGGCCTCCGAGAATCTTAAATAAAATATTTAACTATAAGAGGGGGGGGGTCCCTTAAACCAGGAGAATCATATTAAGAATGAATTTGGGTGTCATAAAGGGTGACACAGGTTCCATCTATCAGGATTTGAGTAATTAGGACTGTGTTCATACACCTCATAAGTATAGATAACACTTTCTGTCTAAAACATATTGCATACACAGAGTATTGATAATACATGGAGTGTAATAGTAGTGGTCCCCAACTATTAAAACATAGCCAAATTTTGGCTTCAATATGTGCTACTTACACCTGGCACATAGGAATCATATCAATACTTTGTAGGCATTATAACAGCACAGACACAGTCAGTTATGTAGCCAGAAAAAGAGGATATCCCTACCCGTACATAATATGGGGTTAATAAATGGAAGTGTTACAGCATGAGGACTCTATATCAATGTATTGGATATATTTAAAAACGCATGACTATAGACCTGCTATATGTTGTTAAAATGAAATTGCAGGAGCAGTTTATTTGTTGATAGCACCTTGAAAAGTATATATGCAATGTATTAATTTTTTCTATTTTGGGGTTTAAGTGCATCCATTAGGTACATCAGCGTGTCCGTTTGGCGCACACACCGTGGATTTACATTCTTTGTGGCTACTGAGGAATGTCATTAAATGGAAATGTTTGTGGTCGGAGTTTAGCTTTAAGAATGTTGTGCGGCAGTACAGTATAGTGGTCCAGGAACGTCACTGCGGTACTTACACGTGCGATTCAAACTTGTTGGCTATTTTCCCGAGAATCTTACAGCTAGTGAGGCGGGACTGTAACGTCTGAGATAGCTGTGCTTTGGATACAAGCGGGTTCAAAATCTGTAAAATAAGAGAGTGAAGTCTGGTAAGTATGACATATATACAATATGAACATTCAGAAACACTAGATAGTCCCAAAGTATGACCGATACTCCCATGTATGTGAATAGCCAGGCCAGGTGTTCTCAACTTTGCCCACCACCATTCCTAAAGTATGACCGATACTGCCATGTATGTGAATAGCCAGGCCAGGTGTTCTCAACTCCGCCCACCGCCATTCCCAAAGTATGACCAATACTCCCAAGTATGTGAATAGCCAGGTCAGGTGTTCTCAACTCCGCTTACCACCATTCCTAAATTATGACCGTTACTCCCATGTATGTGAATAGCCAGGCCAGGTGTTCTCAACTCCACCCACCGCCATTCCTAAAGTATGACCGATACTCCCATGTATGTGAATAGCCAGGCCAGGTGTTCTCAACTCCGCCCACCACCATTCCTAAATTATGACCGTTACTCCCATGTATGTGAATAGCCAGGCCAGGTGTTCTCAACTCCGCCCACCGCCATTCCCAAAGTATGACCGATACTCCCAAGTATGTGAATAACCAGGCCAGGTGTTCTCAACTCCGCCCACTGCCGTTCTTACGATTTTTAGTTTTTGTGCTATAAACAAAAAAAGAGCGACAATTTTGAAAAAAAAAAAAATATTTATTTTTCACATTCTGCTATATGACATTCTCAAAAAAAATTTTTTAAATCAATATTTTTTTATATTTTAGGCCAATAAGCATATATTATTGTGTCTACTAACTACGGGAAAGATTTATGTAATTTTTATTGTTTTTTTTACTAGTAATGGCGGCGATCTGCAATTTTTTGCGGGATTGCAACATTGCGGCGGACAGATCGGACCCCTATCTGACATTTTTGACACTTTTGCTAAAAATATGCACTGTTACTGTAATAATGCCATTGGCAGGGAAGGGGTTAAAGCGGAGTTCCAGCCATTTACTCACCTGTCCAACGGTCCAGCGATGCGGCCGCCCGAAGCCTCGATCCTCTCCCTCGGCGCCGGCATCACTGCTGTGGGCACCCGGCTGTTACAGTTTGCGGCTTCACAGCCGGGTACCCACTGCGCATGCGCGAGTCGCGCTGCGCGCAGTGATTGGCCGGCAATCTTCTGGGACCTCTGACGTGTCCCAGAAGATTGCAGGGAGGGGGAGAGGAGAACTTCCGCTCAGGGCGCCGCGGCGCTCCGAGCAGAAGTGGGAGCGGGTACCTGTCAAAACTAGGTACCCGCTCCCCACCCCAAAAAATGACATGCCAAATGTGGCATGTCGGGGGGTCAGGACTCCCTAAAGCGGAAGTTCCACTTTTGGGTGGAACTCCGCTTTAACCCTGTGGGTGATCAAGGGGTTAAATGTGAGCCTGGGGGAGTGATTCTAACTGTGAGTAGGGCATGGCTTCTGAAATGACCATAGAGACATGTGATCCTATATAGAAGGAGAGAAGAACGGTCAGCTGTGTTTACAATAACTGACCGTTCTCTCTCAGTGGGGAGCGATTGCGGGTGTCAGGCGGCAATCGGAGCTGCCTGACCCATGCATTGGCTTACCTGCTGCAGAGTGGGAGCGGGAGGCATGCCGGCGGCGGCGCCTGCTCGCCCCCTAGCTTCCCGCGTGATCGACGTAGGTCTACATCTGTTTGCACAGGAGAAGCAGTAAAAAGGTGGTGGGTGGTTGGGAAGCGGTTAATATTGTCTATGTGTCAATCTATGCCTGGCACCCTCAAATCCCTCTGTCTCTACCCCTACTTCTCCTGAGGGAGAAAGAGGGTGGTTCTTCCTTTTCAAAGGATTAAATGTGTCCCTAGGGAGTGCTTTCTTAACTGTGGGGGAGGTGCAATGTAAGAAGACAGAGATAAGTGTTCCTGCTTACCAGAAACACAAGATCTCTGTCTTCTACTGTCACAGAATGGCAATCTGCCTTGTTTACAATCAATCCGCCGTTCTGTCTGCCTCGGGAACATTCGGCGGGTCCCAACGGACATCAGGTCCGCCACACCAGCTGATTGGCTCCTGCTGTGTTCCAAAATTTTCCTTTCCTGACGCAACTTCATGGCAGCACATACTGGGTTATGACTCCGCCCCCCACAACCTGATAAGATTGGTTAGCTATACATTTTTGAAGGAAAGACCCCACAGCATTCTCTGTATATATCACCTAAGAAAGGGTGGGATCTATGTGCTGCCATGAAGATGAGTCAGAAAAGGAAAATTACGGAAAAGTGAATATACAATTTTCTGTTTTCCTGATGCATCATGGCAGCACACACTGGGAAATAACTCGTCAGTCGGGTGGGCGCTAGCAAATATCATTTATTAACATGGAACCAAAAAATTGGCTTGATCTTTCGAATTCCGCAGTTGTTAACTGAGCAAAATCCACTTTATAGTGTGACATAAATGTGCTTCTTGAGGACCAGGTTGCTGCTTTGCATATACTGTAGTTTCAGGAGACACTCTGCAATATGCTGCCCAGGAGGTTGCCACTGCCCTAGGAGAATGAGCCTTCAGACCCTCAGGTATCAGAAGTTGTTGGACTGAGTATGCCTTTTTTACGGTCTTAATGATCCATGATACTATTATGTGTGTTAATGCTTTTTGACCTTTCCTGAGACCATGAGGGATAATCAAGAGGTTGTCCTTCTTCCTGAAGGAGCTTGTGGCTGAAATAAAATTATTGATAGTAGTTTTTAAGGAAAGTTTGGAAAGGTTGATAAGCTTATGTCTTGATTGAAGTGAAATGCAATCGCTACTTTGGGAATAAAACGGTCCGAAGGTCCTAAGATTACCCTATCTGGGTAAAAGACCAAGCAGGGTTCCTTTATTAGTAATGCTTGCATCTCGGAAACTCTTTTTCCTGAGGTTAGGGTGATGAGAAAGGTTATCTTCAAAGTCAAGTCCCAAAAGGAAACTGAGTCAGCTGGGTGAAAGGGTAGACGAGAAAGTGCCTCCAGAACTGCAGCCAGGTTCCAGGTGGGAAATGTTGGTTTCTTGAAGGTCTGATTTTGAGGTTCGCCCTCATGAATTGAATGATGAGGGGGCAAAGCCCTTTTTATGCCTGCTTTGGCAGATACTTGAACTTTCAGTGTGCTTGAGCTTACGCCTTTCTCTAAACCTGATTGGAGAAAATCCAGGATCTGCGATATTTCTGGAGACAATGGATTCCACTCCTTTTCATGAGCAAAAGAGATGATTTTTCCCATATTCTTCCATATATGCTGTTAGTAGTGTTTTTCCTGGCTTGAAGCAAGGTGGATATAACTTCCAGAGAACAGCCTTGCTCTAGGTGTCTATTCCTTTCAACATGCCATCAGGTGCAGTCTCTCTGGAGCTGGGTGTAGGAATTGGCCTTGAGAGAGTAGGTTTGGCGTAACTGGTAGAAGCAATGGGCTCTCTATGTTCAGTTGTCGAAGGGTCTCCTCGGCCAAAAGGGTATTACTGCTATCACTGTTGATGCCAATCTCCTCAGTCTGGATAGGAACCTTGCGATCAGAGGTGTTGGGGGAAAGATGTAGCCCAGCTAGAAATCCCAAGGAAGGTGAAGGCAGCCTACTCCCTCGGCTGAGGGGTAAAAGGCTCTTGCTAGGTATCTCTGACACAGGTGTTGCTGCCAGATCGATCTCTGGAGTTCCCCAAGTCTCGGTCAGAAGGGAGAAGGCTTGCTGACTCAGGGACTATTCGCTGTTTGACACAAAGTCCCTGCTCAGGCTGTCAGCTAAAAGGTTCAGTGCTCCTGGGACATATATGGCTCTCAGATCTGTTAGATGTATTTGAGTCCAATCCAGGATACTACAAACTTCCTTTAACAGTGTACGACTCCTGGTTCCCCCTTGTTTCTGGGTGGAAGCTACCGCTACCTTGTTGTCCATGTGTAACAGAACGTTCTTTCCTCCTAGGTAAGGAGTAAATGCTAGAAGTGTCTGGAAGGCTGCTCTGAGTTCCAGTATATTTGAAACCACTCCTTGTGATTGGAATCGCCAATGTCCCTGGGCTGCTTGGTCTTGATAGTGAGTCTCCATCCTTCCAGACTGGCGTTTGATGTTACTATCTCCGGATGTGGAGGAACTATATGCTGGAGTCTTTTGAGGTTGTGAACATGTGTCCACCACCATATAGATTGCTACAGCACCCTGTGAATATAAATCTGCTGAAGCATTGATGTTCCATCCCACTGCATTAGAAAGGAATTTTGCAGTATCCTAATGTGCCATTGAGCCCACTGGATCATAGGGAAAGTGGTAGTCATAGAACCCAGTACGCTCATGAAAACTCTGTCAGGTAGAGAGGTTGCTGTTAGCAGTTTTTGAATTATACGGTCTACCTTCTCCTAGGGAGGTTCTATTATATTCGCCTCCGTGTACAGTTCTGCACCCAGGAAAATCATCTTCTGGGAAGGCAGAAGATTGCTTTTCCCCCAATTTATTACCCAACCGAATTGTTGAAGTGTGGTGATCAGTATCTTCCGGTGTCGTATGAGACTTTCCTGACTGTTGGCCAGAAGGAAGATGTCGCCCCAGTAGTGGTAGATTCTTAATCCTCTTTCCCTTTGTAAGACGATAACTGGTAATAGGATCTTTGTAAAGGTTCTTGGAGCAGTGGAGATTCCGAATGGCAAGCTTTGAAACTGGAAGTGTTGGTTGTCTACCGCAAAATGGAGAAATCTCTGAAAGATGAGATGTATAGAAACGTGTAGATAAGTGTCTGATAAATCTATGGACAACATCCAGTCTCCTAAGTTCATTGCTAGTAGGATTGACTGAAGACTCTTCATTTTGAAGGATTCAACCTGAATCTTTTTTTTGAGATTCTTCAAATCCAGGACTGGTGGAAGGTCTCCCATTTTTTTTTTCTTACCAGGAATAGTGGAGAATAAAATCCCATCCCTTTCTGGTTCGCTGGGACTTCTATGATTGCTTGTTTTGAAGTAGATCTAATACGTATTTCAGTAACAATCTTCTTTTTTCCATTATTGTTGGTAATCTGGTTGGTTGGAAACGGTCTTCTGGAAGTCTGCTTTTGAATTTCCACTTGTGACTGAATTGAATGGTGTAAATTGTCCAGGGGTCTGTTATCTGATCTTCCCAAACCTGTATGAATAGCTTGAGTCTAGCTCCCACCCTTACAGATTGGACAGGCACACCTTCAAAAGGACTTCTGCTGATCTGTTGTTGAGGAGGGTTTTGACTTTTGCAGCCTGAGAAAGGAAGACTGGGTACTTCTCCAGTTCCTCTTGAACTCTCTTCCAGGTCTATAGGATTTTGCATCCCTGTATAATTTCAAAGATGGGCCTCTTAGAGGTTTTTGTCTTCTGTCGGAGGGAATCTGGCCCGATTTTCTGCCCGTCACTTTTGATATGGCGACATCTAGTTTTGACCCAAATAGATTGATCCCATTGTATGGTATTTTACACCAGTTAGTTTTGGATGCTGCATCAGCCATCCAAGGCTTTAGCCACAAGGACCTTCTGTATATTACTGAAGCCAACATGGCCCTAGCAGATGACCTAATGATGTATACTGACGCTTCTGCCACAAAGTCTCCAGCCAGCTTGAGTTTCTGAAGAAAGGATATAATTTTTTCCTGGTCCGCCCCTTCCCGCAGTGACTTTTCAATGCTGGAGGTCCATCCTGAAATTGCTCTACCAACCGCTGCTGAGGCGGTGGCTGGTCTGCAGGCGCCGCCTGCTGCTGAGTATGCTCTCTTTAGGTCAAGGTCAATCGAGTACATCCCTGAAGGTCACTGCGTCTTCTATGGGCAGAGTTACATGCCTGGCTAATCGCATCAGAGAGGCGTCAATGACCAATGCATAAATTAATGGATTCACATTGGGTTCTTTAAGCGGGTAAAATTTTTGCTAACCTATCTTTTTGTCTGGCTTCTGCCAATCGTCCTTGATGAGGTCCTCCAATTCATCAATGAATGGAGAGAACTCTGGTATTTTCTTTAGGTTTGGGAAGTATTTCCTGATTTTACGTGGTGTTTCTTTTGTCTACTCGCAGCAAACTGCTTCTTTGACAGATCTGGAGAATGGTTCGACTAATGTGAAGTAAAATCCTACTGAAAGATCCAAGTCTTTGCTGTCGGATGAGGAATCCGTCCACGGTGGAGGGTATGAATTCGGGGAGAAAGTGTTTTGAGCAGCTCTTGTTCAGGAGCTGATGCTTCAATGCTTCTAGAATTTTTTCTTGCACCGATTCCCTGATGAGGTCTGTTACCTCTCTGGCATCTGACTTTTTCTCTTGTTGCCTCATTGAAACATGTCTGGGAGGGCCGGTTCTCCGCAAACCCAGCAGGCATTTGCTGCAGGATGGGTGTGATGACTGCTGTGGTGACAGGATGAAGAGGACTCTCTGCGACGTGAGTGGTGGTGGCGAGAAGAGGACCTGGACTGGCTCCTTCTGGATCACCCATCTGCCGATGTAGATGCATGATTTGAGTGCTCTTTGGGCCTTGAATTTGATGATCTTGACCTGGTAGCAGGGCCGGATTAAGAGCATCATGGGCTTGGTGCTGAGGATTTTGAAGGGCCTTAAGGGCCGTGCCTTGGCATGCACCCAGAGGAGGAAGGGTGCAGCCATGCATGCCTAATTCAACATGGGATGCTGTCTCTGAAGCCCATAAACACATCCATGCATCGGCAACTGTCCCTCCTTGTCCGGCCTTCGCGCTGTGTGGGGAGGTTCTGAGGGAGCTGCCTGGGGAAGCGAGCATAGAAGCCAGACTTCTGTGTTTACAAGTGACAGAAGAGCGGTAACAGTGAATATGGCCAACCCGGGGCCTATATAAAAGGTAGGGGCCTGGAGCTGCAGCTCCAATAGCCCCTACGTTAATCTGGCCCTGCCTGGTAGGGCTGTCCAGACACCATAGTGTTAGTGGCTGTGCTCTCTTTTTCTAATCTTCACTACTTACCCATCAAGAGGACCCCTTACCTTATAGTCTGAGGAGGGTCTGCTTGAGCAGTGGCCTCCATAAGCAGTGATAGAAAAGATAGAACACCTATAGCACCAATAAGAAGAGTGTATTAACAAGGTCACCAAGAGAGTACAGAGTATTCTACCCACAATAAGAAAGAGTAATAGCAGGACAAGTACATTAGGCAGCAGTAGAAGTGATCCTGAGAGGAGCAGGGACTTAGATCTCCATGTGAAAATGCCAGCCACATCTGAGAAAGAAGCTACAGCTTTTAAATCCGCCGCCATTGCGGAGGAAGTGACGTTATCACGCATGCGCAGTAGCGATCTGCGGCATCCAGCGCCATCTTAGATAAGGGTGCCGGCTGACATCAGTTCCGGTCACGCACCAGCGGATGCGGCAGAAACGAGCGGCCGCCATGTTTGAACAGGTCCCATCGATCTGTGGGACTACAATGCCCAGAATGATAGAGAAAACACTGTGCAGGAGAGAGGAAAGCCTACAGGAGGACAACTGCAGAAATGTAAGCCAATTTAAGGCTTGAATGCAACAGAGGCATTCCAAATTCCCCCGAGACCACCAGATTGGGGTTCCTTTCATTTAGCTTTATTAGAGACTGTACAGGATAGGACTTCCATCCAGGAGAGGCTTAACCTGGCTGGGGCGAAGTGCGGTAGGAGGCCTACACGCAGGGCCGGCCCTACCATGGGTCCCCCTGGGTCCATTGGATCCAGGCAGCACTTGGGGAGGGGCAGCAAGATGACTCCCAATATGTTTTGTGTGTCATCAGTTTGCGGCACGTTACGGTCGCTATTTTCTCATCTCATACTGCTACTCGTAGTGCAAACTGATGAGTATAAGGAGGCGGAGTGTCTCCTCCGGGGAACGTCCCTCATGTGATCGTGGTGTGCGCAATGACGTCAGACATCAGCACACTCCATCTTACGCAGGGCAGGCTGGATCTTCTAGGGTGGTCGCAGACACATTAGTGATAGGAGAACTGAGGACAGACAGTGAGTGTTTGGTGGACCGTTCCGGTGGTGAGTTATGGAAGAAGATAACCGTATATATAATATTTTCTAAATGTTAAATTTATATAAAATAATGGATGTGGGGGGCCTTTTGTTGGGTGTGATTTTTTTTGTGGGGGGGGGGCAGCATTTTATTCTTGGACCCAGGCAGCACAATGTCTTGGGCCAGCCCTGCCTACACGTATCCATCCATCCATCCATCCATCCTATCAGGTGAGGGGAAAAAAAAGAATGCTGTGGGGTCTCTCTTTCAAAGCTTTATAGCTAACCAATCCTAACCCAGTGTGTGCTGAGATGATGCGTCAGGAAAAATATATAATGTTTGGGGGTTCTAAGTGATTTTCTAGCAAAAAAAGGATGATTTTAACATGTAGGAGAGGAATTCCGGAATTTGCGCATTATTGGAGCAGTTAAAGAGTTGTCACCAAAACACAGACAGCTAGAGAAACCCGTTATCATGGGAGCTAAGAATAAAGATTGGCATGCTAAACAAAAAAATTAATTATCCATCATGAAAGAAGGAAAAAACAATTAATTAAAAAAAATCTGTAATAAAAAAAAAAATCATTATTATGCCAGAAAAAAACGATATCTGGAACTATGAGCAACATAAAAACCTCACAGGGGTTCCAATCCTTCCCCTCTCCATCCAAAACATACAAAAGTTCTGGCTTTGGATACATTGTTGCATACACTATGTCAGACTTACCTGACTTTTAACAATGTTTCCTTTCACTCCTGAGCACAAAAAATAAATAAAAGAAAACATGTACAAAACTGGAAACCAGAATCGTTGTCCTTTCCATAGTCTTTCAATCTTTTAAAATCCTCAGCTTTCATTATAGGAATACCTGGTGATCCTGCCATCACCCTGTCACATGCGCCCCCTGGTGGAGACTAAAAGTGGTTGAGCTGACACACTGTACAGGTGAGTGACATCCACCAATGTATTGGGAAGATGGAACAGAACAATGGTGTGCAGCCAAATGGGCATGTAGACTGGAAGTGGGACCATTATCCCACTGACACCAAGATTTGGGGGCTATTCTGCCTTAGGATTCACTATCCCACTGACACCAATGATTTTGGGAGCTATTCTCTCCTTGGGGCACTATTCTACTGACACCAATGATCTGGGGAGCTATTCTATCTTAAGGGCCCCTATCCCATTGACACCACTCAAATGATCTGGGGAGCTATTCTTAGGGACCATTATTCCTCTGACACCAATGATTTTGGGACCCATTTGTCCCTTATGGCCACTATCCCACAGACACCAAAGATTTTGGAAACAATTATCTCCTGGGGGGTCACTATCCCACTGACATCAATGATTTGGGGCTATTCTCTCCAGGGAGCCAATATACCACTGACACCAATGGTTTTGGGGTCCATTTGCCCCTTATGGCCATTATCCCACTGACACCAATGGTTTTGGGGTCCATTTGCCCCTTATGGCCATTATCCCACTAACATCAATGATTTGGGGCTATTTTCTTTTGGGGGCCACTATCCCACTGACATCAATGATTTGGGGCTATTTTCTTTTGGGGGCCACTATCCCACTGACATCAATGATTTGGAGCTATTCTCTCCTGGGGGGCCACTATCCCACTGACGCCTATAATATGAGGGGCAGCCTCCCTTTTAATACATTTTAAATGCATATTTTGTACCCCATACTTTTATTTTGTGTGTTCAAGCTTTTTGTTTTCTGTTGGGGCCCAGAAGGTTTGGGAAGACTGTCCGGGGCCCCAATCTCTCTAAGGTGGAGAATCTCTGCTCTAGTGGGCCATTTTTGTAGCTGCCTTTTTCACCCACATTGGGAAAGTGACACCAGCAGAACCTTTACACAGAAGGTTGTAATTCAGGTGCCCCCCCCCCCCCCCCCGGCATTCGGCAGAGGCTATTTGAGGATATTTGTCCCGGCCAGGCACTTGGCAGTCGTCTCGCTGTCAGCACAAGAAATACCGCGCCTGCATGGAGTCAGTGCACAGAGCTGACTGTGTTCTATCAGCCATGCAGACCTCTGGATCTGCCAGTTACCATGGAGCGGGGCCACCAACGCACCGAAATTGGGGCCCCTATGCCAACTTTACAGACATAATTCACTTGGGGGGGGGGAACTGGGGGGGCCCCGCTCTGATAATATACATTCAAATATTGCATTAAAGGGGAACTCTAGTTTAATTTGAACACGTCAGTTCTAACTCACATGTATGACATCAAGCAAATACAGCTGTTCTAATTACACACCATGGACCTGCTTATATTGTTGTCAGGAGCCTTTGGTCCGCCCACTCCATCCCTTACAATGATCCTAATTAAAAGTCAAACTGTAGCCAAACTTTATATTTTGTTCTGGATGGAGCAGGTGAGTCAAAAAACCTCATGGGAAGTGGCTTCCTAATCACGTGATTGTTACAGTGGTCACATGATCCCCCTTGGCTCTCAATTGCAAACAGAGACTGGGAGCTATCAGTGACAGCTCAGCTGGGAGAATGTAGCAGGCAGCAGGAAACCCTAAGAGCCATGTGGATGCCCCACCCCCCACCACCACCTATATGCGTTACGTCTGAGGCAACACATGTGATGCTGAGCCTCCATGATTAAAAGAAATTAAAGTGGTGGGGCCAAGGACAGTCAGGCTGGGGAGGAAAGGGCTAGATAATGCTTGACGTCCTCCAGCCAGGTAATGAGGGGGGCTGTATTGGTGACATTTGTCCTTGTGTGTCCGAGCAGAGATGAGCTTTCTTACCTCGTGTCTGATGGTCTCCTTTGGCAAGACGTCTATAACGGCGAGGAGTGTGTCCAGCCACGCATTGCTCACACCTGCCAAAGAAACATCCAATTAGAGAGAATTGCTGCAGCACGTTGTATACCAGCTGTACATTCTGCTATGTGGTTCTACACAGTGCAGTTCTGTGGCTCCATGTACCTTACTGTAGACCCAATGATGTCATAGTTTCCCATTTGTTGCCAGTATATTCCCACCATTATCCAATTCTTACCAATGTAAAATGGTAATTGCCCGTGTATTGCCATTGTTGCCTAGTTTTTGCCTGTGTATTGCCCCCCATTGTCCTTTTGTTCAAAAAATGTCTATTGACTGGGTATTTGCTGCATATTCACAGTTGCACATTTGTTGCCAGTGTATTGCCACAATTACCCACTTGTTACCAATGTAGTGCAGTTATTGCCTGTGCATGGCTATCAATGCCTGTTTGTTGCCCGTGTATTTACCACTATTGCCCTTTCTGTTGAAAAACTCAAACTCAAACTTGTATCTGTAAGACTACACCCATTTCTGCAGGGCTTTTTTCCTCAGATAAGAGGTGCAGGAATTCAACCATGCCCCCCCCCCCCCCTCACCCCCACCGAACTTGGTCTGTGTGGCAAAATTGTACCTACAGTGGGAGGATCCTAAAGGGGCAATAAATACCAGGAGTGCATTAAGTGCAGATTTCAGGGGGGCGCTATGTACAGAGTACAGTGTTGCGGAGTGCGCTACATACAGATTGCAGGGTTTAGGGGTTTGCTATGCACAGTGTGCAGTGTTCAACTCACATCTCACTCCCACCTCTCCCCCTGGGTGTGAGGGCCACATGAAATGGTCTAGAGGGCCAGAATTGGCCCCCGGGCCTTGTGTTTTATACGTGTTCTAGAGCAGCCTTTTTCAACCAGGGTGCCCAGGCACCCTGGGCTGCCTTGAGGTGTCTTCAGGGGTGCCTTGGCAAAAAGCCTAAAAAGTGCCCAAAAATTGTATACAGGCCAGTATGTGGATAAAGCCTGCCTTTTAGCTGCACTAAGCCACAGATTTTCATTTTGCACCATTACAACTTTCTAGCTGTCGGTGTCCTAACAAACAATGGCATCATCAGTTGATAAGGAGCATCTGTGTTTGACCCTCCCATGCCCCTCTGCATCAGCGTTGGGGTCACACTAACTGAGCGATGAAGAAAACTGAGGAAGAAAAGAAACACTGGAATACTAGTCAGTACCAGTTTGTAAAAGTCTGTTTGCTTTGGAAGAATAAATCACCTCTAACATTGGGTGTCCTACTTGGACTTGTGGATGTTGCTGCATTATGTAAAACTATTAGAATAGATTTTACATTTTAGAATGGGGTGCCTCGAGACTGTCCATAATTTTTAAACGGTGCCTTGACTGGCAAATGGTTGGGAAACACTGTTCTAGAGGATCCCACAAGTATGGTACATACATAGTTGGTCCAAGCTGGAACACTGTAACTATGTATGTAAAAATATCCACACCTGAAATTCTTTCACTACTGTATGGTGACCCACATCCCATCTCATGTAGTTGGACAGGAGAGGAATAAATGTGATGTACAGTCAGGTCCATAAATATTGGGACATCAACACAATTATCATCTATTTGGCTCTATACACCACCACAATGGATTTGAAATGAAACAAACAAGATGTGCTTTACCTGCAGTCTTTCAGCTTTAATTTGAGGGTATTTACATCCAAATCAGGTGAACGGTGTAGGAATTACAACAGTTTGTATATTTGCCTCCCACTTTTTAAGGGACCAAAAGTAATGGGACAATTGGCTGCTCAGCTGTTCCATGGCCAGGTGTGTGTTATTCCCTCATTATCCCATTTACAAGGAGCAGATAAAAGTCCAGAGTTCATTTCAAGTGTGCTATTTGCATTTGGAATCTGTTGCTGTCAACTCTCAATATGAGATCCAAAGAGCTGTCACTATCAGTGAAGCAAGCCATCATTAGGCTGAAAAAAACAAAACAAACCTGTCGGAGAGATAGCAAAAACATTAGGTGTGGCCAAATCAACTGTTTGGAACATCCTTTAAAAGAAAGAACGCACCGGTGAGCTCAGCAACACCAAAAGACCTGGAAGACCACGGAAAACAACTGTGGTGGATGACCGAATAATTCTTTCCCTGGTGAAGAAAACACCCTTCACAACAGTTGGCCAGATCAAGATCACTCTCCAGGAGGTAGGTGTATGTGTGTCAAAGTCGACAATCAAGAGAAGACTTCACCAGAGTGAATACAGAGGGTTCACCACAAGATGTAAACCATTGGCGAGCCTCAAAAAACAGAAAGACCAGATTAGAGTTTGCCAAACAACATCTAAAAAAGCCTTCACAGTTGTGGAAAAACATCCTATGGACAGATGAGACCAAGATCAACTTGTACCAGAGTGATGGGAAGAGAAGAGCATGGAGAAGGAAAGAAACTGCTCATGATCCAAAGCATACCACCTCATCAGTGAAGCATGGTGGTGGTAGTGTCATGGTGTGGGCATGTATGGCTGCCAATGGAACTGGTTCTCTTGTATTTATTGATGATGTGACTGCTGACAAAAGCAGCAGGATGAATTCTGAAGTGTTTCGGGGAATATTATCTGCTCATATTCAGCCAAATGCTTCAGAACTCATTGGACGGCGTTTCACAGTGCAGATGGACAATGACCCGAAGCATACTGCGAAAGCAACCAAAGAGTTTTTTAAGGGAAAGAAGTGGAATGTTATGCAATGGCCAAGTCAATCACCTGACCTGAATCTGATTGAGCATGCATTTCACTTGCTGAAGACAAAACTGAAGGGAAAATTCCCCAAGAACAAGCAGGAACTGAAGACAGTTGCAGTAGAGGCCTGGCAGAGCATCACCAGGGATGAAACCCAGCGTCTGGTGATGTCTATGCGTTCCAGACTTCAGGCTGTAATTCACTGCAAAGGATTTGCAACCAAGTATTAAAAAGTGAAAGTTTGATTTATGATTGTTAATCTGTCCCATTACTTTTGGTCCCTTAAAAAGTGGGAGGCACATATACAAACCGTTGTAATTCCTACATCGATCACCTAATTTGGATGTAAATTCCCTCAAATTAAAGCTGAAAGTCTGCAGTTAAAGCACATCTTGTTTGTTTCATTTCAAATCCATTGTGGTGGTGTATAGAGCCAAAAAGATTAGAATTGTGTCCATGTCCCAATATTTATGGACCTGACTGTATAATATACAACTGGATAGGTCCATCATTACCAGCTGGTGAAACTAAAAGAGTGAGAAGTTTGTTACATATTTAATTAAAGGTACATTGTATGACCTCAGACAGGGCAGACATGCGCCTACTGTAGTAAAGTACATCAAATTATTATTGTTATGGGGATATGCAGGTCACATTCAATGGCAGTTTGCCCCTCACCCGTGTCTCTGTGTTCCAGGTTCTGCAGGATAATCTGCAGGAAGGACAGGCTGTATGAGTGGACCGGAACCGACTCCTCTTGTAGTATCGTCAGGAAAGAATAGGCCGCGGTCAGTTGCATTTCTATTCCTGCCACATGGAGGACCTCCTGCCGAGATGGGACAGCGTTTCACCACATTGGTATAAAAAACAGGTTTGTATATCAGAATCATTAAATGGTTGTAAAAGAAAACCCTTCAAAGATGAACTCTTTAAACAGCCATGATGAACTGGTGAACGTTGGGGTTCATGTGGCCCTTTATTATTTTGTGGCCCCAACAGTCTACATTAGTGATCTCCAAACAGCAGCCCTTTGCTTGCCATTGTCAGGCCCTTGGGGCACTATTCCTCCCATTGAGATGAACGATGAAGCACTATTCTCACCCCTGACACCAATGATGGGGCATTATTCCTCCCAGTGACACCAATGATGGGGCATTATTCCTCCCACTGACACCAACACATGGGCACTGTTCCTTCCACTGATACCAACAATGGGGCACCATTCCTCCCATTGACACCAACGATGGAGCACTATTCCTCCCATTGACACCAACGATGGAGCACTATTCCTCCCACTGACACCAATGATGAGGCACTATTCCTCCCACTGATACCAATGATGGGACACCATTCCTCCACTGACATCAATGAATGGGCCCTGTTCCTTCCACCAACAATGGGCACTATTCCTCCCAGTGACACCAACGATGCAGCACTATTCCTCCTAGTGATATCAATGATGGGACCCCATTCCTTCCACTGACACCAACGAATGGGCACTGTTCCTTCCACTGATACCAATAATGGGGCATAATTCCTCCCACTGACACCAATGATGGGGCACTATTTCTCCCACTGACACCAACAATGGAGCACTATTCCTCTCACAGATACCAACAATGAGGCATTATTCCTCCCAATGATACCAATGATGGGGCACTATTCCTCCCACTGATACCGACAATGGGGCACTATTCCTCCCACGGGCGTCAATGATGGGGCACTATTCTTCCCACAGAGACCAACGATGGGGCACTATTCCTCCCACTGACACCAATGATGGGACACTATTCCTCCCACTGACACCAATGATGGGGCACTATTCCTCCCACTGACACCAATGATGGGGCGCTATTCCTCCCACTGATACCAATGATGGGGCGCTATTCCTCCCACTGATACCAATGATGGGCCCTATTCCTTGAACTGACACCAATGCTGGGGCACTTTTTCTCTCATATTGACACCAACAATGGGTTTCGAGGCAGGGGTCGAGGCATGTGGTAGGGAAGGATAGTCCGTTTCAGGCAGCGGTTGAGGCAGGCAAGGATAGTCAGTTTCCAGGCAGAGGTTGAGGCAGGTGGAAGACAAGGATAGTTAGTTTCCAGGCAGAGGTTGAGGCAGTGGTAGACAAGGATAGTCAGCTTCCAGACAGAGGTCAAGGCATAAGGCAGGCAAGGACAGTCAATTTCCAGGCAGAGGTTGAGTCAGGCGGAAGACAAGGATAGTCAGTTTCCAGGCAGACCTCTGCCTGGAAACTGACAATCCTTGCCTGCTGCCTGCCTTGACCTCTGCCTGGAAACCGACTATCCTTGCCTACCACCTGCCTGGAAACCAACTATCCTTGTCTACCCCCTGCCTCAACTCCTACCTAGAAACTGACTATCCTTGTCTACCATCTGCCTGGACTTGTGCCTGGAAACTGACTATCCTTGTCTACCACCTGCCTGGAAACCAACTATCCTTGTCTACCCCCTGCCTCAACTCCTACCTAGAAACCGACTATCCTTGTCTACCATCTGCCTGGACCTGTGCCTGGAAACTGACTATCCTTGTCTACCACCTGCCTGAACCTGTGCCTGGAAACTGACTATCCTTGTCTACCAGTTGCCTGGACTGCTGCCTGGAAACCGACTATCCTTGTCTACCACCTGCCTGGACCCCTGTCTGGAAACTGACTATCCTTGTCTACCACCTGCCTGGACCCCTGTCTGGAAACTGACTATCCTTGTCTACCACCTGCCTGGACCCCTGTCTGGAAACTGACTATCCTAGTCTGCCACCTGCCTCAACCCCTGCCTAGAAACTGACTATCCTTGTCTACCACCTGCCTGGACCTGTGCCTGGAAACTGACTATCCTTGTCTACCAGTTGCTTGGACTGCTGCCTGGAAACCGACTATCCTTGTCTACCACCTGCCTCAAACCCTGCCTAGAAACCCACTATCCTAGTCTACCATCTGCCTGGACTGCTGCCTGGAAACGACTATCCTTGTCTACCACCTGCCTGGACCTCTGTCTGGAAACTGACTATCCTTGTCTACCACCTGCCTGGACCGCTGCCTGGAAACTGACTATCCTTGTCTACCAACTGCCTGGACCCCTGTCTGGAAACTGACTATCCTTGTCTACCACCTGCCCGGACCCCTGTCTGGAAACTGACTATCCTAGTCTGCCACCTGCCTCAACCCCTGCCTAGAAACTGACTATCCTTGTCTACCACCTGCCTGGACCTGTGCCTGGAAACTGACTATCCTTGTCTACCAGTTGCTTGGACTGCTGCCTGGAAACCGACTATCCTTGTCTACCACCTGCCTCAAACCCTGCCTAGAAACCCACTATCCTAGTCTACCATCTGCCTGGACTTCTGCCTGGAAACGACTATCCTTGTCTACCACCTGCCTGGACCGCTGCCTGGAAACTGACTATCCTTGTCTACCAACTGCCTGGACCCCTGTCTGGAAACTGACTATCCTTGTCTACCACCTGCCTGGACCCCTGTCTGGAAACTGACTATCCTAGTCTGCCACCGGCCTCAACCCCTGCCTAGAAACTGACTATCCTTGTCTACCAGTTGCTTGGACTGCTGCCTGGAAACCGACTATCCTTGTCTACCACCTGCCTCAACCCCTGCCTAGAAACCCACTATCCTAGTCTACCATCTGCCTGGACTGCTGCCTGGAAACGACTATCCTTGTCTACCACCTGCCTGGACCTGTGCCTGGAAACTGACTATCCTTGTCTACCAGTTGCTTGGACTGCTGCCTGGAAACCGACTATCCTTGTCTACCACCTGCCTCAACCCCTGCCTAGAAACCCACTATCCTAGTCTACCATCTGCCTGGACTGCTGCCTGGAAACGACTATCCTTGTCTACCACCTGCCTGGACCGCTGCCTGGAAACTGACTATCCTTGTCTACCAACTGCCTTGGTCTCTGCCTGGAAACTGACTGTCACTGGCTACCATAGGGGAAGTAGTTTAAATACCCTCCTTGACACATGTGTACACTTCTACTCCTTGTATTGCAAGCCAATATGCTCTTGCCCTTGACCAACCATGTGCATGCTCAGACCCCAACCCAACCGTGGCCAACAGGCCATGAACAGGGACAGCTGCTAAGGAGGTGAGGGAGAATCTTTTAATGGGGACACCTGTTCTGGTGACAGCTGTCTAAGACAGCAGAGATTTTCTGTCACTTCATGATGGGCCTACAAGACAGGAAGTGAATGTAAATTTTACAATAGGGACACAGACAGCAAAGAAAAAAGAAACCTTACAGGGGTTCTAACCCATTCTATCCAAAACTGCTTCAGATAACAGTGACAGGCAAGTGAAGAAAACAAAGGCGGCTTACTCTGACTTTTGGCACGACTCTTCGCAGGGTATCCGTAGGATTCTGACGAATGAGCACCGGCAGGTTGGCCACAACGCTGGTCCCCTGGATGTCCTGGCCGGAGCTGCAAGTAGATGACATAGAAGGTGAGTCACATGACAGATCCCTACCTGGGAGGAGCACAGAGCTTCAAAGATCATTTGTCAACCGTCATGGAGCGAAGGGCGCTCAGAGAGGCCACGCCCAGTGCGCAGATGAACTACAAACCCACCCAATGCTTCTACACAATGATAACTGGTTCGTGTGATCCGGATTTAATTGTGAAGAAACGCTACAATGTAAACCTGAAGTGTCATCTACTTATACTTTGTCTTTGCAGGTCCCTCCCCCCTCATCAACATGTTTATTTATTCGAATAAACCTTCCATTTTTAATTACTTGCCTTGTTTTAGTCTCTGTGCCTCTCTATGCAATGCAGGCAGATCATGGCTGGTGGGAAGGTGATGTACATGGCTTCCTGAAAACATCACAGCACCCTGCCACAGTATACCTCTCTAGAGTCCTAAAGTAAGCAGTGGGAGGAGTTATGCAAACATCCAAATTCCTAGATGGGTGGGGTTCAGTCTTGAGAAGTAGGCGTTGCTAGGCAGGCTGTATTTACATAGGTAACACCCACAGTAATGTTGAGCCTCCATAACTGAAAGAACAGAAATCCAATGAAAAAGGGGCGGAGCTAGGGAGAGTCAGGCTAGGGAGGGAAAGATTACATGATGCTGGACGTCCTCCAGCCGGGAAATGAGGCGGGGCTCTATCTGACTTGCTGAAGCTTCTTGTCAAAGCCGAGGGTCATGGGTCTCCCCACCGCTGCTCAGAAGGCGGGAGCAGGTGTCGGGTTCACCGATCCAAGAGTGTGGAAGTATCATTCAAGAGATGCCACTCAGACCGACCAGAAGCTCTGAGAATGAATGGCCTCAGCCAACGTTGCTCAGGCCACACCACCGACGCGTTTCACCCAGTCCATGAGAGCGAAACACGTCAATGAGCGTGGCCGGAGCAGCATTGGCAGAGGCCATACATTCTCTAAGCACCAGGTCCATCTGAGTGGCATCTTTTGAAAGATACTTCAACATTGCTGAAGCTTCTTGTCAAAGCCGAGGGTCATGGGTCTCCCAATTGGTGCGCAGAAGGCAGGAGCAGGTATCGGGTTCACCGATCCAAGAGTGTCGAAGTATCATTCAAGAGATGCCACTCAGGCCAACCAGAAGCTCGAAGAATGAATGGCCTCAGCCAACGTTGCTCAGGCCACACCATCGACGCGTTTCACCCAGTCCATGAGAGCGAAACACGTCAATGAGCGTGGCCGGAGCAGCATTGGCAGAGGCCATACATTCTCTAAGCACAGGGTTGATCTGAGTGGCTTTCTTTTGAAAGATACTTGGACATTGCTGAAGCTTCTGGTGCACACTGTGAGAAGCTCTGTGTGTGATGTAATCTCTATATTAATGGTTTGTTTATTCTGATGTACCAGAAGCCAGAAATGATGGTTTCCTTACTGCACTGCACTCATGTAATCACTAGAGAACAGAATGCAGACCGCACCCGGGTGACACCCACCAGAGGGGTGACACCATGGCCAGATCTAAAGGGGGTGCTGATTTTAGTTGTACCCCCGAGGTCTTTTCATGGTTGCTGTGCCTTCCCCCCATCTCCGCACTCACAGCTGAGACAAGAGGAGAGCAGCCAGGAGCAGTGAAGTCCGCAAAGGAGAGGACAGAGATCAGAGAGCCGGGAGGTGCGGGCTGTGCAATCCTCCATAAAGCAGATGACACGGGATCGATCGCTCTTACATCTTACAGTGTTTGCTTCATCTCCTGCTGCCGAGAGATGAGCCGGCATTGGAGGAGATAGGGGGAGGGGTTTACAGCCCAATCCTGTGTCATCTGCTGTATGGAAGAGCGCTCCACTGACAGCGGTGAGAGAGCACAACCCCCACCTCTACCTGGTTTCCTACCTGTAATTTGGGGGAGGGGGGAGCAATCATTGGTGCTGAGGTGAGAAGTTTGTGCAGGAGGGGGATTTGTGCTATAAGAGGGGTTTGGGGGGATTTGTTCTAGGAGGGGGTATTTTTGCTAGGAGGGTGGGTTGGGGGGATTTTTACGAGGGGGGGGGGGGTTGGTGCTGGGAGAGGGGATTGGGGGATTTGTGCTAGGAGGGGGGGTTTGTGCTAGGAGAGGGGATTGGGAGGATTTGTGCTGGGAGAGGGGATTGGGAGGATTTGTGCTAAGAGGGGGGGATTTGTGCCTGGAGAGGGGATTGGGGGATTTGTGCTAGGAGAGGGGATTGGGGGGATTTGTGCGAGGAGAAGGGATTTGTGCTAGGAGAGGGGATTGGGGGGATTTGTGCTAGGAGAGGGGATTGGGGGGATTTGTGCGAGGAGAAGGGATTTGTGCTGGGAGAGGGGATTGGGGGGGATTCGGGCTGGGAGGGGGGGATTTGTGCAAGGAGAGGGGATTAAGGGGGAATTGGGCAAGGAGGAGGGATTGGGGAGATTCGTGCGAGGAGGGAGGATTTGTGCTAGGAGAAGGGATTGGGGGAATTTGTGCGAGGAGAAGGGACTTGTGCTAGGAGGGGCTATTGGGGGGATTTTTGTGAGGAGAAGGGATTTGTGCTGGGAGAGGGGATTGGGGAGATTTGTGCTAGAAGGGGGATTGGGGGGATTTGTGCGAGGAAGAGGGATTGGGGAGAATTGTGCGAGGAGGGGGGATTTGTGCAAGGAGAAGGGATTTGTGCTATGAGAGGAGATTGGGGGGGATTTGTGCCAGGAGAGGGGATTGGGGGACTTGTACTGGGAGAGGGTATTGGTGGGATTTGTGCTAGAAGGGGGTGATTTGTGCCAGGAGAGGGGATTGGGAGGGATTTGTGTGAGGAGGAGGGGTAGGGGAGATTTGTGCCAGGAGAGGGAATTTGTGCTAGGAGAGGGGATTGGAGGGGTTTGTGCTAGGAGGGGGATTTTGTGCTAGAAGTAGCGGCAGGACAACATGGTGTCACCCCCCCCCCCCCAAACCCTTGGTGGGGGAGGGGTGACACCATGTTTTACTGCACCAGGTGACACCAACCCTAGTGACACCACTGTGTACATGCCAAATATTATTTGTTACCTGTAGAAATCACAGTGCAATCAATCAGCTGTGGGCCCCCACTCTGCTTCCGCCCCCCAAAGCAGTTGCACGGTCTGGCTATGTCCTTGTTTTTTATTTGTTTTGCAAATAAAGATTTAATATAAAATGATGAGCTGTGCCTGTTAGTGAACATCAAACTCGTTGGTTTTCCATCACTTGGTCAGTAGCATTGGTTATCTTTTGTGTTTTTGGCGTCTCCATAGAGGCAGCCGCCATCCCCTGGGCTGCAGAAATGTCATAAGAACCGGATAATCCCTCCTGGGAGCGTCACATCCTGGAAGAGGCAGCAAAGACTCTGGAGGTACATCTGTGTTATATCCTCTGTCACCTTCCACACCGACCATCAATGTCACCCCGGGAGCCGTCACTGCCTCCTGCAGGGCCATTTCCTCTGTTTAACCCTTTCGCTGCCAGAGCGGATTTTACATTTTTCTTTTTTTTTTGCACAAACGCTCAAAAATATTTTAGGCCTGAGGATTAGTTAAAACCCCTAAAATATTTCCTGGAAGCCGACACCCATCCAAACTACGGCTCACCTGCTGTTGTGGAACTACACGTCCCATGAGGCATTGTAAAACTTTGACACTCCCAGACATGACTCGGCATGATGGGAATTGTAGTTCCTGAACAACTGGAGGGCCGTAGTTTGGAGATCCCTAGAGAATAAAAAAGTGATTGCACCAATTTTTTATGTCACACAATATTAATGCCACTGTTTATGAAATGCAAAAGGACAATAAAAATACACAAAAGTAATTTTTAGGGCACAAAAACACCAAATATATCATCACCCATTAAACACTAAATATGTATTTTTTTTTTTTTTTGGGGGGGGGGGGGTAAACCATAAAATATGAGGTTTGAGGTTCTGCAAAGTAAATAGAAACCCAACATGTCAAGCTTTAACCACTTAAGCCACGGAAGATTTTACCCCCATTCCGAGCAGGGCCTATTTTGCGATTCGGCACTGCGTGGCTTTAACGAACAATTGTGCGGTCATGCGACGCTGTACCTAAACGAATTTGACGTCCTTTTTTTTCCCACAAACAGAGCTTTCTTTTGGTGGTATTTGATCACCTGTGCGATTTTTTGATCATGCGCTATAAACAAAAAAAAGCAACAATTTTGCAAAAATAACAATATTTTTCCCTTTTTGTTATATGAAATTCCCCAAAAAAATGTAAAAATCAAAATTTTTTAACATTTTCGGCCAATTTGTTTTCTGCTACATATGTTTGGTAAAAAAAAATCGCAAAAAGCGTATTTTGATTGGTTTGCGCAAAAGTTATCGCGTTTACTAACAAAGGGAAAGATTTTTGTCATTTTTGTTGTTTTTTTTAAACGAGTAATGGCGGCGATCTGCGATTTTTTTTGCGGTACTGCGACATTGCGGCGGACAGATCGGACCCTTGACTGACATTTTTGACACTTTTGGGGTTACCAGTGACATTACTACAGTAATCAGTGCTATACATATGCCCTGTTACTGTAATAATGACACTGCAGGGAAGGAGTTAACTTTTTTTGAGGGGGAGGGGTTAAGTGTGTCCTAGGGGTGTGTTTCTAACTGTGATTGGCTGTGGCTACTAGTGTAAGAACAGTGATCAACGGTCCTACATAGTAGAACTGTATGATATCCATTCTTACACATGGAAGAATGACAGGCGGCTTTGTTTACATCAGCCGTCTGCCTTTCTTCCGGTGTAACGGACGATCGCAAGTGACCGGCGGACATCGGGTCCGCCGGGCACACGCGCGGGGGGGGGGGTCCGTGAGCGAGCGGGAGCGCGCCTCCGGCGGTGCGCGCTCGCTCCCTGGAGCCTCACAGGCTAGCGACATAGCCCTACGTCGCTTTGCCTGTGAGGGGCTGACTGCCGACGTAAATAGTTGTGCGGCGGCCGGCAAGCGGTTAATGCCACTGTTTATGAAATGCAAAAGGACAATAAAAAAACACAAAATAAAATTTTAGGGCACAAAAACACCAAATATGTAATTTTTTTTTTTTTTTGGGGGGGGGGAAACCATAAAATATGAGGTTCTGCAAAGTAAATAGAGACCCAACAAGTCAAGCTTTAACATTTTGTGCGTCTGTGAAATGGCGACGTACTTCAGTATCCTATATTTTCCATAGGCAAAGCTTTAAAAGCTCCTACAGGTCATCAGGTTGGAGTTAACCATAAAAAATGGGCTTTTCATTTTTTACACTTTTTTACATATTTTTTTTTCCCCACTAAACTTTATTTTTCATCACATAAGGAACAAAAAGCCCTATTTGGTGCAGTTTGTTGGTGACAGGTTCTCTTTAACCCCTTCTGGACCAGAAGATTTTCCCCCTTAATGACCAGGCTTTATTTTGCGATTCGGCACTGCGTTACTTTAACAGACAATTGCGCGGTCGTGCGACGCTAGACAAATATATACGTCACTAGCCTGTCACTTGCTTGGGAGCAAGCTCCCGCCCCGGCTCGTTCCCTAGCAAGTCCGTGCGTGTGACCGGCGGACCCGATATCCGCCGGTCACTCGGGGATCGTCGGTGGAGAGGGAGAAAGGCAGGCGGCTGATGTAAACAAGCCGCCTGTCATTCTCCCCTGTGTAGGAATGGTGATCATACGGTTCTACTATGTAGGATCTTTGATCATTGTTCCTACACCAGTAGCCATGTCCAATCACAGCTAGAATCACGCCCCTAGGGACACACTTAACCCCTCCTTCCCCAATAAAGTTAACCCCTTCCCTGCCAGTGTCATTTTTACAGTAACAGTGCATATTTATAGCACTGATTACTGCAGTAATGTCACTGGTAACCCCAAAAGTGTCAAAAATGTCAGTCAAGGGTCCGATCTGTCCGCCGCAATGTCGCAGTACCACAAAAAAATCGCAGATCACTGCCATTACGCGTTAAAAAAAAACAACAAAAATTACAAAAATCTTTCCATTAGTTAGTAAACGCAATAACTTTTGCGCAAACCAATCAAAATACGCTTTTTGCGATTTTTTTTTTACCAAACATAGGTAGCAGAAAACAAATTGGCCAAAAATGTTAAAAAATTTTGATTTTTACATTTTTTTGGGGGGAATTTCATATAAAAAAATGTGAAAAATATTGTTATTTTTGCAAAATTGACGCTCTTTTTTTGTTTATAGCGCAACAAGTAAAAATCGCACAGCTGATCAAATACCACCAAAAGAAAGCTCTGTTTGTGGGAAAAAAAGGACGCCAAATTAGTTTAGGTACAGCGTTGCACAACCGCGCAATTGTCCGTTAAATTCACGCAGTGCCGAATCGCAAAAAAAGCCCTGGTCAGGAAGGGGGTAAAATCTTCCGGGGCTTAAGTGGTTAAGTAGGGTTTGCAGCAAGGGAAGGAAACTACAGTTGGGTGCCACTGGTCTAATGTTGTTCTGCAGTAGGGAGGGGGGGGCGGGGCAGTGGCACAGAGTAAGCAGGACTGCAGGTGCTAAAAGTGATGTCAGCTTTCTTATGCAATGTAACTGAATATTACAGCAGAGGACGCCTATCACTCTGCAAAGCCAGCAGAGCAAACAGTCCCTCCATGTGTGCGTTTACCTGTGTGCTTATCTGGCCGGAGCTCTCCTTAATCCCTACAAAATAAAGATTTCCAGAGCTCGCCTCTCTTCTTATTGTGTTTGCCGGTAATAAGATTGAATGACGCCGTTATTGCAGTTAGGGTGATATAGTGTAAGCAGGATAAGCCGGTAGAACGATAACGCCGCGCGATCGCTTATGTAAATCTTCTCAGCTCTAAGCTGCTGGAAATAAATTCAAATACACACGCCGATCCTAAGCCGGGGAGAAAACTCCCAACAAAGGAGAACGCAAGAAAAGATTTGGCTCCTTTGTCTTCTCTATTCACAACACGTCTCGAAAGTAACCCAATAAATGTCCGTATCTGAAACTCATTTTGCAGAACGGGATTACTTTCCCTTTATTTTTTATTAGCACTCAGAAGAAAAAAAAATACTTTACCGTTTTTTTCTTTAACCGGCAATAAAAATAAAGTCAGGATAAATTCAATAATGTAACCAAGGAGACACAGCTATAGGGAATATAGGATAATTGTTAATGGTGTAGGCAGGTGCAAGCTCCCCTCCATCCACTAGGTGGCACTGTGCCATAATACAGATGCTGGTCTGTAAACCAGTTCTGGATCGGAAGGATTTGCCCAGGTTATATCTTGCGATTCGGCACCGCGTTACTTTAACGGAAAATTGTGCGGTTGTGCGACGCTGTACCCAAATAAAATGAATGTTCTTTTTTCCCACAAATAGAGATTTCTTTTGGTGGTATTTAATGACCTCTGCAATTTTTTTTTTTCTAGTGCTATAAAAAAAAAAAAAAAGAGCGACAAATCTGGGGAAAAAAAAAAACAATATTTTTCACTTTCTGCTATATAACATTCTCAAAAAAAAAAAATTTAAAATTCATTTTTTTTAACATTTTAACCACTTTAGGACCGGAGGATTTTCCTGCTTAATAACAAGGCCACTTTTTGCAACTTGGCACTGCGCGACTTTAACTGACAATTGCGCAGTCATGCAATGCTGTACCCAAACACAATTTATGTCCTTTTTTTCCCACAAACAGAGCTTTTTTTGGTGGTATTTGATCACCTCTGCGCTTTTAATTTTTTGCGATATTAATAAAAAAAGAGCGAAAATTTTGCGAAAAAATTGACATTTTCTACTTTAACAGTTAAAAAATATCCAATATATTCAATTTTTGTCATATATTTAGGCCATAATGTATTTAGCTACATGTCTTTGACAAAAAAATTCTCAATGAGCGTATTTTTAAGCCAATTTGTTTTCTGCTACATATTTTTGGTAAAAAAAAAAATAATCACAATAAGCGTATTTTGATTGGTTTGCGCAAAAGTTATCGCGTCTACAAACTACGGGAAAGATGTCATTTTTATTGTTTTTTTTTTTTTTTAATAGTAATGGCGGCGATCTGCGATTTTTAGCGGGACTGCGAAATTGCAGGGGACAGATCGGACCCCTGACTGACATTTTTTACACTTTTGGGGGGGACCAGTGACATTACTACAGTAATCAGTGCTATACATATGCACTGTCACTGTAATAATGACACTGGCAGGGAAGGGGTTAACCTATTGGGTGATAAAAGGGTTAAATGTGAGCCCGGGGGAGTGTTTACTAACTGGGGGGAGGGGCTTGTGAAATGACCATAGAGACCTGTGATCCTATATAGAAGGATCACAGGTGCTCTGTGATCATTTCAGAGAGAAGAACGGTCGGCTGTGTTTACAGCAGCTGACCATCCTCTCTCAGCGTTGAGCGATTGTGGGTGCCTGGCGGCAATCGTGACCGCCGGCCCCGTGCATCGCCATCCCCACAGCCTAGTGGGGGAAGGAGTGCTCCGCCAGCGGCTCATGCTTGCCCCCCAGCACCATGCGCGCGACCAACGTAGTACTATGGAGATTATGTAAGGAGCATTCTTCTTACTGACCACCAATGTAAGGAACATTCTTCTTACTGACCACCAATGTAAGGGACATTCTTCCCACTGACCACCAATGTAAGGAGCATTCTTCTACTGACCACCAATGTAAGGGACATTCTTCCCACTGATCACCAATGTAAGGAGCATTCTTCTACTGACCACCAATGTAAGGAACATTCTTCCCACTGACTACCAACGTAAGGGACATTCTTCCCACTGACCACCAATGTAAGGGACATTATTCCCACTGACCACCAATGTAAGGAACATTCTTCTCACTGATCACCAATGTAAGGAACATTCTTCCCAATTTTTGTTTATTAAAAGTCTTGCAATCAATAATCATAAAATCAATATACATAAATAAATATATACATATTTACATGAAAAGGGAAAAAAATACATAGCAAGTTCTGCTCTCAAATAAAGAATGGCTTTACAGCAAAAACAAAACTCACATCATGAAACACATCATTACCGGGAAAAATAATCTTAATTAGACTCACACCACCACACCAGACATCAAAACTGCGAGGTCAAGAAACAAAAACCACTCCCATTATGCATGCAGCCCTTCTTCAAAAATGAAGATATTAACTAACAAAAGCTAAGGGTGTGAAAGAAATAGCATAGGAAAAAAGCTTTTCACCCAGAGATGGACAGTTCACCAAAAGCAGGTCTGATATTCCTCCACGCCCTTATCCAGACCGCTCGAGGCTCCCTGCCCTTCTCAAGACCCCGAATCTTCCCAACCTCACCCAGAATATCGTACACCACCACCTCGACAGGGAGGACTTTCTTCCGCAGGGTAATCTGGCACCGTGCATTCCACGTGAAGTAACGGACAACTATACTAACTAGAAAAAGTGTATCCAAATCAAAATCCCAGCGAGTCGGGAATGCCCCGTACACCCACTCCACATAACTCATGCGATAGAGAAAGGGGATGCCTAGAGCCCTCCCCACCCTTTTATACACCTCTATGTTAAAGGGACACTGGAGCAAAAAGTGGTCCATAGACTCCACTTTACCAACACACTCCGCTCTAGGACAATCCCGATCATCCACAGGGCGATGCTTCAGGTTCCCTCTCACATAGAGCCTTCCATGGAAAGCGAGCCAGGCTTGATCCCTAAACTTCAAAGGGATTCTTCCTAAGTTAATTAAACGCAACCCCTCCCTCATTACGGGGCCTGGGCAATCCCTTAAGGTCAGCGACACACTGAAAGCAGAGCCCAAAATCCTCTTCTCCAGAAGCTTTCTGGGGAGGGACTTGATATCCCCCACTGTCACCTGCCACTGCCTAAGTATTTTCAGACACGGGGCAACATAAGCCGGAAGCTTGCCATGTCGGACTCTCAGACTTTTCACTGGCCCGCCATCTTCCCAGCATCGCAGAAAAGGCCTAAACCAAGATTGAAAAATACCCACCCATCCCGGCGGGGTCTCTGCTAACATATTACCAAGATTATACTTTAAAAAAAGCAGAGAAAAGAAAACTATAGGGTTGACCATTCCTAGACCACCCTCCCGCCTGGACAGGTAAGTTACATTGCGTTTGATCAGGTTCAGCCTATTTCCCCATAACAGTTGGAAAAAGCAGCTGTACACCCTTGCATAGAGAGATTCCGGCAAGATACAGACAAAGCTGACATATAAAAAGATTGGGATCAGGTAAGTTTTAATCAAGTCAACCCTTTCCCTCAAGGAAATTTTCCATTTCTTCCAGCTTGCCACCTTGGCATTGGCATTCAACAACCTGCTTTCCCAATTTCGATGACCATAGTCACCAGGACCAAATTTGATGCCCAACACTTTAATTTCCTGCTGGGGCTCTGGGAAGGCATCCGGAAGTTCGAAGCTTTCACCCTCCTCACCCATCCAGAAAACTTCACTCTTTTCATGATTGATTTTAGAGCCAGAAGCCTCAGTGTACTGCTCTATCACAGAGACCACCTCCTGCGCCTCCTCCATCCCAGAGATAATAACAGACACATCATCGGCATAGGCCACGACCTTCAAAGGCGGCACACCAGCAATGCCCAAAGGCACCCCACACAACGATCCACTCTCTAACCTTCTTATGAAGGGGTCGATTGCGAATACATATAGCAGGGGGCTCAAAGGACACCCCTGGCGCACCCCAGAGCCAACCTCAAAAGGCCGTCCAACCCAACCATTAACAAGTGGGAAGCTCTCAGCCCCTTTATATAATGTTTTCAGCCAATCAATAAACCTCCCCTGCAGGCCGTATCTACCAAGTAGCAAATACAGGTACTCATGATTGACTCGATCAAAAGCCTTCGCCTGATCCAATGCCAGCAAGTACTTTCTCCATCCAGCAGCCCTGCATCGCTCCAAAGCCTCCCGGACAGCTAAAATTGCTGAAAAGGTACTTCTGCCCTGGACCGAGCAGTGCTGATGATTGGACAACAAATCGCCTGCTACTGACGACAAGCGCCAAAAAAGAATCTTCGCCAAGATCTTTCTATCAACATTGAGAAGACTGATGGGGCGCCAGTTCTCAATTATTGAGGGGTCTTTACCTTTTGACAGAAGAATCACAGCGGATTGCCTCATGGAGGGAGGGAGAGAACCCTCTTCTAAACAGCTGTTATAAACCTCCGTTAAAAAGGGAGCCAGAATGGACTTAAAACACTTGTAAAATTCAGCTGTCAACCCATCTGGCCCAGGCGACTTTTTGGTAGCCAGCTTCTCTATAGCACGAACTACCTCATCCGCTGAAATTGGTTCTGTCAAATCCATCAAAGGCAATGTATCGTTTCCCAATCCTGGAGTAGAATCCAGAAAGCTTTCCATCCTGTCCCGACTAAGGTCCTTTCTTCCCAGAAGGTCTGCGTAATATGACCTGAAGATCTCCAGGATCCCTGATCTGGACTTCACCAGGGAACCCGTACTATCCCTCAGACCTATGACCGTCTTAACTGCTATGCCTTGCTTACAGTTCTGGTAAGGATCAGGCGAGTGATATTTCCCATAATCTCTCTCCAGAACCAAGGAGGCATGCCGGTCGTATTGACACTTCCTAAGAAGAAGCTTTACCTCCGAGATCTCCCCTGGATCTCCTCCATACGAGACAAGACGATCAAGCTTCCTCCGCAAATGCTGGTAGGCAATATACATACCAAGCTGCTTCTTCTTACTTATGGCCTTGAAAAGTCCAATCGCCCTTTGTTTCACAAGCTCCCACCACTCTGACTTACTGCTGCAAAAGTCCAGAATAGAAACCTGTGCCTGAAAAAAATCCTCAAAGGATTGTCTTACCTCTACATCTTCCAGGAGAGCTGAATTCAGTTTCCAGGTACCCCTTCCCCTGGGTGGAGTGTCCGAGGCATTCAGAGTCACAGACAGCATACAGTGGTCAGAGAACTCCACCGCCCTCAACTCAGGAGCCGAGAAAGCAGAGTTCTCCTTTAAAAAAAACCTATCTATCCTACTCTGACTATTCCCTCTCTGAAACGTGAATCCCGTGCTGCCAGGGCAGTGCCTAATGTGCACATCTACCAGGCCTGCTTGTCTAACCATATCTCTAAGAAAAACGCTATCATAACCCAGCCTGTCTATGGAGACCCTCCTGTCTTCAGGCCTAATTATGGTGTTAAAGTCACCTCCAAAGACAACCTGCTGGGATGTAAAAAGGAAGGGCTTGATCTTTATGAAGAGGCATTTCCTGTCCCATTTTGACTGCGGTCCATAGATATTGATCAGGCGCAGGTCCTGCCCCCTAACAGAGACGTCTAAGACCATGCATCTCCCCATTTCTACCTCAATTATCCGCCGGCACGTTACCATATCGGTTTTAAAAAGAACCGCAACTCCGCTGCAAGGCTCAGCCGCAAGAGACCAAAAGGAGGGACCGCATCTCCACTCCCTTTTTGCTAGATGGACATCGGCCAAAGTATTGAGCCAGGTCTCTTGCAAAAATAAAATCTCAGCATCAAACTCACTGAGCAAAAATAAGGCAATATCACGAGCTCTTGCAGATTTCACGCTGGCGACATTAATGGTCGCCACCTTTATCAGAGCGGGCACTGCCATCAGGATGATTGGGGTAGTCGTTTCTTAACCTCCACCACACTCTCATCACCCGAAACAGCTCTCTTTACACTATGTGACTCCCCCTCATCCATAGATGATAAACAAATAGATAAATCCGACACCAACTCCTCCCCTGATAAAACCGAAAATGTGTTGCCAAGAGGAACCCCTCCTGGCTCTAACTGTAAGGAAGAAACGACCGCTTTACTGGTCTTCCTCTTCTTCTTTTTCTTCCTCTTTGTCCTCTCCCACCCCTCCTCATCCGAATCCTCCACAACAGAGGGTGAGACATGGGACATGGACACCCCTCCCTCAACCCCATCGACCCCACCACCATCCAGCACCCCTGCACCCTCTTGGCCACGTTTGCGGTGTCGAGAGACAGGGACTGGAGGTGGAGTAGGCCGAGGGGGAAGATCCACTATACCCGCCCCCCCAGCAGCTTCCGCTAGTCTGGAGGATCTACGCACAGTAGATGTAGGAACAACAGGAGGGACAGACTCAGGGACCACATCACCAGGGGAAACAAAATCTGACACAACAGACACAGGAAGGACAGACTCAGGGACCACATCACCAGGGGAAACAGAATCTGACACAACAGACACAGGAGGGGCAGCAACAATTTCCTCTCTAACTTCAGCTGCTTCATCTTCTTTATCAAGCCTCTGCAGCTCAGTCTCCAATCCTGGCAAGTTATGCAGTGCCTCTGGGCACTGGCTATATGGATGACCCAGCTGCTGGCACAAATTGCACCGAATCTGGGTGCATTCTCTGGCCAAATGGCCTAAATCCTGGCACAGTGAGCACTTCTTGTGGGTGCAGGACGATGCAAAGTGGCCTTTATCACCACATTTATTGCACACCTTAGGCTGACCTTGGTAGAAAATGGTCAGCCTATCCCTACCCAGAAAGGCTGAGCAGGGAAGGTGCTGAACTACATCGCCCAGCACCCCCAATTTTAGTGACACTGTCCAGGCCCCTGTCCATATCCCATGCTCATCAAGGACCTTCCGCAGTGGAGTGAGGACCTCGCCATATCGGCGTAGCCATACTAATAAATCAGCCTCTGGTATGGATTCGTTACGCACCAAAATGGTCACTGATTTTATCAGAGGCTGTCTTGAGATAACCTTTGGCACCAAACCACTCCACTGCTGAAGGCCCTTGCACCTCCTAAATCTCTCCCAGAAGAGATCCAAACTTTCAGGTTTTACAAACGACAAATCAAATTCATAACTCCCCACCGGGCAAATTAAAGCAAAAATATCACAGGCTTTAAACCCCATTTCCAAAATCAACTCAGCCACCCTCCCCCTTACTGGTGGAGTTCCATCCCCCACCCACCTCAACTGTACCACATTCCTCCTCCTATACCCACCAAACCTCCCTGAATTTTGACTAATAACAGAATTCCCACCACCCACCCTGGTGTGACTCCCCAAAGCTGAAGCATAGCTTCCCACATTCCTCCCAGCAGAAAATTCATCAGTTTTTTTTAAATTATCTGACACACACTTAGCAGATAACGATTGCACAGATTCGGGATTGATCTGTGCAATCGAATCTTTCCTCTGCTGAGCAGGAGGAGAAATGTCATTTTTATTTTTCCCAGCATTACTAACCCCTTCACCACCACCCACCACATTCATTGCTTTAACATTAATGTCATTTTTTATACTTGCTGGGATATTTATTATTGCTGTTGTCTTCACAGCAGAATCCATAGTTGCTGCTGCACTGGTAAGAACTCCAGCTGTCATCTTCTCTTCCACTAGGACAGGGTTTTCAGCTGTGGAAATAGCATTCTGTTTTAACACAGCAACAGGTGAAACATTGCAGGAGACTTCCATAGCTGCTTCACTTCCAGCACTATGTTGATCCCCTCCCCCACCAGAAGTCAGCTGGTCAATCAGCACTGGAAGACTGGGAGGCTCAGGTGAACATGAAGCATGCTCTTTGGAGCTGGCAGCCATTTTGCTTGCTGTGGGACTACTGGTCTCAGCCAGACCAGCAAAATCCATGCCTGGGGTGTTAGATGCAGGTCCATCCACATTCATCTGATTGTCCGGGAATTCATTGGTCAGGGATTTTCCTTGCATGTCTATACTCGGTTTCTCCACAGCAGAATCTCCAATAGGTAGCTGTATGCAGAGCTCCTTCTCACCTGGGACACCATCCACTACAGCAAGTGGGGCAGACATGCTGGAAGGCAGCATGATGTACTGGGATTTCTCCACCATTACTGGCTTTGCTGACTTGAATCTCCTCTGCCCATCCTCAGGGATTTCTGATGGATCATCAGAAAAGACAAACTTGTCTGCTTTCAGGGGTGACTCCATCTCCTGGATAAGTGTCAGGGATCCATGTCCACTCCCAACCCCCTGGCTGGTTGCCGCTGGTGATTCCCAGTTCTGGCATGGGGGGAGAGGTGCAGAGGCAGATGGAGCCTGGTCATCCATTAACTGAGCCTGCTGATCCACAGAACTTGCTGATGCTTGGCTGGTAAAACGCCTCTCATTGTCAAACTTTTCTTTAAATGCTCCACTTCGGTCTTTCAGCCTTTCCAATAATAAAGATTGTTCCTTTACCTTTTCTTCCAATTCCTGTAACTCAGGCTTCATGGCTGTGCGATTTTTACTCCAGGCCTGGAAATACTTAGTTTTGAAGGATTTGTGTTCAGCCTTCAAAACTTTAAGTTTTTCTTCCGCTCTCCCAATCGCCCTAAAACGATTGATAACCTTCTGGCTGAAGACATCCGCATTCTCACCAGGGCCTGGACCCACAGACAGGTCCTCCACCTCCTCCTCACTAGGCCCCGTGTCATCAGGGGGATCCCTCCCAGGGCCTCCCCCAGGATCAGGCATTGTTCCTGGGCCAAGCTAGCAAGCAAGGCCCAGGCTTGAAAAGGGCTGGTTCTCACAGAGAGCTCTTTGGGTGTGTCCTCCTCCTTCTTCCCACTGACCACCAATGTAAGGAGCATTCTTCCCACTGACCACCAATGTAAGGGGCATTCTTCCCACTGACCACCAATGTAAGGAACATTCTTCCCACTGACCCACCAATGTAAGGAACATTCTTCTCACTGATCACCAATGTAAGGAACATTCTTCCTACTGACCACCAATGTAAGGGACATTCTTCCTACTGACCACCAATGTAAGGAACATTCTTCCCACTGACCACCAATGTAAGGAACATTCTTCCCACTGACCACCAATGTAAGGAGCATTCTTCCCACTGACCACCAATGTAAGAGACATTCTTCCCACTGACCACCAATGTAAGGAACATTCTTCCCACTGACCACCAATGTAAGGAACATTCTTCCCACTGACCACCAATGTAAGGAACATTCTTCCCACTGACCACCAATGTAAGGAGCATTCTTCCCACTGACCTCCAATGTAAGGGACATTCTTCCCACTGGCCACCAATGTAAGGGACATTCTTCCCACTGACCACCAATGTAAGAAACATTCTTCTCACTGACCACCAATGTAAGGAACATTCTTCTCACTGACCACCATGCTAATGTACTGTGAGTTTTAGATATAGTAATGTCGATTAGTGGGGTTCCCAGAGACCAGAAAGTTATTTAAAGTATTCCTTGAAATATAAAAAGGTTGAGAAAAGTGGGTCTAAGGTGCCATTATTTAGGAGAAAGGACACAAAAGGACTGGCTAAAGGCTGTAGACCCTCCTAAGGAACATTTTTAAGGTTTCACAGTAGAGATGGTGGAAATATTGGATTAGGAGTTCCTTCAAGACAGAACATGACATGAGTGGTTCTGTGGACTGTAAAGTGCTGTGAACCTTGTGAGCCCCGTATACAATAGCAGCCCCCCCCCCCCCCTCATTGTTTTCTATCACTTTGTAGAGGAGAAGAAGTGGCCTTTTGTAACCACCTCAATGCCGAAGATTTATAAAGGCTTCTAAGTTGTAGCGTCTCTCAGAGGGTTTCATGTGACATCACAAAGGTTCTCCCATAGGAGCCCTCTCTTCATTCTCCCTTCATTACCTCCCCAGTCCCATCTGTTCTCCTCCCGCTGCCCTTTGACGCAATCTGATCCTGGGAGTTGGAGCCAAACAACGAGACGCCAAGGAGAAACATTATAAACTTCAAGAGCAAGAGGAAGGAAAAAAAGAAGAATAGCTCTTTCATAATACGGAGAGGTCAAGATCAAACCTTGACTGGGCAGCATATGCTGTGGTGGCTGTACAGCGGGATGGGCCGTAGCATTTGTGCAGATTGTGCTGCTTGCTGTACATGGGGGGGGGGGGGGGGGGTTTGGATTACCGCCAGGAAGCAAACCAAAAACCAATATATGTAACTACAAGAGGTCATGTAGTTAGGTCCTATTCACACTTGTGAACGGGGATGAGAGTGAATACCCGCGGGAGACTCAGTGGGGTTTCCCGTGAATTGCTGCGGGACGGGGAGCCCCTTTTAAAGCAATAGGAGTCTCATAGAGAGTCTATGTCCAGGGCTAATCTTCTGCATGGAATACATGTAGCTGCGGGTGGTGTCAGCTGCTCATTGCTTTGAATGGGGCTTCCCATCTGCAGTAATATACGCAAGACCCCGCTGAGTCTCCAGCTAGTAATCCTCTATTCCCAAGTGTGAATGGGGTCTTAATGAATTGAGAAAAGCCCATACTGTCAATTTAATTTTATAGGTTTATAATGTGTAGCACTACTCCCTGGGGAGCTGCTTAAAGCGGGTCCCCCTGGGTTACCCATAGCAACAACTTAGCAATTCAAAGTACTACTTTAGGTGTTTGGCTCAGTCAGAAAACAGTCCATGGATTTGGTTTTTGTTGTTTTATTGTAGAACTTGGATGGGAGAAGGGATGAGTGGGATACTCCAACTAGATGAACTATGCACAATCTTGGGACCTCTAACTGTGCCGAGTGCGGCAAGGCCGCTGCTTCACCTTGCCACTGAGATGAAGTGTCTCATAAGCGAACTGTAAAGTGAATTACTCTCCAGGGCCCCGCTTGGCACCCCCTTTATCCTTACTCTTCAGGGTTCTACTTGGAAACCCCTTTACTCTTACATACTGTGTGAGCTGACCTTCTGTCCTCTGACTTCACTGAAGTGGTCACCCTTCCTGGGCAGACCCCTTGGCAAGCCCCCTGGTACCCACGGACACTGTTTTTCCCATGTGACTCTGCCTGCAGCTCCACTGTCAGCTTTACAGTATCCTTCAGGCTCAGCTCCACACCTGGTTCACCAGGCTGACTGCCTGTGACCACTTTCCTCAGACAGCAGGAGGAGAGACAGCCGTCACCCTCCTCCTGGGACTCTGCTTCCTGCCAAAGACACCCTGTCACATGTCCCCCCTGGCTTTTATGAGCAATCCCAGGATGCACTGCAAGAGTGCCCTCCCACTGGGAGCGTCACAAAAGCCCATGTGTAACTGGCTGGGTTTCCTCCACTGTCCAACAGGCTCCCCTATTGAATACAGTGGGGACACTCCCTCAGACCCAGAGAATCACACATGGAAACATGCAACAGGCAAAACTAACAGAAGAGGCTCCCCTGATAAGCAGATGGAGAATACAATGTTTTTTCCTAGCACCTACCTAGGAGGGTGCTACAAATGTTTTCTGGATATTGCTTAATTACTTCTATAAAATCTTTATTTAACCAACATTTATTACAAGAAACATCCATAACACTTTCTTAGCAAGGCATGCTGGGCTTTCTAAGAAGAAAGTCTAGCACCACCTGTATGTTTCCTTAGAGACTAATAAACACATTGCTGGTGTATTTTATCATTCTGCGCCTCGGGAGAGACCGCGTCCCCTGCCAAGGGTGTCCCCCATTTCACCCACCAACACCCCTTTTGTATTATGCCCATTATGACTCTTTGCTGGTGTATTTTACATACAGTGCATCCGGAAAGTATTCCCAGCGCTTCACTTCTTCCACATTTTGTTATGTTACAGCCTTATTACAAAACCGATTAAATTAATTATTTTCCACAAAATTCTACAAACAATCCCCCATAATGACAACGTGAGAGAAGTTTGTTTGAAATCTTTGCAAATTTATTAAAAATAAAAAAGGAAAAAAACCCATGTACATAAGTATTCACACCCTTTGTCATGACACTCATATCTGAGCTCAGGTGCATCCTGTTTCCACTGATCATCCTTGAGATGTTTCTACAACTTGATTGGAGTCCACCCGTGGTAAATTCAGTTGATTGGACATGATTTGGAAAGGCACACACCTGTCTATATAAGGTCCCACAGGTAACAGTGCATATCAGAGCACAAACCAAGCCATGAAGTCCAAGGAATTTTCTGTAGACATCGGAGACAGGATTGTATGGAGGCACAGATCGGGGGAAGGGTACAGAAACATTTCTGCAGCATTGAAGGTCCCAATGAGCACAGTGGCCTCCATCATCTGTAAATGGAAGAAGTTTGGAACCACCAGGACTCTTCCTAGAGCGGGCAGGCCGGCCAAACTGAGCGATCGGGGGAGGGGGGGCTTCAGTCAGGGAGGTGACCAAGAACCTGATGGTCACTCTGACAGAGCTCCAGCGTTTCTCTGTGGAGAGAGGAGAACCTTCCAGAAGAACAACCACCTCTGCAGCACTCCACCAATCAGACCTGTATGGGAGTGGCCAGACTGAAGCCACTCCTCAGTAAAAGTCACATGACAGCCCACCTGGAGTTTGCCAAAAGGCACCTGAAGGACTCTCAGACCATGAGAAACAAAATTCTCTGCTCTGATGGAACAAAGATTGAACTCTTTGGCCTGAATGGGAAGCGTCATGTCTGGAGGAAACCAGGCACTGCTCATCACCTGGCCAATACCATCCCTACAGTGAAGCATGGTGGTGGCAGCAGCATGCTGTGGGAATGTTTTCAGTGGCAGGAACTGGGAGACTAGTCAGGATGGAGGGAAAGATGAATGCAGCAATGTACAGAGACATCCTTGATGAAAACCTCCTCCAGAGCGCTCTGGACCTCAGACTGGGGTGAAGGTTCATCTTCCAACAGGACAACGACCCTAAGCACACAGCCAAGATAACAAAGGAGTGGCTATGGGACAACTCTGTGAATGTTCTTGAGTGGCCCAGCCAGAGCCCAGACTTGAACCCGATTGGACATCTCTGGAGAGATCTGAAAATGGCTGTGCACCGACCCTCCCCCATCCAACCTGATGGCGCTTGAGAGGTCCTGCAAAGAAGAATGGGAGAAACTGCGCAAAAATAGGAGTGCCAAGCTTGTAGCATCATACTCAGAAATACTGGAGGCTGTAATTGGTGCCAAAGGAGCTTCAACAAAGTATTGAGCAAAGGGTGTGAATACTTATGTACATGGGATTTTTTTATTTTTAATACATTTGCAAAGATTTCAAACAAACTTCTCTCACATTGTCATTATGGGGGATGTTTGTAGAACTCTGAGGAAAATAATGAATTTAATCCATGTTGGAATAAGGCTGTAACATAACAAAATGTGGAAAAAGTGAAGCGCTGTTAATACTTTCCGGATGCACTTTAATTACCTTGGTTTGCTCCTTATCCAGAAATTATGTTTTCTTTTGTGTCAATTTGATCTTATTTTCCTAATAGTTTACCGCTTCTGGACCGCCCACTGCAGATTTACTGCGGCAGGGCGGCCCTCCTGCGCAAAACGACATAGGTCTACGTCAGTGGCGTGCCTGCAGCTAGAGGGCGAGCGCACACAGCCGCCGCGTTCCTGCCCCCACTCGGCAGCGGGGACTCCGCTGCATGGGGCAGGCGGCTCCTATTGCTGCAATCGCTCCCCGCTGAGAGAGAAGGACGGTCGGATGTTGTAGACACAGCTGACCGTTCTTCTCTCTGGAATTATCACAGAGTGCCTTTTATATAGGATCACATGTCTCTATGATCATTTCACAAGCCACACCCCATACAGTTAGAAACACGCCCCTAGGTACACATTTAACCCTTTGATCACTTACTGTGTTAACCCCTTCCCTGCCAGTGTCATTATTACAGTGACAGTGCATATTTTTAGCACTGATTACTGTAGTAATGTCACTGGTCCCCCCAAAAGTGTAAAAAATGTCAGTTAGGGGTCCGATCTGTCCTCCGCAATGTCGCAGTCCCGCTAAAAATCGCAGATCGCCACCATTACTAGTTAAAAATACAAAAAAACAATAAAAATGACATACCGTATTTATTCGAGTATAACACGCACACGTGTATAACGCGCACCCCTAATTTTCGATTAAAAATCGGTATAAAATTTTGTTTCACACCAAGCATTGTAATTGACAAAAAAACGTTGTTGAACACGTGCGGCCATGATAAAAATCATTTATTGACAACGTAAACTGTTATAAACACAAAAGCAATGCTTACCTGCTTACCGTAACGTGTGGGCGAGGCGAGGAAATGAAGCGGCGACCATACAGCGGATAATAAGAATTCTCACCCCCAGTTCGGGCCGCCCACTGTACGCGACGAAGGGACGTTTTTTTTTTTCTTCGTCCTCGCGTACAGTGAGCAGCTGCAGCCCGGAAAAGGCGCAGTGCGAACTCACAATTCGCCTGCGCCCTCAATGGACCGGCCGCCACTGCCACCCCACCCCACCCCTCGTTTATAACGCGCACCCAAACTTTGATTTCTTTTTTTGGTAGAACATTTTGCGCGTTATACTCGAATAAATACGGTAAATCTTTCCCGTAGTTAGTAGACGTGATAACTTTTGCGCAAACCAATACAATACACACTTATTGTGATTTTTTTTTTACCAAAAAATATGTAGCAGACAACAAATTGGCCTAAAATGTTAAAAAATTTAGATTTTTAATTTGTTTTTTTTTTTTGGAAATGTTATATAGCAGAATGTGAGAAATGTTTTTTTTTTTTTTTTTTTAGAATTGTCGCTCTTTTTTTGTGTATTGTAACAAAAAAGTGGTTAAAGATATAAACCTAAAATCACTCGCCCAGCGCTGACGGTCTACAGCACATGTGTCAAACACAAGGCCCGCGGGCCAAATCCGGCCCTCCGGGCCATTTCATGTGGCCCTCCAGCCAGGGGCTGACTGGCAACTTTGGGCCCAGGGGGGAAGTACAAACCAGAGGCCCATGGTGCAGTGACTCGGCCCCCCCTCCCACTCTCCCACTTCCCGGCCTCCTCCTGACCCCCATTCCATGCTAAACCTCCGCTCCAGGTACTCTTTACTCATCAGCTGAATCCGGGTTCCCAGCCTGGTCAGCAGAGGCTGGTTGGGGGGAGCTGGGAAAGCTTGGTTGGGGCTAGCCAGGGGAGGAGAGTCTCCAGTGGGGCATGGAACCGGCCTCTGCTCAGACAAGGTTTACACCATCCATGCTGGGGGGGGGGGGGGCTGCGCTCTGTCCTTGTCTTCATCCCGCACTCAGTAGGTCAGCAGAGGGGACTTTTTACTTCCCTTCACCAGGAATCCTTTGGGCATGTCTGTGGCAGAAGCTGTGCAGCCTTTTTATGGGGCATCAGAGCAGCCCGGGGGGCAATTTCCCCCCTGCCCCCTGGCCCAGTCCTCCCCTGCCTCCAGCCCTCCTCCAGTCCCCGTGCTTTCTACTTTCCAGCAATGCCTCCAGCTTCCTCCCATCAGCAGCACATGTTAAGGGTGGTGCACTGTAATGTAAGGGAGGGTGGAGGACTCAACTTCTGATGGAGGCTCCTGACATCTTATGTAAGGGTAGGGGATGCTCTGAACATCTAGTCTTACAACCGACCCTTTTGAGGGCAATTATATTGCTGATTCGGCCCTTGATTAAATTGAGTTTGCCACCCCTGGTCTACAGGAATAAAATAGTTGGTTTAAAATAATAGATTTTATGATAGCAGCTACTGTTAAACAAATCAAATAGCAAAATAAATGTAATCAATACTATAAAAATGAATAGCATGTATGTGGTTTATGCTATTCATTTATTATAGTATTGATTACATGTATTTTGTTTTTTTTGTGTATAGCGCAAAAAAAAGAAATCGCAGAGGTGATCAAATACCACCAAAAGAAAGCTCTATTTGTGGGGAAAAAAGGACATCAATTTCATTTGGGTACAGCGTCACACGACCGCGCAATTGTCTGTTAAAGTAACGCAGTGTCGAATCGCAAAATAGGGCCTGGTCATTAAGGGGGAAAATCCTTCCGGTCGAGAAGTGGTTAACATATGATGACATTTAGTGCCGGTTCACATATGTGCGGCTGCGGAGATCACATGTAATTCGGAGCGCACTGCTCCTTCATTACATGCGATCTCCTGTGCGGATGCGAATTCAGCCATACACTTTGTTTGACTTCTAGAAGTGTAGTGGGCGGCACAGTGGTGTAGTGGTTAGCACTTTCACCTAGCAGCAAGAGGGTTGCTGGTTCGAATCCCAACCACGACACCACCTGCCTGGAGTTTGCATGTTCTCCCTGTGCCTGCATGGGTTTCCTCCCACACTCCAAAGACATGCTGGTAGGTGAATTGGATCCTGTATAAAATTGGCCCTACTGTGTATGTATGAATGTGAGTTAGGGACCTTAGGTTGTAAGCTCCTTGAGGGCAGGGACTGATGTGAATGTGCAAAGCGCTGCGTAAATTGACAGCGCTATTTAAGAACCTGAAATAAAATAAATATTTGTGAAGTCAGGCGCTGATGTTGGACAAAAAGGCATGGTTCACAGTCTCCATTCTAATTCATCCCAAAGGTGTTCTATAGGGTTGAGGTCAGGAATCTGTCCAGGCCAGTCAAGTTCCTCCACCCCAAACTCGCTCATCCATCCCCTGCTGATGAAGTCTAATTAGTGACGCAACGCGTACGGGGGAGGAGCCTGCTCGGGACGTCGGATCCAGGACAGTTCAATCATTTCCTATTAGACGAGTGTCACAGCCCGCATTGCTTAAGTGCTACTGAATGTGAGTTTATACTTTATATTTTATTTAATTAATAAAGCCATTCAGAGAGCACTAGATAGTCCCTTTCTATTTTATGAACGGGACCGTGTTTATTTGCCTACACCTGGGAGTCCTGGATAGGAAGGGTTGTATACCCATATCATTCATATGGAAGCCTTGGGGATCAATGTGCGTTTGACTCTTTGTGTGAAGTTGAACTGCTAGTGAGCGCGGAGTTACACGGAGCACTTGAGTGTGGAGTGAAGCACCAGCACTTTATTACAATCTGAGCACGGCACAGAAGGAGTATGAATCTGAGACTCTTTAACACTTTTTTGATGCACTAATTATTTAATATTTATTATTCTGATGTCTTTACACTATGAGGAGGACACTACTATTTTAAATGATTGATATATATTTATGAGATTGATTCACGTTTTAGTATGGGAATTTTAGATTTTTTACTGATCTATTCACATTTGTTTTTATGAGATTTTGAATATTTCGTCACTTTTTCACGCATCCACCTTTGGCGCAGCATTATTTACGTTATTTAACTTCCTCCACCCCAAACTGGCTCATCCATGTCTTTATGGACCTTGCTTTGTGCACTGGTGTGCAGTCATGTCTTCTAGGTTTCCTTAAAGGCAGGGGCTGATGTGAATGTACAGTATCTCACAAAAGTAAGTACGCCCCTTACATTTTTGTAAATATTTTATTCTACCTTTTCATGTGACAACACTGAAGAAATGAGACTTTTCTACAATGTAAAGTAGTGAGTGTACAGCTTGTATAACAGTGTAAATTTGCTGTCCGCTCAAAATAACTCAACGCACAGCCATTAATGTCGAAACCGCTGGCAACAAAAGTGAAAATGTCCAAATTGGGCCCAAAGTGTCAATATTTTGTGTGGCCACCATTATTTTCCAGCACTGCCTTAACCCTCTTGGGCATGGAGTTCACCAGAGCTTCACAGGTTGCCACTGGAGTCCTCTTCCCCTCCTCCATGATGACATCACAGAGCTGGGGGATGTTAGAGACCTTGCGCTCCTCCACCTTTTGTTTGAGGATGCCCCACAGATGCTCAATAGGGTTTAAGTCTGGAGACATGCTTGGTCAGTCCATCACCTTTACCCTCAGCTTCTTTAGCAAGGCAGTGGTCATCTTGGAGGTGTGTTTGGGGTCGTTATGTTGGAATACTGCCCTGCGGCCCATTCTCCGAAGGGAGGGGATCATCCTCTGCTTCAGTATGTCACAGTACATGTTGGCATTCATGGTTCCCTCAATGATCTGTAGCTCCCCAGTGCCGGCAGCACTCATGCAGCCCCAGACCATGACACTCCCACCACCATGCTTGACTGTAGGAAGACACACTTGTCTTTGTACTCCTCACCTGGTTGTCCCCACACACGCCTGACACCATCTGAACCAAATAAGTTTATCTTGGTCTCATCAGATCACAGGAGATGGTTCCAGTAATCCATGTCCTTGGTCTGCTTGTCTTCAGCAAACTGTTTGCAGGCTTTCTTGTCCATCATCTTTAGAAGAGGCTTCCTTCTGGGACGACAGCCATGCAGACCAATTTGATGCAGTGTGCGGCGTATGGTCTGAGCACTGACAGGCTGACCCCCCACCCCTTCAACCTCTGCAGCAATGCTGGCAGCACTCATACGTCTATTTCCCAAAGACAACCTCTGGATATGACGCTGAGAACGTGCACTCAACTTCTTTGGTCGACCATGGCGAGGCCCGTTCTGAGTGGAACCTGTCCTGTTAAACCACTGTATGGTCTTGGCCACCGTGCTGCAGCTCAGTTTCAGGGTCTTGGCAATCTTCTTATAGCCTAGGCCATCTTTATGTAGAGCAACAATTCTTTTTTTCAGATCCTTAGAGAGTTCTTTGCCATGAGGTGCCATGTTGAACTTCCAGTGACCAGTATGAGAGCGTGAGAGCGATAACACCAAATTTAACACACCTGCTCCCCATTCACACCGAAGACATTGTAACACTAATGAGTCACATGACACCGGGGAGGGAAAATGGCTAATTGGGCCCAATCTGGACATTGTCACTTAGGGGTGTACTGACTTTTGTTGCCAGCGGTTTAGACATTAATGGCTGTGTGTTGAGTTATTTTGAGGGGACAGTAAATTTACACTGTTATACAAGCTGTACACTCACTACTTTACATTGTAGCAAAGTCTCATTTCTTCAGTGGTGTCACATGAAAAGATAGAATAAAATATTTACAAATATGTGAGGGGTGTACTTACTTTTGTGAGATACTGTATTGTATCCAGGGCTTTTTTTTAAAGGGAACGCAGAGGAACGCAGTCCCGGCACCTCCAGCACTGAATGAGGTGCTGAGGTTTTTGGAGGGTCTACTGATGCTGGCTGATGGTGAAACTATTGACGCTGGTGGGGGGGGGGGATCTATTGTTGATGGAGATATCTGTTGTTGCTGGTGGGGGATCTATTGCTGGAGGGTTCTCATGTGGCTAGGAGGTCAGTTGTTGCTGGTAGGGATCTCCTGTTGTGGGAGGAGTCTATTGTTGCTGGTCAACGGAGGGTCTATTGATAGTGGCTGCTGGGAGATCTACCGTATTGCTGGTAGGAATCTGTTGTTGTTGGGGGTATTTTGTTGCAGGGGTTCTATTGTTGCAGGGGGGGGTCTATTGTTGCAGTGAGGATCTATTGTTACTGAGGGGGGTGTTTTGTATATGGAGAGGATCTAAATTATTGCTTTCCTTGTTATTATTAACAAAGTACAAATTACTTAGCGCCACAAAGTTATACTTGGTTCTGTATTCTCTGAAAGAGGCGGAACTGGGAGGTGGGTAGCAGGTGGATCCAAGGGACGGTACTTGGAGGTGGGTGGGGGCGGAGACAAAGGACGGTACTTGGAGGTGGGTGGGGGCGGAGACAAGAGGTGATTCAGAAGGGAGGAGTACCTGCACCTATTTTTGGAGAAATAAAGCCCTGGTTGTTTTAGAATCACATCTTCTGCTAATGGCCAGCTATGGGCCAGGCTGGAAGATTTGAATGTTGGGAGCCCAGGAAATGCTGCTACAGATGGGAATAATCTTCTGCATAGAACAAGGTTTATGTAAATGGATGTTATATAACACGGGGGGGGGGGGGAGACCAGTAAAGGAACGCACATGGGGGGGGTCATTATTTCGGAATGTCCTGACTTTGCCATCTTCCTCTCCAGCACTCAGGCAGTTAATCCCGGCAATAATAGGATGCTCAATAAAACGCCCGGTGACCATTATCGCATTGTCCCGGCCGCTCAGTAACAGTAGGTTGCCATGGCAGTCTCTGAAGGAAAATGCAGAAGCATCGAAAAGCGTGCCTTGTAATTTTGGAAAGAGTAGGCGGAATCTGAAATCCTGATTCACTTCTCACATTCACAATCATTAATCGTGTGACGGGGGAGACGCGTCCTGAACACGAGGGGGACATCCTGCAAAAAGTGATTCGGTGACTAATAATGATTTCATTTGGATCTGGCTTCAGAATTACTCATTACAATATTCTCACAAAAGTAAGTACACCCCTCACATTTTTGTCTTTTCATGTGACAACACTGAAGAAATGAGACTTTGCTACAATGTAAAGTAGTGAGTGTACAGCTTGTATAACAGTGTAAATTTACTGTCCCCTCAAAATAACTCAACACACAGCCATTAATGTCTAAACCGCTGGCAACAAAAGTGAGTACACCCCTAAGTGACAATCTCCAAATTGGGCCCAATTAGCCATTTTCCCTCCCCGGTGTCATGTGACTCGTTAGTGTTACAAGGTCTCAGATGTGAATGGGGAGCAGGTGTGTTAAATTTGGTGTTATCGCTCTCACTCTCTCATACTGGTCACTGGAAGTTCAACATGGCACCTCATGGCAAAGAACTCTCTGAGGATCTGAAAAAAAGAATTGTTGCTCTACATAAAGATGGCCTAGGCTATAAGAAGATTGCCAAGACCCTGAAACTGAGCTGCAGCACGGTGGCCAAGACCATACAGCGGTTTAACAGGACAGGTTCCACTCAGAACAGGCCTCGTCATGGTCGATCAAAGAAGTTGAGTGCACGTGCTCAGCGTCATATCCAGAGGTTGTCTTTGGGAAATAGACGTATGAGTGCTGCCAGAATTGCTGCAGAGGTTGAAGGAGGATGGGGGGGGGTCAACCTGTCAGTGCTCAGACCATACGCCGCACACTGCATCAAATTGGTCTGCATGTCGTCCCAGAAGGAAGCCTCTTCTAAGGGTGATGCACAAGAAAGCCCACCATCAGTTTCCTGAAGACAAGTAGACTAAGGACATGGATTACTGGAACCATGTCCTGTGGTCTTATGAGACCAGGTAAAATCGGGTTCAGATGGTGTCAAGCGTGTGTGGTGGCAACCAGGTGAGGAGTACAAAGACAAGTGTGTGTTGCTTACAGTCCAGCATGGTGGTGGGAGTGTCATGGTCTGAGGCTGCATGAGTGCTGCCGGCACTGGGGAGCTACAGTTCATTGAGGGATTCATGAATGCCAACATGTACTGTGACATACTGAAGCAGAGCATGATCCCCCTCCCTTCAGAGACTGGGCCACAGGGCAGTATTCCAACATGATAATGACCCTAAACACCTCCAAGACGACCACTGCCTTGCTAAAAAAGCTGAGGGTAAAGGTGATGGACTGGCTAAGCATGTCTCCAGACCTAATCTCTATTGAGCACCTGTGGGGCATACTCAAATGGAAGGTGGAGGAGTGCAAGGTCTCTAACATCCACCAGCTCCATGATGTCATCATGGAGGAGTGGAAAAGGACTCCAGTGGCAATCTGTGAAGCTCTGGTGAGCTCTATGCCCAAGAGGGTTAAGGCCGTGCTGGAAAATAATGGTGACCACACAAAATATTCACACTTTGGGCCCAATTTGGACATTTTCACTTAGGGGTGTACTCACTTTTGTTGCCAGCGGTTTAGACATTAATGGCTGTGTGTTGAGTTATTTTGAGGGGACAGTAAATTTACACTGTTATACAAGCTGTACACTCACTACTTTACATTGTAGCAAAGTGTAATTTCTTCAGTGTTGTCACATGAAAAGGTAGAATAAAATATTCACAAAAATGTAAGGGGTGTACTTACTTTTGCCTGATACTGTATTAGCGAACCACTTTAAAAATGAGTCGTATCTCATACTAACTGTAAATTGGGTACAAAGAATAGCCCTCTCATTGATCACTCCTAAAACTGAACTGACGCATTTGTTGTGTGTCAAGTGGAGTGATGAAAATTGACTTCCTAAGCTGCAAGTTCTCTGACTCTTTGGATGGAGTTTTGTGTATTCCCTGATTTAGTACGTTGTCACATTTCAGCGTTGGGGGAAATGAAAAGCTAATTTGTCACCTTGTCCAGTAAGTGGTGATTATCTTGTAGAAGGACTCATCATGGTGACATATAATACGATTCTAAGAGCAACATACAACCCCGCGTGTCGTCTCGCTGTTACCTTTTACTGAACTCATAAGTGATTGATGTCCATCAGTGTATCTCATTAAATAAACATTTGAGTCTAGTGCAGAGCCGATGTTCTGACACCAGTCTGTAGACTGTCTCGGGATTTTGGACACCTATGCATGATCTCACCTAAACCCTCAGCTTTAATTTGTCACCGTTTGTAACAGTTTTAAAACATTCAAATGCATGTCTGAGCTGATCCAGCCACCTGAGTAGATCCTGATGAAGGGAGCCTCTTCAAATCCCCTGAAACAAGTCACCTCCATGATGACATCACAGAGCTGGTGGATGTTAGAGACCTTGCGCTCCTCCACCTTCTGTTTGAGAATGCCCCACAGATGCTCAATAGGGTTTAGGTCTGGAGACATGCTTGGCCAGTCCATCACCTTTACCCTCAGCTTCTTTAGTAAGGCAGTGGTCATCTTGGAGGTGTTTGGGGTCGTTATGTTGGAATACTGCCCTGCCCCCCAGTCTCTGAAGGGAGGGGATCATCCTCTGCTTCAGTATGTCACAGTACATGTTGGCATTCATGGTTCCCTCAATGAACTGTAGCTCCCCAGTGCCGGCAGCACTAATGCAGCCCCAGACCATGACACCCCCACCACCATGCCTGACTGTAGGAAGACACACTTGTCTTTGTACTCCTCACCTGGTTGCCCCCACACAGCCTGACACCATCTGAACCAAATAAGTTCATCTTGGTCTCATCAGAGCACAGGACATGGTTCCAGTAATCCATGTCCTTAGTCTGCTTGTTTTCAGCAAACTGTTTGTGGGCTTTCTTGTTCATCATCTTTAGAAGAGGCTTCCTTCTGGGACGACAGCCATGCAGACCAATTTGATGCAGTGTGCGGCGTATGGTCTGAGCACTGACAGGCTGACCCCCCACCCCTTCAACCTCTGCAGCAATGCTGGCAGCACTCATACGTCTATTTCCCAAAGACAACCTCTGGATATGACGCTGAGTGCGTGCACTCAACTCCTTTGGTGGACCATGGCGAGGCCTGTTCTGAGTGGAACCTGTCCTGTTAAACCAATGTATGGTCTTGGCCACCGTGCTGCAGCTCAGTTTCAGGGTCTTGGCAATCTTCTTATAGCCTAGGCCATCTTTATGTAGAGCAACAATTCTTTTTTTCAGATCCTCAGAGAGTTCTTTGCCATGAGGTGCCATGTTGAACTTCCAGTGACCAGTATGAGAGAGTGAGAGCGATAACACCAAATTTACCACACCTGCCCCCCATTCACACCTGAGACCTTGTAACACTAACGAGTCACATGACACCAGGGAGGGAAAATGGCTAATTGGGCCCAATTTGGAGATTGTCACTTAGGGGTGTACTCACTTTTGTTGCCAGCGGTTTAGACATTAATGGCCTTGTGTTGAGTTATTTTGAGGGGACAGCAAATTTACACTGTTATACAAGCTGTACACTCACTACTTTACATTGTAGCAAAGTCTCATTTCTTCAGTGTTGTCACATGAAAAGATACAATAAAATATTTACATAAATGCGAGGGGTGTACTTACTTATGTGAGATACTGTATGTTAGTTTTTGGTGGGGTTGGTCCTTATCACTTTTTTTGTTATATTAAATTGAACCCTGGAGCAAGGTTAGGATATCAGGCTATTGTTAAAGTGGTTCTAAAGGCAGAAGGCTTTTTACCTTAATGCATTCTATATTTGAGGGTTATAAGTATTTTTCTTGCAAAAAAAAAAAATATAATGTTTGGGGGGGTTCTAAGTAATTTTCTTTAAAAAAATATATAATGTTTGGGGGTTCTGAGTAATTTCCTTGAAAAAAAAATATAAAAATGTATAATATTTGGGTAAGTAATTACCCATATAATGTTATAATGTTCGGGGTTCTAAGAAATTTTCTTGTAAAAACAATAATGTTTGGGGGTTAAGTAACTTTCTTACAAAAAATATGTATAATGTTTGGGGGTTCTAAGTAAATTTCTTGCAAAAAAAAAATAAAAAATGTATATTTGGGTAAGTAATTTTCTTGGGGGAAAAAATGTATACTGTTTGGGGGTTCTAAGTAATTTTCTTGCAAAAAAAATTATATTTGGGGGTTTTAAGTAATTTCCTTGCAAAAAAAAAAAAATTATATAATGTTTCGGGGGTTCTAAGTAGTTTTCTTGCAAAAAATATACATAATGTTTGGGGTTCTAAGTAATTTTCTCACAAAAAATATATATGATGTTTGCGGGTTCTAAGTAATTTTTTTGCAAAAAAAAAGAAATTATATTGTTTGGGGGTTCTAAGTAAATATTTTGCAAAATAATATATCATATTTGGGGTTTGAGTAATTTTCTTGCAAAAAAAAAAACATATAATGTTTGGGGCTCTAAGTATTTTTCTTGCAAAAAAAATATACATAATGTTTGGGGTTCTAAGTAATTTTCTTACAAAAAATATATATGATGTTTAGGGGTTCTAAGTAATTTATTTGCAAAAAAAAATGTATATTGTTTGGGGGTTCTAAGTAAATATTTTGCAAAAAAATGTATTATATTTGGGGTTTGAGTAATTTTCTTGCAAAAAAAAAAAAAAAACAACATATAATGTTTGGGGGTTCTAAGTATTTTTCTTGCAAAAAATATACATAATGTTTGGGGGTTCTAAGTAATTTTCTTGCAAAAAAAAAAAATTATAATGTTTGGGGGTTTAAGTAAATATTTTGCAAAAAAAAATGTATAATATTTGGGGTTTGAGTAATTTTTTTGCAAAAAAAAAAAAAAACATATAATGTTTGGGGGTTCTAAGTATTTTTCTTGCAAAAAAATATATATATTGTTTGTGGGTTCTAAGTAAATATTTAAAAAAAAAAAATGTATAATATTTGGGGTTTGAGTAATTTTCTTGCAAAAAAAAAAAAAACATATAATGTTTGGGGGTTCTAAATATTTTTCTTGCAAAAAAATATATATATTGTTTGTGGGTTCTAAGTAAATATTTTGCAAAAAAAAAAAATGTATAATATTTGGGGTTTGAGTAATTTTCTTGCAAAAAAAAAAAAAACAATGTTTGGGGGTTCTAAGTATTTTTCTTGCAAAAAAATATATATATTGTTTGTGGGTTCTAAGTAAATATTTTGCAAAAAAATGTATAATATTTGGGGTTTGTGTAATTTTCTTGCAAAACAAAAAAACATATAATGTTTGGGGGTTCTAAATATTTTTCTTGCAAAAAATATACATAATGTTTGGGGGTTCTAAGTATTTTTCTTGCAAAAAAAAATTATAATGTTTGGGGGTTGTAAGTAAATATTTTTCAAAAAAAAATGTATAATATTTGGGGTTTGAGTAATTTTCTTGCAAAAAAAAAAAAACATAATGTTTGGGGGTTCTAAGTATTTTTCTTGCAAAAAAATATATATATTGTTTGTGGGTTCTAAGTAAATATTTTGCAAAAAAATGTATAATATTTGGGGTTTGAGTAATTTTCTTGCAAAACAAAAAAACATATAATGTTTGGGGGTTCTAAATATTTTTCTTGCAAAAAATATACATAATGTTTGGGGGTTCTAAGTATTTTTCTTGCAAAAAAAAATTATAATGTTTGGGGGTTGTAAGTAAATATTTAGCAAAAAAAAATGTATAATATTTGGGGTTTGAGTAATTTTCTTGCAAAAAAAAAAAACATAATGTTTGGGGGTTCTAAGTATTTTTCTTGCAAAAAAATATATATATTGTTTGTGGGTTCTAAGTAAATATTTTGCAAAAAAAATGTATAATATTTGGGGTTTGAGTAATTTTTTTCTAAGTATTTTTCTTTTAAAAAATTTAGATTTTTGCATGTACACAAAAAGTGTCAGAAAAAGGCCTCATCTTCAAGTGGATAAATCTCACAGTTGTTTAGGATACCAAGTGTGTTAGCAAACTAAATGCCATTCCGTGAAGAAGTACTTTTTCTTAAACAGCTCAGGACTGACGAAGATTGCCTACAGCCCTCAGCAGCTCAAGCAGCACACATCCAGACATACTAGCTGTTTTTGGCATCTGCCAGGGTTTTTCAGGCCTGGTCCGGTACATAGACCAACCCCCCCCCCCCCCCCTCAGTTCAGAAATCCCACCCCAGGAGGGGCCCATGGACAGTGGCATCTCGTATATGACTGGCATCGGTAAACAAGGCTGGATCTGCGGCGGGTATGAATGAACGGCAGGTGGCACAGCTCGGTCAGCTTGGCACGGGCACAATCTGGCTATTTTCCTGAATTGGATTCTTGCTCCTTGGCCGGGGTTCAGCGAGGATACAAAGAAATGTGAAACTTCAATTAACCGAGCTGATCTTGGTAAATAAGGTTACTATGAGTACAAAGCCAACGCGGCTACAATCCTGAATGTGAGAGTTTACTCTGCGATAGAAGCGGATTAGCTGATCCCGGCCCATACACAATGGTGCAAGCAGAAGACTTCTCCCTCCTCATAACTGTGTGTTCAGCTTAAAGGATAACTCCACTCCTCAAACACACACAGCTGATATAACAAGTGTGACAACAGGAGTCATTCTGTCATTAAATATTATTATACAGGAACTTCCCATATCTGCAGACTGCTAACAACTCCTAAATCTAGAGAAAAAAAATCACATTTTGCAACAATGTAAGAGCTGCGCTATATAAATCCTGTATTATAATAATAATAATAATAACACACAAGGAGAGAGCAGAGCTGTGGGAGAGGCCCAGCTGGCTCCCCCCCCCCCATAGGCTGCCTGCTGTAAAACTACAGGAGGGGGCGGAGACAAGACCAGTCCCCCTGCACAAGGAGAGAACGCAGAGCTGTGGGAGGGCCCAGAAGGCTCCACCCAATCCAAAAACTACTAGAAGGGGTAGAGACAAGACCAGTCCCCCTGCACAAGGAGAGAGCACAGAGCTGTAGGAGGGGCCCAGCAGGCTCTGCCCAATACAAAAAATGACAGGAGGGGGTGGTGACAAGACCTGTCCCCCTACACAAGAAGAGAGAGCAGATCTCTGGGAGGGGCTCAGCAGGCTCCACCCACTGCATAAAACTACAGAAGGGGGCGAAAACCAGACCAGTCACCCTACACAATGCACAGCTATGGGAGAGACCCACCTGGCTGCAACCCCCCCCCCCCCTCCCATAGGCTGCCTGCTGAAAACTACAGGAGGGGATGGAGACTAGACCTGTCCCCGTGCACAAGGAGAGAGCACAGAGCTGTGGGAAGGACCCAGCAGGCTCCACCTAATACAAAAACTACAAGAGGGGGTGGAGACAAGACCATTCACACTGCACAAGGAGAGAGAAGAGCTGTGGGAGGGGCCCAGCAGACTCCACCCAATACAAAAACTACAAGAGGGGGCGGGGACAAGACCAGTGACCCTACACAAGGAGAGAGCAGAGCTATGGGAGAGGCCCAACTGGCTCCACCCCCCCCCCCCCCCCCATAGGCTGTCTACTGAAAACTACAGCAGGGGGCAGAGACAAGACCTGTCCCCCTGCACAAGGAGAGAGCACAGAGGTGTGGAGGGGCCCAGAAGGTTCCACCCAATACGAAAAAATTACATATGCTGACAAGAAGCATGCTGATAGGAGGAGAGACCGGAGTGACAGATTAACTGATCACTGTGCTGATTTTTATGTCACTGTTTAGTCACAGGCTGGGGGCAGGTCCAGGACCACCTGGGCTCAGAGGAAAGGGTCTGAATGATGCAGGCCATCAACCTGGAGAGTGCAAAATCTGGTGCAGCTGTGCATAGTAACCAATCAGCTTCTGACTTTAGGTTGTTCAATTAAAAATAATAATAAAAACCTGGAAATTGATTGGTTTTCTATGCAGAGCTGCACCAGATTTTGCACTTTCCAGTTTTAGTAGATCAACCCCCTAGTGGCAGAGAAAAGTACTGCGGGGGGGAAATCTTTGGATTGGAGGTGAATATTGCAGCAAAAGTTGGTTTAATTATTTTATAATGGGCTTATCATTTTTATGTTGTTTTTTTTTTTGGCTGAATTTTTATCTTAACCACTTAAGCCCCGGAGGATTTGGCTGCTAAAGGACCAGGGGTTTTTTTGCGATTTTTTACTGCGTGACAATTGCGCGGTCGTGCGACGCTGTACCTAAACGAATTTGACGTCCTTTTTTTCCCACAAACAGAGCTTTCTTTTGGTGGTATTTGATCACCTGTGCGATTTTTTGATCACGCGCTATAAACAAAAAAAGAGCGTAAATTTTGCAAAAATAACAATATTTTTCACATTTTTTTATATGAAATTCCCCCCAAAAAAAAAGTAAAAATCAAAATTTTTTAACATTTTTCGGCCAATTTGTTTTATGCTACCTATGTTTGGTAAAAAAAAATCGCAAAAAGCGTATTTTGATTGGTTTGCGCAAAAGTTATCGCGTTTACTAACAAAGGGAAAGATTTTTGTCATTTTTGGTGTTTTTTTTTTAACGCGTAATGGCGGCGATCTGCGATTTTATTTTCGGTACTGCGACATTGCGGCGGACAGATCGGACCCTTGACTGACATTTTTGACACTTTTGGGGGTACCAGTGACATTACTGCAGTAATCAGTGCTATACATATGCACTGTTACTGCAAAAATGACACTGGCAGGGAAGGGGTTAACTTTATTGGACAGGGAGGGGTTAAGTGTGTCCTAGGGGCGTGATTCTAACTGTGCAGGGACATTCCTATTGGTGTAAAAGCAAAGATCAACAGTTCTACATAGTAGAACGGACAGATCTTCACTTTTACACAGGGAGAACTGACAGGCAGCTTGTTTACACAAGCCGCTCTGTCTTTCTCCCTTCACAGGAGCGATCGCAGTGTGACTGGCGGACATCGAGTCCGCCGGTCACACGCACTGACTTGTCTGTGAACGAGCCGCGGCGGGCGCGCGCCTCGGCGGGCGCGCGCCCGCCCGCAATAGGCTCGCAAGTCAGTGACAGGCGAGTGACGTACCGATACGTCACTCTGCCTGGCCGGGGCTGACCGCCGCAGTATATAGTCGTGCGGCGGTCGGCAACCGGTTAATATAACAAAACACTCAAAGTTACAATTATGGCAAACTTTCCTTCCCCCCTGCAGGCGTTGCATCATATTCTTTTTTTTATAAGGCCGCAGGTGTGCTCAGGACACGGTAACGGCGTATTTGTACTGCAGACATAAATTCCAGCTAAGATCACTCAGTAATGACACGTTAAGAATGAACTATTTTCAGGTTTGTTTTTTCCAACAAAGAAAAATACAATAAAAAGAAAAATGTGTTCCTTGAAGCTCCTCGCTCTCGTAAACACGTCCTAAGTAATGTTTTGACAAATGTTTTTTAAAAATGAAGACACAAATACGTCTTATCTGCGGCGTGGGTGAAGGGGTGACCCATGGCCACACTCCGGAGTGATGAACGGCGGGTGAAGGGGTGACCCATGGCCACACTCCGGAGTGATGAACGGCGGGTGAAGGGGTGACCCATGGCCACACTCCGGAGTGATGAACGGCGGGTGAAGGGGTGACCCATGGCCACACTCCGGGGTGATGAATGGCCACGTCAGTCCGGGGACATTTCTTTGGTTGTTTGCTGAGATTAGAGTGACGGCCGCGAGATTCATGTCCTGGATTGGTTGTAACTGGTTTATGGTTGGGACTGGAAACACTGACATGTGCGTTTGTATAAACAACAGGGAAGAAATAAGGAGCGCGGTCCCCTGCGGCGTTACCCTCTCCGGGAAACGGAAACAAAAGAGGACAGGAATAGAAGACTGAAAAATTTAGAAAGTTTAAATAAATAAAAAAAATAAATAAAGTAATTAGTAATTTTTTTAATGTATCAAAATGTTTAAGTTTTGTATTTTTTTATTTTCATTTTCTCAATTTTTTTTAATTTCATTTTTGTTTTATTTTAAATTAAATTTAAAGAGGAGCTTCAGTCCCCTCAAAGCTGGCCCTTTGAAGAAATGGAAAGAAAAGAGGACAGGAATAGAAGACTGAAAAGTTGAAATAATAAAAAAGAAAACAGAGTAATAACATTTTTTAATGTATCAAAATGTTAAATATTTGTATTTTTTTATTTTCATTTTTTTATTTTTTTATTTCATTTTTGTTTTATTTTAAATTTAGTTTAAAGAGGAGCTTCAGTCCCCTCAAAGCTGGCCCTGCTTCCCACTCACTGGTGCCCCCATGTTCGAAGATCTGGTGAATAGGGAAGAAATTAGGAGAGTAGTCACCTGCGGCGTTACCCTCTCCGGGTCTTTAAAGAAAGGGAAAGAAAAGAGAATAGGAATAGAAGACTGAAAAATTTAGAAAGTTGAAATAATAAAAAAGAAAATAGAGTAATTCAATTTTTTAATGTATCAAAATGCTAAATATTTGTATTTTTTTTTTCATTTTTTTTTTATTTAATTTTTGTTTTATTTTAAATTTAATTTAAAGAGGCGATTCAGTCCCCTCAAAGCTAGCCCTGCTCTTTACTCACTGGTGCCCCCATTTTCGAAGATCTGGTGAATAGGGAAGAAATTAGGAGAACGGTCACCTGCTGCGTTACCCTCTCCGGGTCTTTGAAGAAAGAGAAAGAAAAGAGGACAGCAATAGAAGACTGAAAAATTTAGAAAGTTGAAATAAAAAAAATAGAGTAATTCAATTTTTTAATGTATCAAAATGTTAAATATTTGTATTTTTTTATTTTCATTTTTTCATTTTTTTTTTTAAATTACATTTTTGTATTATTTTACATTTCATTTAAAGAGGAGCTTCAGTCCCCTCAAAGCTGGCCCTGCTCTCCACTCACTGGTGCCCCCATGTTTGAAGATCTGGTGCATAGGGAAGAAATTAGGAGGGCGGCCACCTGCGGCGTTGCCCTCTCCGGGTCTTTGAAAAAACAGAAAGAAAAGAGGACAGGAATAGAAGACTGAAAAATGTTGAAAGTTTAAATGATAAAAAAAATTAAGTATTTAAATTGTTTAATGTATCAAAATGTTAAATTTTTGTATTTTTTTATTTTCATTTTTTAAATTTTTTTAATTTAATTTTTGTTAATTTTAAATGTAATTTTAAAGAGGAGCTTCAGTCCCCTCAAAGCTGGCACTGCTCCCCACTCACTGGTGCCCCCATGTTTGAAGGTCTGGTGCATAGGGAAGAAATTGGGAGAGCGGTGACCTGCGGCATTACTCCCTCCAGGTTTGTGACGAAGTGAAGAGAAAAAAGGACAGGTGCACAGAAGACTGAAAAATTTAGAAAGTTTAAATAATAAAAACACAAATCAATAAATAAAGTTTTTTTTTAATTGTATCAAGATGTTTAATATTTGTATTTTTTATTTTCCTTTTTGTTCAATTTTTTTAATTAAATTTTTATTTTATTTTAAGTTTAATTTAAAGAGGAGCTTCAGTCCCCTTAAAGCTGGCCCTTACAAAAAAGTAAACAATAAAAATAATTAAACAAAAAAAAAAACAGAAATCATATTAATAATCATAAATAAATAATAAATAAAAAATTATAAAAATAAATAAAATAGACTCTACAGCAATTGTGTCTGAGGTTCCACTTTAAGGGTTCATTTACGGTTTTACCGGTATTGTTCTGCTCAACAGCTCTATTTCGGTGGGAGGGTGCGCAGGGCCGTGCCCGCCTTTTGGGGTATTTTTCTGTTCTATTTACATATAATGTATTGGGGAGGGCAATACACACACACATACTTTGTGTTGTTTTGTATTCTCATTGGTTTTTAGTTATTGATTGCCGTGCGAGGCACTAGCAGTCTGTATAAGGTTACCCCTGTGTGGGTGATGTTTATTTTCATAAAACCTCTAATAAAAAGAATTATAAAAAAATAATAAAATAAAATAAATAAATAAATATAATAACCTCAAATCCAGCCCCTAACCCTAATATTATTATAGCCTAATAAATTATAACCCCCTAACCCTAATATTAACCTCTAACCCTAATATTAACGCCTAACTCTAATCCTAACCACTAGCCCTAATTATAACCCCTAACCCTAATAATAACGCCTAACTCTAACCTAACAAAATAAATGAATAAATAATAATAAGTACATCAATAAATTAAATATTTTATGCATTACCTCATAATACTAACCCTAACCTTTAACCCCTACCCCTTTTAAAAAAAAGTTACAAAAATGATTTAAATAATAAAACCTAACTCTAACCCTAACCTTTAACCCCTTTACAAAAAAATAAAATAAAATAAAAAATAAAAATAAATAAATAAATGTAGATGGAAAGGCTGTAAAATATAGCAACAAATGATGAAACGGGTGATATTTTTTCCTATTGGCTCATAAAAAAAAATGCCAAAGCTCCAAAATGCTTTAAAAGCGCTGTACAAAAACGCTCAAAATTGTCCACACAAACGCAAAGAGAAAAAAAAAACCTCACCAAAAAATACTTCGCTCTGCTCAGGCATGAATGGGGCCTTAGTGTGTATATGCCCTCAGAGGTTGTGCGTGTCTTCAGTTAGTCACATGAACTTTATTGGGGGGGTGAAACGTGCTCGGACGCGGTACGGCTCGCATAGTGCGTATGTCGTCAGAGGTTGTGCGTGTCATACATACGAGAGGTCACATGACCTTTATTGGGGGTGAAACGTGCTCGGACGCGGTATGACTCGCATAGTGCGTATGTCCTCAGAGGTTGTGCGTGTCATACATATGAGAGCTCACATGACCTTTATTGGGGGTGAAACGTGCTCGGACGCAGTACGGCTCGCATAGTGCATATGCCCTCAGAGGTTCTGCATGTCATACATACGAGAACTCACATGACCTTTATTGGGGGTGAAATGTGCTCGGACGCGGCACGGCTCGCATAGTGCGTATGTCCTCAGAGGTTGTGCGTGTCATACATACGAGAACTCACATGACCTTTATTGGGGGTGAAACGTGCTCGGACGCGGTACGACTCGCATAGTGCGTATGTCCTCAGAGGTTGTGCATATCATACATACGAGAGCTCACATGACCTTTATTGGGGGTGAAACGTGCTCGGACGCGGTACGACTCGCATAGTGTGTATGTCCTCAGAGGTTCTGCATGTCATACATACGAGAGCTCACATGACCTGTATTGGGGGTGAAACGTGCTCGGTCGCGGTACGGCTCGCATAGTGCGTATGTCCTCAGAGGCTGTGCGTGTCATACATATGAGAGCTCACATGACCTTTATTGGGGGTGAAACGTGTTTGGACGCGGTATGGCTCGCATAGTGCGTATGTCCTCAGAGGTTGTGCGTGTCATACATACGAGAACTCACATGACCTTTATTGGGGGTGAAACGTGCTCGGACGCGGTACGACTCGCATAGTGTGTATGTCCTCAGAGGTTCTGCATGTCATACATACGAGAGCTCACATGACCTGTATTGGGGGTGAAACGTGCTCGGACGCGGCACGGCTCGCATAGTGCGTATGTCCTCAGAGGTTGTGCATATCATACATACGAGAGCTCACATGACCTTTATTGGGGGTGAAACGTGCTCGGACGCGGTACGACTCGCATAGTGTGTATGTCCTCAGAGGTTCTGCATGTCATACATACGAGAGCTCACATGACCTGTATTGGGGGTGAAACGTGCTCGGTCGCGGTACGGCTCGCATAGTGCGTATGTCCTCAGAGGCTGTGCGTGTCATACATATGAGAGCTCACATGACCTTTATTGGGGGTGAAACGTGTTTGGACGCGGTATGGCTCGCATAGTGCGTATGTCCTCAGAGGTTGCACGTGTCATACATACGAGAGCTCACATGACCTTTATTGGTGGTGAAACGTGCTCGGACGCGGCACGGCTCGCATAGTGCGTATGTCCTCAGAGGCTGTGCGTGTCATACATACGAGAGCTCACATGACCTTTATTGGGGGGGTTAAACGTGCTCAGACGCGGTACGGCTCGCATAGTGTGTATGCCCTCAGAGGTTGTGCGTGTCATACATATGAGAGCTCACATGACCTTTATTGGGGGTGAAACGTGCTCGGACGCGGTGCGGCTCGCATAGTGCGTATGCCCTTAGAGGTTGTGCGTGTCATACATACGAGAGGTCACATGACCTTTATTGGGGGTGAAACGTGCTCGGACGCTTTACGTCTCGCATAGTGCGTATGCCCTCAGAGGTTGTGCGTGTCATACATACGAGAGCTCACATGACCTTTATTGGGGGGGGTTAAACGTGCTCAGACGCGGTACGGCTTGCATAGTGCGTATGTCCTCAGAGGCTGTGCGTGTCATACATACGAGAACTCACATGACCTTTATTGGGGATGAAACGTGCTCGGAAGGGGTACGGCTCGCATAGTGCGTGTGTCCTCAGAGGTTCTGCATATCATACATATGAGAGCTCACATGACCTTTATTGGGGGTGAAACGTGCTCGGACGCGGTACGGCTCGCATAGTGCGTGTGTCCTCAGAGGTTCTGCATATCATACATATGAGAGCTCACATGACCTTTATTGGGGGTGAAACGTGCTCGGACGCGGTACGGCTCGCATAGTGCGTATGTCCTCCGAGGTTCTGCATGTCATACATAATTGCACATTATTATGTTGGGCTCTCCTGGGGCCCCGCCATGGCTTAGCTCCACCTTAAAAACTGGCTTAGCAGCATAGTGACCCTGGAAATCACGTTTCAGCGTTGGCAACGAGGAATGCACATAGCCGCCTGTGTAGGAGAGCGCACGGCCCGCTCCGGTTTCCATGCACACATTCTGTGAGCTGCAATCACATGAAACACGGACTCGGCTATAATTACAGGTTACGCTGATACAGCAAAGCGAGATGACGACAAACAATATCCACTCCGCTGCTCTCTAAGCAAAAGTGTAACTGAAGATGTGTTTAAAGACAAGCACAATAGTCGCAGTCACTGCAGGCATCACTGGGTTAAAATAAATGGAACTGAACCCATGTGAGAAGGCAATGATGGAAGCAGGAACTGCCTGAATTATGTTCTGCATATAGGTGAAGGTACACCTGCCTAATCCTAGCTGTGCTGCTTAGCTAGTGTATGACCCACAACAAGTCACAACTCTGACCTTCACGCTGGTCGCAGGTTAGCGGCTCGCTATATGGTAAAGCTACAGATTAGAGTGCTGGGGCTTGAAGCTTTAAAGTGACCCTGTCACCAATGGGTCCCCTTTAAAGTGACCCTGTCACCAATGGGTCCCCTTTGAACAAAGGCAAGCTTTGCAAAAAAAAGTTCAATCTGCTTTATTGGTCCCCAGTCATGGCAGGTGTTCGACCCTTCCAGGAGGGCTGGGTATCCACTCCCCCCACTGCACTAAGTGGTTTCTACCCCAGGATTGTGCAACACTACAGAATAAATGCAGCTGGGTAAGGCTGGGTGAGGCTAGGTGTTTTCGGGGGCAGTTCCAACCTTTTATCAGGCCCCTAAGGCTTGATAAATGGATGAGACCTCCCCAAAACCGTGTGTGACAGAGGGAACATGTACTCCATCCTTCCAGGAGGGTTGGGTAGCTGCTCCCCCTACTGAACTCAGTGGTTTCTACCAGGGGCATGTGTAACACTACAGGGCATATAAGCTGGTGGGAGGAACCACTGTGTGTGACAGTGGGAACAGGTTCTCAATCCTTCCAGGAAGGTTGGGTATCTGCTCTCCCACTGTACTCAGTGGCTTCTACCACAGGATTGTGCAACACTGCAAGGCATACAAGCTGGTGGGAGGAACCACTGTGTGTGACAGGGGAACAGGTCCTCGATCCTTCCACCAGGGTTTGGTAGCTGCTCCCCCCACTGCCCTCAGTGGTGTCTACCACAGGCTTGTGTAACACTACAGGGCATACAAGCTAAAGGAAGGAACCTCTGTGTGTGACAGGGGGAACAGGTACTCGATCCTTCCAGGAAGGTTTGGTATCTGCTCTCCCACTGTACTCAGTGGCTTCTACCACAGGATTGTGCAACACTACAAGGCATATAAGCTGGTGGGAGGAACCACTGTGTGTGACAGGGGGAACAGGTACTCGATCCTTCCACCAGGGCTGGGTAGCTGCTCCCCCCACTGCCCTCAGTGGTGTCTACCACAGGCTTGTGTTACACTACAGGGCATACAAGCTGGTGGAAGGAACCTATATGGGTGACTGGGGGAACAGTTACTTGACCTTTCCAGGAGGGTTGGGTATCTGCTCCCCCCATTGCCCTCAGTGGTGTCTACCACAGGCTTGTGTAACACTACAGGGCATACAAGCTGGTCTAAGTAACCTCTGTGGGTGACTGGGGGAACAGTTACTTGACCTTTCCAGAAGGGTTGGGTATCTGCTCCCCCCACTGCACTAAGTGGTTTCTACCAGGGGCTTGTGTAACACTACAGGGCATATAAGCTGGTGGAAGGAACCTCTGTGGGCGACAGGGGGAACAGTTACTTGACCTTTCCAGGAGATTTGGGTATCTGCTCCCCTTACTGAACTCAGTGGTTTCAACTAGGGGCATGTGTAACACTACAGGGCATATAAGCTGGTAGGAGGAACCACTGTGTGTGATGGGGGAACGGGTACCCGACCTTTCCAGTAAGTTTGGATGTCTGCTCCCCCCACTGCACTCTGTGGTTTCTACCACAGGCTTGTGCAATACTACAGAATAAATGCAGCTGGGTAAGGCTGGGTGAGGCTACGTGTTTCGGGGGCAGTTCCAACCTTTTATCAGGCCCCTAAGGCTTGATAAAGGGATGAGACTGCCCCAAAACATGTAGCCACACCCCCACATACAACATTCTAACATCACTGGTTGCAACAGAGATTTGTCGTTTCCCTGCATCACTTCTTTGCATCACTCTACTGTCTACTGCTGGAAGAGACCTGGCATGCTGCATCTGACACCCCTAGCTGCTTTTTTGCATCACTCTGCTGTCTATTGCCGGAGGAGACTTGGCATGCTGCATCTGACACCTCTAGCTGCTTCCCTGCATCACTCTGCTGTCTATTGCCGGAAGAGACCTGGCGTGCTGCATCTGACACCCCTAGCTGCTTCCCTGTGTAACTCTGCTGTCTATTGCAAGAGGAGATCTGGCGTGCAGCATCTGATACCCCTAGCTGCTTCCCTGTGTAACTCTGCTGTCTATTGCAAGAGGAGATCTGGCGTGCAGCATCTGACACCCCTAGCTGCTTCTCTGCTTAACTCTGCTGTCTATTGCTGGAGGAGACCTGGTGTGCTGCATCTGACACCCCTAGCTGCTTCCCTGCATCACTCTGCTGTCTATTGCCAGAGGAGATCTGGCGTGCTGCATCTGACATCCCTAGCTGCTTCCCTGCTTCACTCTGTCTATTACTGGAGGAGTCCTGGCATGCTGCATCTGACATCCCTAGCCGCTTCCCTACTCTCCATATCATACAATCAGAGATCACTTTGCATTTATTGAGAAAGATGCAAGGTGCCCTATAAATGGCAACTGTGCCGAGCACATGAGCCCTGTGGTGCGGAAGAGCAGCTGGCACAGGATCTCGAAGACCATGACCATCACCGTAGTAGCTCGTCCCCATCTGGTGTCACCCAGAGTAACCTCAGGCCCTGGAACAATCAAAAAACGACATGCCGCAAGAAGAAGGCTCGGACCTTAGAGAAACAGCAATTGACCCGTGTAAAAGAAAAAAGTGGACAGAAAAGACCACCACCTGACATAAATATCACAGGGCAGTCAAGACTGGAGCAGGATCTGGAGAGTGACCCAGAGCAGGACCTCACAGTAGAACAAGGGGTGAATACCCAACTGCCCACAAAGGGGGAAAAGTCCTTAAAAATAGAAATTACAAAAATACATAAGGACCTGGGTCATTTATTGTCACACGCGGAAGATATGGAGAAAAGACAAGACAGATATATACAAACAATAAACGAGTTAAAAAAAGAGTGAAGGACCAGTGGCGGCCTGTCCATACAGGGCGCTGGGGCACCGCCCCCCTAATCCATGCTCCCGGCCCCTAATCTACATGCAGGGCGCCGGATGCATGGATTCCAATGGGTCTTTTTTTTTTTAGAAGCACATGATTAGAGTCGGAGGCTCTAACTGGCTTAAAAAAGAGTTGTGCGACATTAGCAAATTAATATTCGCTAATGTCTCCCTGTTTCTCCTCAGGGGCAATCAGGAAGCAGGACCTGAGTCCTGATTGGCCGGGAATCCTAGGACCTGATTGGCTGCTAGTCCGCAGGACTGAAGATGCCACCTGCATGGCGGGGGGCCTGACAGGCGATCAATCGAGCGATGGGAGGGTTATGTGGTTGGCTGGCTGGGGGGACTGGGGGGACTGTGGGCCGCCCCCCCCCCCAAGTAAATTAAGCACCAGCCACCACTGTGAAGGACTTTAAAATGGAACAGAGAAACCTGGCAAACAAACTGGAAGATCAAGAAAACCGGATTAGGAGGAAGAACTTGAGAATTAGAGGCCTTCCTGAACCAACACATGGAGAGGTCTTAACAGAGAAAATGAAGTTAATACTTAATCCAGTTTTGGACAGAGGCGAAGCCGAACAGATAAATATGGAAAGAGTACACCGGGTGAGAAGATCATGAGAAGATCAAAAGGTGCACCAGCCCCAAGAGATGTAATCATAAGATTCCAGAATTATACAGAAAACGCCCAAATCTGGGAGAATTTGAAAAGGAAAAGACCCAAAAGATATGAAGGTGCCAACATCAAGATTTTTTCAGATCTATCTCAGAAAACACCAAGAAGAAGATTACTGAAACCCCTCTTGGAACGGATTCAAAACCATGATGTACGGTATAACTGGGGTTTCCCAACATGTCTGATAGGCTGGAGAGAAGGCCTTAGGGCAAGATTAAGATTTCCAGAAGATCTGCAGGGCTTCTGTAAAAAACTAGAAATTCCTATAGCAAATATACCAGGCTTGTCCGAAGATAAAACTGAAGAACTAACCAACAGGAAGAGCAGTGGTGATTGGAATCAAAGAAAAGGAATTGAACTATGAAGTTTAAAAATAGGATGGTGAGGGGCATTGGGGGTGACTTTGGCTGGGTGGGGGATGGGCAGGTAGGGGGGGACCAAAGAGGGTGTGACTTTAAGATGGGAAATCTAGCCGGGCCCTGAACTTTTCTCCCGAAAAGGGAGAATGAGCTCTTCTGGATAGAGCACCACCTAGAGGTATAGGAGTAGATGGGCAAGGAGTGTCCAATAGGGCTAATAATAACTACTCCAATTGTTGGTCAATTTTACATCACGCTAAGTATAATAGCAGGTAGGTGGGGGGAGGAGGGAGGAAGGTTAGAGGGGTAAAGGAAAAAAAAATCACTGCCCTAGCTCCGGCACCTACAGTGGTCATCAGCTTCCACAGAGGCCAATCAAAGATCGTGTATGGACACTTACATTGGGCAAAGCAGAACTTATCATTGCCGCAGTTCTTCTTTGATGGTCACGTTACTTGCAGATCACCCGCCCACCTGCAATGTACTGTGGGTGGATAATCCACACATTCTAAGCAATGTATCTGTGAGTCTCTGTCTGCTTCTGGGTTTAAGGCACGCCCCCCAACACCCGCTGTGATTGTACCCAGCAATTTGTGAGCAGGCCCCGGCCAATGATTCATGGCCAGGACCTGCTGATCGGCTGTGTCCAATCACAGCCCAGTGTTGACAATCAACACAGAGCTCTGTAAAGACAGAGGGAACAATCTCTCTGTTTCTTATCTCTGCAAAGCAGGGATAAGAAACAAAGAGATTGGTTAGTAAAAGCAGCACATAATACACATGCTTAGGAACACAGGTAACCCCTTGATTGCCCTAAATGTTAACCCCTTCCCAGATAGTGCCATTTGTACAATGACAGTGTATAATATTATTATCTTCACTGGTGATGTCAGTAGCAGTCAGTTTCCCCACAATTAGTGTCAGATTGGCTGTCACACTATCGTAGTGATCGCTGATCACTTTTAATACTAGTATAAAAAAAGAAATTCTAGTATATATCCCATAGTTTGTAGACGCTATAAAACTTCCATGCAAACCAATCAATATACGCCAATTGGGATGTAGCAGAATACATTTTGGCCGAAATTTAAGAAGAAATTAGATTTTTATTTTTATTATTGGATATGTTTGATAGCAGAAAGTAAGAAATATTGTTTTTTTTTTTCAAAGTTTTTGGCTTTTATTTTTTTATTTATATTGGGGAAAAAATCCCAGTTGTCATCAAATACCACCAAAAGAAAGTTCTATTTGTGTGAAAAAAAAATTATCTAAATTTCATTTGTATACAGTGTTGCATGACCGCGCAATCACCAGTTAAAGTAGTGCAGTGCTGAATAGCAAAAAAAAAAATTGCATGGTCGTGAAGGGATAAAACCTTTCCGGAGCTGAAGTGGTTAAGATGGTAAGATTGGTTGAACTGGATGGACTTGTGTCTTTTTTCAACCAGACTATCTATGTAACAATGTAACAATAAAGGTTTTTTGGTTGTCTCAAGAAATTTTGTGTCCACCTTAAAGCTTCCATGAGATTTTAGGAATTGGGTCTTCATTGGGGAATGGAAGAACCTTCTCTGCGGTGACACCACAACATATTCTAAAAACGTAACCGTGCGTCGCAGACCACCGTCTCATTGTTTCCAAATGACAAATCTTTAAATGAAAAAGTCATCCTCTGTGGGGCCGGAATTCAATCACACTCCATGTAAACAGTCACACGAGGGCGAGGTGACAAGGCCACCATCCCGTCCATTCATAAAGTCAGCTGCTCCCCATCACAGGGCTGCCTGTCCTCAAATACTCACAAACAATTCTGCAAATAGCTGACTTATTATGTCAGGAACAATGGGGCCCGTAGTAAGCCGTGCCGGTCACTGTGTGCAAACACAAAACGTTTCCTTGGGAACAAACCCGGCTTCAGGGCAGGCGGCACGGTGACCTCCATGTAGGCTGAGATCCTCCACACCTCCCCGGTCACGGCTTATGTACAATACAGCCAGGAATGGGATCTCATTTCTGCACAGATCACTGATTACCGGCCCCGAAATACCGACACCCCGAGGAGGACCACTGAGTATGGGGAGATTACCCAACATTTATAACATGGAGGAACCCTTCAAATATCTTCTCAGGGATTCCTCAATAAGAATTATTATCTCTGAATATTACGGCAAAATATCCACTGAGACCCTGAAATTTATAAATAAAGGAAAATAAAACAAAACAAACCGAGAATATCCAAATATTCTGCAACACTTCCTTCCTTTCTCAATAACTCTATTACTAAACATGAATGTGAAATATCCTCCCTTACACAGTAGAAGAATGACCCTTACATTGGTGGTCAGTAGATGAATGACCCCTACATTGGTGGTGAGTAGAAGAATGTTCCTTCATTGGTGGTCAGTAGAAGAATGTTCCTTCATTGGTGGTCAGAAGAAGAATGACCCTTACATTGGCGGTCAGTAGAAGAATGTCCCTTACATTGGTGGTCAGTAGAAGAATGACCCTTACATTGGTGGTCAGTAGAAGAATGACCCTTACATTGGTGGTCAGTAGAAGAAAGACCCTTACATTGGTGGTCAGTAGAAGAATGTTCCTTCATTGGTGGTCAGTAGAAGAATGACCCTTACATTGGTGGTCAGTAGAAGAATGACCCTTACATTGGTGGTCAGTAGAAGAATGACCCTTACATTGGTGGTCAGTAGAAGAAAGACCCTTACATTGGCGGTCAGTAGAAGAATGACCCTTACATTGGTGGTCAGTAGATGAATGACCCCTACATTGGTGGTCAGTAGAAGAATGTTCCTTCATTGGTGGTCAGTAGAAGAATGTTCCTTCATTGGTGGTCAGTAGAAGAATGTTCCTTCATTGGTGGTCAGTAGAAGAATGTCCCTTACATTGGTGGTCAGTAGAAGAATGTCCCTTACATTGGTGATCAGTAGAAGAATGACCCTTACATTGGAGGTCGGTAGAAGAATGACCCTTACATTGGTGGTCAGTAGAAGAATGTCCCTTACATTGGTGGTCAGTAGAAGAATGACCCTTACATTGGAGGTCAGTGGGAAGGATGTTCCTTACATTGGAGGTCAGTGGGAAGAATGTTCCTTACATTGGAGGTCAGTGGGAAGAATGCTCCTTACATTGGTGGTCAGTGGGAAGAAGGAGGAGGACACACCCAAGGAGCTCTCTGTGAGATCCAGCCCTTTTCAAGCCTGGGCCTTGCTTGCTAGCTTGGCCCAGGAACAATGCCTGATCCTGGGGGAGGCCCTGGGAGGGATCCCCCTGATGACACGGGGCCTAGTGAGGAGGAGGTGGAGGACCTGTCTGTGGGTCCAGGCCCCGATGAGAATGCGGATGTCTTCAGCCAGAAGGTTATCAATCGTTTTAGGGCGATTGGGAGAGCGGAAGAAAAACTTAAAGTTTTGAAGGCTGAACACAAATCCTTCAAAACCAAGTATTTCCAGGCCTGGAGTAAAAATCGCACAGCCATGAAGCCTGAGTTACAGGAATTGGAAGAAAGGGTAAAGGAACAAACTTTATTATTGGAAAGGCTGAAAGACAAAAGTGGAGCATTTAAAGAAAAATTTGACAATGAGAGGCGATTTACCAGCCAAGCATCAGCAAGTTCTGTGGATCAGCAGCCTCAGTTAATGGATGACCAGGCTCCATCTGCCTCTGCACCTCTCCCCCCATGCCAGAACTGGGAATCACCAGCGGCAACCAGCCAGGGGGTTGAGAGTGGACATGGATCCCTGACATTCATCCAGCAGATGGAGTCACCCCTGAAAGCAGACAGGTTTGTATTTTCTGATGATCCATCAGAAATCCCTGAGGATGGGCAGAGGAGATACAGGCCAGCAAAGCCAGTAATGGTGGAGAAATCCCAGTACACCATGCTGCCATCCAACATGTCTGCCCCATCTGCTGTAGTGGATGGTGTCCCAGGTGAGAAAGAGCTCTGCATACAGCTACCTATTGGAGTTACCGCTGTGGAGAAACCGAGTGCAGACATGCAAGCCCCGGACCATCAGACGAATGTGGATGGACCTGCATTAAACACCCCAGGCATGGATTTTGCTGGTCTGGCTGAGACCAGTAGTCCCACGGCAAGCAAAATGGCTGCCAGCTCCAAAGAGCCTGCTTCATGTTCACCTGAGCCTCCCAGTCTTCCAGTGCTGATTGCTGATGGGGGAGGGGATCAACATAGTTCTGGAAGTGGAATGGAAGTAGCAATGGAAATATCCTGCAATGCTTTACCTGCTGCTGTGTTAAAACAGAATGCTATTTCCACAGCTGAAAACCCTGTCCTAGTGGAAGAGAAGATGACAGCTGGAGTTCTTACCAGTGCAGCAGCAACTATGGATTCTGCTGTGAAGACAACAGCAATAATAAGTATCCCAGCAAGTATAAAAAATGACAATGTTAAAGCAATGAATGTGGTGGGTGGTGGTGAAGGGGTTAGTAATGCTGGGAAAAATAAAAATGACATTTCTCCTCCTGCTCAGCAGAGGAAAGATTCGATTGCACAGATCAATCCCGAATCTGTGCAATCGTTATCTGCTAAGTGTGTGTCAGATAATTTAAAAAAAACTGATGGATTTTCTGCTGGGAGGAATGTTGGAAGCTATGCTTCAGCTTTGGGGAGTCACACCAGGGTGGGTGGTGGGAATTCTGTTATTAGTCAAAATTCAGGGAGGTTTGGTGGGTATAGGAGGAGGAATGTGGTACAGTTGAGGTGGGTGGGGGATGGAACTCCGCCAGTAAGGGGGAGGGTGGCTGAGTTGATTTTGGAAATGGGGTTTAAAGCTTGTGATATTTTTGCTTTAATTTGCCCGGTGGGGAGTTATGAATTTGATTTGTCGTTTGTAAAACCTGAAAGTTTGGATCTCTTCTGGGAGAGATTTAGGAGGTGCAAGGGCCTTCAGCAGTGGAGTGGTTTGGTGCCAAAAGTGATCTCAAGGCAGCCTCTGATAAAATCAGTGACCATTTTGGTGCGTAACGAATCCATACCAGAGGCTGATTTATTAGTATGGCTACGCCGATATGGCGAGGTCCTCACTCCACTGCGGAAGGTCCTTGATGAGCATGGGATATGGACAGGGGCCTGGACAGTGTCGCTAAAATTGGGGGTGCTGGGCGATGTAGTTCAGCACCTTCCCTGCTCAGCCTTTCTGGGTAGGGATAGGCTGACCATTTTCTACCAAGGTCAGCCTAAGGTGTGCAATAAATGTGGTGATAAAGGCCACTTTGCATCGTCCTGCACCCACAAGAAGTGCTCACTGTGCCAGGATTTAGGCCATTTGGCCAGAGAATGCACCCAGATTCGGTGCAATTTGTGCCAGCAGCTGGGTCATCCATATAGCCAGTGCCCAGAGGCACTGCATAACTTGCCAGGATTGGAGACTGAGCTGCAGAGGCTTGATAAAGAAGATGAAGCAGCTGAAGTTAGAGAGGAAATTGTTGTTGCCCCTCCTGTGTCTGTTGTGTCAGATTCTGTTTCCCCTAGTGATGTGGTCCCTGAGTCTGTGTCTGTTGTGTCAGATTCTGTTTCCCCTAGTGATGTGGTCCCTGAGTCTGTCCCTCCTGTTGTTCCTACATCTACTGTGCGTAGATCCTCCAGACTAGCGGAAGCTGCTGGGGGGGCGGGTATAGTGGATCTTCCCCCTCGGCCTACTCCACCTCCAGTCCCTGTCTCTCGACACCGCAAACGCGGCCAAGAGGGTGCAGGGGTGCTGGATGGTGGTGGGGTCGATGGGGTTGAGGGAGGGGTGTCCATGTCCCATGTCTCACCCTCTGTTGTGGAGGATTCGGATGATGAGGGGTGGGAGAGGACAAAGAGGAAGAAAAAGAAGAAGAGGAAGACCAGTAAAGCGGTCACTTCTTCCTTACAGTTAGAGCCAGGAGGGGTTCCTCTTGGCAACACATTTTCGGTTTTATCAGGGGAGGAGTTAGTATCCGATTTATCTACTTTATCATCTATGGATGAGGGGGAGTCACATAGTGTAAAGAGAGCTGTTTCGGGTGATGAGAGTGTGGTGGAGGTTAAGAAACGACTACCCCAATCATCCTGATGGCAGTGCCCGCTCTGATAAAGGTGGCGACCATTAATGTCGCCAGCGTGAAATCTGCAAGAGCTCGTGATATTGCCTTATTTTTGCTCAGTGAGTTTGATGCTGAGATTTTATTTTTGCAAGAGACCTGGCTCAATACTTTGGCCGATGTCCATCTAGCAAAAAGGGAGTGGAGATACGGTCCCTCCTTTTGGTCTCTTGCGGCTGAGCCTTGCAGCGGAGTTGCGGTTCTTTTTAAAACCGATATGGTAACGTGCCGGCGGATAATTGAGGTAGAAATGGGGAGATGCATGGTCTTAGACGTCTCTGTTAGGGGGCAGGACCTGCGCCTGATCAATATCTATGGACCGCAGTCAAAATGGGACAGGAAATGCCTCTTCACAAAGATCAAGCCCTTCCTTTTTACATCCCAGCAGGTTGTCTTTGGAGGTGACTTTAACACCATAATTAGGCCTGAAGACAGGAGGGTCTCCATAGACAGGCTGGGTTATGATAGCGTTTTTCTTAGAGATATGGTTAGACAAGCAGGCCTGGTAGATGTGCACATTAAGCACTGCCCTGGCAGCACGGGATTCACGTTTCAGAGAGGGAATAGTCAGAGTAGGATAGATAGGTTTTTTTTAAAGGAGAACTCTGCTTTCTCGGCTCCTGAGTTGAGGGCGGTGGAGTTCTCTGACCACTGTATGCTGTCTGTGACTCTGAATGCCTCGGACACTCCACCCAGGGGAAGGGGTACCTGGAAACTGAATTCGGCTCTCCTGGAAGATGTAGAGGTAAGACAATCCTTTGAGGATTTTTTTCAGGCACAGGTTTCTATTCTGGACTTTTGCAGCAGTAAGTCAGAGTGGTGGGAGCTTGTGAAACAAAGGGCGATTGGACTTTTCAAGGCCATAAGTAAGAAGAAGCAGCTTGGTATGTATATTGCCTACCAGCATTTGCGGAGGAAGCTTGATCGTCTTGTCTCGTATGGAGGAGATCCAGGGGAGATCTCGGAGGTAAAGCTTCTTCTTAGGAAGTGTCAATACGACCGGCATGCCTCCTTGGTTCTGGAGAGAGATTATGGGAAATATCACTCGCCTGATCCTTACCAGAACTGTAAGCAAGGCATAGCAGTTAAGACGGTCATAGGTCTGAGGGATAGTACGGGTTCCCTGGTGAAGTCCAGATCAGGGATCCTGGAGATCTTCAGGTCATATTACGCAGACCTTCTGGGAAGAAAGGACCTTAGTCGGGACAGGATGGAAAGCTTTCTGGATTCTACTCCAGGATTGGGAAATGATACATTGCCTTTGATGGATTTGACAGAACCAATTTCAGCGGATGAGGTAGTTCGTGCTATAGAGAAGCTGGCTACCAAAAAGTCGCCTGGGCCAGATGGGTTGACAGCTGAATTTTACAAGTGTTTTAAGTCCATTCTGGCTCCCTTTTTAACGGAGGTTTATAACAGCTGTTTAGATGAGGGTTCTCTCCCTCCCTCCATGAGGCAATCCGCTGTGATTCTTCTGTCAAAAGGTAAAGACCCCTCAATAATTGAGAACTGGCGCCCCATCAGTCTTCTCAATGTTGATAGAAAGATCTTGGCGAAGATTCTTTTTTGGCGCTTGTCGTCAGTAGCAGGCGATTTGTTGTCCAATCATCAGCACTGCTCGGTCCAGGGCAGAAGTACCTTTTCAGCAATTTTAGCTGTCCGGGAGGCTTTGGAGCGATGCAGGGCTGCTGGATGGAGAAAGTACTTGCTGGCATTGGATCAGGCGAAGGCTTTTGATCGAGTCAATCATGAGTACCTGTATTTGCTACTTGGTAGATACGGCCTGCAGGGGAGGTTTATTGATTGGCTGAAAACATTATATAAAGGGGCTGAGAGCTTCCCACTTGTTAATGGTTGGGTTGGACGGCCTTTTGAGGTTGGCTCTGGGGTGCGCCAGGGGTGTCCTTTGAGCCCCCTGCTATATGTATTCGCAATCGATCCCTTCATAAGAAGGTTAGAGAGTGGATCGTTGTGTGGGGTGCCTTTGGGCATTGCTGGTGTGCCGCCTTTGAAGGTCGTGGCCTATGCCGATGATGTGTCTGTTATTATCTCTGGGATGGAGGAGGCGCAGGAGGTGGTCTCTGTGATAGAGCAGTACACTGAGGCTTCTGGCTCTAAAATCAATCATGAAAAGAGTGAAGTTTTCTGGATGGGTGAGGAGGGTGAAAGCTTCGAACTTCCGGATGCCTTCCCAGAGCCCCAGCAGGAAATTAAAGTGTTGGGCATCAAATTTGGTCCTGGTGACTATGGTCATCGAAATTGGGAAAGCAGGTTGTTGAATGCCAATGCCAAGGTGGCAAGCTGGAAGAAATGGAAACTTTCCTTGAGGGAAAGGGTTGACTTGATTAAAACTTACCTGATCCCAATCTTTTTATATGTCAGCTTTGTCTGTATCTTGCCGGAATCTCTCTATGCAAGGGTGTACAGCTGCTTTTTCCAACTGTTATGGGGAAATAGGCTGAACCTGATCAAACGCAATGTAACTTACCTGTCCAGGCGGGAGGGTGGTCTAGGAATGGTCAACCCTATAGTTTTCTTTTCTCTGCTTTTTTTAAAGTATAATCTTGGTAATATGTTAGCAGAGACCCCGCCGGGATGGGTGGGTATTTTTCAATCTTGGTTTAGGCCTTTTCTGCGATGCTGGGAAGATGGCGGGCCAGTGAAAAGTCTGAGAGTCCGACATGGCAAGCTTCCGGCTTATGTTGCCCCGTGTCTGAAAATACTTAGGCAGTGGCAGGTGACAGTGGGGGATATCAAGTCCCTCCCCAGAAAGCTTCTGGAGAAGAGGATTTTGGGCTCTGCTTTCAGTGTGTCGCTGACCTTAAGGGATTGCCCAGGCCCCGTAATGAGGGAGGGGTTGCGTTTAATTAACTTAGGAAGAATCCCTTTGAAGTTTAGGGATCAAGCCTGGCTCGCTTTCCATGGAAGGCTCTATGTGAGAGGGAACCTGAAGCATCGCCCTGTGGATGATCGGGATTGTCCTAGAGCGGAGTGTGTTGGTAAAGTGGAGTCTATGGACCACTTTTTGCTCCAGTGTCCCTTTAACATAGAGGTGTATAAAAGGGTGGGGAGGGCTCTAGGCATCCCCTTTCTCTATCGCATGAGTTATGCGGAGTGGGTGTACGGGGCATTCCCGACTCGCTGGGATTTTGATTTGGATACACTTTTTCTAGTTAGTATAGTTGTCCGTTACTTCACGTGGAATGCACGGTGCCAGATTACCCTGCGGAAGAAAGTCCTCCCTGTCGAGGTGGTGGTGTACGATATTCTTGGTGAGGTTGGGAAGATTCGGGGTCTTGAGAAGGGCAGGGAGCCTCGAGCGGTCTGGATAAGGGCGTGGAGGAATATCAGACCTGCTTTTGGTGAACTGTCCATCTCTGGGTGAAAAGCTTTTTTCCTATGCTATTTCTTTCACGCCCTTAGCTTTTGTTGGTTAATATCTTCATTTTTGAAGAAGGGCTGCATGCATAATGGGGGTGGTTTTGTTTCTTGACCTCGCAGGTTTGATGTCTGGTGTGGTGGTGTGAGTCTTATTAAGATTATTTTTTCCCGGTAATGATGTGTTTCATGATGTGAGTTTTGTTTTTGCTGTAAAGGCAGTCTTTATTTGAGAGCAGAATTTGCTATGTATTTTTTTTCCCCTTTTCATGTAAATATGTATATATTTATTTATGTATATTGATTTTATGCTTATTGATTGCAAGACTTTTAATAAACAAAATTGGGAAGAATGCTCCTTACATTGGTGGTCAGTGGGAAGAATGTTCCTTACATTGGTGATCAGTGGGAAGAATGTTCCTTACATTGGTGGTCAGTGGGAAGAATGTCCCTTACATTGGTGGTCAGTAGAAGAATGTCCCTTACATTGGTGGTCAGTGGGAAGAATGCTCCTTACATTGGTGGTCAGTGGGAAGAAGGAGGAGGACACACCCAAGGAGCTCTCTCTGAGAACCAGCCCTTTTCAAGCCTGGGCCTTGCCTGCTAGCTTGGCCCAGGAACAATGCCTGATCCTGGGGGAGGCCCTGGGAGTGATCCCCCTGATGACATGGGGCCTAGTGAGGAGGAGGTGGAGGACCTGTCTGTGGGTCCAGGCCCCGGTGAGAATGCGGATGTCTTCAGCCAGAAGATAATCAATCGTTTTAGGGCGATTGGAAGGGCTGAAGAAAAACTTAAAGTTTTGAAGGCTGAACACAAATCATTCAGAACCAAGTATTTCCAGGCCTGGAGTAAAAATCGCACAGCCATGAAGCCTGAGTTACAGGAATTGGAAGATAAGGTAAAGAAACAATCTTTATTATTGGAAAAGTTGAAAGACAGAAGTGGAGCATTTAAAGAAAAGTTTGACAATGAGAGGCGATTTACCAGCCAAGCATCAGCAAGTTCTGTGGATCAGCAGCCTCAGTTAATGGATGACCCGGCTCCATCTGCCTCTGCACCTCTCCCCCCATGCCAGAACTGGGAATCACCAGCGGCAACCAGCCAGGGGGTTGAGAGTGGACATGGATCCCTGACATTTATCCAGCAGATGGAGTCACCCCTGAAAGCAGACAAGTTTGTCTTTTCTGATGATCCATCAGAAATCCCTGAGGATGAGCAGAGGAGATTCAAGCCAGCAAAGCCAGTACTGGTGGAGAAATCCCAGTACACCATGCTGCCTTCCAACATGTCTGCCCCATCTGCTGTAGTGGATGGTGTCCCAGGTGAGAAGGAGCTCTGCATACAGCTACCTATTGGAGTTACCGCTATGGAGAAACCGAGTGCAGACATGCAAAGAAAATCCCTGACCGTGGAATCCCCGGACCATCAGATGAATGTGGATGGACCTGCATTAAACACCCCAGGCATGGATTTTGCTGGTCTGGCTGAGACCAGTAGTCCCACAGCAAGCAAAATGGCTGCCAGCTCCAAAGAGCCTGCTTCATGTTCACCTGAGCCTCCCAGCCTTCCAGTGCTGATTGACCAGCTGATTTCTGGTGGGGGAGGGGATCAACATGGTGCTGGAAGTGGAGTGGAAGCAGCTATGGAAGTATCCTGCAATGCTTTACCTGCTGCTATGTTAAAACAGGATTCTATTTCTACAACTGAGAACTCTGTCCCAGTGGAAGAGAAGATGACCGCTGAAACTCTTACCAGTGCAGCAGCAACTATGGATTCTGCTGTGAAGTCAACAGGAATAATAAATATCCCAGCAAGTATAAAAAATTACATTAATGTTAAAGCAATGAATGTGGTGGGTGGTGGTGAAGGGGTTAGTAATGCTGGGAAAAATAAAAATGGCATTTCTCCCCCTGCTCAGCAGAGGAAAGATTCGATTGCACAGATCAATCCCGAATCTGTGCAATCGTTATCTGCTAAGTGTGTGTCAGATAATTTAAAAAAAACTGATGGATTTTCTGCTGGGAGAAATGTTGGCAGCTATGCTTCAGCTTTGGGGAGTCTCACCAGGGTGGGTGGTGGGAATTCTGTTAATCACAATTCAAGGAGGTTTGGTGGGGGGCTGGTTAGTGGGTATAGGAGGAGGAATGTGGTTCAGTTGAGGTGGGAGGGGGAAGGAACCCCAATAGTAAGGGGGAGGGTGGCTGAGTTGATTTTGGAAATGGGGTTTAAAGCCTGTGATATTTTTGCTTTGATTTGCCCGGTGGGGAGTTATGAATTTGATTTATCGTTTGTAAAACCTGAGAGTTTGGATCTCTTCTGGGAGAGATATAGGAGGTGCAAGGACCTTCAGTAGTGAAGAGGTTTGGAGCCAAAGGTGATTTCAAGGCAGCCTTTGATAAAGTCGGTGACCATCTTGGTGCGTAACGAATCCATACCAGAGGCTGATTTATTAGTATGGCTACGCCGATATGGCGAGGTCCTCATTCCACTGCGGAAGGTCCTTGATGAGCATGGGATATTGACAGGGGCCTGGACAGTGTCACTAAAATTGGGGGTGCTGGGCAATGTAGTTCAGCACCTTCCCTGCTCAGCCTTTCTGGGTAGGGATAGGCTGACCATTTTCTACCAAGGTCAGCCTAAGGTGTGTAATAAATGTGGTGATAAAGGCCACTTTGCATCGTCCTGCACCCACAAGAAGTGCTCACTGTGCCAGGATTTAGGCCATTTGGCCAGAGAATGCACCCAGATTCGGTGCAATTTGTGCCAGCAGCTAGGTCATCCATATAGCCAGTGCCCAGAGGCACTGCATAACTTGCCAGGATTGGAGACTGAGCTGCAGAGGCTTGATAAAGAAGATGAAGCAGCTGAAGTTAGGGAGGAAACTGTTGTTGCCCCTCCTGTGTCTGTTGTGTCAGATTCTGTTTCCCCTGGTGATGTGGTCCCTGAGTCTGTCCTTCCTGTGTCTGTTGTGTCAGATTTTGTTTCCCCTGGTGATGTGGTCCCTGAGTCTGTCCCTCCCGTGGTTGTTCCTACATCTACTGTGCGTAGATCCTCCAGACTAGCGGAAGCTGCTGGGGGGGCGGGTATAGTGGATCTTCCCCCTCGGCCTACTCCACCTCCAGTCCCTGTCTCTCGACACCGCAAACACGGCCAAGAGGGTGCAGGGGTGCTGGATGGTGGTGGGGTCGATGGGGTTGAGGGAGGGGTGTCCATGTCCCATGTCTCACCCTCTGTTGTGGAGGATTCGGATGAGGAGGGGTGGGAGAGGACAAGGAGGAAGAAAAAGAAGAAGAGGAAGACCAGTAAAGCGGTCGTTTCCTCCTTACAGTTAGAGCCAGGAGGGGTTCCTCTTGGCAACACATTTTCTGTTTTATCAGGGGAGGAGTTGGTGTCGGATTTATCCATTTCTTTATCATCTATGGATGAGGGGGAGTCACATAGTGTAAAGAGAGCTGTTTCAGGTGATGAGAGTGTGGTAGAGGTTAAGAAACGACTACCCCAATCATCCTGATGGCAGTTCCCGCTCCGATAAAGGTGGCGACTATTAATGTCGCCAGCGTGAAATCTGCAAGAGCTCGTGATATTGCCTTATTTTTTGCTCAGTGAGTTTGATGCTGAGATTTTATTTTTGCAAGAGACCTGGCTCCATACTTTGGCCGATGTCCATCTAGCAAAAAGGGAGTGGAGATGCGGTCCCTCCTTTTGGTCTCTGAGCCTTGCAGCGGAGTTGCGGTTCTTTTTAAAACCGATATGGTAACGTGCCGGCGGGTAATTGAGGTAGAAATGGGGAGATGCATGGTCTTAGACGTCTCTGTTAGGGGGCAGGACCTGCGCCTGATCAATATCTATGGACCGCAGTCAAAATGGGACAGGAAATGCCTCTTCACAAAGATCAAGCCCTTCCTTTTTACATCCCAGCAGGTTGTCTTTGGAGGTGACTTTAACACCATAATTAGGCCTGAAGACAGGAGGGTCTCCATAGACAGGCTGGGTTATGATAGCGTTTTTCTTAGAGATATGGTTAGACAAGCAGGCCTGGTAGATGTGCACATTAAGCACTGCCCTGGCAGCACGGGATTCACGTTTCAGAGAGGGAATAGTCAGAGTAGGATAGATAGGTTTTTTTTTAAAGGAGAACTCTGCTTTCTCGGCTCCTGAGTTGAGGGCGGTGGAGTTCTCTGACCACTGTATGCTGTCTGTGACTCTGAATGCCTCGGACACTCCACCCAGGGGAAGGGGTACCTGGAAACTGAATTTGACTCTCCTGGAAGATGTAGAGGTAAGACAATCCTTTGAGGATTTTTTTCAGGCACAGGTTTCTATTCTGGACTTTTGCAGCAGTAAGTCAGAGTGGTGGGAGCTTGTGAAACAAAGGGCGATTGGACTTTTCAAGGCCATAAGTAAGAAGAAGCAGCTTGGTATGTATATTGCCTACCAGCATTTGCGGAGGAAGCTTGATCGTCTTGTCTCGTATGGAGGAGATCCAGGGGAGATCTCGGAGGTAAAGCTTCTTCTTAGGAAGTGTCAAAACGACCGGCTCTTTAGGGATCAAGCCTGGCTCGCTTTCCATGGAAGGCTCTATGTGAGAGGGAACCTGAAGCATCGCCCTGTGGATGATCGGGATTGTCCTAGAGCGGAGTGTGTTGGTAAAGTGGAGTCTATGGACCACTTTTTGCTCCAGTGTCCCTTTAACATAGAGGTGTATAAAAGGGTGGGGAGGGCTCTAGGCATCCCCTTTCTCTATCGCATGAGTTATGCGGAGTGGGTGTACGGGGCATTCCCGACTCGCTGGGATTTTGATTTGGATACACTTTTTCTGGTTAGTATAGTTGTCCGTTACTTCACGTGGAATGCACGGTGCCAGATTACCCTGCGGAAGAAAGTCCTCCCTGTCGAGGTGGTGGTGTACGATATTCTGGGTGAGGTTGGGAAGATTCGGGGTCTTGAGAAGGGCAGGGAGCCTCGAGCGGTCTGGATAAGGGCGTGGAGGAATATCAGACCTGCTTTTGGTGAACTGTCCATCTCTGGGTGAAACGCTTTTTTCCTATGCTATTTCTTTCACGCCCTTAGCTTTTGTTAGTTAATATCTTCATTTTTGAAGAAGGGCTGCATGCATAATGGGAGTGGTTTTTGTTTCTTGACCTCGCAGGTTTGATGTCTGGTGTGGTGGTGTGAGTCTTATTAAGATTATTTTTCCCGGTAATGATGTGTTTCATGATGTGAGTTTTGTTTTTGCTGTAAAGCCATTCTTTATTTGAGAGCAGAACTTGCTATGTATTTTTTTCCCTTTTCATGTAAATATGTATATATTTATTTATGTATATTGATTTTATGCTTATTGATTGCAAGACTTTTAATAAACAAAAATTGGGAAGAATGTTCCTTACATTGGTGGTCAGTGGGAAGAATGTCCCTTACATTGGTGGTCAGTGGGAAGAATGCTCCTTACATTGGTGGTCAGTGGGAAGAATGCTCCTTACATTGGTGATCAGTGGGAAGAATGTCCCTTACATTGGTGGTCAGTGGGAAGAATGCTCCTTACATTGGTGGTCAGTGGGAAGAATGTCCCTTACATTGGTGGTCAGTGGGAAGAATGCTCCTTACATTGGTGGTCAGTGGGAAGAATGCTCCTTACATTGGTGATCAGTGGGAAGAATGTCCCTTACATTGGTGGTCAGTGGGAAGAATGCTCCTTACATTGGTGGTCAGTGGGAAGAATGTCCCTTACATTGGTGGTCAGTGGGAAGAATGCTCCTTACATTGGTGGTCAGTGGGAAGAATGTCCCTTACATTGGTGGTCAGTGGGAAGAATGTCCCTTACATTGGTGGTCAGTGGGAAGAATGCTCCTTACATTGGTGGTCAGTGGGAAGAATGCTCCTTACATTGGTGGTCAGTGGGAAGAATGTTCCCACAACGGGACAAGTGTGAAGGAAGCCTTAATGCACTGGTGTTACCATGCAGGGTTTTTTTATTTATTTTAAAGATATTTACACATTTTTTGTGTGTTTTTCAGGGATTTTCAGGAGCTACACAGGGTTGTTTTTAACACCTAATCACAGTTTGGAAGTCAGTAGTGAATAATCCCCAGGAGTAGAACTGATCCCTAAACAGGTGGAACAATGTAGCCATGTAGTGGTGATTAGTCTCGCTTGACCACACAATGATCCCAAGAGAGGCTCCTGCACGCTCCTTGTGTACCTTCATTAGTTCCATCTGCTTGGAGGCCCTTTGCTGCTCCTGGTCATTATTAGTTGCTATCTCCTGTTTAGCTCTAGCCTGAGGCGGGTGATTACAACACTCACAACTCTTGTTTCTCCCCCCAGCCCCCCAGCCTGTAACTCAGCAGTGAAAGGAGAAGCAGTGCAAAAAAAAAGAGCTCCTCTCTCTTTCTCTGCTCTCTCCTCCAATCAGCGTGTTCCTCATTGGCACATAAGCCCTGCAAGATAGGGTGACCAGACGTCCCCGGTTTCTGGGGACAGTCCCTGGATTGAGGGCCAGATAATTGTAGACAGGTCATCCCATGCTGGCTGAGAAACAGCCTGGTGGCTCAGATGCAGACGCCCCCTGCTGGACGATCTCACTGCCACTGCTGCTGCTGTTCAGTGGAGGAAAGGCAGAGCCAAAAATTGACTGTGTGGAGGGCTGAGACCAGTAGGTGAGCAGATGGGGGGGGGGGGGGGGGTCTGTTTGTACACAGGTGAGGGCAGTGGGGGAGCAGGGGTCAGAGCTAATGCAGCTGCATGGAGAGATGGGGAGTTTAGCTGTTGTGGGGGAAGGGCTAACAGGTGGCTGTAGAGATAATCTGTGAGAGAAGGGTGCAGAGGTGAGTTATGGGTGTGGGGGCAGAAGTGTCCTCTGTGCATAGCAAACCTCTGAACCCTGCACTCCATGCCTAAAACCCTACTGTGTATTACGTATGTAGTCCTGTGCCCAGCGCTCTGTGTATTATGCGGTCCTGTGCCCAGCACTCTGTGTATTATGCAGTCCTGTGCCCAGCGCTCTGTGTATTATGCAGTCCTGTGCCCAGCGCTCTGTGTATTATGTAGTCCTGTGCCCAGCTCTCTGTGTATTATGTAGTCCTGTGCCCAGCTCTCTGTGTATTATGCAGTCCTGTGCCCAGCGCTGTGTATTATGCAGTCCTGTGCCCAGCGCTCTGTGTATTATGCAGTCCTGTGCCCAGCGCTGTGTGTATTATGCAGTCCTGTGCCCAGCGCTCTGTGTATTATGCAGTCCTGTGCCCAGCGCTCTGTGTATTATGTAGTTCTGTACCCAGCGCCCTGTGTATTATGTAGTCCTGTGCCCAGCGCTCTGTGTATTATGCAGTCCTGTGCCCAGCGCTCTGTGTATTATGTAGTCCTGTGCCCAGCGCTCTGTGTATTATGCAGTCCTGTGCCCAGCACTCTGTGTATTATGCAGTCCTGTGCCCAGCGCTCTGTGTATTATGCAGTCCTGTGCCCAGCGCTCTGTGTATTATGCAGTCCTGTGCCCAAGACTCTGTGTATTGGGCAGTCCTGTGCCCAGCGCTCTGTGTATTATGTAGTCCTGTGCCCAGCGCTCTGTATATTATGCAGTCCTGTGCCCAGCACTCTGTGTATTATGCAGTCCTGTGCCCAGCGCTCTGTGTATTATGCAGTCCTGTGCCCAGCGTTCTGTGTATTATGCAGTCCTGTGCCCAAGACTCTGTGTATTGGGCAGTCCTGTGCCCAGCGCTCTGTGTATTATGGTAGGCTGAAGACACTGATGTACAGGGGGCTATGATGTGTAGGGAAGGCTGAAGACACTGATATACAGGGGAAATTGTGATGTAAAAGGGGGGGGCTGTGATGTAAAGGGGGCTACGATGTGAAGGGGGGGCTGAGGGTAGTGGTGTAAAGGGGGGACTGTGATGTAAAAGGGGGGGCTGTGATGTAAAGGGGGCCATTATGTGAAGGGGGGGCTGAGGGTAGTGGTGTAAAGGGTGGACTGTGATGTAAAAGGGGGGGCTGTGATGTAAAGGGGTTGCGATGTGAAGGGGGGGCTGAGGGCAGTGGTGTAAAGGGGGGACTGTGATGTAAAAGGGGCTACGATATGAAGGGGGGGGGCTGAGGGCAGTGGTGTAAAGGGGGGACTGTGATGTAAAAGGGGCTACGATATGAAGGGGGGGGCTGAGGGCAGTGATGTAAAAGGGGGGGCTGTGATGTAAAGGGGCTACGATATGAAGGGAGGGGGAACTGTAATGTAAATGGGGGGGCTGTGATGTAAAGGGGCTACGATATGAAGGAAGGGACTGAAGGCAGTGGTGTACAGGGGGGGACTGTGATAAAAGGGGGGCTGTGATGTGTTATGACGCAAACATTCCATTCAGGCCTCTGCCGGAAGAAAATTCCACTGGTTGTACCTCCATGAATACTGCAGGACCAGAAACTTTTGACATGGTTTCCTGAAATGAACTAAAACAGAGATAGACTCAGAATAAACAGGCTGCATGTAATCTGATGCTCTAGAAGCTCAATGCTGCTCCTCATTGGCTGCAGTAGTAATGTTGTGTAACCTTCCTCCTCCCCCCACAATTATAATACAATGTATCTCTCCCTGCAGTGAGCCCCTTTAGGATGGAACCTCCGTCATTGGCCGGTGTGACGATCAGAACGCAATGATAGAACGTCTGATGAATAAAACACGATCTCTGCCCATCGTATGAACCCTTACAAACCCCCTGAGAATGCTTCAATCTACACAACGCCTTAACATATCAAACGGATTCAGCGCCTGTTCTATAAATACTTCCCCTCCATCATTACACAACGTATCCAGAAATGTAGAGAAGCCGTTTCCATGCAACAGAAGAGTGAAGTGGTTAACAATCCCGAAACAAGGCGACCCGCTGATCTCCCACAATCACCTGTTACAGCAATGGCACTAAAATAATTAGGGGAGCAATAAGACTACAGAGGAGGACGCGGCCTGCGCTGATTGGGCACTGCCATTGGTCGCAGCTCGTTATATAAGAGGCGTGGTGTCACTTATTCCCATTGTATGCACAATCCCACCCACCAGCGTCTGCTAATCTTCTTCTCAGCACAGCCTGAGCCCACAACCGCTCTAGGCCAGAAATCGGGTATTTGATGGATGTGGTTGTCACCTTCATAGCTGCTAACACGCTAAGGGAGGCATATCCTCCTGTCCACTGCGCTCCTCCCTCCCTCTTCCAGTACCAAACTACATAACCTGGACACCAAAGCGCTAGGGGATGAATAAAAAACTAGAGGACTGTAGTAGGAGGTGACCATACAGATATCGGCATTCTTCCAAGACTATTAGGCTACGCCAATGCTGCCCTCTTCAGACCGTGGAGGTTTGAAATGAACCCAGGTGGCAAAGTGGTCCTACTGGAGATGGAACTTGCATAACTCTGACATAAGCCAGGCTTGACGCGTTTCAAGGGACACGCCCTCTTTTTCAGCTGGCAAGCCTGGCTTATGTCAGGGTCATGCAAGTTTCATCTCCAATAGGACCACCTTGTCGCCTGGGTTCATTTCAAAACTCCCTGTTCTGAAGAGGGCAGCACTGGCATAGAAGGCCATCCAGTGCCCAGGGCAAAGATGCCAAACTGCATCCCCCCCTCCTTCCCTTAGGGTTAGGGTCAGAGCACCCACATCTCTGCAATAAACGATTGCGCCTAGGACGGCCTCCCCTCCTGTTCAACCCCTTGCCCCAGGATTGTGGCATCCCGAGGGGAGAGAACCCCCAAAGTGTCAGTGGGATCATGACCCCAGGGGAGAATACCCCCCAAATCATTGGTGTCAGTGGGATCGTGGCTCCCATGCAAGAATACCCCCAAATCATTGTTGTCAGTGGGATTGTGGTCCCCAGAAGAGAATACTCCCAGATCATTGGTGTCAGTTGGGTTATATCCCCAGGGGAGAATACACCAAATCATTGGTGTCAAAGGAATAGTTGCCCCCAGAGGAGAATATCCCCAAATCATTGGCATCAGTGGGAATGTGGCCTCCGGGGGAATACCCCCAAATCATTGGTGTCAGCAGGATTTTGGCCCCCAGAGAAAACCCACAAATCATTGGCATAAGTGGGATTGTGACCCCCAGAGAATACCCCCAAATCCTTGGTGTCAGAGGGATCGTGGTCCCCAGGGGAGAATACCACAAAGCCATTGGAGTCAGTGGGATCGTGGCCCCCAGCGGAGAGAACCCCCATAGTGTCAGTGGGATCATTAGTGCTAGGGGATGAATAAGAAACTAGAGGACTGTAGTAGGAGGTGATCATACAGATATCGCCATTCTTCCAAGACTAGTAGGCTACCCTCTTCAGACTGTGGAGTCTTGAAATGAACCCCAGGTGGCAATATGGTCCTATTGGAGATGGAACTTGCATGACTCTGACATAAACCGGGCTTGACGCGTTTCAAGTGACAAGCTCTCTTTTTCAGCTGGCAAGCCTGGCTGATGTCAAGGACCACCTTGCCGCCTGGGTTCATTTCAAGACTTTCGGTCTGAAGAGGGCAGCACTGACATAGTCAGTGATGGTACAAGGCCAGCCAGTGCCCAGGGCAAAGATGCCAAACTGCACCCCCCTCCTTCCCTTAGGGTTAGGGTCAGGGCGCCCACATCCCTGTAAGAAACCATTGCACCTAGGACAGCCACCCCTCCTGTCCACCCCTTGCCCCGGTCCTGGGCATGGCCTACCAGTCTTGGAAGAGACTGGCATGTTTCAAGGGACAAGCCCTCTTCTTCAGAGCAAAGCTTTGCTCTGAAGAAGAGGGCTTGTCCCTTGAAACGCATCAGCTGGCAAACCAGGCCTATGTCAGGGTCATGCGAGTTCCATCTCCAATAGGACCACCTTGCCGCCTGGGTTTATTTTAAGACTCCCTGGTCTGAAGAGGGCAGCACTGGCATAGCCTACCAGTCTTGGAAGAGATTAACGCTTTTCAAGGGACAAGCCCTCTTCTAAAGAGCAAAGCTTTGCTCTGAAGAAGAGGGATTGTCCCTTGAAACGCATCAGCTAGCAAGCCTGTCAGGGTCTTAAGACCCTGTCAGGGTCTTAATGTCAGGGTCATGGAAGATCATGGCTCCCAAGGGAGAATGCCTTCAAATCATTGGTGTCAGTGGGATCATGGCCCCCAAGGCAGAGAACCCCCAAAAAGTCGGTGGGATCATGGCCCCAGGGGAGAATACCCCAAATCATTGGTGTCAGTGGGATTGTGGACCCCAGGAAAGAATACCCCCAAATCATTGGTGTAAGTGAGATTGTGGACCCCAAAGAGAAAATACTCCCAGATCACTGGTGTCAGAGGGATTGGGGCCCCTAGGGGAGAAGACACCAAATCATTGGTGTCAAAGGAATAGTGGCCCCCAGGGGAGAATACCCTACAATCATTGGTGTCAAAGGAATAGCGGTCCCCAGAGGAGAATACCCCCAAATCATTGTCATCAGTGGGAATGTGGCCCCTGGAGAATACCCCCAAATCATTGGTGTCAGCGGGATTGTGGCCCCGAGAGAAAACTCAAAATCATTGGCATCAGTGGGATTGTGGCCCCCAGAGAATACCCCCAAATCATTGGTGTCACAGGGATCGTGGTCCCCAGGGGAGAATACCCCCAAAGTGTCATTGAGATCATGACCCAGGGGAGAATACCACCCAAATCATGGGTGTGACGAGACCAATCTCGCCACTGGGCATTGGAGAAGCCTGGTTGCTCGCCTCCTGCAAGGTGACTATGGACTATCTCATCAGCCCATGCCAAACGTAAACCCCATGGCAATTTGACTATGTTTGTGGCATCTGAGCGCTGTTTGGATATGTTGAGCGCTCAGATCCAGGCTATCTGGGGATGGGTTGAATGTGGGGGTTCTGTTCAGTAGACTTGGAGTTATGCATTTTTGTGTCTTTTTGTGTTTCTTTAACCAATGTGGCTAATGGAGTCTTGCCTCTATCCTGGAAGCTAAAACTTATTCCTGTAAACTGTAAGGAACAGGAAGTCAACTCCTAATATGGTCATTCCAGGAAGTTCTGAGGAGACGGACTGTCTAAGGTGGCTCCCCATTCACCTTTTGTCAGGTGTGCTAATGACCTCATCTGTTGTCTGCTAAGGGAGGTATTGACCCTCAGAGTAATGTGTATTGAGGGCTCGTTAGGGAACCATTGTTCTGTGTCTGACTATAGTTTACATTGATTGCCCCCTGGGGCTTCTGTCTCCTTGCATTGGTCAAAGCTATCTGACCAGTCCCTGTTGACTCATTTTCAAGTCCTCATTTGCATAGCAGCCCTCCTGGTCAAGCTATCTGACCAATCACTACTGACTCATTTTCAAGCCCTCATTTGCATGTCTGGAGAGGACCTTATGGGGGACTGCAGGTACTGTGAAATTGACCAATGGGAAAGCGGTTGTTGGGGGAAGGATGTTCCAAATTCTGTATAAAAGTGTTCTTCCAATAAATGTTGTTCCTGCTTTAACCTCAACACGGAGCTTTGTCTCGTTCTTGGGGGGATTCACTGTATGCTGTTGGAGACTGATTGCTAGGAGTGTAAGCTGATGTATGCTTTTCCTGTTCGTCTGCTAGCAGCTATTCGTGAGGTTCCAGGTTGGAGTACTATTTTGGATCCAGTTCGGGAGTTTGGTGTCCTGCAAGTAGCTGTGCCTGTCTCTCAGAAAGGGGCATATCGCTTAAACAGATTTTAACCCCTTGTCTGCTGAAACGGTCCGTAACAATGGGTGTCAGTGGAATCGTGGGCCCCATGCAAGAATACCCCAAAATCATTGTTGTCAGTGAGATTGTGGCCCCCAGAGGAGAATACCCCCAAATCATTGGTGTAAGCGGGATAAGTTCCCGGGGGGGGGGGGAAATGATTGGTGTCAAAGAAATAGTGGCCCCCAGGGAAGAATACTCTAAAATCACTGGTGTCAAAGGAATAGTGGCCCCCAGAGCACAATACCCCCAAATCATTGGCATCAGTGGGAATGTGGTCCCCGGAGAATACCCCCAAATCATTGGTGTCAGTGGGATTGTGGCCCCCACAGAAAACTCACAAATCATTGGCATCAGTGGGATTGTGGCCCCCCAGAGAATACCCCCAAATCATTGGTGTCAGAGGGATCATGGTCCCCAGGGGAGAATACCACCAAACCATTGGTGTCAGTGGGATCATGGCCCCAAGGGGAGAGAACCGCCAAAGTGTCAGTGGGATCATGGCCCCAAGGGGAGAAAACCCCCAATGTGTCAGTGGGATCATGGCCCCAAGGGGAGAAAACCCCCAAAGTGTCAGTGGGATCATTGCCCCAGGGGAGAATACCCCGCAAATCATTGGTGTAAGTGGGATTATGGCCCCAAGGGAAGAATACACCAAATCATTGGTGTCAAAAGAATAGTGGCCCCCAGAGAATGCCCCCAAATAATTTGTGCCAAAGGAATAATGGCCCCTAGAGGAGAATACCCCCAAATCATTGGTATCATTGGGAATGTGGCCCCCAGTGAATGCCACCAAATCATTAGCGTAAGTGGGATTGTAACTATGATTGTGGCCCCCAGAGGAGAATTGCTCACCTTTAATTTTAAAACCAGACAAGCCAGAGTAATGTGCAATAATGGGATGTAAGTCACAGTAACCCATAGCAACGGTCCGACACATACTCTATTCTTGGTTGCCGTGGGTTACTGCACCTACAAACATCCCTTTATGAACTGCAAGAATTTTCCACAAAAAGGTCCTCTCCATCAGCATCACTGACCAGCCAAAGGTCTGTTTCCCTCCCTGATGACTCATCAGTCTAACAGCTCCGGCTGGAGAAGATTTCTCTACTGAGACTGCCGGAGTTTTATCTTTCATCACTTGCTGTTCAGCAGGTGAGAAATGTGACCTGAAGAAGACAAAGAGATTGCAGAGAAGGTGACATCGGTACGCCGGGGGCGTGTTCCTGTGACCGCTGCAATTGTGCTGAAAAATTGCACTTTAAAAGGAATCTCCCGCAAAGAGGCCGGTGAGTCATTTACGAATTCACAATTGTGTCTTGCCGTAATATTCACATCCAAATGCAACATTTTTCCAATGATACATAAGGGGAATGTAACAGAACCGCAGCCCACACTGTACTTGTGGACTTCCGTCAGTATACGGTCGTGAACATAGATATCAGATTTTCCCAGCAGTCCCCATACAAAGCTAGCCGACAACTTAGCTTGTACTGGAACCTTCTCCTTTATTGAACAGTTTTACACAGAATTTAAATACAGCATGGACCTCCCCCTCCTGATCAGATTACCACACACAGGTCAGGGGTTGCCTGATTACATTATCATATGCAGATGAAATTGTATACAGAAATAGAATTAACCTGAACTAATTATCTAGCCATCTGGACAGACACAATATGTGAGTTCATTAACAATTAACAATGGGACGGACAGGCTTAACAGAATCCACATCACACCTCAATACACACACAATAGGGAGAGCCTGTCTCTGACATTGAAGTACAATACACATTATCATAAGTAAACATGGAACCCATTTGAAGCCAACCAAACCATTAAATATCTGTCTTTCACTCCCAGGGATGGTGAGTACCGTCACAGGGAGATTTACTAAAACTGGAGCAACCAGAATCTGGTGCAAACTGTGCATGGGAGCCAATCAGCTTCTAATTTCAGCTTTTTCAGTTAAACGTTGACAATAAAACCTTGGAAGCTGCACCGGATTCTGTATCCCCCCATTGTTAGAGAAGCCGACGCGTTTCAGGGGCTTGAGAAACCCTGAAACCCTTCATCAGGGCTTGAGAAAAATGGATCAATGTGTGCGCTCCATAATCAGTCTATTGTTGTTATCCGCACAGCAATTCACCACCAGCCTTCTACAGTTGGGGTGCCAAGACACCCTGAGGTGGCATCTGGGTTTGTAAGGGGTGCCATTGATAACATATTCAGGGGCATACCAAGGGGTTGGCGAGAGGGGCGCAGACTGGGGGGGTGGCGGACGCAAAAATCAATTGGCAGTGTTAGCACTAGCAGTAATTTTTGCGCCCTCCGCTCAGCCTGTGCCCCCGGCGCCCCCAGGCAGCATGCGGCTCCATCAAGGAACCTCACGCACAGTACACAGGGGGAGCACCTCCCCCTCACAGTCTGTGTAGAAACGCCGGGTGTCCCATGACTACCCGGTACTCAGCATGACACAGACAGCGTGCCAGAAATCGGGCGCCCCTCTCCCCTGCCATGACAGGCAAAACGGCAGGGAGGGAGGCAAGTGAGGAGAGCCATTTATTGGACAGGAGGCCCTATGATTGCTGTGTGGGACGAGGATTGCATAGGTAGGTAGATTTCAGGAAGGGTGGGAGGGTATATTGAGTAAGGGGGGGGGTTGGCAATGGGGCTGGAGATATTGAGGAAGGCGGGAGGTTGGCAAGGGAGGGGTAATATTGAGGAAGGGGGTAGGTTGGTAAGAGGGCTGGAGATATTGAGGAAGGGGGGAGGTTGGCAAGGGGGGGGTAATATTGAGGAAGGGGGTAGGTTGCAAAGGGGGCTGGAGATATTGAGGAAGAGGGGAGGTTATACAGTATATTGATATATAATATATTTTTTATATATAAATAAAAATATATAAAGTAGGGATAGATCGATTATCGGCAATTCTGATATATCAGGAGCCGATATGCACTTTCCCCGATATATCGGTATCAGCCCTGGAACTGGGCGATATTGCCGATATTATTGTGACGTCATTCAGCCTTCTTAGGCCGCCTCCCTCGCCTTGGACAGCCTCGTCTGGAGTTGGGACTAGTCTCGCGGGAGTGTATCACAGACATACACCCACCCACAGCAGCCCGGTGCCAGCCAGCCAACCACATCCACAGGCCCTGTACCAGCCAGCCAGCCACAGGCACTGTACCAGCCAGCCAGCCAGCCAACCACAGGCCCTGTACCAGCCAGCCACCCACAGCCCCTGTGCCAGCCACCCACCCACCACAGGGTGCCAGCCAACCAGCCACCCACCACAGGGTGCCAGACAGCCAGCCACCCACAGACAGGGTGCAAGACAGCCAGCCACCCACAGACAGGGTGCCAGAAAGCCAGCCACCCACAGGCCCTGTACCAGCCAGCCACAGGCACTATACCAGCCACCCACCTACCACAGGGTGCCAGCCAGCCACCCACTGCAGGGTGCCAGCCAGCCAGCCATCCACCACAGGGTGCCAGCCAGCCATCCACCACAGGGTGCCATCCAGCCACCCACCACAGGGTGCCAGCAAGCCAGCCATTAAGCATTAAACAAAAATTAACATGTTCAGAACCAGATTTGTGTCAAAAATTTTCTTTATTATTTTTAAAACTTTAAATGTACAAAATATCGACCCATATTGGCCGATACCGATATGCGATGGCCAAAATATTGGTGACGGTATCGGCCCTAAAAAAAACATATCGGTCTATCCCTAATATAAAGTCTTTGGGGGCTCTGAGTAATTTTCTGTATTCCATAGAGTCTCTGCTAAAAATATATATATATATATATATATATATATATATATATATATATATATATATATAAATATAAATATATATATATATATATATATATATATATATATATATATATATATATATATAAAATAATATATATATTATATTTTAATATTATATTTTTAATATATAAATAAAAATACATGAAGTGTTTGGGGGTTCTGAGTAATTTTCTTTATTCCATAGAGTCTCTGCTAAAAAAAATATATATCGTATTTATATATATATATATATATAAAATATATTTTTTAGATATAAATAAAAACATATATAGTGTTTGGGGGTTCTGAGTAATTTTCTAGCAAAAAAAAACTATGATTTTTACCAGTAGGAGAGGAGCGCTGGAAATCACCCGGAATGGAAGTGGTTAACATATTGGACCAAATCCCAACCGTTCTGGCCTCCAGTCCCCGCAGCGACCTTCCAGGGCACAAGGGAGGTGCAGCGCGGGACGGGCACCGGATTTCTTTATAGACGGCAAAAAGCAACAGCAAGGGCGAATCCACAAACCAAAGAAAACAATAGAAGAGGAAGTACAGCAACAAATATCATCAAATATAACCAAATATCATCGCAGGCATTTATTGGTGAAAAAAAAAAAAAAACATCCTCCTAATGCCGCACGTCGAACCAATAGAACGCCATCGATCCTTTGTAAGATTTGGCCGAGATAAAACAAAGAGATAAAAATAAAAAAAATGAGCCCAGAAATGTGATATTTTGTATTCATTTATAACTTATTTTAAGTGACCTTACGCCATTTACTCTAAAAACGTAACGCCCACAAATAAGGCTTCCGTTGCCATGGTAACTAGGTTCTTCAACACAACGTTGAGGTAAATGTACCTTTTTTTTTTTTTTTAACCAGCAAATTGCAGATATTTTCTAAAATATTTTAATTTTCCATTGAAGAGCTGCAGACAAAGGGCGTCTTTATGCTGGTGTTTTTTTCTGGTAGAACCTTAGTACTCAGTGTTGGTGGCCATCATCCCGATATATAGATACAAAGAAAGTACCCCCAATGATTTGGGACTTTGCATGCCACTCAAAAACTGAAAGAAGGATACAATAATGTGTATATAAAAAATCTAATTTTATTACATAACAAAAAAATAACTACACAAACATTGTATGTATTATTCTTGTATTTTGAATACTTCTTTATTTATAAAATGTTTAAATACAATTTATATCTATATACAGGTAAACATTGTATATTGAACTCTGGTTGACCCCTGAAGAAGGGTTTCTAAAACCCGAAACGCGTAGGGTCCTGTCCGGTTCTTTCTACCAATGCTACCCAAGAGTCTTCTGTATGGATACTGGTCTGTCTTTACTTGCAGGTTTTTAAAGTTCTCGTATGTCTAGCATTTGCTAGTCATACAATGTTTGTGCAGTTATTTTTTTGTTATGTAATAAAATTTGATTTTTTATACACATTATTGTATCCTTCTTTCAGTGTTTGAGTGGCATGCAAAGTCCCAAATCATTGGGGGTACTTTTTTTGTATCTTTATGCTGGTGCTTCACTTGGACGCCACCGGCAAGTCCTGCTCTGCGATGGAACTTTCTAATCCGCAAACATTGGAAAATACAAATGTAGATGGATTTCCCATCCCCTGGGCTGTACCTCTTGGGGCTCAAATTGAAGACCAGGCCTTTTCTGACACTCTTTTTTTTTTTTTTTTGCTAGAAAATTATTTAGAACCCTCAAACATTATATGTGCTTTTTTTAGCAGAAGCCCTAGAGAATAAAATGGCGATCGTTGCAATTTTTTTATGTCCCATGGTATTTGCGCAGCGGTTCTTCAAATGCAATTTTTTTGGAAAAAATATACTTTAATAATAATAAATAAAAAATAAATAAAAAGCACAATATATAACCCAATTTTTTGGTAAAATATAAAAGATGATGGTATGCTGAGTAAAATGATACCCAACATGTCATTCTTTAAAATTGCACGCGCTTGTGGAATGGCGAAAAATTTCGGTACTTAAAAATCTCCATAGGCGACTATTTAAACATTTTTTACAGGTTATCAGTTTAGAGTTACAGAAGAGGTCTAGAGCCAGAATTATTGCTCTCGCTCTAACGTTCACTGTGATACCTCACATGTGGTGTGAACACCATTTACATATGTGTGTACGACCTATGTGCTCACTTCTGCACACGAGCATGGGGGGATCGGAGTGCTTTAAAAAAAAAAAACTATTATTTATTTTATTACTTTTTTTTTATTATTATTTTTACACTGTATATTTATTTTTATTATTATCAATTTTATTCCTATCACAAAAAATGTAAACATCCCTTGTAATAGGAATAGGGATGACAGGTCCTCTTTATGGAGGGATCCCCTGTAATAGGAATAGGGATGACAGGTCCTCTTTATGGAGGGATCCCCTGTAATAGCAATAGGGATGACAGGTTCTCTTTATGGAGAGATCCCCTGTAATAGGAATAGGGATGACAGGTCCTCTTTATGGAGGGATCCCCTGTATTAGGAATAGGGATGACAGGTCCTCTTTATGGAGGGATCCCCTGTAATAGGAATAGGGATGACAGGTCCTCTTTATGGAGGGATCCCCTGTAATAGGAATAGGGATGACAGGTCCTCTTTATGGAGAGATCCCCTGTAATAGGAATAGGGATGACAGGTCCTCTTTATGGAGAGATCCCTGTAATAGGAATAGGGATGACAGGTCCTCTTTATGGAGGGATCCCCTGTAATAGGAATAGGGATGACAGGTCCTCTTTATAGAGAGATCCCTGTAATAGGAATAGGGATGAAAGGTCCTCTTTATAGAGAGATCCCTGTAATAGGAATAGGGATGACGGGTCCTCTTTATGGAGGGATCCCCTGTATTAGGAATAGGGATGACAGGTCCTCTTTATGGAGGGATCCCCTGTAATAGGAATAGGGATGACAGGTCCTCTTTATGGAGAGATCCCCTGTAATAGGAATAGGGATGACAGGTCCTCTTTATGGAGAGATCCCCTGTAATAGGAATAGGGATGACAGGTCCTCTTTATGGAGAGATCCCCTGTAATAGGAATAGGGATGACATGTCCTCTTTATGGAGGGATCTCCTGTGATAGGAATAGGGATGACAGGTCCTCTTTATAGAGAGATCCCAGTAATAGGAATAGGTATGACAGGTCCTCTTTATGGAGAGATCGGGAGTCCCCAAATCTCTCCCCTACCCTGGAAAGCATGAGATAAAAAAAAATTGATCTCACACTTTCCAAAAAAAAAAGATAAAAAATAAAGAAGGCAGTGCATATCCTCCCTAACCGTAGGTGACGTCACTTCCGGCCTCCTAGACCATAGAGATGCCAGCTCTATGATAATCCGGCAGCACCGCCGGGTCGGATACTGGGCTCCCCGATAGCGCGGGGATCTACTAAAGGGAAGAGTTTTTCTGAACGTGTCGGGAGAAGCGCGTGATTTTGCGCACATTCCCAACATGCAACACCGAGCTGCAACCGCATGCATGGCACCCATACGCTTGACTGGGTCACGTTCCCTGGGCAGTGCTTCCTGCTGAATGCGATGGCAGGGATTATGGTTGCCATGCTGCGGTGCTAAGCGTCACATCCATGGCGGGGCAGTAAAGATTAAACTCAGCTGTCTCATTTTACTGCCCTCCAACCACAAGTGTAAACTAAGCCTAACTAAACGGGTGCCGCGCAGAACGGTGGTGAGGCATTTACAGGGTGAATATCACCTCCTCACCACCTCTGAAAAGCGATCCACCGCAGATTAGAAGGGCGGTAAGGTCTGTCGCAGGTATAACCATTAGCCGCCTGTAATACGTTGCGGCTTTGAAGTGGTTTAGCGCGGTTATGGCTGAAGCGGTCAGCCATAAGTCCGGTATTTTTTATTTTTTTTTAGCGAGTGATCCTCTTTCTCATGAAAGTAGTCAGAGCGGCTGATTAGCCACTGGATCACTTTTAGGAGCTGCAGGAGGGGTCGTCCACAGTGTCTCTCAGGCTTACCCTTACCAGCACAAACGGGAAATGATCCGACGGTTGGCACGGCTGGCCGTAGAGGTTCCCGGAGATCAGATCATCTCTATGATCTTGGAGGACTGGAACGACGTGACGTCACTTCCAGTCTAAGGCGGAAGTGAACATTTTTTTTTTTTTTAAAGCAAAAGATCATTTATTTATTTTTTTCCGATATTTTGCTTTTAACCACTTCTGGACCGGAAGGATTTGCCCCCTTAATGACCAGGCCCTATTCTACGATTCGGAACTGTGTTACTTTAACGGACAATTGCGCGGTAGTGCGACGCTGTACCCAAATAAAATTGATGTCCTTTTTTTTCCCACGAATAGAGCTTTCTTTTGGTGGTATTTGATCACCTGTGCGATTTTTTTTTTTTGCGCTATATACAAAAAAAGAGCGACAATTCTGAAAAAAAAAAACAATATTTTTCACTTTCTGCTATATAAGATTCCCCCCAAAAAAAATGTAAAAATCAAAATTTTTTAACATTTTAGGCCAATTTGTTTTCTGCTACATATTCATGGTAATAAAAAAAATCATAATAAGTGTATTTTGATTGGTTTGCGCAAAAGTTATCGCTTCTACAAACTATGGGAAATATTTATGTAATTTTTTTTTTTTACTAGTAATGGCGGCGATCTGTGATTTTTTGCGGGACTGCGACATTGCGGCGGACAGATCGGACCCCTAACTGACATTTTTTACACTTTTGGGGGGGACCAGTGACATCACTACAGTAATCAGTGCTAAAAATATGCACTGTCACTGTACTAATGACACTGGCAGGGAAGGGATTAACCTAGGGGTGATCAAAGGATTAAATGTGAGCCTAGGGGAGTGATTCTAACTGTATGGGGGAGGGGGCTTGTGAAATTACCATAGAGACATGTGTTCCTATATAGAAGGATCACATGGGCTCTATGATCATTCCAGGGAGAAGAACGGTCAGCAATCGCGGGTTTCAGGCAGCAATCAGAGCTGCCTGCCCCGTGCATCGGAGTCCCCGCTGCAGGCGCGCGACCAACGTATACCTACATTACATAGTTACATAGTTACATAGTTAGTGAGGCTGAAAAAAGACACAAGTCCATCCAGTTCAACCTATGTGTGTGTGTTTGCTTTTAACCGTACATTGTATACCCCTGTATGTTGTACATTGTATACCCCTGTATGTTGTGGTCTTTAAGGTGTCCATCCAATAGTTTTTTGAAACTATCAATGCTCCCCGCTGATACGACTGCTTGCGGAAGAGAATTCCACATCCTTACCGCTCTTACAGTGAAGAACCCCTTACGCACTTTAAGGTTAAACCGCCTTTCCTCTAGTTTTAGTGAGTGGCCACGTGTCTTATTGTATTCCCTTACTCTAAATAGTTTGTTCCTTATGCTCGGGTCACCAGTACAGTATTTGTACATTGATATCATATCCCCCCTCAAGCGTCTCTTCTCCAGAGAGAATAAGTTCAGTGCTTGTAGTCTTTCCTCATAGCCGATGTCCTCCATTCCCCTAATTATTTTTGTTGCCCTTCTCTGGACTTTCTCCAGTTCCAGCACATCCTTCCTGAGGACCGGTGCCCAGAACTGGACAGAATACTCCAGATGTGGCCGGACCAGAGTCTTGTAGAGTGGAAGAATAATCTCTTTATTTCTGGAGTGAATCCCCTTTTTTATACAACCCAGTATTCTGTTTGCTTTGCTTGCAGCGGCTTGGCATTGCATGCCACTGCCAAGCCTGTTGTCTACCAGTACCCCCAGGTCCCTTTCCATCCTAGACTCACCCAGAGGTTCCCCCCCTAGTGAGTAGCTTGCTTTCTGGTTTCTGGCCCCCAAGTGCATTACTTTACATTTTTCTACATTAAATCTCATCTGCCATGTAGTTGCCCACCCCGTTATTTTGTTCAGGTCCGCTTGCAAGATTTCCACATCCTGCATAGAAGATATTGGTTCACGCAGGAGGGGCTGCCTGCCGCAGTATAACTACGGCGGGCGGTTCTTAAGTGGTTAAGGGGTCTCGGCTGCTACCTTAAGATACGGCCCAGTGGTTGTTTCCAAAGTTTCTAATGGTAGTCGGTTAAAGGAGCGCCCAAAATCAGCAATAAGAATCCCACTTAGATCAAAAGATCATTGTTTTATTGGTAGCAGAACATGTTAAAGCCAATGCGTTTCGGAGGAACAGATACCCCCCCTTCTTCAGGGCGTAAATGTTGCCATTCGGATTTGCAACCGACTGGTTATGCTGTATTCATTTATATTTGTGTTTGTTTTTTTTGGTCCATGTTTTTTCCATCCATAAAAAGGAAAAAAAAAGGAAAATACAAACAAAAAGAAAACCAAGAAAAAAACACAGAAAAGACAAAAATATGAGCTTTCTGCAATGTGATTGCATACCAAAAAACAAACAAATAGAAATGAAAACATACAAAAAAGTCTAATGATACACAAAATACACATAATATATTTCACATTCATGATGCATGATATATAGTGTATATAATATGATTTTCTTTTTATTTTATTTGTATTTTTTCTTTTTTCCTTTTTATGGATGTTATTTTTATTTTATATCATTCCTGGATTTTGTGTGATTACGCTTTTTGTTGTGATCCGTTTATCAAATTTTTTATGTCACTTTAGTAGTATTTATTATTTATTTATTTATTTATTTATTTATTTATACTATTATTATTATTATTATTTGTATTTATTATTTGGAGGGAAGCTTTGTTTGTCCCGGCTCACATTGGACGATTTGGGCATCTTGAACCCTTTCCCAGCTAACCTACAATATGACCTAGGTGAGCAAGTTAACATACTAATATATCCTTGTATACTTGCCTTGATATTAACTGTCAAAGGCATAGCTTGTTGACTATATGTATACATGATGTGTTTCTTTATAATTTTTGTTTTTTCTTCTTTTTTGTTAATGTTTATATTAGAGGCCTCTGCTGCCTAGAACTTTTTCGTTCCTGAAGAAGCTAACTGTTTCAATCAGGCGAAACGCGTCGAACCAATTATAACCACATCTCAATGTTATTACATGGATAAGTCATTTTTGTGATACACATGCTATTATGTCCGTGTATTTTGTATATGTTTTTAATGATGTATTTTCTTTTTGATCAATAAAATATTAAATTTTTAATCTCCTTGTTGTTCACTACTATACCAGCCCTCTAAAGTCCATATCCCCCCCTACTGGGAGTATCACCTGGGTTTCTATCCCACAACCCGGTGACTATATGGTAACTCCATCTCCCTTTTCCTTATTTTTTGATACATTTTACTAATAGGATGTGGGCTCGGTATTAAGGTCTATGATCAACTGTATATTTCTGTTTTCCCAAATTGTTATTTATTATTTTATTATTTATTTAGTAGTATTTATTATTTATTTATTTATATTATTATTATTTGTATTTATTATATATTTGTTATTTTATTATTTATTTAGTAGTATTTATTATTTATTTATTTATATTATTGTTATTTGTATTTATTATTTATTTATTATTTTATTATTTATTTAGTAGTATTTATTATTTATTTATTTATATTATTATTATTTATTATTTATTTATTATTTTATTATTTATTTAGTAGTATTTATTTATTTATTTATATTATTATTATTATTATTATTATTATTATTATTATTTGTATTTATTATTTATTTATTTATATTATTATTATTATTATTATTTATTTATTATTTTATTATTTATTTAGTAGTATTTATTATTTATTTATTTATATTATTATTATTTATTATTTATTTATTATTTTATTATTTATTTAGTAGTATTTATTTATTTATATTGTTTAGCACATTCACCGGATTGGACTTTCTATCCAAGCTTAATTTATTTCACGAATTCACTGTCGCATCATTGGTATTTTTTTTTTACCTATTTTATTTTATTTATATTGCACTGATACCATTTTGTATTGCAAGCACTTTACATTTATTCACATCTATCCACATTTTATTTCACATTTGCTGGAAAAGCGTAGCTTTACTTTCCATCTTTTTTCGATGTTGTGAACAAGCGCGGCATGTTTGCGTGAAACGCGTCAACTTGTCAACCTGCCCCTTGTCTGTCTGACCCGGAGATGAATAAAAAGAAAAATAAGAAGCACTATTTCCGCTGTGGTGTGCGGTCGTATTTCTCTCTGGTATCCTCAAATATCGTGGTTTGTCCCCATTGCACGAGCGTGCGCAATTTTAAAGCGTGACATGTTTGGTATCCATTTACTCGGCGTAACATTATCTTTTATATTTTACCAAGAAATTGCATTATATATTGTGTTTTTTTGGCATTAAAATTCATATAATTGTTTTCTTTTTTTTAAATTGCGTTACAAATCTGCTGCACAAATACTGTGACAAAAAATTGCAACAATTTATTTTATTTTTTTTGTAATATATATTTTTTTCCCCTTCTATTGGTTGAACTAGATGGACTTTTGCCGTTTTTCAACCAAGCCAAAATTGCCATTTTATTCCCAAGGGTCTCTGCTAAGAAACATATACCTATATACATATATACATATCATGTTTGGGGTTATAAGTAAATTTTCAAGCAAAAAATACAGATTTTTAAACGAAAAGTGTCAGAAAAGGCGGGGTCTTATATTCCAGCCCCAGGAGGAAGAGTTAAAAACAGAGCAATAAAAATCCTCAGTGCCGAAACCTTCCAGCAGGGTATGCTGGGACTTGCAGTTCCCCCAGCACTGGCTGCACCACAGTCTATGTCTGCTGTATCACACCTTGTCATCAGAGGTGAAGATAAACCGCAAAGCCTTACCTGAGAAGATAGACCGCCCTCTCTATGTCATTCAATTCTTCATCGACTGTTAGTCTCTCGATCTCTTCTGGAGTCTGTAAAATACAGAAGAGGAGTCAGGGATAGGGATCAGTGGAGGGATTGCAGGGACATTCATATGGCAGGAAATTATGGATCAAAAGTCTGATGTGATTGGCTCAGTGTTCCCTGTACAGCACTGCGGTATATGTCAGAGCTATATACATGTATAATAATAATAGTGTGTGACTGGGGGGGAAGGACATTAGAGTGTAAGCTCTTCTGGTACAGAGACTGATGTGATTGGCTCAGTGATCTCTGTACATCACTGCGGTATATGTCAGAGCTATATAAATGTACATTATTAATAGTGTGTGACTGTGGGGGAGGGGACATTAGAGTGTAAGCTCCTCTGGTACAGAGACTGATGTGACTGTGGGGGAGGGGACATTAGAGTGTAAGCTCCTCTGGTAGAGAGACTGATGTGACTGTGGGGGAGGGGACATTAGAGTGTAAGCTCCTCTGGTACAGAGACTGATGTGATTGTGGGGGAGGGGACATTAGAGTGTAAGCTCCTCTGGTACAGAGACTGATGTGACTGTGGGGGAGGGGACATTAGAGTGTAAGCTCCTCTGGTAGAGAGACTGATGTGACTGTGGGGGAGGGGACATTAGAGTATAAGCTCCTCTGGTACAGAGACTGATGTGATTGTGGGGGAGGGGACATTAGAGTGTAAGCTCCTCTGGTACAGAGACTGATGTGACTGTGGGAGAGGGGACATTAGAGTGTAAGCTCCTCTGGTACAGAGACTGATGTGACGGTGGGGGAGGGGACATTAGAGTGTAAGCTCCTCTGGTACAGGGACTGATGTGACTGTAGGGGAGGGGACATTAGAGTGTAAGCTCCTCTGGTACAGGGACTGATGTGACGGTGGGGGAGGGGACATTAGAGTGTAAGCTCCTCTTGTACAGAGACTGATGTGACTGTGGGGGAGGGGACATTAGAGTGTAAGCTCATCTGGTACAGAGACTGATGTGATTGTGGGGGGGGGGGGGACATTAGAGTGTAAGCTCCTCTGGTAGAGAGACTGATGTGACTGTGGGGGAGGGGACATTAGAGTGTAAGCTCCTCCGGTAGAGAGACTGATGTGATTGTGGAGGGGGGGACATTAGAGTGTAAGCTCCTCTGGTACAGAGACTGATGTGACTGTGGGGGAGGGGACATTAGAGTGTAAGCTCCTCTGGTACAGAGACTGATGTGATTGTGGGGGGAGGGGACATTAGAGTGTAAGCTCCTCTGGTACAGATACTGATGTGACTGTGGGGGAGGGGAATTAGAGCGTAAGCTCCTCTGGTACAGAGACTGATGTGACGGTGGGGGAGGGGACATTAGAGTGTAAGCTCCTCTGGTACAGAGACTGATGTGACTGTGGGGGAGGGGATATTAGAGTGTAAGCTCCTCTGGTACAGAGACTGATGTGACTGTGTAGGAGGGGACATTAGAGTGTAAGCTCCTCTGGTACAGAGACTGATGTGACTGTGGAGGAGGGGACATTAGAGTGTAAGCTCCTCTGGTACAGAGACTGATGTGATTGGCTCAGTGATCTCTGTACGGCACTGCGGTTAATGTCAGAGCTATATAAATGTATAATAATAGTATGTGACTGTGGGGGGGGGGGAGATTAGAGTGTAAGCTCCTCTGGTACAGAGACTGATGTGACTGTGGGGGAGGGGATATTAGAGTGTAAGCTCCTCTGGTACAGAGACTGATGTGACTAGCTCAGTGATCTCTGTACAGCACTGCGGTATATGTCAGAGCTATATAAATGTGTAATAATAATAGTATGTGACTGGGGGGGATTAGAGTGTAAGCTCCTCTGGTACAGGGACTGATGTGATTGGCTCAGTGCTCTCTGTACAGCGCCCTAACCCTAAGGGAACACCCCGGTGTAAAAGCCACAAGTTTATTGCAATACCAATAAAAAAGGGGTCACCATGGATTTTCGGCACATCAGGTGCATTGGAAGCATATTCATTTCAATGGGATGCTTTAATGCAATGCATTGTAATGCACAGCATGACGCGCATTAGCGAACATGCGTTTACACCCTGCACAGAGGTAAATGCGACGTGTTTTATGAGTGTCAGAGGGAAGGTTTCAGTTCTGTATAAATGGGTGAAATCAATGCGATTATCTCCCGGTATGCAGCAAATGTCGCCTCTATTTGGTGACTTCGGAGTTTTCTCATTTTACAACAAAAGTCGCCATTTCCATAAGTCTGGCGATCACCCAAGACGCAGAAAAGCGATCCTCTCTCTGCAGACCATCAGACATACAATCGTGCCATGGGCCTAAAGACTGACATTGTGCCCAACCCCCGATCAATACAAGGAGCCGCCCCCCCCCCCCCCCCCCCTCCTGCTCTCTGCTGATTAAATTACTTTCCATTCATTTAATTGGATAGTAATAAAATTAAAGTGAATATATAACAAAGGGCCATGAATACAGCTCTGCTGGGGGGGGGGGGGGGGGGCAGGCAGTTTAAAGCCAACTTTCATGCTACATTGTGTAGAAAACCCAAAACCTTGGCGTGTCTGCGCATGCGTGGAACCCCCCTGCAGCATATCTGCGCACATGCAATACTAACAAAGATGGCAGCGCTGAAAGGGAAGGAGGATGTTTCCAAAGCTAAAGGGGTCTGAAGTTCACCTTTAAATTGGAAATCTCTTCATATCCAATACACTATATTGTCAAAAGTATTGGGACGCCTGCCTTTACACACACATGAACTTTAATGGCATCCCAGTCTTAGTCCGTAGGGTTCAATATTGAGTTGGCTCCGCCCTTTGCAGCCATAACAGCTTCAACTCTTCTGGGAAGGCCGTCCACAAGGTTTAGGAGTGTCTATGGGAATGTTTCACCATTCTTCCGGAAGCGCATTTGTGAGGTCAGGCACTGATGTTGGACGACAAGGCCTGGCTCTAATTCATCACAAAGGTTTTCTATTGGGTTGAGGTCAGGACCAGTCAAGTTCCTCCACCCCAAGCTTACTCATCCATGAACTTGCTTTGTGCACTGGTCCAAATCATTTGGTGAAAGGGTGATTACGGTGTGGGGGTGTTTCTCAGGGGTTGGGATTGGCCCTTTGGTTCCAGTGAAGGGAACTCTGAGGGCTTCAGCATACCAAGACATTTTGGACAATTTTATGCTCCCAACTTTGTGGGAGGAGTTTGGGGATGGCTCCTTCCTGTTCCAACATGACTGCTCACCAGTGCACGAAGCAAGATCCATAAAGCCATGGATGAGCGAGTTTGGGGTGGAGGAACTTGACTGGCCTGCACAGAGTCCTGACCTCAACCCGATAGAACACCTTTGGGATGAATTAGAGCGGAGACTGCGAACCAGGCCTCGTGGAAATGCGCTTCTGGAAGAATGATGAAACATTCCCATAGACACTCCTAAACCTTGTGGACAGCCTTCCCAGAAGAGTTGAAGCTGTTATAGCTGCAAAGGGTGGGCCAACTCAATATTGAACCCTACGGACTAAGACTGGGATGCCATTAAAGTTCATGTGTTTGTAAAGGCAGGTGTCCCAATACTTTTGACAATATAGTGTATTTCAGGTTTACTAAAGTCCCCGCAAGCTTTTCCGTAACACACAACATGGGGGACACTAACAGGGAAAGTGAAATCCCTTGTTGGGGCCACAGGACACGAGGAAGAGGTGAGACGTCCAGGGCGGGGTACTGATGGGTGATGTAAGAGAGTTATCACAAACCCAATACTGATACCAGAGAGAGACGGATACTCCAAATATGTATCAGAACGGTTCCGACCCAGTGTATAGCGCTACCATAGAGTGTAGGGCTGTACAACGTAGAAGTGGAAGTGCTTGCACCCGTTGTGGATCACTTTTCAGAAACATATGACAGGTGGTAAAGAGGCAATAGGTCACCTCCTCATCGCCTGCTTTAATCCTGTAAATGCCGCGCCACCACATGTGACGCAACCATGCACTTTGCACGCAGTTGCGGCGTGGCCCTATTCACTTGAATAGGTTGCATTCAGCGGGGGTATTGCCCACTGGAGATCATTCTTGCCATGGCCAAGATGCTTTGCAGCTTAAAGCCCTAACCCGGGGCTGTTCCTGCACTGCACGGGTCAATTGTTCATTTTCGTCTAGGGTAGAGGTCTCTAAACTTTACAAGCAAAGGGCCAGTTTACTGTCCTTTAGGATTTAGGGGGGCTGGACTGTGGCCAGTCGGAGTAGAAAATGCCCCAACATCAGTGCCCCATCATTGGTTTTATTGGGAGGAATAGCACCCCACTGATGGTGTCAGAAGAGGGAATGTTGTCATATCATTGGTGTCAGTGGGAGGAATAGTTCCCCATCGTTGGTGTCAGTAGTTGGGGGGAGTAGTTTCCCATCATTCAGCTTCGGGTGTGGCTGCAGGAAGGTTCTCTGGCTGTGTGTCTGGAGCTGCTCCAGGTGATTTCTGTGAGAGGGGAGTTCGGTAAAATCTCTCCCAGCCCTGCTGGCCCTTATCTGGGGAGGCCATGCAGGCCAGCAGGGCCTCTCCTGCTGGAAGCTCTGAACCATCCCCTGGGCTGATGGATGACATACCTGCTCCTGGACAAGCCATGGCTGGAGATCTCTCTGCCCCTGGTGAGGATGAGGATACCGAGTCCATTCGGGAGCGAGTGGTGGCCGGGATCAAGGTCCTGAATAGGGAGAGAGACCAGCTCTACAAACTGAGAGCAGAGTTGAAACGCCTGCGAAAGCAACGTGAAGGTTTGCACAGCCGCAGCCGTGGATCTATGGATTCGGAAATCCAGTTGGCAAAGGTCCGGGTTCAACACCAGGAAACCATTGTGGCCATGATGGAAGGTAAAGAGGGGCCCTTTAAAGAAAAGTTCTGCAATGACCGCAGATTTGCAAGGATGGCAAAGATGGAGGTGGAGGAGGGGACCCCAAGTTCTGACCCCCTGCCCCCCCAAGGTGAGGTGAGCAGCCTGTTGCCTTCTCAGGGCTCAGGAGGCATGCTTAAAGTGATCCAGGCAGTGGAGTCTCCATTACGGGCGGATCAGCTGGTGTTTGGTGAGGAGAACTTACCTGATAATGTGCCTGATAAGGTAAAACCTAGCAAGTCACAAGTGACTGATAAAACTATTTTTGTGCCATTTAACACCTTGGCTAATACTGATGTTTTGCCCAATGACACCCAGGCTGGTAATTTTGTATCCAGCAATATTTCAGCTGCTGTTTCCTTGCAGGAAAAACTGCGTTTAAAAAATGACATTGCAGCAAAGGAACTACAAGAGCCTGAACAACCCATTAACCCCCCTTTTGCTGAGCCCAAGGCTGTATGTCCAGTCACAGCTGTTGTTCAGGACTCTACACTGCAGCATCAGGCCACCTGTGGTACTACAGCAGACACTGTGATAATGAATGGTGATTGTAACGATTCTTCTAACGATTCTTCTATTTCAGGTGTTCTGAATAGTGCTGCCAATATGTGTGCAATAGACAATCCTGCTGGCTCAGTACAAGCAGTTAATAATAAGGATAATAATAATAATGTACTGGCTAAAGTCACATCAGTGTGGGGTCTTGGCCCTGATAAGCCCTCTTTTGCTCAGGTGGTACGCTCTGCACCTGGTAATATTATTAAGCCAGGGCTGCAGCCAATGAGGAACCCTGCTTCCAGGCAGAGATTTACACCACAGACTGCCACTTTGAGCACCCCTGGTTCCGGTCTTGGGTCTCTGGCTTCTGCTGGGGGTCCAAGGCGTAATGTAGTCATTCTTAAATGGGAAGGTGGTGCAGTCTCTCCAGCACGGCGTGTGGTGGTGGATATGATTTTGGAGATGGGCTTTGGGGCGAATGACCTTTATGCCCTAATACATGTAGCTGGGAGCCGGGAGTACACAATCAGCTTCACCAGGCCAGAGGATCTTGACCTGTTCTGGGAACGATATGAGGTTCGGTGCAGGTCAAGACCCGAATGGGAAGATCTGGCACCAGTTGCTGTTTCGCAGAGATCAACGGTTAAAAAAATAACCATCATCCTCACTAACGAGAGTGTTCCTGCTCGGGACTTGGAGGTCTGGTTAAGGAATTATGGTGAGGTTTTGACAACGCCAAATAAAATCCTTGATGAACGTGGCATCTGGACTGGGGGTTGGTCAGTAACGGTCAGGTTGGCCAGGGATGGGAATGTTGTCCGTCACCTGCCCTCCTCGGCTTTCATAGGGAGGGATAGGATGACTGTTTTTTATCCTGGTCAGCCAAAGCTGTGTCACCGCTGTGGAGAAAAGGGGCATTTTAGCTCCTCCTGTTCAGCCTTAATATGTTCGGTATGTCGGGGACAGGGTCATGTGGCCAGGGACTGCACCCAGGCGATAAGGTGCAACCTGTGCTTGCGCCTTGGCCACCCCTACAGCCGATGTCCGGAGGCCTGGCACAATATGGAGAAGGAGGTAGTAGATGAGCTGTTGAGGCTGGACAGGATGGAGGATGAGGCCCCTGGTGTACCATCCTCCTCTGCGGTGACTGACCCCCAGGTCCTGTTCAGGATCCCTCCCCAGTTTCTGTGGCCAACCCTCCTGTGTCTGTAGGTATTCCTTCTGTGGCTGTCTCTGTGTCCCCCCCAGCCTGCTCCTCTTGTGTCAGAACCTTCTAAGTCTGTGCCCCCCGAGTCAGTCTTGCCCCATGAGTCTCCTAGGTCTGACTTAAGGGAAGGTCCCCCCCCACCTGGAGCGGTGGCATGTGCCAAAAAGGGTGCTGCTGCTTCTTCTGTAAAGAAGTCTTCTGCGAAGACTTTGAAGAAAAAAACAAGAGATGAAAACATCTCGGAGTCTGACCTGCAGTACCTGGAGGAGAGAAGGAGGGTTGTGAGGCGGAAGAGACAGGCGGTGAGGACGGAACAGGGACAGGAAGAACCAGTGTCTGTCCCCAACCGTTCTAGGGCTTCCGCTTGGGATATTCCCTCATCTGGAGCTTCCTCTGAACAAAATTCAGATTCAGAAATGGAGTTGGAGGAGGCCTCAAGAAAAAGAGAGGCTTCTGGTGATGAGCAGCAGAGGGGAGCTAAGAAGCAATCCACCCAATAACCCAAATGGCGGTTCCCCCTCCGTTAAAAGTGGTGACAATAAATGTCGCCAGTATTAAGTCGGTAAGAGCTCGTTCTATGGCCTTTTTTTTGTTCAGCCAATTAGATGCTGAAATTTTATTTTTGCAGGAGACTAGGCTCACCTCCTTGGCAGATATTCATATGGCCAAGAGAGAGTGGAGGTATGGTCCATCTTACTGGTCTCTTGCGGCCGAGCCTTACAGCGGGGTGGCGGTGTTGTTTAAAACCGGCATGGTAACTGTCCGGCGGGTTATTGAGGTGGAGATTGGGAGATGTATGGTCTTAGACGTCCTTGTGGGAGGGCAGGACCTGCGCCTAATTAATATTTATGGGCCGCACACAAAGTGGGACAGGAAATGCCTTTTTACAAGGATCAAGCCATTTCTTTTTACATCCCGGCAAGTGGTTTTTGGAGGTGACTTTAATACTGTGACTAGGCCCAAGGACAGGAAGGACTTCAATGACAGGCTGGGATATGATAGCGTTTTTTTAAATAGTATGGTTAGGGATGCTGGTCTTGTGGATGTGCACATTAAGCACCTTCCGGATGACACAGGGTTCACCTTTCATCGAGGTAATAGTCAGAGTAGGATAGATAGGTTTTTTTTGAAGGAGGCCTCTGCTTTCTCACCCCCAGTGGTGCAGGCAGTGGAGTTCTCTGATCACTGTATGCTATCTGTGGTCTTGAATGCTTCAGACTTCCCTCAGAGGGGCAAAGGCATCTGGAGATTGAATTCGACTCTCCTTGAGGAAGAACATGTTAGACAATCCTTTGAGGAATTCTTTCAGGCACAGGTGACCATCCTGGACTTTTGTAGCAGCAAGGCTGAGTGGTGGGAGCTGACCAAAAAGAGGATTGCTGGATTCTTCAGGGGCCTAGCCAATAAAAAACAGTTTAATAGATACATGACCTACCAACGTTTGCGGAGGAAGCTGGATATTCTTGTCTCGAGAGGAGGAGATCCTGGGGCAATCTCTGAAGTGAAAATCCTCCTCAGGAAGTGTCAATATGATCGGCATACCTCTTTGGTTCTGGAGCGGGACTATGGGAAATACCACTCGCCTGACCCTTACCAGAACTGCAAACAGGGTGTAGCTGTTAAGATGGTCGTTGGCCTTAAGGATAGTACAGGTTCCTTGACAAAGTCCAGGTCAGGGATCCTGGAGGTCGTGAGGTCTTTTTATGCTGAACTTCTTGGGAGGAAAGAGCTTGACCGAGACAAGATGGAAAGCTTTTTGGACTCTACTCCAGGTCTAAATGGTGGAGATGTCCCTTTGATGAATTTGACAGAAGAGATCACAGTTGAAGAGGTGACGAGGGCAATTGAACAGCTTGCCATCAAGAAGTCACCTGGACCGGATGGTCTGACAGCTGAGTTTTACAAAGCCTTTAAGTCTGTTCTGGCCCCACATTTGGTAGAGATTTTTAACAGTTGTCTTGCTGAGGGGGTGCTTCCCCCTTCCATGAGACACTCAGCTGTGATTCTTCTTTCAAAAGGTAAAGATCCTTCGATGATTGAGAATTGGCGCCCCATCAGCCTTCTCAATGTCGATAGAAAGGTGCTGGCGAAGATACTTTTCTGGCGCCTATCGGCAGTAGCAGAGTCTTTGCTTTCTCGCCATCAGCACTGTTCGATCCAGGGTAGGAGCACCTTCACAGCGGTTTTAGCTGTCCGGGAGGCCTTGGAGCAGTGCAGGGCTGCAGGCTGGGGAAAGTATTTACTGGCATTGGATCAGGCAAAGGCTTTCGATCGTGTCAACCATGAGTACCTGTGGTTGCTCTTTAGTAAGTACGGTCTGCCGGGTGGTTTTGTCGATTGGTTAAAAGTCTTGTATAAGGGGGCAGAAAGCTTCCCTCTTGTTAATGGTTGGGTTGGACAGTCCTTTGAGGTTGGTTCTGGGGTGCGCCAGGGTTGTCCCCTGAGTCCCTTGCTCTATGTGTTTGCAATCGACCCCTTCATCAGGAGGCTAGAGAGCAGCATGTTGTGTGGGGTACCAGTGGGAATCCCGGGTGAGCCGCCTTTGAGGGTTGTTGCCTATGCGGATGATGTGTCAGTGATTGTCACTGGGACAGATGAAGCAGAGGAGGTGGTCTCTCTGACATCACGGTACTCTGAAGCATCAGGCTCCAAGATCAATCAGGAAAAGAGTGAAGTTTTTTGGATGGGAAAGGAAGGTGAGGGGTTTGATCTCCCGGACACCTTTCCAGTGCCCCAGGAAAAAATTAAGATATTAGGCATTGAATTCGGACCTGGCGATTATGGCCTTAAAAACTGGGAAGGCAGGCTGGAAGTTGCCAATACTAAGGTGGTCAGCTGGAAGAGATGGAAGTTATCTCTGAGGGAAAGGGTTGATCTGATTAAGACTTACCTGATACCGATCTTCTTGTATGTCAGCCCTGTCTGCATCTTGCCAGTGTCTCTCTATGCTAGGATCTATAGTGTGTTCTTCCAGATGCTATGGGGGAACAGACTGAACCCCATCAAGAGGAATGTCACCTATCTATCCAGGAGGGAGGGTGGCTTAGGTATGGTCAACCCCGTTCTTTTCTTTTCACTGCTATTTCTTAAGTTTAACATTGGTAGTATGCTTGCAGTGGAACCTCCTGGATGGGCAGGCATGTTTAGATCTTGGTTTAGGCCCTTTCTGCGACTTTGGGAAGAAGGTGGCCAAGTGAAGAATCTCAGGGGTCATCGTGGTCAGCTCCCAGCCTATGTCGCTCCGTGTCTGAAGTTGCTGCAGCAGTGGCGACTGTCGGCTGAAGATCTCAGATCTGCTCCGAGGAAAGTCCTTATGAGCCGAGTCTTGAGCGAAGTCTTTCATGACCCACTGGCCTTAAGGGATTGCCCAGGCCCAATTTTGAGGGAAGGGTTAAGATTGATTAATTTGGCTAGAGTCCCCCTTAAATTCAGGGATCTGGCCTGGTTGTGCTTCCATGGGAGGCTCTATGTTCGGGGCAATTTGAAATTCCGCAGTGGGATGGATCATGGTTGTCCTCGGGAGGAATGTTCAGGTGAGGAGGAGACTATGGACCATTTTCTGCTTCGTTGCCCTTTTAACATAGAGGTATACAAACAGGTGGGACGGGCCCTCGGTGTTCCTTTCCTCTCCAGGCTGGGTTATGCTGAGTGGGTGTATGGAGCATTCAATACTGGTGGGGGCTTTTGTTTGGATACACTTTTTTTAGTTAGCTTAGTAGTCCGTTATTACACCTGGAACGCACGGTGTCAGGTCACCCTTCGGCGTAAAATCCTTCCTGTTCAGGTGGTGGTGTGTGACATTCTGCATGAGGTGGGGAAGATTCGGGCGCTTGAGAGAGACAAGTGGGGTCAGAGGGCTTGGCTGAAGGCGTGGAGGGGTTTCAAGCCTCCCTGACTGCCAGGAGTCTCTGTCCTGGGTGTGGCTTTCTGTCTCTTATCACCCTAGATTTTTTCTTAATGCTCAGTTTTTGATAAATGGCTGCATACATAGGTGATGGGTTGTGCCTCTTAGGCCCTCTCTGCTGCTTTATGTAAATAGTTTTCTAAAAATGTTGGAAGTGGATTATGTATATATTGTATATATTCTGCACATGGATGTGTATTCCTTTGTTTTCTGTTGGAATATTGTACTATAGTTATGTTTTTTACTTTTGTATAAAATATGTTGCTTGATTCTTTTCAATAAAAGATCAATAGTGCCCCATCATTGGTGTCAGTGGGAGGAATAGTGCCCCATCATTGGTGTCAGTGGGAGGAATAGTGCCCCATCATTGGCGTCAGAAGGGGAATGTTGTCATATCATTGGTGTCAATGGGAGGAATAGTGCCCCATCATTGGTGTCAGTGGGAGGAATAGTGTCTCATCATTGGTGTCAATGGGAGGAATAGTGCCCCATCATTGGTGTCAGTGGGAGGAATAGTGCCCCATCATTGGTGTCAGTGGAAGGAATAGTGCCCCATCATTGATATCAGTGCAAGGAATAGTGCCCCATCATTGGAGTCAGTGGGAGGAATAGTGTCCCATGGTTGGTATCAGTGCAAGGAATAGTGCCCCATCATTGGTGTCAGTGGAAGGAATAGTGCCCCATCATTGGTATCAGTGGGGGGGATAGTGCCCCATCATTGGTATCAGTGGGAGGAATAGTGCCCCATCATTGGTGTCAGTGGGAGGAATAGTGCCCCATCATTGGTGTCAGTGGGAGGAATAGTGCCCCATCATTGGTGTCAGTGGGAGGAATAGTGCCCCATCATTGGTGTCAGTGGGAAGAATAGTGCCCCATCATTGGTGTCAGTGGGAGGAATAGTGTCCCATCATTGGTGTCAGTGGGAGGAATAGTGCCCCATCATTGGTGTCAGTGGAAGGAATAGTGTCCCATCATTGGTGTCAGTGGGAGGAATAGTGCCCCATCATTGGTGCCCCATCATCCTCCTGTAAGGGGCCCAGCTGTACAGAAAGCCTGTTATCGGTATAGCGGTATTTCTATATTAGAAGATATATTTTCTCTTGTTATAGGAGGTGAAAGGTTTGTGATCCCCTATATGAGATTGTTGGACATCTCATCCACAGCCATTAATATGGAGGTGACCCCCGGCTCTAACCGCACCAAACTACACAGACAAGCTGGATGAGTCATTCTAATGTAACAAACCATTAAGGGAAAAAAAAAAGGAAAAATTCTCAAATTGGAATAAACAATCAGCACAAACTGCATGAGTCATAACAGACAATATTAAAGCGGAGTTCCACTCATAACTGGAACTTACGCTTTAAGTGTTCCCGATCCCTGACATACCACATTTGGCATGTCATTTTTTTTGGGAGGGGGGAGCGGGTACCCAGTTTTGACAGGTACCCGCTGTAAAAAAGCCTGGCACTGCTCCTGATGGCGGCACATCGACGAAACGCGTAGAGCTTCATCACGTCACTTCCGGCCCGTCTCTTACTACACTGCGATCGCATTAATGCTGCTTTGTGAGTACAATATTTATTTTCAAATAAACTTTGTGGGTTTTACAGTATCACACTATGGGGATGCCTTTCTTTTCATATATCTACGGTCTCTGAGACAAGATTTCTCTGCATTGGGATTGGGAATATTTTTATCCAGCTGGGCAAAGTTACAATAACCATCTTTAATACCAAGAGGTCTACTACCCCTGCAGGGGTTTGGTGATCTGGTGAGTGCGGTCCTGGGAGAGAGGGGGAGCACGCGTGTTCATTCACGATCACCAATCACCATTGAAGACCGAATATTTATCATCAATTTCACGGATATATTGCTTTTTGGAGTTTTATCTCATTGTGCACATGGACACTTTGTTTGCACTCAAGTTGATCAGTATTCATTTAGGAATTTATATTTCAATGCACATGTTTGTGGATCTCTATCATATTTAGGCCTCATGCACACGGGGCGTTAGAAAAAACGTGCTGCAAAGCTAGTTCTGACGCCGGGGAAAAAGCAGCTGTAAAAACGCGCTTTTAGTAGCTTTTTCCATTTGCGTTAACGCAAAGTAACGCAGTGCCAAATCGCAAAAAAATGGCCTGGTCATTAAGGGGGCAAATCCTTTCGGTCCAGAAGTGGTTAATGACCAGGCCATTTTTTGCGATTCGGGACTGTGTTACTTTAACGGACAATTGCGCGGTTGTGCGACGCTGTACCCAAATACAATACAATCCTTTTTTTCCCCACAAATAGAGATTTCTTTTGGTGGTATTTGATCACCTGTGCGATTTTTAGATTTGGCGCTATAAACCAAAAAAAAGCGACAATTTTGAGAAAAAACACAATATTTTTTACTTTCTGCTATATAACATTCCCAATAAAAAAATTAGAAAAATCGAATTTTTTTTATCAGTTTAGGCCAATTTGTATTCTGCTACATCTTTTTGGTAAAAAAAAAAAAAAAAAATCCCAAAAAGCGTACTTTAATTGGTTTGCGCAAAAGTTATAGCATTTACAAAACTACGGGATAGATTTTTGGACTTTTTGTTTTCTTTTTTTGGGTTTTTACTAGTAATGGCGGCGATCTGCGATTTTTAGCGGGACTGCAACATTGTAGTGGACAGATTGGACCCATAACTGACATTTTTTACACTTTTTTGGATTAAGGTTTGGATACTGATGTGTTGAAATTTCCGGTTGCAGCTGCCTAAGCGATTACGTGATCAACCAGGCCCATTGACTCCTGGGATATCTATGTCATCAATCCCAGAAGTCTTCAGGCGTCTAACGCAATTACACAAAGCGCGCCGCAGTGTTGTTACTGCGCAGGCGCAAGATCCAGAGGTGCATGCTGGGCGGCCAGCTGCACGAAATCCAGGAAATGAAGCCAGGCCGGCTTCAGCTGCCAAATCCTGAATGTCCGCAGCCAGAATCAAGGGGGCAAAAGAAGAATAAGCAGTTTGTAAGTAGATGCAATGTGTACATGGGCAACATTTTCCACTATGCTTATCAGGAATTACAACGATCTCTGCAATGCTATTAATGCAATGTTGGCTAGGAGACTGGAACTCCGCTTCACCCTGAACTAATTATCTAGCCATCTGGACAGACACAATATTTGAGTTCATTGCCAAATTAACAATGGGACAGACAGGCTTAACAGAATCCACATCACACCTCAATACACAAACAATAGGGAGAGCCTGTCTCTGACATTGAAGTACAATACACATTATCATAAGTGTAAACACGGTATCCATTTGAAGTAGTGATTAACCGATATCGTTTTTTTATTGCCGATACGGATATTTTGGTCATCGCATATCGGTATCGGCCGATATTGGCCGATATTTTCGTACATTTTTTTTTACAGGTACTCTTGTGGAGGGATCTGGGGGTCTAAAAGACCCCAAACCCCTCCTCTGCACTCAAAAGCATTCAAAACGCCAAGTATGGCTGTTTTGAATGCTGTCATTCTTTTGAATTTGGTGCCGAGTACCCGGAAGTGATTTCATGACATCACTTCCGGGTTTTTACATGGAGGCCCGATCAGAGCCGAATGCGGCTTTGATTGAGTCTTCGGCGGCCGTGCAGGCTGGTTGCCCGGGTCTCCTGGTGGGACGGGAGACCCGGGCGAGGCGCGGAAGGGGGCGGCAGGGGGAACGTCCCCTCCCGATCCTTGTAATGACAGCCGAGCGGCTTCTCAGCCGCATCCGTTGTCATTACAGGACAGCCGACCGTCGGCTATGGACGCCGGTACCGGGGTGATGCCTCTAGCTGCAGCCATCACTCCGGTACAGCACTTTCCGAAATATCGGAATCGGCCCCGGAGGTTACCGATATTGCCGCTATTTCGGGAAAGGCATCAACCCCCCAGTACCGGCGTCCATAGCGGGGAAAATGCATATCGGCCCTCGATATATCGGTTTTGCTGATAATCGGTCGATCCCTGATTTGAAGCAATCCAAACCAATAAGTATCTGTCTTTCACTCCCAGTGGCGGTGATTACCGTCACAATCCCGACCCCAGACATGCCACATTTGGCATGTAATTTTTTTTTGGGGGGGGGGGGGGGTAGCGGGTACCCAGTTCTGACAGGTACCCACTGTAAAAACGCCTGATGCTGCTAAAGGTCGCATACAGCGTTAGGCCACAACAGACGTTTTTACGCTGTAGTAGTTGAATTTGAGGTTGGAAAACAGAAGAGGGCGGAGAAAGGCTGGCAAATGCTAATGCTGCTAAACGTGGCTAAAACGCACATTACCGCCAATACAAAACGCTTCTAAAAGCGAGTTTTTACAACTGCTTTTTCCTGGCGTCAGAATTGGTTTTTATAGCTCCTTTTTTTCAAACGCCCCGCCCATGTGCATGAGGCCTTAGCCCCCGGTTCACACTATAGCGATGACAGACATCGCATGTGACCCGGAGTGCAGTACTCTGAAAATCACATGCGATGTCTGTGCGATGCAACTTCAGCCATACAGATTGCATGGCTGAATTCACATCGCATTCGGACAGAACACACACAGGACCCTTTTTTGGGTCCGCAGCAGAATCGGATCGCATGGTGGTTCACACCAATGCGATCCGATTGATGTCCAAACTGTCAGTTCGCATTGCGATATGCAAACTGATCTGGGGGTGTCGTTAACTTTGTATTGACACCCCCAGCGATTCACATATGGCAGCGTGAACTGCCTGTGTTTTGAATGCGATGCAGGAACTTGCAGTGGAATCGCAGGGTTCCCGCATCGCATATATGTGAACCGAACCTTAAGTCTCCATTCACCGTAGTACGACTTGTCAGGCGACTTGGTCAGCCTGACAAGTCGTGCACCGTCGCGGTCCATAGTGTAGTACAGGACTGGTTCTAATAGGAGCGACACAAGTCGCTCCGACTTAGAAAAAGGGTCCTGTACTACTTCGGGGCGACCTGGAGCGACTTGCATAGACATTCATTATATGAAGTCTGTGCAAGTCGCGCTGAAGTCGAACTTCACGGGTCGCCCTCGAAGGCGTGCCGCTTCAGACCCCGTTCACACTGGGGCGACCTGTCAGGCGACCTGGTCGCCTGACAGGTCGCCGTAGGTCGCCTGCCATAGAGTAGCTGTGGACCCGTTCTAATAGGAGCGACACAAGTCGCTCCGACTTAGAAAAAGGGTCCGGAGCTTCTTTGGGGCGACCTGGAGCGACCTGCATTGACTTCAATGATATGAAGTCCGTGCCGGCCGCTCCGAGGTCGCGGTGCGAGCTGCGCACCGCGACTTCACAGGTCGCCACCGAAAGTCGGGTCGCCCCAGTGTGAACGGGGTCTTAGTGTGAATGCGGTCTAAAGCGGTTGTATACTGCCTAAAAAAAAACAAAACAAAAAAAAAACCCTGCAAGACAAAGGTATAATGTGTAGTGTGCATCGCATACTAGCTCATTATGAAATACTTACCTTAAAACGAAGCCCCGACACGGACCTCCGGACACTGCTGTGGGAGCCGACATTGCTCCCTCGACGTTTCTTCCGGGTTCGGCGACTCCGGCGCTGTGAGTGGCTGGAGCTGCAATGACGTCACTTTCCGGCAAGTGCCCGGCAAGAAACTGTGAAGGTCCACCGGACCTTCAGAGCGCATGCGCCGCTAGCGTCAGCGGCTGCATGCAGGGCAAATATCTCCTAAACCGTGCAGGATTAGGAGATATTAATTGTACCTACAGGTAAGACTTATTATAGGCTTACCTGTAGGTAAAAGAAAACAAAAAAGGAGTATACTACCGCTTTAATGTACTATACTGTGTACAATGTAACAAACAATGTAATAAAAAATAATAATAATTATTGGAAGGAAGGTTCCCCCTTTTCTATTCCTTTCCCTTCCCCCTCCCCCCCCTTTTTTTTTTTCCTTTTTAAGGTATAATGCTATGATCAATAATATTATTGCAACATTTTTGATGATATTTTTCTTTTTTTTTTTTTCCTTTTTGTATGTTATTGTTGTTTTATGGAAAATTATAATAAAAGAGATATTGAAAGTAAAAAAATAATAATAAAAATAATTTCAAATTGGAAGAAACAATCAGCAGGATGAGTCATAGGAGACAATATTAATGTATTACGTATACTCCGTACAATGTAACAAATATTGTCTAAATGTAACCAACAAACTTTGCACAGACAGGGATGAGTCATACAATGTAACAATGTGTGCGGCTCACAGTTCATGGCTGCTTCACACTCACCCGCATGGTACAACGCAGAGAACTGCGGGCAGCTGTCAGCGTGTGACGTCCGACATCGCAATTCTCTACTTTTCTCTCTTTCTTTAGATTAACCACTTCTGGACCGGAAGGATTCCCCCCCCCCCCCCCCCCAATGACCAGGCCATATTTTGCGATTCGGCGCCAAGATACTTTAACGGACAATTGCGCGGTCGTGCAACGTTGTACCCAAACAAAATTGCTGTCCTTTATTTCCCACAAATAGAGATTTATTTTGGTGGTATTTGATCACCTGTGCGATTTTTACTTTTTGTGCTATTAACAAAAAAAAGCGACAATTTTGAAAAAATAACAAATATTTTTCACATTTTTTTTATATGAAATACCCCCCCAAAAATGTGAAAATCAAATTTTTTTAACATTTTAGGCCAATTTGTTTTCTGCTACATATTTTTGGTGAAAAAAATCACAATAAGTGTATTTTGATTGGTTTGCGCAAAAGTTATCGCGTTTACTAACTACGGGAAAGATTTATGTAATTTTTATTGTTTTTTTTTTAACTAGTAATGGCGGCGATCTGCGATTTTTTTGCAGGACTGCGACATTGCGGCGGACAGATCGGACCCTTAACTGACATTTCTGAAACTTTTGGGGTTACCAGTGACATTACTACAGTAATCAGTGCTAAATATATGCAGTGTTACTGTAAAAATGACACTGGCAGGGAAGGGGTTAACTTTATTAGAGATCAAGAGGTTACATATGTCCCTAGGGGCGTGCTTCTAACTGTAAAGGGGCGTGGCTTTTGATGTAAGCAGAGAGACATACGATCCTACATAGTAGGATCGTATGATCTCTGCAGTTACACCAGGGAGAATGACAGACGGCTTTGTTTACATCGCTGCCTGCCTTTCTCCCTCTCCAGCGGGAGATTGCTAGTGGCCGGCGGACATCGGAGCCGCCAGTCACTCGCACGGGGATGGCAGTGAACGAGCGGGGGCGGGAGTGACCCCTTTTGGCTCGCGGGCGAGTGACGTACCCATACGTCACTTTGCCCGGGGGGGGGGGGGTGACACCCGCAGTATATGTACTTGCGGCGGTCAGCAAGTGGTTAAAGTGGAAGTAAAGCTATAGGTGATCAGTATAGGTGATCCTATGATAAGGATTACCTATAGGTACTGTAAATATCTCCTAACCATGCACCGTTTAGGAGATATTTACTTTGCATGCAGCCAGTGACATCACGAGCAGCCGTTCCTTCAGAGCTCCGTGTCGTGACCGTCGGCTCCCGTGCGCATGCGCGGAATTTGACGTCATCGCGGCTCCAGCCAATCAGATGGCCGGATGCCGCAAACCCGGGAAAGGGTGACCGAACATGTCACCCATGAGAAAGGTGAGCGGGCGGCACTGCGAGGCTTCGTTCTAAGGTAAGTATTTCATCATGAGCTAGTATGCGATGCATACTAGCTCATTATGTGTTTGTCTTTCAGGTGTTCATTTTTTTATTTTTTTTTATTTCTGAGGTTTACAACCTCTTTAAAAAAAAAAAAAGTGACAATTCTGGAAAAAAAAAAGAACAATATTTTTTACTTTTTGCTATCTAACATTCCCAATAAAAAAAAAAAAATTAAAAATCAGAATTTTACATCATTTTAGGCCAATTTCTATTCTGCTATAAAAATCACAATAAGCGTATATTGATTGGTTTGCGCAAAAGTTATCGCGTCTACAAACTAGCGGACAGATGTCACATTTATTTATTTTAATTTTTTTTTTACTAGTAATGGCGGCGATCTGCAATTTTTTGCGGGACTGCGACATTGCGGCTGACAGATCGGACACCCAACTGACATTTTTGACACTTTTGGGGGGACCAGTGACATTACTACAGTAATCAGTGCTAAAAATATTCACTGTCACTGTACTGACACTGCCAGGAGGGGTTAACACCAGGGGCGCTCAAAGGGTTAAATGTGTCCCTAGGGGGTGCTTTCTAACTGTGTGGGGGATGGGCTTGCTGCATGAACACAGAAACCTGTGTTCCTAAATAGGAGGCTCTCTGTGCTCATTACTGACAGAACAGCTGCCCTGTCTCCACAGGGAGCGATCACGGCCGCTGGACCCGCAGATAAGCTTTCCCCCGTGGTGAATAGGCGCCTGCGCCCCCACTCGCGGTCCCGTGGAGCGACGTACAGTTACGCCGCTTCGCAGGACAGAGCCGACCTGCTGCAGTATATGTACTGCTGGCAGTCGACAGGATTAAGGTGAAGTGCCAGCTAGTGACCCTATATTCACGCCTCCGCTGCAGCGCAATGACACGCAACGCCATCCAGTATTCACAGCTGCATGTAAACGCCTGTCACTGCGCACAGTGTGAATGAACCCGTAAGGGCCTGTTCACACTGGAAAAAATTGATTTTTTTTTTTTTTTTTTATTGGGAATGTTATATAGTAGAAAGTGGAAAAATATATACCGTATTTATCAGCGTATAACACGCACTTTTTCCTCCTAAAAATGGAGGAAAATGTAACAGTGCGTGTTATACGTCGATATAAAAAAAAAAAGTCCAGGAAGCAGCGTCGAGAGGTAGAAGGGGGCGGGCGGCACAGAGGAGTCCCGCCTCCTATGCCGACATCTATCATAGGCGCCGGGACTTCAGCGCGTCCTTCCTTCTCCTCTGCCCCGCCCACCCCCTTCTACCTCTCGGCGCTGCTTCCTGGACTGTTTTAAAAGCTATTTGTATAGTGTCAATGGCGCTGGCGAGGCTGCAATTACTGGCACTGCGCTGGCGAGGCTGCATACATGGACACTGCACTGGCGAGGCTAGAATTATGGACACTGTGCTGGCAAAGCTGCAATTATGGACACTGCGCTGGCGAGGCTGCATGTATGGACACTGCGCTGGCGAGACTGCATATATGGGCACTGCGCTGGCGAGGCTGCATGTATGGACACTGCGCTGGCGAAGCTGCATGTATGGACACTGCGCTGGCGAGGCTGCAATTATGGGCACTGCGCTGGCGAGGCTGCATGTATGGACACTGCGCTGGCGAGGCTGCTATTATGGGCACTGCGCTGGTGAGGCTGCATGTATGGGCTCTGCGCTGGCGAGGCTGCATGTATGGGCTCTGCGCTGGCGAGGCTGCATGTATGGGCTCTGGGCTGGCGAGGCTGCATGTATGGACACTGCACTGGCGAGGCTGCAATTATGGGCACTGCGCTGGCGAGGCTGCATGTATGGACACTGCGCTGGCGAGGCTGCAATTATGGGCACTGCGCTGGCGAAGCTGCATGTATGGACACTGCGCTGGCGAGACTGCATGTATGGGCTCTGCGCTGGCGAGGCTGCATGTATGGACACTGCGCTGGCGAGGCTGCAATTATGGGCACTGCGCTGGCGAAGCTGCATGTATGGACACTGCGCTGGCGAGACTGCATGTATGGGCTCTGCGCTGGCGAGGCTGCATGTATGGACACTGCGCTGGCGAGGCTGCAATTATGGGCACTGCGCTGGCGAAGCTGCATGTATGGACACTGCGCTGGCGAGACTGCATGTATGGGCTCTGCGCTGGCGAGACTGCATGTATGGACACTGCACTGGCGAGGCTGCATGTATGGACACTGCGCTGGCGAGGCTGCATGTATGGACACTGCGCTGGCGAGGCTGCAATTATGGGCACTGCGCTGGCGAAGCTGCATGTATGGACACTGCACTGGCGAGGCTGCTATTATGGGCACTGCGCTGGTGAGGCTGCATGTATGGGCTCTGCGCTGGCGAGGCTGCATGTATGGGCTCTGCGCTGGCGAGGCTGCATGTATGGGCTCTGCGCTGGCGAGGCTGCATGTATGGACACTGCACTGGCGAGGCTGCATGTATGGACACTGCGCTGGCGAGGCTGCAATTATGGGCACTGCGCTGGCGAAGCTGCATGTATGGACACTGCACTGGCGAGGCTGCTATTATGGGCACTGCGCTGGTGAGGCTGCATGTATGGGCTCTGCGCTGGCGAGGCTGCATGTATGGGCTCTGCGCTGGCGAGGCTGCATGTATGGACACTGCACTGGCGAGGCTGCAATTATGGGCACTGCACTGGCGAGGCTGCATGTATGGACACTGCGCTGGCGAGGCTGCAATTATGGGCACTGCACTGGAGAAGCTGCATGTATGGACACTGCGCTGGCGAAGCTGCATGTATGGACACTGCGCTGGCGAGACTGCATGTATGGACTCTGCGCTGGCGAGGCTGCAATTATGGGCACTGCACTGGCGAGACTGCATATATGGGAACTGCACTGGCGAGGCTGCATGTATGGACACTGCGCTGGCGAGGCTGCAATTATGGGCACTGCGCTGGCGAGGCTGCAATTATGGGCACTGCGCTGGCGAGACTGCATGTATGGGCTCTGCGCTGGCGAGACTGCATGTATGGGCACTGCGCTGGCGAGACTGCATGTATGGACTCTGCGCTGGCGAGGCTGCAATTATGGGCACTGCACTGGCGAGACTGCATATATGGGAACTGCACTGGCGAGGCTGCATGTATGGACACTGCGCTGGCGAGGCTGCATGTATGAACACTGCGCTGGCGAAGCTGCATGTATGGACACTGCGCTGGCGAGACTGCATGTATGAACACTGCGCTGGCGAAGCTGCATGTATGGACACTGCGCTGGCGAGGCTGCATGTATGGGCACTGCGCTGGCGAGACTGCATGTATGAACACTGCGCTGGCGAAGCTGCATGTATGGACACTGCGCTGGCGAGGCTGCAATTGATTAAAAAAAATGTCCTGAGTTCAAAGCTGTTTATTTTAAGTCTCAGCTTTTTTCCTGAAATTTCTCTCCTAACATTTAGGTGCGTGTTATACGCCGATAAATATGGTATATTTTTTTTTCAGAATTGTCGCTCTTTTTTAGAGACCAAAAATTTTTTTTTGTAGACCAAAAAATAAAAATTGCACAGTTGATCAAATACCACCAAAAGAAAGCTCTGTTTGTAGTTAAAAAAAAAAAAAAAGGACATCAATTTTATTTAGGTACAGTGTTGCACGACAGCAAAATTGTCCGTTAAAGTAATGCAGTGCCGAAACACAAAAAAAATGGCCTGGTCATTAAGGGGGTAAAATCTTCCGGTTCCAAAAAACATAAAAAACACAAATTGTGTAAAGCACAGCAAAAAACACTACAGAAATGCTCAAAAGCAACATGCAGAGGTGTGAACCGGCACTTAGGGTGTATCTAAAGTCCCTAAATTCCATACTGGGAATATTTCCCCTCTCTTCCTTTCCTAGTGATGAAAAAATTCTCCGGCGGGGATCAGATCAAAGTGGTTAATAAGTCCCGGTTCACACTGGTGCGATGTGGGAAACCCTGCGAATCAGTGCCGGTTCCCGCATCGCACAGTGGTTCACACTGAGATCTCGCTGTGGGTGTCAATGTGAAGTTAATGACGACCCCAGATTGGTTCGCAGATCACAGTGTGAACAGTGAAATGGTGCAGGAATCGGATCGCATAGGTATGAACACCCGTGCAATCCGATTCCAGTGCGAACCAAAAAAAAGGGTCCTGCACCATTTTGGTACGAATGCCATGCGATTTTAGCCTTACATTTTGTATGGCTGAAATCGCATCGCACAGACATCGCATGTGATCTGCACAGCAATGCGGGGCGAATTACATGCGATATCTGGCATCGCACTAGTGTGAACCGACACTTTAACCACTTTACCACCGGAGGATTTTGCTGTCTTACGTCTGGGCCACTTTTTGCGATTCGGCACTGTGCGAATTTAACTGACAATTGCGCGGTCGTGCGACGCCGTGCCCAAACAAAATTTACGTCCTTTTTTTCTCACAAACAGAGCTTTCTTTTGGTGGTATTTGATCACCTGTGCGATTTTTACTTTTTGCGCAATAAACAAAAAAAGAGCGACAATTTTGAAAAAATAACAAATATTTTTCACATTTTTTTATATGAAATTCCCCCCCAAAAAATGTAAAAATCTAATTTTTTTTAAATTTTTGGCCAATTTGTTTTCTGCCACCTATGTTTGGTAAAAAAAATTATGATAAGCGTATTTTGATTGGTTTGCGCAAAAGTTATTGCGTTTACTAACTAAGGGAAAGATTTCTGTCATTTTTGGTGTTTTTTTTTTAACGCGTAATGGCGGCAATTTGCAATTTTTTTTGCGGGACTGCGACATTGCGGCGGACAGATCGGACCCTTAACTGACATTTTTGACACTTTTGGGGGTACCAGTGACATTACTACAGTAATCAGTGCTATACATATGCACTGTTACTGTAAAAATGACACTGACAGGGAAGGGGGTTAATTTTATTGGAGAGGGAGGGGTTAATGTATGCCTGGTGCTTACTAACGTGTGTGGGGGGAGGGGACTGTGTGACACAGGGACAGATCGGATGTTCAGCTATGCTGAACCCTGCAATCTGTCCCTATCTGTCACTTAGGAGATCCGCCCGCTCTGTTTACACAAGCGGGCGGATCTACTCACTCGATTCCCCGACGATCGGGGCAGAGCAGCGGTGATCGCCACCCCTCCTCCCCTGGCCTGACTCCCGCTGTGACTGAAAACAGCGGGAGCGCGCCTCCGGCGGCGCGCAAGCGCCGCCTACAGGGGGAGGAGTCCAGCGACGTAGGTCTACGTCGCTGGACGATAATGAGCCACATTGCTGCAGTAGCAGCAATGTGAGCAGTGGGAAAGTGGTTAAAATCTGCATAATTAACCACTTAAGCCCCGGAAGATTTTACCCCCATTCCGACCAGGGGGTATTTTGCGATTCGGCACTGCGTGAATTTAACGCACAATTGCGCGGTCGTGCGACGCTGTACCTAAACGAATTTGACGTCCTTTTTTTCCCACAAACAGAGCTTTCTTTTGGTGGTATTTGATCACCTGTGCAATTTTTTGATCATGCGCTATAAACAAAAAAAGAGCGTCAATTTTGCAAAAATAACAATATTTTTCACATTTTTTTATATGAAATTCCCCCAAAAAAAAATGTAAAAATCAAAATTTTTAAAAATTTTCGGCCAATTTGTTTTATGCTACCTATTTTTGGTAAAAAAAATCGCAAAAAGCGTATTTTGATTGGTTTGCGCAAAAGTTATCGCGTTTACTAACAAAGGGAAAGATTTTTGTCATTTTTGTTGTTTTTTTTTTAACGCGTAATGGCGGCGATCTGCGATTTTTTTTGCGGTACTGCGACATTGCGGCGGACAGATCGGACCCTTGACTGACATTTTTGACACTTTTGGGGTTACCAGTGACATTTCTACAGTAATCAGTGCTATACATATGCACTGTTACTGTAAAAATACACTGGTAGTGAAGGGGTTAACTTTATTTGGAAGGGAGGGGCTGTGTGTATCCCTAGGGGCGTGCTTTCTACTGTGATTGGCTGTGGCTCTAGCTGTAAGGACACTGATCAACGGATCTACATACCAGATCCGTTTTATCAGTGTCTTTGCAGCGAGGAGAATGACAGGCAGTTTGTTTACACAAGCTGCCTGACATTCTCCCTCTCCCCCGCCGATCGCCGAGTGGCCGGCGGACATCGGGTCCGCTGGTCACACGCGCGGGGGGTCCGTGACCACGCCTCCGGGGGCGCGCGCTCGCTCCCTAGACCCTCACAAGCAAGCAACGTAGCCCTACGTTAGTTTGCCTGTGAGGGGCTGACCGCCGACGTAGATAGTCGTGCGGCGGTCGGCAAGTGGTTAAAAACAAATTAATAAATGGTGTATAAATGGTGTATTCCATGCTGTTCATACTCACTCAGTCTCTATGAGATTCCTTTTCTGTATTCTGCAATAATCCTGGTTGATCCTGCTGCTCTCTATCTCCCCCTGCTGTCCATGGCCCCACTGCAGCTGGGGATTTTGCAGAGCAGTGTTGGCAGCTCTACACATGCTCAGTTTTCAGCGAGTTTCTATGCTGAGCATTTCCTCCCTATCACATCTGAGCAGCCCATGTGACTATAGAGTCACACATGTGGGCGTATACACAATGACAGCCCACCCCCTCCCTCCTCCTCCATGCCCACTAACCAGCTATACATGATGGTGGCACTGGCAAAGAGTTAAGAACCTCTGACAGCGTTTATATTGCTGCCTGTACCTTCCGGTCCCAGTGACACGTTACCTCTTGTCTGAGTATTACAGGGAATAGAAAGTGAGAGAAAATCTCCCCAATGGTGTCCGGGGCAACCAAACACAAATAAAAATGAGAGAATAAATAAATACTTAAAAATGTATCTAAACCTGAGTCCCTACTGAGAAAGTATGGGGTGGAGTCATGTTCCAATGATGTCATCACGTTTTAGTCCTGGGGTGTTGATGCAGAGCCATGATAGATCTGTATATGAGAACTGATTGCACATACTGGAGTACATATTGTGATTGGCGATCTGTTTTATTTCTCTTGTGAGTGTTTTATTCCTTCATTTTTTGTTTAATAAAATAGCAGTGAGCACTATTAGCTTCCCTCTTCTTTATATATTATATTTACGTGGCATGAGCTGGAGATTATTGGAGGAGGAGGAGTGAGAGAGACCTGCTTCTACCATTAAAATAGCAGTGAGCACTATTAGCTTCCCTCTTCTTTATATATTATATTTACGTGGCATGAGCTGGAGATTATTGGAGGAGGAGTGAGAGAAACCTGAATCTAGTATTAAAATAGCAGTGAGCACTATTAGCTCCCCTCTCCTTTTTAGATCATATTTACGTGGCATGAGCTGGAGATTATTGGAGGAGGAGTGAGACAGACCTGCTTCTACCATTAAAATAGCAGTGAGCACTATTAGCTCCCCTCTTTTTTTTATATGATATTTACTTTAGATGGCATGTGCTAGAGAGTGTTGGAGGAGGAGAGAGCGAGAGACCTGCTTCTACCATCAATACCAGCCTGGATGGGGTAATAGGCGCTGTCTGACCTCTTTTAACTATTTGAGGCCAAATATGGAGGTGAACTGATTGGATTTCTCATTAGGTGGAGTGTAAGAAGAGGATTTAGGAACTATGATTTGTACTTCTTTACTGGTGTGTGTATGTTTAAATATTATTTTCCTGTATGATCTGCAAATAGAGTATGCCATGTGTATTGTGTCCTGGTGTGCGTTGTACTTTATATATATTTTGTTTGTTACTGTATTTGATTTTGATTGCTTTATAGATTTGAGACAGTGATATCCCCTGAAGAAGAGGATGACACTTTTTTCTTCGAAACGTGTTGGGTTCACTGCCCCCTGGTTCCACACTTTGTAGAACCCAGAGGGTCTTCCACTACGTTGTTCACCCCATATTGGGGAAGGTGATACACGGACTCTGTATAACATAGGTATAGTTTTTATGCTGTTTGATATTTTTGGATTTTATACATGATTAATAAAATTGTATGTTTTTTTACTCTTGTTACACATTCTCTGTTTACCCACGAATTTCCTGGGGGTCAATTTCCTTTCAGTATTGATATTTTGGAATGTGGGATCAAATTAGGGTTGGTCTCCCCACCCATTTATTTATTGATTTTCGTCGGTCATGTTTTTTTCTGTGGATTATTTTCTTTTATGGGCATTTATTTGTTTGTATGCATATTGTTACATGTATGGAAGTGGTACGTCACATGTACATTATCTCACAAAAGTAAGTACACCCCTCACATTTCTGTAAATATTTTATTCTATCTTTTCATGTGACAACACTGAAGAAATGAGACTTTGCTACAATGTAAAGTAGTGAGTGTACAGCTTGTATAACAGTGTAAATTTACTGTCCCCTCAAAATAACTCAACACACAGCCATTAATGTCTAAACCGCAGGCAAATGTGAGTACACCTCTAACTGACAATGTCCAAATTGGGCCCAAAGTGTCAATATTTTGTGTCGCCACCATTATTTTCCAGCACTGCCTTAACCCTCTTGGGCATGGAGTTCACCAGAGCTTCACAGGTTGCCACTGGAGTCCTCTTCCCCTCCTCCATGATGACATCACAGAGCTGGGGGATGTTAGAGACCTTGCGTTCCTCCACCTTCTGTTTGAGGATGCCCCACAGATGCTCAATAGGGTTTAGATCTGGAGACATGCTTGGCCAATCCATCTCCTTTACCCTCAGCTTCTTTAGCAAGGCAGTGGTCGTCTTGGAGGTGTTTGGGGTCGTTATGTTGGAATACTGCCCCGCGGCCCAGTCTCTGAAGGGAGGGGATCATGCTCTGCTTCAGTATGTCACAGTACATGTTGGCATTCATGGTTCCCTCAATGATCTGTAGCTCCCCAGTGCCGGCAGCACTCATGCAGCCCCAGACCATGACACTCCCACCACCATGTTTGACTGTAGGAAGACACACTTGTCTTTGTACTCCCCACCTGGTTGCCACCACACACGCTTGAAACCATCTGAACCAAATAAGTTTATCTTGGTCTCATCAGAGCACAGGAGATGGTTCCAGTAATCCATGTCCTTAGTCTGCTTGTCTTCAGCAAACTGTTTGTGGGCTTTCTTGTGCATCATCTTTAGAAGAGGCTTCCTTCTGGGATGACAGCCATGCAGACCAATTTGATGCAGTGTGCGGCGTATGGTCTGAGCACTGACAGGCTGACCCCCCACCCCTTCAACCTCTGCAGCAATGCTGGCAGCACTCATACGTCTATTTCCCAAAGACAACCTCTCCATATGACGCTGAGCACGTGTACTCAACTTCTTTGGTGGACAATGGTGAGGCCTGTTCTGAGTGGAACCTGTCCTGTTAAACCACTGTATATAAAAACAAAAAGCAGAGCGCCTCTAAGTGTTATCAGTTTAATTAAAAGGGTAATGCAGGTACAGGAAAACTGCTCACATTTAAAACAGTATAAAATAGCTCATCTGTTAGGTGGTCTGCAGGAACACAGGGGTCCACGGCTGGATGTTAGTAGCTCTAAGAGATGGTGCAGGGGATGCTGAAGGAGGGAGATGTCTGGAGAGCCAAGAGACCAGATAGTAGGATGGTCAGCAGCTTCAGGAAGGTGTTCTGTTCCTCAGGGAGACACCTGGTGAGCCGAGAGACCGTTAGGTAGAATGGCTGTCGGCTTCAGAAGGGCGCCCTGCTCCTCAGTACATCCGGCGCCAACAGATAGGGGAGCCCAGCGAGACAGATCCAGCAGCCAAACGCACTGCGCTGGGCTCCCCTATCTGTTGGCGCCGGATGTACTGAGGAGCAGGGCGCCCTTCTGAAGCCGACAGCCATTCTACCTAACGGTCTCTCGGCTCACCAGGTGTCTCCCTGAGGAACAGAACACCTTCCTGAAGCTGCTGACCATCCTACTATCTGGTCTCTTGGCTCTCCAGACATCTCCCTCCTTCAGCATCCCCTGCACAATCTCTTAGAGCTACTAACATCCAGCCGTGGACCCCTGTGTTCCTGCAGACCACCTAACAGATGAGCTATTTTATACTGTTTTAAATGTGAGCAGTTTTCCTGTACCTGCATTACCCTTTTAATTAAACTGATAACACTTAGAGGCACTCTGCTTTTTGTTTTTATTTTCACTTTCAGAGCTGACTTCTCTCTGCAGCTGAGCTGGCCCTGAGTGTAATCTATTTCAGCCATCAACTACACCAGATTAATGACTATACATGAACTGCATACCCCTTGATGCTATATAGGTATGTGTGATGCGCCAACTCTTATCCTGCTTGTTAAACCACTGTATGGTCTTGGCCACCATCCTGCAGCTCAGTTTCAGGGTCTTGGCAATCTTCCTATAGCCTAGGCCATCTTTATGTAGGGTAATGATTCTTTTTTCAGATCCCCGGAGAGTTCTTTGCCATGAGGTGCCATGTTGAATTTCCAGTGACCAGTATGAGAGAGAGAGCGATAACACCAAATTTAACACACCTGCTCCCCATTCACACCTGAGACCTTGTAACACTAACGAGTCACATGACACCGGGGAGGGAAAATGGCCAATTGGGCCAAATTTGGACATTGTCACTTAGGGGTCTACTCACTTTTGTTGCCAGCGGCTTAGACATTAATGGCTGTGTGTTGAGTTATTTTGAGGGGACAGTAAATTTACACTGTTATACAAGCTGTACACTCACTACTTTACATTGTAGCAAAGTCTCATTTCTTCAGTGTTGTCACATGAAAAGATAGAATAAAATATTTACAAAAATGTGAGGGTGTACTTACTTTTGTGAGATACTGTATACGTGATCCTGCACAGCGCGGCTCTCCTGTAGCAGTAGAACTGCTATGGCGCGGTCGGAAAAAGCAAGTTAGTTAAAGCAGGTCAAAGACAGGTCAGAAGGCGTCTCAAACTGATGCCATTGATACAACCCCAAATCCCATCGACATCAGACCTAAATCTCCCAATTCACAACACAAATACTGATAAAAGCCTGATGACGTTCTAACCCCTCACCACTATACTTTAGATACCCTCACACTTTCACTCTTCTCAGTTCTATCTAAAACTAAACCACAATTTGGCTGGAGTTTGGCTTTAAATATAAGCAGCACAAATTGTTACATTTGGATGACTCATCTCGCTGTCTGCAGATTGTCGGTTAGATTTCTACATTATTTGTTTATTTTACAATTACATAATTTACTGACTTCCTGACACCAAGAATGGGATGATGTAACTAGAACAGGAGGGGACACAACTCTCACACCTCCCCATCCTGTAGAGCAGGGGTGTCCAACTCAATTTCATTACAGGCCGCATCAGCGTTATGGTTGCCCACAGAGGGCCGGTGTTCTGTCGAATAGTGCATAATGCCTCCGACGATCTGCGCATGCGCAGTACGTAACATCACTCCAGCTTATCTATTGATCAGCTGTTGTGACGTCAACACTGTGCATGCACAGATCATCTGGGGCATTATCCAATGAACTGCAAAGAGCGGAGGGAGAATCTAATTGTTAGATTCTGCCTCACTCTCTCTGTGCATATGTAAGACTTGAGCGACGGATTCCGCCCAGCAACACACCCAGTTCTGCACAGCAAGATCCGCCCTGCAACACACCCAAATCTGCACTGCAAGATCCGCCCAGCAACACACCCAGTTCTGCACTGCAAGATCCGCCCTGCAACACACCCAAATCTGCACTGCAAGATCCGCCCTGCAACACACCCAAATCTGTACAGCAAGATCCGCCCTGCAACACACCCAAATCCGCACTGAAAGATCCGCCCTGCAACACACCCAAATCTGTACAGCAAATCCGCCCTGCAACACACCCAAATCTGCACTGCAAGATCCGCCCTTCAACACACCCAAATCTGCACTGCAAGATCCACCCTGCAACACACCCAAATCTGTACCGCAAGATCCGCCCTGCAACACACCCAAATCCACACCGCAAGATCCGCCCTGCAACACACACAAATCTGCACTGCAAGATCCGCCCTGCAACACACCCAAATCTGTACAGCAAGATCCGCCCTGCAACACACCCTAGTCAGCACTGCAAGATCGGCCCTGCAACACACCCAAATCTGTACTGCAAGATCCGCCATGCAACACACCCAAATCCACACCGCAAGGTCCGCCCTGCAACACACCCAAATCTGCACTGCAAGATCCGCCCTGCAACACACCCAAATCTGTACTGCAAGACACGCCCTGCAACACACCCAAATCTGTACTGCAAGATCCGCCCTGCAACACACCCAAATCCGCACTGCAAGATCCGCCCTGCAACATACCCAAATCCCCACTGCAAGATCCACCCTGCAACACACCCAAATCCCCACTGCAAGATCCGCCCTGCAACACACGAAAATCTGCACTGCAAGATCCGCCCTGCAACACACCCAAATCCGCACTGCAAGATCCGCCCTGCAACACACCCAAATCCGCACTGCAAGATCTGCCCTGCAACACACCCAAATCCACACTGCAAGATCCGCCCTGCAACACACCCAAATCTGTACTGCAAGATACGCCCTGCAACACACCCAAATCTGTACAGCAAGATCCACCCTGCAACACACCCAAATCTGCACTGCAAGATCCGCCCTGCAACACACCCAAATCTGTACTGCAAGATACGCCCTGCAACACACCCAAATCTGTACAGCAAGATCCGCCCTGCAACACACCCAAATCCACACCGCAAAATCCGCCCTGCAACACACACAAATCTGTACTGCAAGATACGCCCTGAAACACACCCAAATCCGCACTGCAAGATCCACCCTGAAACACACCCAAATCCACACTGCAAGATCCGCCTTGCCACACACCCAAATCCGCACTGCAAGATCTGCCCTTCAACACACCCAAATCTGCACTGCAAGATCCACCCTGCAACACACCCAAATCTGCACTGCAAGATCCGCCCAGCAACACACCCAGTTCTGCACTGCAAGATCCGCCCTGCAACACACCCAAATCTGCACTGCAAGATCCGCCCTGCAACACACCCAAATCTGTACAGCAAGATCCGCCCTGCAACACACCCAAATCCGCACTGAAAGATCCGCCCTGCAACACACCCAAATCTGTACAGCAAATCCGCCCTGCAACACACCCAAATCTGCACTGCAAGATCCGCCCTTCAACACACCCAAATCTGCACTGCAAGATCCACCCTGCAACACACCCAAATCTGTACCGCAAGATCCGCCCTGCAACACACCCAAATCCACACCGCAAGATCCGCCCTGCAACACACACAAATCTGCACTGCAAGATCCGCCCTGCAACACACCCAAATCTGTACAGCAAGATCCGCCCTGCAACACACCCTAGTCAGCACTGCAAGATCGGCCCTGCAACACACCCAAATCTGTACTGCAAGATCCGCCATGCAACACACCCAAATCCACACCGCAAGGTCCGCCCTGCAACACACCCAAATCTGCACTGCAAGATCCGCCCTGCAACACACCCAAATCTGTACTGCAAGACACGCCCTGCAACACACCCAAATCTGTACTGCAAGATCCGCCCTGCAACACACCCAAATCCGCACTGCAAGATCCGCCCTGCAACATACCCAAATCCCCACTGCAAGATCCACCCTGCAACACACCCAAATCCCCACTGCAAGATCCGCCCTGCAACACACGAAAATCTGCACTGCAAGATCCGCCCTGCAACACACCCAAATCCGCACTGCAAGATCCGCCCTGCAACACACCCAAATCCGCACTGCAAGATCCGCCCTGCAACACACCCAAATCCGCACTGCAAGATCTGCCCTGCAACACACCCAAATCCACACTGCAAGATCCGCCCTGCAACACACCCAAATCTGTACTGCAAGATACGCCCTGCAACACACCCAAATCTGTACAGCAAGATCCACCCTGCAACACACCCAAATCTGCACTGCAAGATCCGCCCTGCAACACACCCAAATCTGTACTGCAAGATACGCCCTGCAACACACCCAAATCTGTACAGCAAGATCCGCCCTGCAACACACCCAAATCCACACCGCAAAATCCGCCCTGCAACACACACAAATCTGTACTGCAAGATACGCCCTGAAACACACCCAAATCCGCACTGCAAGATCCACCCTGAAACACACCCAAATCCACACTGCAAGATCCGCCTTGCCACACACCCAAATCCGCACTGCAAGATCTGCCCTTCAACACACCCAAATCTGCACTGCAAGATCCACCCTGCAACACACCCAAATCTGCACTGCAAGATCCACCCTGAAACACACCCAAATCCACACTGCAAGATCCGCTCTGCAACACACCCAAATCCGCACTGCAAGATCTGCTCTGCAACACACCCAAATCCCCACTGCAAGATCCACCCAGCAACACACCCAAATCCGCACTGCAAGATCCACCCTGCAACACACCCAAATCTGCACTGCAAGATCCACCCTGCAACATACCCAAATCCACACTGCAAGATCCACCCTGAAACACACCCAAATCCACACTGCAAGATCCGCCCTGCAACACACCCAAATCTGTACAGCAAGATCCGCCCTGCAACACACCCAAATCCGCACTGCAAGATCTGCCCTGCAACATACCCAAATCCGCACTGCAAGATCCCCCCTGCAATACACCCAAATCTGTACTGCAAGATCCGCCATGCAACACACCCAAATCTGTACAGCAAGATCCGCCCTGCAACACACCCAAATCCACACCGCAAAATCCGCCCTGCAACACACACAAATCTGTACTGCAAGATACGCCCTGAAACACACCCAAATCCGCACTGCAAGATCCACCCTGAAACACACCCAAATCCACACTGCAAGATCCGCCTTGCCACACACCCAAATCCGCACTGCAAGATCTGCCCTTCAACACACCCAAATCTGCACTGCAAGATCCACCCTGCAACACACCCAAATCTGCACTGCAAGATCCGCCCAGCAACACACCCAGTTCTGCACTGCAAGATCCGCCCTGCAACACACCCAAATCTGCACTGCAAGATCCGCCCTGCAACACACCCAAATCTGTACAGCAAGATCCGCCCTGCAACACACCCAAATCCGCACTGAAAGATCCGCCCTGCAACACACCCAAATCTGTACAGCAAATCCGCCCTGCAACACACCCAAATCTGCACTGCAAGATCCGCCCTTCAACACACCCAAATCTGCACTGCAAGATCCACCCTGCAACACACCCAAATCTGTACCGCAAGATCCGCCCTGCAACACACCCAAATCCACACCGCAAGATCCGCCCTGCAACACACACAAATCTGCACTGCAAGATCCGCCCTGCAACACACCCAAATCTGTACAGCAAGATCCGCCCTGCAACACACCCTAGTCAGCACTGCAAGATCGGCCCTGCAACACACCCAAATCTGTACTGCAAGATCCGCCATGCAACACACCCAAATCCACACCGCAAGGTCCGCCCTGCAACACACCCAAATCTGCACTGCAAGATCCGCCCTGCAACACACCCAAATCTGTACTGCAAGACACGCCCTGCAACACACCCAAATCTGTACTGCAAGATCCGCCCTGCAACACACCCAAATCCGCACTGCAAGATCCGCCCTGCAACATACCCAAATCCCCACTGCAAGATCCACCCTGCAACACACCCAAATCCCCACTGCAAGATCCGCCCTGCAACACACGAAAATCTGCACTGCAAGATCCGCCCTGCAACACACCCAAATCCGCACTGCAAGATCCGCCCTGCAACACACCCAAATCCGCACTGCAAGATCTGCCCTGCAACACACCCAAATCCACACTGCAAGATCCGCCCTGCAACACACCCAAATCTGTACTGCAAGATACGCCCTGCAACACACCCAAATCTGTACAGCAAGATCCACCCTGCAACACACCCAAATCTGCACTGCAAGATCCGCCCTGCAACACACCCAAATCTGTACTGCAAGATACGCCCTGCAACACACCCAAATCTGTACAGCAAGATCCGCCCTGCAACACACCCAAATCCACACCGCAAAATCCGCCCTGCAACACACACAAATCTGTACTGCAAGATACGCCCTGAAACACACCCAAATCCGCACTGCAAGATCCACCCTGAAACACACCCAAATCCACACTGCAAGATCCGCCTTGCCACACACCCAAATCCGCACTGCAAGATCTGCCCTTCAACACACCCAAATCTGCACTGCAAGATCCACCCTGCAACACACCCAAATCTGCACTGCAAGATCCACCCTGAAACACACCCAAATCCACACTGCAAGATCCGCTCTGCAACACACCCAAATCCGCACTGCAAGATCTGCTCTGCAACACACCCAAATCCCCACTGCAAGATCCACCCAGCAACACACCCAAATCCGCACTGCAAGATCCACCCTGCAACACACCCAAATCTGCACTGCAAGATCCACCCTGCAACATACCCAAATCCACACTGCAAGATCCACCCTGAAACACACCCAAATCCACACTGCAAGATCCGCCCTGCAACACACCCAAATCTGTACAGCAAGATCCGCCCTGCAACACACCCAAATCCGCACTGCAAGATCTGCCCTGCAACATACCCAAATCCGCACTGCAAGATCCCCCCTGCAATACACCCAAATCTGTACTGCAAGATCTGCCCTGCAACACACCCAAATCCACAGTGCAAGATCCGCCATGCAACACACCCAAATCCACACCGCAAGATCCGCCCTGCAACACACCCAAATCCACACTGCAAGATCCGCCCTGCAATACACCCAAATCCACAGTGCAAGATCCACCCTGCAACACACCCAAATCTGCACTGCAAGATCCGCCCTGCAACACACCCAAATCTGCACTGCATGATCCGCCCTGCAACACACCCAAATCCGCACTGCAAGATCTGCCCTGCAACATACCCAAATCCGCACTGCAAGATCCCCCCTGCAATACACCCAAATCTGTACTGCAAGATCTGCCCTGCAACACACCCAAATCCACAGTGCAAGATCCGCCATGCAACACACCCAAATCCACACCGCAAGATCCGCCCTGCAACACACCCAAATCCACACTGCAAGATCCGCCCTGCAATACACCCAAATCCACAGTGCAAGATCCACCCTGCAACACACCCAAATCTGCACTGCAAGATCCGCCCTGCAACACACCCAAATCTGCACTGCATGATCCGCCCTGCAACACACCCAAATCTATACTGCAAGATCCACCCTGAAACACACCCAAATCCACACTGCAAGATCCGCCTTGCAACACACCCAAATCCACACTGCAAGATCCGCCCTGCAACACACCCAAATCTGCACTGCAAGATCCACCCTGCAACACACCCAATTCTGCACTGCAAGATCCGCCCTGCAACACACCCAAATCTGCACTGCAAGATCCACCCTGCAACACACCCAAATCTGCACTGCAAGATCCGCCCTGCAACACACCCAAATCTGCACTGCAAGATCCACCCTGAAACACACCCAAATCCACACTGCAAGATCCGCCCTGCAACACACCCAAATCTGCACTGCTAGATCCACCCTGCAACACACCCAAATCCACACTGCAAGATCCACCCTGAAACACACCCAAATCTGCACTGCATGATCCGCCCTGCAACACACCCAAATCTGTACTGCAAGATCCACCCTGAAACACACCCAAATCCACACTGCAAGATCCGCCTTGCAACACACCCAAATCCACACTGCAAGATCCGCCCTGCAACACACCCAAATCTGCACTGCAAGATCCACCCTGCAACACACCCAAATCTGCACTGCAAGATCCGCCCTGCAACACACCCAAATCTGCACTGCAAGATCCACCCTGCAACACACCCAAATCTGCACTGCAAGATCCGCCCTGCAACACACCCAAATCTGCACTGCAAGATCCACCCTGAAACACACCCAAATCCGCACTGCAAGATCCACCCTGAAACACACCAAAATTCGCACTGCAAATCCGCCTTGCAACACACCCAAATCCACACTGCAAGATCCGCCCTGCAACACACCCAAATCTGTACTGCAAGATCCGCCCTGCAACACACCCAAATCTGTACTGCAAGATCTGCCCTGCAACACACCCAAATCTGTACTGCAAGATCTGCCCTGCAACACACCCAAATCCGCACTGCAAGATCCACCCTGCAACACACCCAAACCTGTACTGCAAGATCTGCCCTGCAACACACCCAAATCCGCACTGCAAGATCCGCCCTGCAACACACCCAAATCTGTACTGCAAGATCTGCCCTGCAACACACCCAAATCTGTACTGCAAGATCCGCCCTGCAACACACCCAAATCTGCACTGCAAGATCCGCCCTGCAACACACCCAAATCTGTACTGCAAGATCTGCCCTGCAACACACCCAAATCTGTACTGCAAGATCCGCCCTGAAACACACCCAAATCCGCACTGCAAGATCCCCCCTGCAATACACCCAAATCTGTACTGCAAGATTTGCCCTGCAACACACCCAAATCCACAGTGCAAGATCCGCCCTGCAACACACCCAAATCTGTACTGCAAGATCTGCCCTGCAACACACCCAAATCCACAGTGCAAGATCCGCCATGCAACACACCCAAATCCACACCGCAAGATCCGCCCTGCAACACGCCCAAATCTGCACTGCAAGATCCACCCTGCAACACACCCAAATCCGCACTGCAAGATCCACCCTGCAACACACCCAAATCCGCACTGCAGGATCCGGCCTGCAACACACCCCAATCTGTACTGCGAGATCTGCCCTGCAACACACCCAAATCTGCACTGCAAGATCCACCCTGCAACACACCCAAATCTGCACTGCAAGATCCACCCTGCAACACACCCAAATCTGTACTGCAAGATCTGCCCTGCAACACACCCAAATCCACACTGCAAGATCCGCCCTGCTATACACCCAAATCCACAGTGCAAGATCCACCCTGCAACACACCCAAATCTGCACTGCAAGATCCGCCCTGCAACACACCCAAATCTGCACTGCATGATCCGCCCTGCAACACACCCAAATCTGTACTGCAAGATCCACCCTGAAACACACCCAAATCCACACTGCAAGATCCGCCTTGCAACACACCCAAATCCACACTGCAAGATCCGCCCTGCAACACACCCAAATCTGCACTGCAAGATCCACCCTGCAACACACCCAAATCTGCACTGCAAGATCCGCCCTGCAACACACCCAAATCTGCACTGCAAGATCCACCCTGCAACACACCCAAATCTGCACTGCAAGATCCGCCCTGCAACACACCCAAATCTGCACTGCAAGATCCACCCTGAAACACACCCAAATCCACACTGCAAGATCCGCCCTGCAACACACCCAAATCTGCACTGCAAGATCCACCCTGCAACACACCCAAATCCACACTGCAAGATCCACCCTGAAACACACCCAAATCTGCACTGCATGATCCGCCCTGCAACACACCCAAATCTGTACTGCAAGATCCACCCTGAAACACACCCAAATCCACACTGCAAGATCCGCCTTGCAACACACCCAAATCCACACTGCAAGATCCGCCCTGCAACACACCCAAATCTGCACTGCAAGATCCACCCTGCAACACACCCAAATCTGCACTGCAAGATCCGCCCTGCAACACACCCAAATCTGCACTGCAAGATCCACCCTGCAACACACCCAAATCTGCACTGCAAGATCCGCCCTGCAACACACCCAAATCTGCACTGCAAGATCCACCCTGAAACACACCAAAATTCGCACTGCAAATCCGCCTTGCAACACACCCAAATCTGTACTGCAAGATCCACCCTGAAACACACCAAAATTCGCACTGCAAATCCGCCTTGCAACACACCCAAATCTGCACTTCATGATCCGCCCTGTAACACACCCAAATCTGAAGTGCAAGATCCACCCTGCAACACACCCAAATCTGCACTGCGAGATCCACCCTGCAACACACCAAAATCCACACTGCAAGATCCGCCCTGCAACACACCCAAATCCGCTCAACAACAATAGTATTCCGCCGGTGACTCCACTTATGACGTCGCTCGCTCAAGTCTCGCGCATGCACAGAGAGAGCAAGGCAGAATCTGACAATTAGATTCTCCCCCTGCACTTTGAAGATCATCAGATAATGCCTCTGATGTTCTGCACCTGCACAGTGTTGACATCATGCCAGCTGATCAATAGATCATCTGAGGCATTATCCAATGGGATTCACTATTCGACAGATCACTGGTTCTATCTGTAGGACTAAACGTCCAGAGCACCCCGACCTTCCTTACATCAGATGTCAAGAGTCCCCCACCCTCCCTTACAACTCAGTCAGTGTCAGTGGGTGGAATAGTGCCCCATCACTGGTGTCAGTGGGAGGAATAGTGCCCCATCATTGGTGTCAGTGGGAGGAATAGTGCCCCATTACTGGTGTCAGTGGGGGGAATATTGCCCCATCATTGGTGTCAGTGGGAGGAATAGTGCCCCATCATTGGTGTCAGTGGGAGGAATAGTGCCCCATTACTGGTGTCAGTGGGGGGAATATTGCCCCATCATTGGTGTCAGTGGGAGGAATAGTGCCCCATCATTGGTGTCAGTGGGAGGAATAGTGCCCCATCATTGGTGTCAGTGGGGGGAATAGTGTCCCATCATTGGTGTCAGTGGGAGGAATAGTGCCCCATCATTGGTGTCAGTGGGAGGAATAGTGCCCATCATTGGTGTCAGTGTGTGGAATAGTGCCCCTAGGGCCAGATAAAGGCAAGCGACAAGCCACAGCTGGCCCTCGGGTCGCAGTTTGGAGACCACTGCTGTAGATAATCAGCATCTGCCTTGACAAATTCTTTGGTGACTGGATGAAGGTGTCTGTGCTCCATGTGGATACAAGGCACGTGTCAAAAACAAGGACTGCAGGCCATTTCATGTGGCCTTCATACCTATTCTGCAGCTACCTTTATCACCCCCACCTTGTCTCAGCAGTCGGCAGCAAAGAGGAGGACAGAACTCCTCCTACAGTCCCTGCGCCTCTCTGTGCAGCCGCAGCACCTCTTGCCTCTCCCTCCCCTGGTCTCAGAATTCAGCAGACTCCAGCCCTCCTTTGGTCCTCCTCCAGACTTTGCACTTTCTGCTTACCAGCTCCCCATCTTCTTCCGGGCAGCAGCATAAGGTAAGGGGGGTGCACAGTGATGTAAGGGAGGGTGGAGGACTCGTGACTTCTGATGGTGGGGGGCTCTTGGCAGAAAAAAGGCTTGACGCTTATAAGCTCTTGTAAAGTGTTTAGGTGCGTCAAGCGTGAACTCATTTCTTTGGCCAGAATAATAATTTATTCTGGCCATTGAAAAAAAGTAATGCTTAAGTACTAAACGTGTCTAGAACTTAGGCGCATTTAGGAGCATCCGCCAAAACGCCGCTGCTCCTGGACGCACTGGCTGTGGGTTTTTCTTCTGCCTCTAAACACCTCTAAGCTTTGGTTCACACCAGTGCGGCTTTGAAATCTCGCTACTAATCAGCGCGATTTTGATGAGCCATTTTATTGTGTCTTTTTATTTAATTTACAGAAGTCAACGCAAGTCGCAATGGAATTGGCAAAAAATAGCGCAGGAACCTCAAGGAAGTCAATTCGAAGGGTTCCATTGCCGGCAATGGGGTGAAAATTGCATTGGTGTGAACCAGGGCTGAAAGCGGAGTTCCAGCCTAGGGGCATAAAAATTAAAAGTCAGCAGCTACAAATCCTATAGCTGCTAACTTTTAATATAAGGACATTTACCTATCCATGGAGCCCGAGATGTCGGCACCCAAAGCCGACCTGTCCATCGGCGCCGGGTGCAGGAGCCGGCATTCTTACTAAGGGAAACCTTAGCCTGTTTCTTACTGTGCATGCATGAGTCGTGCTGCACTTTCTGAATGGTGCCGCTGTCTTCTAGGACCTGTGCGTGTCTCCCAGAAGGCAGCGGGGGAAGGAGGAGGGGCCGCAAATGACGTAGGTTGCCGAGGCACCCTTACACGGAAGTGGGTACCTGTTTTTGACTGGTATCAGCTCCCCCCACCACCCTGAAAGGTGTGAAATGTGAAGGGAAGGAAGCAGTAAAGTGGAGATTCCACCTTTGGGTCGAACTCTGCTCTAACGCCTGTGTGTAGATGGACACCTAGGCAGGGCCGGTGCTAGACTATTTTATGCCCTAGGCAAGACCAGCTACTTGCGCCCCCCCCCCCCAAAAAAAAAGTAAAATAAAAAGGGTAGGGGTTAAAAACTTCTCTATGTCATACCCAGTGACCCTGATCTGATGGTTCCTCCATGTTTTTCGGTCGTACCCAGTGACCCCCATATTCCTCCATGTCACACCTGGGGACCCTGATGTCATTCTATGTCACACCCAGGGACCCTGATGTTTTTCCATGTCACATTCTGGGACCCCAATATTCCTTCATGTCTTGCTGTCATACCCACTGACCCCGATGTTCCTCCATGTCACACCCAAGGAACCCCGATTTCCTCCATGTCATGCTGTCATACCCAGTGACCCCAATGTTCCTATATGTCACACCAGGGGTCCCTGATGTTCCTCCATGTCATACCCGGAGAGACCCTGATGTTTTTCCATGTCACACCTGGGGACCTCAATCCCCCATGGCACACCCAGGAACCCCAATTCCTCTTGGCACACCTGGTCACCCTGAATCCCTGTTACACCCGGTGACCCCTATCCCCCATGTCACACCTGGTGACTCCGATTCCCCATAACACACCTGGTGACCCTGATTCCCTTTCACACCAGGGATCCTCCATGTCACACCCAGGGGCCCCGATCCCCTGTTCTGGGGAGTGGCCTGCGCTCTGTCCTCCTTCACTGTGATTCCTTTTCCTAGGACACTCCTCTCCTGGACCACAGTGCTCACCACAGCTCCAGCCGAAGAGGATCATCATACAGGCAGCACTCCGGTGGGCTCCCTTCCTGCCTCTTGGGGCCCCCCCAACATTGGTGGAAAGCCAAGGCTTGGTAGTTCCGCTACTGCCCCAGACACCTAGCATCTTCCTCTGTCCCTTCTTACTCCCCCACTGCTGCCCCTCCCCTCAGCTCACAGGGATCATTAATAAAGGAGAGTGCCGACTCGTGGCTCCGCCCCTAGGTGCCAATGCGCCCTAGGCGGCTGCCTAGTTTGCCTAGTGGAAGCACCGGCCCTGCACCTAGGCTATCATGCTGGGACATTTAGAGGCAGAAAAAAAAAAACGCCAAATGCCCATAGGAGCAGAAAACACACCCAGTGTGCATGCAGCCGGGGTTGGGGTATCTTCCTGACACTCATTAGAAGGGAAGAAGTGCCTCAGAGAAGCTGCGAGATGTCTTCAATGTTACAGGACAGATCCAGTACAACGTGACTGACATCTACCAGATCCCATTACCAGGATTAATGAAAACCTTCACAGATACATTTATTGTCTGTTATGACTCATCCACTTTGTGAAGATTGTTTGTTACATTTCTTCATTATTTGTTACATATTACATCTCCTGCATTACATTTGGATGACTCATCCAGCTTGTTCAGTTTAGTCCAGTTAGGCTCGGTTCACATCTGGCGGGGGTTCCCGCTGTGGGTTCGCACCTAAACCCGCTGCTGTGACCACATGCACAGAAAAATGTGCTGTATGCATGCGGGTACCATTAGTCCTAAAACTGCACTTGCAGTTCCCGTGCGGACTGCGATTCCAGAAATGGTGCAGGGACCTTTTCCCTGAGTTTCTGGAGGCACCGCAGCCCAAATGAGCAGAGCCACAGAGGTGGGAACTTAGTGTTAGGGCAGAGGTCTCCAAACTTTCCAAACAAAAGGGCCAGTTCACAGTTCTTAAAGCAGAATTCCACCCAAAAGTGGAAGCTCCACTTATCTGCTCCCCCCCCCCCCGATGCCACATTTGGCACCTTTTTGGGGGGGGGGGGAGCGGATATCTGTCAAAAATAGGTACCTGCTCCCACTTCTGTGTAAGGGTGCTGTGGAGAACTATGTAATTTGCAGCCCCACCTCCTTCCTCCTACTGAATCCTAGGAGACACACATAGTGCCCCATCTAGTGGTGTCAGTAAAAGGAATAGTTTCCCATTATTGGAGTTAGTGAGAGGATTAGCATCCCACCATTGGTGTCAGTGGGAGGAATAGTGCCCCATCATTGGTGTCAGTTGGTGGAAAAGTGCCCCATCATTGATGTCAGTAGGGGGGATGGTGTCCCATCATTGGTGTCAGTGGGAGGAATAGTGTGCCATCATTGGTGTCAGTGGGAGAAATAGTGTCCCATCATTGGTGTTAGTGGGAGGAATAGTGTCCCATCATTGATGTCAGTGTCAGGAATAGTGTCCCTTCATTGGTGTCAGTGGGAGGAATAGTGCCCCATCATTGGTGTCAGTGGGAGGAATAGTGTCCCATCATTGGTGTCAGTGGGAGGAATAGTGCCCCATCATTGGTGTCAGTGGGAGGAATAGTGCCCCATCATTGGTGTCAGTGGGAGGAATAGTGCCCATCATTGGTGTCAGTGGGAGGAATAGTGCCCCTCATTGGTGTCAGTGGGAGGAATAGTGTCCCGCTCATTGGTGTCAGAGGGAGGAATAGTGCCCCATCATTGGTGTCAGTTGGAGGAATAGTGCCCCATCATTGGTGTCAGTGGGAGGAATAGTGTCCCATCATTGGTGTCAGTGGGAGGAATAGTGTCCCATCATTGGTGTTAGTAGGGGGAATGGTGTCCCATCATTGGTGTCAGTGAGAGGAATAGTGCCCCATCATTGGTGTTAGTAGGGGGAATGGTGTCCCATCATTGGTGTCAGTGGGGGGAATAGTGTCCCATCATTGGTGTCAGTGGGAGGAATAGTGCCCCATCATTGGTGTCAGTGGGAGGAATAGTGCCCCATCATTGGTGTCAGTGGGAGGAATAGTGTCCCATCATTGGTGTTAGTAGGGGGAATAGTGTCCCATCATTGGTGTCAGTGAGAGTAATGGTGCCCCATTTTTAGTGTCAATCAGAGGAATAGTAGCTCCATTGTTTGGTCTCAGAAGGAGTAATAATGCCCCCTTGTTGGTGTCGGTAAGAAGACTAGTGCCCCATCAATAGTGTTAGAGGGAGCAAGTGTCCAAGTGTTGGTGTCGGTTAGAGGAATTGTGCCCCATCATTGCTGTCTTTGAGGGGAATTGTGCCCCAAGGGTCAGGTAAATGCCAGGATAAGACCACATCTGACCCATGGGGTGTAGTTTGGGGACCATTGAAGTAGAGCTCTGCCTGGCTGTATATTAAGGCAAACAAACTGTCTATGGATTTGTAGTTACCTGTTTTTTCCATGACATACCGGTGACAAAGATGGTGACATTTCTACATATGTTGCAATTGGACCATTTGATGTTTCAATCCAATCTTCATCACCAGTATGTGTAGAAAGGCACAAGTAACTTAATGACAGACAGGTTATATACCGTATTATCCAGCCAGGCTGGACTCTAATTGGACCACATTACATGACCGAGGGGGGGGGGGGGGGTCATTCAAATTTAACAATTTGTGCTCCTCACTATTTAACAATTCACTAATAGTGAAGAAAAGTTTTAATTTCACTCAAATTTTTGAAAAAAAATTCTGTCTTTTCAGCAAAATTTTACCATTTTGGCAAAATGCCCTGAAGTGAATAAAATGTGAAATTGCGGTGGTTTTGGTGGTTTTTAGGTGGCCGCCCGTTACAGGAGCTCTCCAGGACCTGGCCAAAACTTTCCTTTATTATTGTACAATATTTTTTACAAAAACAAAACAAAAGAATCTATCAGGAAATAAGAAAGATAACAAAACTTAAAGGAACAGTACACAAATAATCTAATATACGCACAGAAAAAGGGGTAAAACACAAAAACAAAAAATCCCACAAAATTAAATAAAATCGATTGATTGCCCTTTTTTCAAAAATTCTCACCGAAGCAACTCAATGAGCAAAACCTAAGAGTTTCCACTGTGGGAAAGTGTCACCAGCTACAGAATCGGTCATTTCGCAGTGAAACCAATTTTGCCAAAATCACTCGGCTCATCCAGAACCAAAAACCAGAAAAGTACGACACCCCAAACCAAGGAAGAGGACGAACCCTGCCCTGGGAACCGAAGGCATTCTGAAGGCGGCTGTGACACCTGGAGAACACCACATGGCCCTGCAGAGGGCTGGTAGTCACCGAGCTGCTCGATCACCTAAACAGCCGCTTCCAAAGGACACCGCCATTTCCCTGCCAATCAGCAATGAGGGGGAGGAGCCAACTGGAAAGGTTACTCACTCCCTTTTTTGACAGGGGATAACCTTGGGATGGGGTGGGTGGGGTAATTATGTGATATCATCCCATGGTTACATAATTACAAAGTATATTTCATACAGCAACATAGCGATATTGTTACATTGTATAATAGAATGACATGGTGATGTCACCATTGGGTCATATGAATACATAGTGGAATCGTCATGCAGAGGATCCTTATATTATATTATATTGGAATATGAATAAATCCGAGATCCAAGATGGGGGGGGGGGCACTGTAAACTTTTGGGAATCACAATTTTATTCTTTATATACCCCACTCTAATGGGAGACCCCAATACATGACCAGCCCCCAATACATAACCAGCCCCCCAATACATGACCAGCCCCCCCAATACATGACCAGCCCCCCCAATACATGACTAGCCCCCAATACATGACCAGCCCCCCAATACATGACCAGCCCCCCAATACATAACCAGCCCCCAATACATGACCAGCCCCCAATCCCCCTTATTGGTATACCTAGGTGTCAGTTAGACGGCAGTTAATGTCACTGTTAGTGATAGTTGGGGGCAGGGAAGTATTGGGGTGTGTGATGCCAATGTTGGGGTACAGTTGAATGGCAGAATGCAGTTGGGGTGATGGTGGAGGTTTTGGGGTGGGAGGCTTATATATCTCCTATAATGACAGGGGGTAGGGTGGTGGGATGGCAGTAGTGGGGTAAAGGAGGATGATGATGACAAAGGGTGGGGCGGGAGCATGTCAGAAGTGAGGTAAAGGGGGGGATGATGATGATGGGAGGTAGGGTGGTAGGAAGCTGGCATGAGGTACAGAGGGATGATAATAAGGATGATGATAATAGGGTGTAGGGTGGTGGGATACCAGCAGTGGGGTACAGAAAGATGATAAAGATGGGGATGATGGTGACAGAGGGTATTGTGATGGGATCTCAGAACTGGGGTACAGGGGGGGTATTGATGACAGGGGGTAGGGTGGTGGGATGCCAGCATTGGAGTACAGGGGGATGATGATGACAGAGGGTAAGGTGGTGGGATGCCAAGTACAGGTGGGAGTATAATGATGAGGAAAAAGACAGGGGGCAGGGTGATAGGATGTCAGCAGTGGGGTACAGGGGGGATGATGATGACAGTAGTGGGGTACAGGAGGAGGATGATGATGTCAGTAGTGGGGTACAGGAGGATGATGAGGATGATTATGACGGGGGGTGGTATAATGTCAGTATTGGGGTACAGGAGGATGATGATGACAGTAGTGGGGTATAGAGGATGATAATGACAGTATTGGGGTACAGGGGGATGATGAGGATTATAATGACAGGAGGGGTTGGGAGGGGTTGGGTGGTATGATGTCAGTAGTGGGGCAAAGGAGGAGGAGGAGGATGTTGATGACAGTAGTGGGCTACAGGAGGAATATGAGGATGATGATGACAGTAGTGGGCTACAGGAGGATGATGATGACAGTAGTAGGGTACAGGAGGATGATGAGGATGATGATGACAGTAGTGGGCTACAGGAGGATGATGATGACAGTAGTGGGGTACAAGAGGATTATGGGGATGATGATGACGGGGGGGGGGGGTGATGTCAGTAATGGGGTAAAGGAGGATGGTGATGATGACAGTAGACTGGTACAGGAGGAGGATGAGGATGATGATGACGGGGGGGGGGGGGTTGGGTGGTATGATGTCAGTAGTGGGATACAGGAGGATGATGAGGATGATGATGTCAGTAGTGAGGTACAGGAGGATGATGATGTCAGTAGTGGGGCACAGGAGGATGATGAGGATGATAATGTCAGTAGTGGGGTACAGGAGGATGATAATGTTAGCAGCAGAGTACAGGAGGATGAGGAGGATGATGATGTCAGTAGTGGGGTACAGGAGGATGATGAGGATGACAGTAGTGGGGTACAGGAGGATGATGATGAGGATGATGATATCAGTAGTGGAGTACAGGAGGATGATGATGATGATGACGACAGTAGTGGGGTACAGGATGATGAGGATGATGACAGTAGTGGGGTACAGGAGGAGGATGATGAGGATGACAGGGGGGGTTGGGTGGTATGATGTCAGTATTGGGGTACAGGAGGATGAGGATGACAGTAGTGGGGTACAGGAGGATGATGAGGATGATGATGATGACGGGGGTTGGGTGGTATGATGACAGTAGTGGGGTACAGGAGGATGAGGATGACAGTAGTGGGGTACAGGAGGATGATGAGGATGCTGAGGATGATGATGACAATAGTGGGTACAGGAGGATGATGATGACAGTAGTGGGGTACAGGAGGATGATGATGATGACAGAGGGGGTTGGGTGGTATGATGTCAGTAGTGGGGTACAGGAGGATGATGATGTCAGTGGTGGGGTACAGGAGGATGATGAGGATGACAGGTGGGGGGGTACAGGAGGATGATGAGGATGATGATGTCAGTAGTGGGGTACTGGAGGATGAGGATGTCAGTAGTTGGGTACAGGAGGATGATGATGATGTCAGTAGTGGGGTACAGGAGGATGATGATGATGTCATTAGTGGGGTACAGGAGGATGATGATGACAGTAGTGGGGTACAGGAGGATGATGATGTCAGTAGTGGGGTACAGGAGGATGATGATGTCAGTAGTGGGATACAGGAGGATGATGGGGATGACAGGTGGGGGGTAGAGGAGGATGATGATGTCAGTAGTGGGGTACAGGAGGATGATGGGGATGACAGGTGGGGGGTACAGGAGGATGATGATGTCAGTAGTGGGATACAGGAGGATGATGAGGATGATGGGGATGACAGGTGGGGGGGTACAGGAGGATGATGGGGATGACAGGTGGGGGGGGTACAGGAGGATGATGAGGATGACAGGTGGGGGGTACAGGAGGATGATGAGGATGACAGGTGGGGGGTACAGGAGGATGATGAGGATGACAGGTGGGGGGTACAGGAGGATGATGAGGATGATGATGACAGTAGTGGGGTACAGGAGGATGATGATGTCAGTAGTGGGGTACAGGAGGATGATGAGGATGATGATGTCAGTAGTGGGGTACAGGAGGATGATGAGGATGATGGGGATGACAGGTGGGGGGTACAGGAGGATGATGGGGATGACAGGTGGGGGGTACAGGAGGATGATGAGGATGACAGGTGGGGGGTACAGGAGGATGATGAGGATGATGATGACAGTAGTGGGGTACAGGAGGATGATGATGTCAGTAGTGGGGTACAGGAGGATGATGAGGATGATGATGTCAGTAGTGGGGTACAGGAGGATGATGAGGATGATGGGGATGACAGGTGGGGGGTACAGGAGGATGATGGGGATGACAGGTGGGGGGTACAGGAGGATGATGGGGATGACAGGTGGGGGGTACAGGAGGATGATGGGGATGACAGGTGGGGGGTACAGGAGGATGATGGGGATGACAGGTGGGGGGTACAGGAGGATGATGAGGATGACAGGTGGGGGGTACAGGAGGATGATGAGGATGATGATGACAGTAGTGGGGTACAGGAGGATGATGATGTCAGTAGTGGGGTACAGGAGGATGATGAGGATGATGATGTCAGTAGTGGGGTACAGGAGGATGATGAGGATGATGGGGATGACAGGTGGGGGGTACAGGAGGATGATGAGGATGACAGGTGGGGGGTACAGGAGGATGATGAGGATGACAGGTGGGGGGTACAGGAGGATGATGAGGATGATGATGACAGTAGTGGGGTACAGGAGGATGATGATGTCAGTAGTGGGGTACAGGAGGATGATGAGGATGATGGGGATGACAGGTGGGGGGTACAGGAGGATGATGGGGATGACAGGTGGGGGGTACAGGAGGATGATGAGGATGACAGGTGGGGGGTACAGGAGGATGATGAGGATGATGATGACAGTAGTGGGGTACAGGAGGATGATGATGTCAGTAGTGGGGTACAGGAGGATGATGAGGATGATGATGTCAGTAGTGGGGTACAGGAGGATGATGAGGATGATGGGGATGACAGGTGGGGGGTACAGGAGGATGATGAGGATGACAGGTGGGGGGTACAGGAGGATGATGAGGATGACAGGTGGGGGGTACAGGAGGATGATGAGGATGATGATGACAGTAGTGGGGTACAGGAGGATGATGATGTCAGTAGTGGGGTACAGGAGGATGATGAGGATGATGGGGATGACAGGTGGGGGGTACAGGAGGATGATGAGGATGACAGGTGGGGGGGTCAGGTGGTCTCCTCTGCCGGAGGAATGGCATAGATTGGGGATCTGGGGTGGGAATGTGACGTCAGAGCCGGCCGGCAGTGGTGATTTCGGGGCTCCCATGGTCAGGGTGTGACGTCAGGGGGGAGCTGTCAGTGTCATGACGTCATGCAGTACCTTGAGGCTCCGGCGGACCGGCCTCTCGATGATCGCCAGCTCATGCAGGTCCTCGATGTAACCGAACAGCCCGGCCTGACTGAAGTCCATCCTGGAGAGGAGATCAGGGAGCCGCAGCGGGCATCATCCGGGCTCTTCACATGGCAGGAGATCCGAGGAGCGGGGGAGGGGGGGAGGAGCCGGGGGAGGGGAGGACTACACTCAGCACAGGGACTGGGAATACTGGGCAGAGGGACTGGTATCACTGGAGTCCGGGACTGGGGATAATGAACATTGGGACTGGGGACACTGGGCACAGGGACTGAGGGGACTGGGGATAATGGGCACAGGGACTGGTGACACTGGATTTGAGGAGTGCTGATATTGGGCACAGGGACTGGTGGACTGGGAGCACTGGAGTCAGGGACTGGGGATACTGGACATTGGGACTGGTAATACTGGAGGCGGGACTGGGGATAATGGGACTGGGACTGGTGATAATGGAAACCTGAACTGGTGACAGTGGAGCCCGGGACTGCTGATGTTGGGCACAGGGACTGGGAATACTGGGGCCTTAGACTGGTGATACTGGGCACAGGGAATTGTATTGAAGGTCAAAGAGATGGATATTACTGGGCACAGGAACTGGGAGTACTGGGCACAGGGACTGGGAATACTGGGCACAGAGACTGGGAGTACTGGGCCCAGAGACTGGGAGTACTGGGCACAGAGACTGGGGGAACTGGGCACAGGGACTGGGAATACTGGATACAGGGACTGGGAATACTGAGCACAGGGACTGGGAATACTGGATACAGGGACTGGGAATACTGAGCACAGGGACTGGGAATACTGGGCACAGGGACTGGGAATACTGGATACAGGGACTGGGAATACTGAGCACAGGGACTGGGAATACTGGGCACAGGGACTGGGAATACTGGGCACAGAAACTTGGGGAACTGGGCACAAGGACTGGGAATACTGGGCACAGAGACTGGTGGAACTGGGCACAGGGACTGGGAATACTGGGCACAGGAACTGGGGATACTGGGCACAGGGACTGGGAATACTGGGCACAGGGACTGGGAATACTGGACACAGAGACTGGGAGAACTGAGCACAGGGACTGCAGTTTAACTAATGTTACAAGGCCCAGGAGCTGGTATAGCTTGTTTAGGGACTGATTACAAGGCACAGTCACAGGGACTGGTACAATGAATAGCTAAAGGACACAGGGACTGTGGTCCTTAATGGTTCACAAGGACTGGGCATAAGAGGGGACAAAGACTAAGGACCGATAGAAAGGGGAAGATTACAGAACAAGATTGGGGTGTTCACATAAATAGGGCACAGGAACTGGCACAGGGGAAAGCACAGGGACTGGCACAGAGGATTGAACAGGGACTGGCACAGAGGAAGGCACAGAGGATTGAACAGGGACTGGCACAGAGGAAGGCACAGGGACTGGCACAAGGGATTGCACAGCGACTGGCACAGGGGAAAGCACAGAGGGAAGCACAGGGACTGGCACAGAGGAAGGCACAGGGACTGGCACAGGGGATTGCACAGAGGAAAGCACAGGGACTGGTTTTGGTAAATGGGACAGATATTGGAAGGGGACTGGGATTGCTATCAGAGGAAAGAGGGAGGGGGGGCAGCTGATTGCCACCCAAGGACTGGTGTATGGGGGGGGGGGGTATTATTATAGAGAGCTCAGGTAGTGAGGAGGGGGGAGGGGTATTAGGGGGGTACACAGGGAATATAATGGGGGCACTGAGAACTGGGGGGGGGGGATTCGGTGAAGAGGAAATGGGAGCACTCAGGGACTGATAGAGACCGATGTGTATGGGGGGGGGGGCAACGGGAGATCTGAGGGGGATACAGAGGAGGAGTATTGGGGGTCCTGGTGGGGGAGGGGGTTACAATGAAGGAATGTGGGGGTGTGGGAGGCCACTGAGTTTAGGAGTCCATTGGGGGGGGGGGTGCCGGGCCCCGGTGCTCAGAGGAAGTACAGATAGTGGCGGTGCGGGTCCCCGGTCGGTCGGTCGGTAGATTGGGGATCGGTCGGTCGGTAGATTGGGGATCGGTCGGTCGGTAGATTGGGGATCGGTCGGTCGGTAGATTGGGGATCGGTCGCTCGGAGGTCTCGGGGTGTCGCGGCTCTCCGGAGATCTTCCAGGTGTCCGGTAGGAGGAGGGGGCGGGACCAGCGGCTCTCCGTCTCCATGGGAACGCATCGCTACCCCGCAGCGCCAACAACTCCGTGACGTCACCGCTGTCTGCCTCGTGTCGGTGTCCTGTCAGAGATTACATTATCCAACAGGACACTGAGAACTCCCATCATCCCCATCCCTGTACTCCCATCATCCCCATCCCTGTACTCCCATCATCTCCATCCCTGTACTCCCATCATCCCCATCCCTGTACTCCCATCATCCCCATCCCTGTACTCCTATCATCTCCATCCCCTGTACTCCCATCATCCCCATCCCTGTACTCCCATCATCCCCATCCCTGTACTCCCATCATCTCCATCCCTGTACTCCCATCATCCCCATCCCTGTACTCCCATCATCCCCATCCCTGTACTCCCATCATCTCCATCCCTGTACTCCCATCATCCCCATCCCCTGTACTCCCATCATCCCCATCCCTGTACTCCCATCATCCCCATCCCTGTACTCCCATCATCCCCATCCCTGTACTCCCATCATCCCCATCCCTGTACTCCCATCATCTCCATCCCTGTACTCCCATCATCTCCATCCCTGTACTCCCATCATCCCCATCCCTGTACTCCCATCATCCCCATCCCTGTACTCCCATCATCCCCATCCCTGTACTCCCATCATCCCCATCCCTGTACTCCCATCATCCCCATCCCTGTACTCCCATCATCTCCATCCCTGTACTCCCATCATCCCCATCCCTGTACTCCCATCATCTCCATCCCTGTACTCCCATCATCCCCATCCCTGTATTCCCATCATCCCCATCCCTGTACTCCCATCATCTCCATCCCTGTACTCCCATCATCCCCATCCCTGTACTCCCATCATCTCCATCCCTGTACTCCCATCATCCCCATCCCTGTACTCCCATCATCCCCATCCCCTGTACTCCCATCATCCCCATCCCTGTACTCCCATCATCCCCATCCCTGTACTCCCATCATCCCCATCCCTGTACTCCCATCATCCCCATCCCTGTATTCCCATCATCCCCATCCCTGTACTCCCATCATCTCCATCCCTGTACTCCCATCATCCCCATCCCTGTACTCCCATCATCTCCATCCCTGTACTCCCATCATCCCCATCCCTGTACTCCCATCATCCCCATCCCCTGTACTCCCATCATCCCCATCCCCTGTACTCCCATCATCCCCATCCCTGTACTCCCATCATCCCCATCCCTGTACTCCCATCATCCCCATCCCTGTACTCCCATCATCCCCATCCCCTGTACTCCCATCATCCCCATCCCTGTACTCCCATCATCCCCATCCCTGTACTCCCATCATCCCCATCCCCTGTACTCCCATCATCCCCATCCCCTGTACTCCCATCATCCCCATCCCTGTACTCCCATCATCCCCATCCCTGTACTCCCATCATCCCCATCCCTGTACTCCCATCATCTCCATCCCTGTACTCCCATCATCTCCATCCCCTGTACTCCCATCATCCCCATCCCCTGTACTCCCATCATCCCCATCCCTGTACTCCCATCATCCCCATCCCTGTACTCCCATCATCCCCATCCCTGTACTCCCATCATCCCCATCCCTGTATTCCCATCATCCCCATCCCTGTACTCCCATCATCTCCATCCCTGTACTCCCATCATCCCCATCCCTGTATTCCCATCATCCCCATCCCTGTACTCCCATCATCTCCATCCCTGTACTCCCATCATCCCCATCCCTGTATTCCCATCATCCCCATCCCTGTACTCCCATCATCTCCATCCCTGTACTCCCATCATCCCCATCCCTGTACTCCCATCATCTCCATCCCTGTACTCCCATCATCCCCATCCCTGTACTCCCATCATCTCCATCCCTGTACTCCCATCATCCCCATCCCCTGTACTCCCATCATCCCCATCCCCTGTACTCCCATCATCCCCATCCCTGTACTCCCATCATCCCCATCCCTGTACTCCCATCATCCCCATCCCCTGTACTCCCATCATCCCCATCCCCTGTACTCCCATCATCCCCATCCCTGTACTCCCATCATCCCCATCCCTGTACTCCCATCATCTCCATCCCTGTACTCCCATCATCTCCATCCCTGTACTCCCATCATCCCCATCCCTGTACTCCCATCATCTCCATCCCTGTACTCCCATCATCCCCATCCCTGTACTCCCATCATCTCCATCCCTGTACTCCCATCATCTCCATCCCTGTACTCCCATCATCCCCATCCCTGTACTCCCATCATCCCCATCCCTGTATTCCCATCATCCCCATCCCTGTACTCCCATCATCCCCATCCCTGTACTCCCATCATCCCCATCATCTCCATCCCTGTACTCCCATCATCCCCATCCCTGTACTCCCATCACCCCCATCCCTGTACTCCCATCATCCCCATCCCCTGTACTCCCATCATCCCCATCCCTGTACTCCCATCATCTCCATCCCTGTACTGCCATCATCTCCATCCCTGTACTCCCATCATCCCCATCCCTGTACTCCCATCATCCCCATCCCTATACTCCCATCATCCCCATCCCCTGTACTCCCATCATCCCCATCCCTGTACTCCCATCATCCCCATCCCTGTACTCCCATCATCCCCATCCCTGTACTCCCATCATCCCCATCCCTGTACTCCCATCATCCCCATCCCCTGTACTCCCATCATCCCCCATCCCTGTACTCCCATCATCCCCATCCCTGTACTCCCATCATCCCCATCCCTGTACTCCCATCATCCCCATCCCTATACTCCCATCATCCCCATCCCCGTACTCCCATCATCCCCATCCCCGTACTCCCATCATCCCCATCCCCGTACTCCCATCATCCCCATCCCCGTACTCCCATCATCCCCATCCCTGTACTCCCATCATCCCCATCCCTGTACTCCCATCATCTCCATCCCTGTACTCCCATCATCTCCATCCCTGTACTCCCATCATCTCCATCCCTGTACTCCCATCATCTCCATCCCTGTACTCCCATCATCTCCATCCCTGTACTCCCATCATCCCCATCCCCTGTACTCCCATCATCCCCATCCCTGTACTCCCATCATCCCCATCCCTGTACTCCCATCATCCCCATCCCTGTACTTCCATCATCCCCATCCCTGTACTCCCATCATCCCCATCCCTGTACTCCCATCATCTCCATCCCCTGTACTCCCATCATCCCCATCCCCTGTACTCCCATCATCCCCATCCCCTGTACTCCCATCATCCCCATCCCTGTACTCCCATCATCCCCATCCCTGTACTCCCATCATCCCCATCCCTGTACTCCCATCATCTCCATCCCCTGTACTCCCATCATCCCCACCCCTGTACTCCCATCATCTCCATCCCTCTACTCCCATCATCTCCATCCCTGTACTCCCATCATCTCCATCCCTGTACTCCCATCATCCCCATCCCTGTACTCCTATCATCTCCATCCCCTGTACTCCCATCATCTCCATCCCTCTACTCCCATCATCTCCATCCCTCTACTCCCATCATCCCCATCCCCTGTACTCCCATCATCCCCATCCCTGTACTCCCATCATCCCCATCCCTGTACTCCCATCATCCCCATCCCTGTACTCCCATCATCCCCATCCCCTGTACTCCCATCATCCCCATCCCTGTACTCCCATCATCCCCATCCCTGTACTCCCATCATCCCCATCCCTGTACTCCCATCATCCCCATCCCTGTACACCCATCATCTCCATCCCTGTACTCCCATCATCTCCATCCCTGTACTCCCATCATCCCCATCCCTGTACTCCTATCATCTCCATCCCCTGTACTCCCATCATCCCCATCCCCTGTACTCCCATCATCCCCATCCCTGTACTCCCATCATCCCCATCCCTGTACTCCCATCATCCCCATCCCTGTACTTCCATCATCCCCACACCTGTACTCCCATCATCTCCATCCCTGTACTCCCATCATCTCCATCCCTGTACTCCCATCATCCCCATCCCCTGTACTCCCATCATCCCCATCCCTGTACTCCCATCATCCCCATCCCTGTACTCCCATCATCCCCATCCCCTGTACTCCCATCATCCCCATCCCTGTACTCCCATCATCCCCATCCCTGTACTCCCATCATCCCCATCCCCTGTACTCCCATCATCCCCATCCCTGTACTCCCATCATCCCCATCCCCTGTACTCCCATCATCCCCATCCCTGTACTCCCATCATCCCCATCCCCTGTACTCCCATCATCCCCATCCCTGTACTCCCATCATCCCCATCCCTGTACTCCCATCATCCCCATCCCTGTACTCCCATCATCCCCATCCCCTGTACTCCCATCATCCCCATCCCTGTACTCCCATCATCCCCATCCCTGTACTCCCATCATCCCCATCCCTGTACTCCCATCATCCCCATCCCTGTACACCCATCATCTCCATCCCTGTACTCCCATCATCTCCATCCCTGTACTCCCATCATCCCCATCCCTGTACCCCTATCATCTCCATCACCTGTACTCCCATCATCCCCATCCCCTGTACTCCCATCATCCCCATCCCTGTACTCCCATCATCCCCATCCCTGTACTCCCATCATCCCCATCCCTGTACTCCCATCATCCCCATCCCTGTACTTCCATCATCCCCACCCCTGTACTCCCATCATCTCCATCCCTGTACTCCCATCATCCCCATCCCCTGTACTCCCATCATCCCCATCCCTGTACTCCCATCATCCCCATCCCCTGTACTCCCATCATCTCCATCCCTGTACTCCCATCATCCCCATCCCCTGTACTCCCATCATCCCCATCCCTGTACTCCCATCATCTCCATCCCCTGTACTCCCATCATCCCCATCCCCTGTACTCCCATCATCTCCATCCCTGTACTCCCATCATCCCCATCCCTGTACTCCCATCATCCCCATCATCTCCATCCCTGTACTCCCATCATCCCCATCCCTGTACTCCCATCACCCCCATCCCTGTACTCCCATCATCCCCATCCCCTGTACTCCCATCATCCCCATCCCTGTACTCCCATCATCTCCATCCCTGTACTGCCATCATCTCCATCCCTGTACTCCCATCATCCCCATCCCTGTACTCCCATCATCCCCATCCCTGTACTCCCATCATCTCCATCCCTGTACTGCCATCATCTCCATCCCTGTACTCCCATCATCCCCATCCCTGTACTCCCATCATCCCCATCCCTGTACTCCCATCATCTCCATCCCTGTACTCCCATCATCCCCATCCCTGTACTTCCATCATCCCCATCCCTGTACTCCCATCATCCCCATCCCCTGTACTCCCATCATCCCCATCCCTGTACTCCCATCATCTCCATCCCCTGTACTCCCATCATCCCCATCCCTGTACTCCCATCATCTCCATCCCTGTACTCCCATCATCCCCATCCCTGTACTCCCATCATCTCCATCCCCTGTACTCCCATCATCCCCATCCCCTGTACTCCCATCATCCCCATCCCTGTACTCCCATCATCCCCATCCCCTGTACTCCCATCATCCCCATCCCTGTACTCCCATCATCCCCATCCCTGTACTCCCATCATCTCCATCCCCTGTACTCCCATCATCCCCATCCCCTGTACTCCTATCATCCCCATCCCCTGTACTCCCATCATCCCCATCCCCTGTACTCCCATCATCCCCATCCCTGTACTCCCATCATCCCTATCCCCTGTACTCCCATCATCCCCATCCCCTGTACACCCATCATCCCCATCCCTGTACTCCCATCATCCCTATCCCCTGTACTCCCATCATCCCCATCCCCTGTACTCCCATCATCCCCATCCCTGTACTCCCATCATCTCCATCCCTGTACTCCCATCATCCCTATCCCCTGTACTCCCATCATCCCCATCCCCTGTACTCCCATCATCCCCATCCCTGTACTCCCATCATCTCCATCCCTGTACTCCCATCATCCCCATCCCCTGTACACCCATCATCCCCATCCCTGTACTCCCATCATCCCTATCCCCTGTACTCCCATCATCCCCATCCCCTGTACTCCCATCATCCTCATCCCTGTACTCCCATCATCTCCATCCCCTGTACTCCCATCATCCCCATCCCCTGTACTCCCATCATCCCCATCCCCTGTACTCCCATCATCCCCATCCCTGTACTCCCATCATCCCCATCCCTGTACTCCCATCATCCCCATCCCTGTACTCCCATCATCTCCATCCCCTGTACTCCCATCATCCCCACCCCTGTACTCCCATCATCTCCATCCCTCTACTCCCATCATCTCCATCCCTCTACTCCCATCATCCCCATCCCTCTACTCCCATCATCTCCATCCCTCTACTCCCATCATCTCCATCCCTCTACTCCCATCATCCCCATCCCTGTACTCCCATCATCTCTATCCCTGTACTCCCATCATCTCCATCCCTTTACTCCCATCATCTCCATCCCTGTACTCCCATCATCCCCATCCCTGTACTCACATCATCTCCATCCCCTGTACACCCATCATCTCCATCCCTGTACTCCCATCATCCCCATCCCTGTACTCCCATCATCCCCATCCCCATCATCCCCATCCCTGTACTCTCATCATCCCCATCCCTGTACCCCCATCATCCCCATCCCTGTACTCCCATCATCCCCATCCCCTGTACCCCCATCATCCCCATCCCTGTACTCCCATCATCCCCATCCCTGTACTCCCATCATCTCCATCCCTGTACTCCCATCATCTCCATCCCTGTACTCCCATCATCCCCATCCCCTGTACTCCCATCATCCCCATCCCCTGTACTCCTATCATCCCCATCCCTGCACTCCCATCATCCCCATCCCCTGTACTCCCATCATCCCCATCCCCTGTATTTCCATCATCCCTCTCCCCTGAGCTCCCATCATCCCCATCCCTGTACTTCCTTCATCTCCATCCCTGTACTCCCATCATCCTCACCCCCTATACTCCCATCATCCTCTGTATGTTCATCATCCCTATCCTGTGTATTCCTGTACAGTCCCCTCGTCCCCATCCCCTGTACTCCTATACAGCCCCATCATTCCTATCCTCTCTATTCTGTACAGTCCATCATCTCCATCCTGTGTATTCCCGTATCATCCTTTCACTTCCCTCTGATTGGTCCTCCCTGTCTGTTTTAGTGTTGAATGGTGTGGTGAAGCGTTAGCTCCTCAGCCAGGTTTGTATTGCTCTCGGTGTCCCCATCAGGGAGATTCACTCTCATTCCCTCTACTTGTCCTGGGGACTGAAAAGAATGGGAATCCAAAATCTTGAGTTGTCACCACAGCAGAGGGTGGAGGGTAAATCTTCTAATGGGGACACATATTCGGTTGACAACTAAGAGGAAAATTCTCAGAGAAGACTCCTCCCATTTCCTGTTGTGTATTTGGGACAGGAAGTCAGGGGAAATATCTTTAAAAGGAAGTGAGGAATGAATTGACGGGTGTAACTCTTTCCCTGCTCTGGAACTAATAGACGAGCTTCAGCTATAAATAGCACATCCAAAGCCAAGGGGTGAAATCCTCCACCAATCATTACATCGGCTGAGCAGAGGCTCCTCCTACTCTCCATCCGCATATAAATCAAAAGAGGAAAAAGCCAGCGGCATGCTGATAAAGTTCAATGCAGGTGTAACTTTATTATTCCAGACAAGCAAACACAAAGGTGGGCTTCACCCAAAGATGTGAAGGTCGTCCTTCCTCACTCCATGGCCATCCGACAACGCAGCCAGCAAGGAGAAGGCTGGTTTGACAGATGACACTTTACTCCATCTCCAAGCATTCTCCTGCCTTCCTTCAACATTTTAACGGGCCTTCCCACTCCTTATGAGACCCTTGTCTCAGGCAAGTGCTTGGAGGGAAAAGTGGTCCACCAAACCAGCCGTCTCCTTGCTAGCTGCATGGTTGGTTGGCCATTGGAGTGCCGACTCATGGCTGCGCCCCTAGGTGGCAATGCACCCTAGGCGGCTGCCTAGTTTGCCTAGTGGAAGCACCGGCCCTGATTGAGGCCATTCGCTCTTCAGAGGGCACCACACTCCACCATAAGTCCTTACGATGACAAGTTACAACATGTTCTTCTTGGGTGCCACAATCCTGACTGCAGGGCTGCGCGCAAAACTGGAGATTAGGAATGATTGGTGAAATTAGGCAGCACAGGAGAACATGAGATCTGGAGCTGCCTGTTCTGATCTCTCTGCTGCCCGGCTCAGAGCGGAGGGAGGAGGAGGGTGTTCTGCCGAAAACTCCAACTTGCCGAGAACTCGAATGACGTTTCTTCAGGTGAGTGTACACCAGGGATAATTGGAGATTTGGACCACTTGGTGTTTTCACAGAACACCGGTAGCCTTTACACTACATGCTATAATGAGTGGACATTGTTAGTCCGCCCGCTAGTTGTCACCGTCTTCCATGTTTTTGGTTACTAGCGGACGGACTAACAATGTCTACTCATTATAGCGTGTACAGGAGTGTAAACACTTCCACCTGCTCTGTGAAAACACCAAGTTGTGGAAATCTCTAATTATTCATGATGTAGAGTCACCGGAAGTGATGTGATTGGAGTTCTCGGCAAGTTGGAGTTTTCGGCAGAACACAGGCTCTGCTCGTGTTGTGTAATCGCTGCATAGGCAGAGATAGGGAAGTGAGCTGTCTGCTGTAGGACAAGATCACACCTAGCAGGAATCTACAGACATTTTCTATATGGGAAACTGACACATTCCCTCCGCTAATCAGGAGCAGACCGAGCTGACCTCCGCTAATCTAGAGCTGACCTCCACTAATCTGAAGCTGACCTCCACTAATCTGGAGCTGACCTCCACTAATCTGGAGCTGACCTCTACTAATCTGGAGCTGACCTCCACTAATCTGGAGCTGACCTCCACTAATCCGGAGTTGATCTCCGCTAATCAAGAGCTGACCTTCGCTAATCAGGTGCTGACCTCCGCTAATCAGGAATAAGCCTCTGCTAACCAGGAGCTGACCTCTGCTAATCAGTAACTGACCTCCGCTAATCAGGAGCTGACTTCCACTTATAAGGAGCAGACCTCTGCTAATCAGGATCTGACACCTCCGCTAATCAGGATCTGACCTCCTCCATTCAGGAGCTGACCCCTGCTAATCAGGAGCAGATTTCTGTTAATCAGGAGCTGACTTCCACTAATCAGGAGCAGACCTCGGCTAATCTGGAGCTGACCTCGGCTAATCTGGAGCTGACCTCCTCCATTCAGGAGCTGACCTCCGCTAATCAGGAGCAGATTTCTGTTAATCAGGAGCTGACTTCCGCTAATCAGGAGCTGACCTCCGCTAATCAGGTGCAGAGGTCCGCTTATCAGGAGCTGACTTCCACTAATCAGGAGCAGATTTCTGTTAATCAGGAGCTGACTTCTGCTAATCAGGAGCTGACCTCGGCTAATCTGGAGCTGACCTCGGCTAATCTGGAGCTGACCTCCACTAATCAGGAGTTGATCTCCGCTAATCAAGAGCTGACCTTCGCTAATCAGGTGCTGACCTCCGCTAATCAGGAGTAGGCCTCTGCTAACCAGGAGCTGACCTCTGCTAATCAGTAACTGACCTCCGCTAATCAGGAGCTGACTTCCACTTATCAGGAGCAGACCTCTGCTAATCAGGATCTGACACCTCCGCTAATCAGGATCTGACCTCCTCCATTCAGGAGCCGACCTCCGCTAATCAGGAGCAGATTTCTGTTAATCAGGAGCTGACTTCCGCTAATCAGGAGCTGACCTCCGCTAATCTGGAGCTGACCTCTGCTAATCAGGAGCTGACCTCCTCCATTCAGGAGCTGACCTCCGCTAATCAGGAGCAGATTTCTGTTAATCAGGAGCTGACTTCCGCTAATCAGGTGCAGAGGTCCGCTTATCAGGAGCTGACTTCCACTAATCAGGAGCTGACTTCCACTCTGCAAACCAGGAGCTGACCTCTGCTAATCAGTAACTGACCTCCGCTAATCAGGAGCTGACTTCCACTTATCAGGAGCAGACCTCTGCTAATCAGGATCTGACACCTTCGCTAATCAGGATCTGACCTCCTCCATTCAGGAGCTGACCTCCGCTAATCAGGAGCAGATTTCTGTTAATCAGGAGCTGACTTCCGCTAATCAGGAGCTGACCTCCGCTAATCAGGAGCAGACCTCCACTAATCAGCAGCAGACCTCGGCTAATCTGGAGCTGACCTCTGCTAATCAGGAGCTGACCTCCTCCATTCAGGAGCTGACCTCCGCTAATCAGGAGCAGATTTCTGTTAATCAGGAGCTGACTTCCGCTAATCAGGAGCTGACCTCCGCTAATCAGGTGCAGAGGTCCGCTTATCAGGAGCTGACTTCCACTAATCAGGAGCTGACTTCCGCTAATCAGGAGCTGACCTCCACTAATCAGGAGCAGATTTCTGCTAATCAGGAGCATACCTCGGCTAATCAGGAGCAGACCTCGGCTAATCTGGAGCTGACCTCTGCTAATCTGGAGCTGACCTCTGCTAATCAGGAGCTGACCTCCTCCATTCAGGAGAAGACCTCTGCTGATCAGGAGCTGACCTCTGCTAATCAGGAGCTGACCTCCGCTAATCAGGAGCTGACCTCCGCTAATCAGGAGCAGACCTCTGCTAATCAGGAGCTGACCTCCGCTAATCAGGAGCTGACCTCCTCTAATCAGGAGCTGACCTCCTCTAATCAGGAGCTGACCTCCTCTAATCAGGAGCTGACCTCCGCTAATCAGGAGCTTACCTCCGCTAATCAGGAGCTGACCTCCGCTAATCAGGAGTTGACCTCTGCTAATCAAGAGCAGACCTCCTCTAATCAGGAGCTGACCTCTGCTAATCAGGAGCTGACCTCTGCTAATCAGAAGCTGACCTCCGCTAATCTGGAGTTGACCTCCTCTAATCAGGAGCTGACCTCCGCTAATCAGGAGCAGATTTCTGTTAATCAGGAGTTGACTTCCGCTAAAAAGGAGCTGACCTCCACTAATCAGGAGCTGCCCTCCGCTAATCTGGAGCTGACCTCCGCTTATCAAGAGCTGACCTCTACTAATCAGGAGCAGATTTCTGTTAATCAGGAGCTGACCTCCACTAATCTGGAGCTGACCTCCGCTTATCAGGAGCTGACCTCCGCTTATCAGGAGCTGACCTCCTCTAATCAGGAGCTGACCTCCGCTAATTAGGAGCTGACCTCCGCTAATCAGGAGCTGACCTCCGCTAATCAGGAGTTGACCTCTGCTAATCAAGAGCAGACCTCCTCTAATCAGGAGCTGACCTCTGCTAATCAGGAGCTGACCTCTGCTAATCAGGAGCTGACCTCCGCTAATCTGGAGTTGACCTCCTCTAATCAGGAGCTGACCTCCGCTAATCAGGAGCAGATTTCTGTTAATCAGGAGTTGACTTCCGCTAAAAAGGAGCTGACCTCCGCTAATCTGGAGCTGACCTCCGCTTATCAAGAGCTGACCTCTGCTAATCAGGAGCAGATTTCTGTTAATCAGGAGCTGACCTCCACTAATCTGGAGCTGACCTCCGCTTATCAGGAGCTGACCTCCGCTAACCAGGAGCTGACCTCCGCTAATCAGGAGCTGACCTCTGCTAATCAGGAGCTGACCTCCGCTAATCAGGAGCTGACCTCCGCTAATCAGGAGCTGACCTCCGCTTATCAGGAGCTGACCTCCGCTAATCACGAGCTGATTTCTGTTAATCAGGAGTTGACGTCCGCTAAAAAGGAGCTTATCTCTGCTAATCAGGAGCTGACCTTCGCTAATCTGGAGCTGACCTCCGCTTATCAAGAGCTGACCTCCGCTAATCAGGAGCAGATTTCTGTTAATCAGAAGCTGACCTCCACTAATCTGGAGCTGACCTCCGCTTATCAAGAGCTGACCTCTGCTAATCAGGAGCAGATTTCTGTTAATCAGAAGCTGACCTCCACTAATCTGGAGCTGACCTCCGCTTATCAGGAGCTGACCTCCGCTAATCAGAATCTGTCCTCCGCTAATCAGAATCTGTCCTCTTCTAATCAGAATCTGTCCTCCTCTAATCAGAATCTGTCCTCCTCTAATCAGAATCTGTCCTCCTCTAATCAGAATCTGACCTCCACTAATCTGGAGCTGACCTCCGCTAATGATTGTAAACATTCACATTTTTTTAAATGAAAATAATACACATTTTACATATCTGCTGTGTGAAATTGTTTTGCCCAAAGTCACTTTAAACCTTCTCTTCTGGGGTCCCCTGCCGATTCCCCATGCCCTCCTCTCCTCTGTGTGCCCCCATAGCAAGCAGCCTGCTATGTGGGCACTTCCCTGTGCTCATTCCTGAGCTGTGTGCATCTATAGACACCAGAGGCGTAACTAGAACCTTCAGGGCCCCGATGCAAGAAACCATGAAGGGCCCCCCAGAGCCCTGGCCGGGGCCCTTCCCTTCAAGCCCGGGGCTCTTCCCACTAATCCTGGGGCTTTTTAATCTCATTGCATGGCCTTTTTTTTTTTATGGTCCCGCATCAGGATCCTTTCACAAGTTCTGCAGTGGGCCCCCTTCCTGCAATCTTGGGGCCTCCCCACAGTGGTGAAATGCCAGGGCCCGGTCGCAAGTGTGACCTTTGAGATCCTAGAAGTTCACCCACTGGTTTGCTACCGGGCCCCCTGGAGCATGGGGCCCGGTAGCGATTGCAACCCCTGCAACCCCTGTAGTTACGCCCCTGATAGACACACATAGCATGGCACAGCCCCGCTCTCCACTCTGCTCAAAGGATTTGGCTGAGGGGGGGTGGGTGTCAGGAAATTTTTAGTGAGTGTTTTAGTTACCTCAGCCCCCGTTCACACCGGTTTGACTTGTCATGCGATTCAACAGTTTCAAATTGCATGACAAGTCACACCCGATTGTTGGTAATAATACCATCAAATTGCGCAACTCGTGTCACGGCGATTTTTAAAACAGTTCCTGCGCTACTTTTACCGATTTCATTGCCAAAGTTTGCGAGCAGCAATGAAATGGGGGGTGCAAATTTAAATTGCGCTGAAGTAGCGTGATTTTGAAGTCGCATCAGTGTGAATCAGGGCGTCAAAATAAAAAACACCCAGAATCAGCCCCTGTTCACACTGGGGCGACCTGGTCGCCTGACAGGTCGCCGTAGGTCGCCTTCCATAGAGAAGCTGTGGACCCGTTCTAATAGGAGCGACACAAGTCGCTCTGACTTAGAAAAAGGGTCCGGAGCTTCTTTGGGGCGACCCGGAGCGACCTGCATAGACTTCAATGTTATGAAGTCCGTGCCGGCCGCTCCGAGGTCGCGGTGCGAGCAGCGTGCCGCGACCTAAGAGGTCACCCGGCGAAGTAGCGTCGCCCCAGTGTGAACGGGGCCTCACTGTAACTAAAAATATACATTTTGGATTTCCTGGAACTTTAAAAATAAACAAATAAACATAAAGTAACAGAAACAAAGTAACCATACAAAAAGGGACCAATCATGTAGCGGGGAGGGGGGGGGGGGGAACGACAAAAAACAGGATTTTAACCACTTCAGCCCCTTAATGACCAGGCAGTTTTTGTGATTCGGTACTGTGTTTCCTAAACTGACAATTGCGCGGTCGTGCAACACTGTACCCAAATAAATTTGAAGTCTTTTTTTTTTCCCCACAAACAGAGCTTTCTTTTGGTGGTATTTGATCACCTGTGCGATTTTTAATTCATTGCGCTATAAACAAAAAAAGAGCGACAATTCTGAAAAAAATATATATATTTTTCACATTCTGCTATATAACATTCCCAAAAAACAAAAATGTTAAAATCTAATTTTTTCATAATTTTAGGCCAATTTGTATTCTGCTACATATTTTGGTAAAAAAAAAAATCACAATAAGCGTATATTGATTGGCAAAAGTTATCGCGTCTGCAAACTAGTGGAAAGATTTATGTCATTTTTATTTATTTTTTACTAGTAATGGCGGCGATCTGTGATTTTTTGCGGGACTGCGACATTGCAGCGGACAGATTGGACCCCTAACTGAAATTTTTGACACTTTTGGGGGGACCAGTGACATTACTACAGTAATCAGTGCTAAAAATATGCACTGTCACTGTACTAATGACACTGACAGGGAAGGGGTTAACTCAGGAGCGATCAAAGGGTTAAGTGTGTGCCTAGGGGGTGTTTTCTAACTGTGAGGGGGGGGTGGGCTTGTGGAATCAACACAGAGACCTGTGTTTCTAAATAGCAGGATCACAGGCGCTCTGTGTTGATTGCTGAGAGAACAACGATCTGCTGAGGAGCCTAAATGTGAACCTAGCCTCATTGTCAGATTTGTCGCAGTATCGCAGTCCCGCTAAAAACCTCTGATCGCTGCCATTACTAGTAAAAAAAAATTAATAAATAAATAAAAATTAAATTAAAAAAATAAAAACTATCTGTAGACGCAATAACTTTTGCGCAAACCAATCAATATACGCTTAACCACTTAAGCCCCGGAAGATTTTACCCCCCTTCCTGACCAGGGCCTATTTTGCGATTCGGCACTGCGTGACTTTAACGGACAATTGCGCGGTCGTGCGACGCTGTACCCAAACGAAATTGACGTCCTTTTTCTTTTGGTGGTATTTGATCACCTGTGCGATTTTTTGATCATGCGCTATAAACAAAAAAAGAGCGACAATTTTGCAACAATAACAATATTTTTCACATTTTTTCACATGAAATTCCCCCCCAAAAAAATGTAAAAATCAAAATTTAACATTTTAGGCCAATTTGTTTTCTGCTACATATGTTTGGTAAAAAAAAAAATCACAATAAGCGTATTTTGATTGGTTTGCGCAAAAGCTATTGCATTTACTAAGGGAAAGATTTTTGTCATTTATTTATTTTTTTTAACGAGTAATGGCGGCGATCTGCGATTTTTTTAGCGGGACTGCGACATTGCGGCGGACAGATCGGACCCTTGACTGACATTTTTGACACTTTGGGGGTACCAGTGACATTACTATTTGTTAAATTGTTAATCTTTTTATAGAGCGGCAGATGTAAGCTGACCTTTTACACCCGCTTTGTCCGTTTACACCCGCCTATCTCCAATCTGATCCACCTAAAAAAACCTTCAGCCTGGGCGGATCGGATGGGAGGGCCCATAGAGCAGAGTGGGCTGTGTCCGTGTCTGCTCTGCATATGCTGTGTGGACGCAGACCTGTCATCTGCCCGCTCCGCTCATTGTGGCCTGCGACCGGTTACCAAGTTGCTAAAGTGGCCCCTCGCTCCTCAAAAGGTATATTACACACACAAACACATTTTTTATTTTTGACGGGGGGGGGGGTGGGATTTTGGGTGAGTTCCCACACTTTTTTTTCCCAGAATTTGACCCGTGTATGAAGGGATCCGTATCATAATAATGTCATCTTCCAATCAGTATTAATTATTAGTAATGAGTCACCCGGGATTATTCCTCTCTGACAGATCCGTGATCAGATCTCAGGAAATGTTACATTAGAGGATATAAACATTATTAGGAGGATTACATGGGAGAGGTTCCTCATTGCTGGTAGAGAGAGGGGGAGGGGGGATGTAAAATATCTCTGCTGGATATAATCCTTGGCTTCTCTTCTTATGTACAGAAGTTACACAGTGCTACTTCCCAGCAACATTCTCAGTATCTGTTCTTATTCTGTATGTATGGACTCTGCACAGTACCACTTCTCTTGTCCTGTATGCTGGGTGTAATTCTCAGTATCTGTTCTTATTCTGTATGTATGGACTCTGCACAGTACCACTTCTCTTGTCCTGTATGCCGGGTGTAATTCTCGGTATCTGTTCTTATTCTGTATGTATGGACTCTGCACAGTACCACTTCTCTTGTCCTGTATACCGGGTGTAATTCTCAGTATCTGTTCTTATTCTGTATGCATGGACTCTGCACAGTACCACTTCTCTTGTCCTGTATACCGGGTGTAATTCTCAGTATCTGTTCTTATTCTGTATGTATGGACTCTGCACAGTACCACTTCTCTTGTCCTGTATACCGGGTGTAATTCTCAGTATCTGTTCTTATTCTGTATGTATGGACTCTGCACAGTACCACTTCTCTTGTCCTGTATACTGGGTGTAATTCTCAGTATCTGTTCTAATTCTGTATGCATGGACTCTGCACAGTACTACTTCTCCTGTCCTGTATGCTGGGTGTAATTCTCAGTATCTGTTCTTATTCTGTATGTATGGACTCTGCACAGTACCACTTCTCTTGTCCTGTATACCGGGTGTAATTCTCAGTATCTGTTCTTATTCTGTATGTATGGACTCTGCACAGTACCACTTCTCCTGTCCTGTATACCGGGTGTAATTCTCAGTATCTGTTCTTATTCTGTATGCATGGACTCTGCACAGTACCACTTCTCTTGTCCTGTATACCGGGTGTAATTCTCAGTATCTGTTCTTATTCTGTATGTATGGACTCTGCACAGTACCACTTCTCTTGTCCTGTATACCGGGTGTAATTCTCAGTATCTGTTCTTATTCTGTATGTATGGACTCTGCACAGTACCACTTCTCTTGTCCTGTATACTGGGTGTAATTCTCAGTATCTGTTCTAATTCTGTATGCATGGACTCTGCACAGTACTACTTCTCCTGTCCTGTATGCTGGGTGTAATTCTCAGTATCTGTTCTTATTCTGTATGTATGGACTCTGCACAGTACTACTTCTCCTGTCCTGTATGCCGGTGTAATTCTCAGTATCTGTTCTTATTCTGTATGCATGGACTCTGCACAGTACTACTTCTCCTGTCCTGTATGCCGGTGTAATTCTCAGTATCTGTTCTTATTCTGTATGTATGGACTCTGCACAGTACCACTTCTCTTCTCCTGTATGCCGGGTGTAATTCTCGGTACCTGTTCTTATTCTGTATGTTATGATTCTGCACAGTACCACTTCTCCTGTCCTGTATGCCGGTGTAATTCTCAGTATCTGTTCTTATTCTGTATGTATGGAGATTTTTATTTTTAAAAACAAACAGAATACATAATAACAGACTATTTATAGCACTGATTACTGTAGTAATGTCGCTGGTACCCCCAAAAGTGTCAAAAATGTCAGTCAGGGGTCCGATCTGTCCGCCGCAATGTCACAGTCCTGCAAAAAAAATCGCAGATCACCGCCATTACTAGTAAGAAATAAATAAATATAAATGAAATAAATCTTTCCCCTAGTTTGTAGATGCGATAACATTTGTGCAAACCAATAAAAATACGCTGAGGCTCAGTTTCCACTGCCGCGGCTACGAAGTCGTGCTACTTCTAGCGCGACTTTGTAGTGAAAGTTGCTTGCGGCCTTCAGTGCGACTTGTCCCTCATTATAGAGGGAAGTCGCACTGAAGTCGGCTCAAAAGTAGTGCACAAACTACTTTTGAAGTCGCCGCAACTGATGTCGCGGCAGTGAAAACGGGCCAGATCGAAACAAATGGCTTTTGACTTGCTGTGCGACTTGACACGTGTCAAGTCGCACAGCAAGTCGCACTAGTGGAAACCGGCACTTAGGACTCTTTCACACGGCCGCTCTGATTTTTTATTCCGCTGCGGCACTTTTTTTTTTTTTTTTTCACGAGTGGAACCTGTCGTGTAAAATATTTACAGAAATGTGAGGGGTGTACTTACTTTTGTGAGATACTGTATATACATGTGATCCTGCACTTGTGGGTATCGGGCACAAGAGCGCACCGCCAGTAGCTGGATCCCGCTGATCAGCGGATCCCACGGACCCAATGCCTGCCGACACCCACTGATTGTTCAGTACACGGGCAGAACGGCGGTCTACATAAACAAGGCAGATCGCAATTCGTAGGAAATGTACTACTTTACATTGTAGCAAAGTGTCATTTCTTCAGTGTTTTCACATGAAAAGATCGAATCATAGGCGTGCGCACAGGGTGTGCCAGGTGTGCCTGGGCACACCCTAATCACCCCTTGTGGTGCAGATTCCCCTAGTTTAGACCCCTGATATTTCACCAAAGCTCCCTAACTGGGCTAACAAAAAAAAAAAAAATTGTAAAAAAGAATAAAAAATAACAATAAAACTACAGACACCGATCTTTAACCTACTGACACCATCAGTATATACACATGGATATGTGTTTGAGCTTTGGGGTGCACACCCTAATGCAATAGGCTGCGCACACCTATGGATAGAATAAAATATTTACAAAAATGTGAGGGGTGTACTTACTTTTGTGAGATACTGTGTCATGCAGTATATTCACTACAACATAAAGAAAAGAGAATAACGAAGAAAAAAAAAAATCACAAACCAAAATAATTTTGTCCACAATATTCATAATGAGAGAAGAGAAAAAAACAAACAAAGCAAACATGAAAGTAACATATAAACATATATTTAAAAAAAAAAGTAACATAAAAACAAATTCCGAATACTTTTTTTGATCCCAAGGGGAAATGATTAAAATACAGTTACATTCTACAAATAAAAGTAACATAGCATATAAAATAACATAATGCAACAAATAAAGAAACATAAAGCAACATATAAACAAATAAACATAAAGTCAGAGAGAAACAAAGTAGTATAAAGTAACATACTGTATAAACAGACATAAAGTAATAAAAAAAAAAACCCAAAACAACTTATAAACAGATAAACACAAAGTAACATAAAGACCTAGAATATCTTTTTAGGAAAAAAATATCAGAATTAGATACAATTTTATCCCAAAAATTGCTCCATTATAGTCTATTATGCATTGAACGATCTTCAGAAGCTTTGGCTCCTTCTGCAGATAAATTGCCGCATTTTTCTCTCTCCGTCTTTTTATAAATCTTCTATATTTAGCTCTCATTTACCGCGGCGGAATCTCTGAACTTAATCAGCGGAGTGGATCTGTTCTACATGTTATTTCTGTCAGAGCGCAAAGCGAACGTTTTTTCAAGGTCGCCATCATTCACTAAATATGATTGCCATAAATAATTCAGAGCTACATTGCAGGCCTACCAGCATCAACGTCCATGATCATTCAATCGATCGTTCTATGAGACTTATGCGGACCAAACGTGCTTCAGTTTTATTATCCGATCGATGTACAATTCAAGCAAACAAACGAATTGGCAAACAATCGAATAGCCAAACCTTCAATTTAGACCAGATCAATCAGCCAGGTCAGAAAATGATTGATTATTTTAAATCAGGGTGCAGCATTGAGATACTTTGTTTATGAATATGATTGTATTTCAGTCAATCAGATTTTGAGAATGGTAAATTAAAGTTGTATCCTAACCACTTCATCTCCGAAACGTTTTACCCCCTTAACTGGTTGCCGACCGCCGCAAGTACATATACTGCGGCGGTCAGCCCCGGCCAGGCAAAGTGACGTGCCGGTACGTCACTAGCCTGTCACATACTTGTGAGCCAATAGCGGGCAAGCGCGCGCCTGCGGAGGCGCGCGCCCGCCCCGGCTCGTTCCCTCGGAAGTCCGTGCGTGTGACCGGCGGACCCGATGTCCGCCGGTCACTCGCGATCGTCCTCCGTGAAGGGAGAAAGGCAGGTGGCTGATGTAAACAAGCCGCCTGTCATTCTCCCCTGTGTAGGAATAGTGATCATACGGTTCTACTATGTAGGACCGTTGATCTCTGTTCTTACACTAGTAGCCATGTCCAATCACAGTTAGAAGCACGCCCCTAGGGACACACATAACCCCCCCTTCCCCAATAAAGTTAACCCCTTCCCTGCCAGTGTCATTTTGCAGTAACAGTGCATATGTATAGCACTGATTACTGCAGTAATGTCACTGGTAACCCCAAAAGTGTCAAAAATGTCAGTCAAGGGTCCGATCTGTCTGCCGCAATGTCGCAGTACCGCAAAATAAATCGCAGATCGCCGCCATTACTCGTTAAAAAAAAAAACACCAAAAATGACAGAAATCTTTCCCTTAGTTAGTAAACGCAATAACTTTTGCGCAAACCAAACAAAATACACTTTTTGCGATTTTTTTTTTTTTACCAAACATATGTAGCATAAAACAAATTGGCCTAAAATGTTAAAAAAATTTGATTTTTACATTTTTTTGGGGAATTTCATATAGCAAAATGTGAAAAATATTGTTATTTTTGCAAAATTGACGCTCTTTTTTCGTTTATAGCGCAAAAAGTAAAAATCGCACAGGTGGTCAAATACCACCAAATGAAAGCTCTGTTTGTGGGAAAAAAGGACGTCAATTTCATTTGGGTACAGCTTTGCACGACCGCGCAATTGTCCATTAAAGTCACGCAGTGCCGAATCGCAAAAAAAACCCTGGTCGGAATGGGGGTAAAATCTTCCGGGGCTTAAGTGGTTAATGACCAGGCCTTTCTTTTTTTGCGATTCTGCACTGCGTTACTTTAATGAAAAATTGCGCGGTCGTGCGACGCTGTACCCAAATACAATTGATGTCCTTTTTTTCCCACAAATAGAGCTTTCTTTTGGTGGTATTTGATCACCTGTGCGATTTTTAGATTTTTTGCTATACACAAAAAAAAGAGCGTCAATCCTGAAAAAAACACAATATCATTTACTTTCTGCTATAAAACATTCACAATAATTTTTTTTTTAAAAAAATCTATTTTATAAGCAGGCGGGTCTTCTGTCATTTTCTGTGGCCATTGCGGGAGGCCAGCGAGCAGCCCGCCTCCCACTGTGTCTAATCACAGCAGGAGCGCGGCTCCGGCGGCGCAAGACCGCGTGCACAAAATCACGTAGATCTATGTGATTTTGCGCAGCCCAAGCCGCCCTGCCGCAGTATATCTGCGGCGGGCGGTCGGCAAGTGGTTAAAGGAGAAGTACAGGGAAAGCTCATTTGGCTGTACTTCTCCTGTGGATCACAAGGGTTTACTTCGTTCTGCACTCCTGTGACCCGTTTTCAGCAGACAGCGGGCTGAAGTGTGCTGTCTGCTGATGTCACAGAGCCAGGTCCAGGCTCAGGCAAGATCGTGACACTGGATGAGAGCCTGAGCCAGCCGATCCCGCCCCCCTCCACAGCCCAGCACTCCAGTGAGCACAGGGGGGCAGAGCAGAGAGCCGCTGACTGACAGTTACTGGCTCTCTGCTTGCAGAGCTGTGAGAGCCGAGCGATCAGCAGTGTTTGATCGCTCAGTTCTCAGCGTTAGAGACGGCCGGGGACAGGTGCAGCATCCAGCTAGGTAAGTATAAGGCCTCATGCACGCTGGAGTTTATAAAAACTCCAGTAGCTTTGTAGTGAGTTTTTCAGCGTTTTTTTAGCTTTTTTTGGCATTAGCGCTTTTTTGAGTTTTTAGCTAAAAATCACCTCTCTGCTATTTTAGTAACTTCCCACAATGCAATGCTTGCCAGAATTGTTCACACCCATGCGATAAGATTTAGTTGCAGGTAAAAAAGGGTCCTACAACATTTTGGTGCAAATGTAGACCCTTTTTTCCCTGCATCAAAATCGCATCGCATGGGTGTGAACACCCATGCGATATGAGTCTGTCAAGCTCACTGCATTGGGTGCATCGGGTGTTGTCCATGGAACATTAAGCCCCCGTTCACATCAGGAAGCTTAAACATGCGATTTGACATGTCAAATCGCATGCCAAATCAGAGCCTATTGGTGGCGGCAACGTCACTGTCCAAATTGGTGCAACCCTGACTTTGCGGGACCGCACCGATTCCCAAAAGTAGTTTCTGCACTAATTTTGGCGACTTCAGGGCGATTATAGTAGATCTCTGTGCATGAACCCGTACAGATGTCTGTCAAATCGCCCCCGAAGTCGCACTGACATGCGACTATATCTCTATATCTCTGTATCTCTATATCTCTATATCTCTGTCTCCTGGGGTCACCCTTGAAGGTCACTGACCCGCTGAACGATCAGTTCCCTGATTGGTTGTATGTATAGAGGATGGAAGGGATGGCTTTGGATAGAGATCTATAATTGCAGCCATGGTCATAGGCGGGCCGGCGCCCGGTTACCGTGGTGAGAGGAGCCAACACACAGCCTGTATATTGTACCGGGATCAGGGGATGAAAGGACTCACAATGTCTTATTGTTCACCCGGAACGCCATGAAAAGAGGAACCTGACAAACGGCGTCGGGCTCCAGATAAGATCTCGCCGCTTTCCAGATTAAATAACAGCAAAGATCAAAACTCCCAAAAATCCTTTCTATAAACACCACACATCAGCTACAGCTGAGCCACAATTGTACCTCCTTCCGGACCCCCCCCCCCAAATTCTGGCAGCGCAGCCTGGCAGGGGTGTAAACATGCAGCGGCCACAATGCTTTGCGTCCTGACTGCAGCATTTTTCATTCAGGCTGAAGAGTTTGACTGGCAGGATCTGCCACGGTGGAAGATGGGACCTGTAGTCTTCCCAGTCACAGACCCAGGGCCAGGACAAGGGGTGGGCAGGAGGGGCGGCTTCCCTGGGCATTGTACAGGGCCATCTTACCGAATGGGCATGCTGGGCAGTTGTCCGGGGGCCCCACTTGCCTGGGGGGCCCCACCTGCTCAGCGACCCAGCCCCAGCCAAGCATTAGTCCCGATTACCATGTGCATCCCGTCGCCAAACTTAGCAGGTGGCAAGCACCTGTTGGCCCTGCGCTGCTGTCAGGCCACTTGGACCGTGGAGGGGGGGCCCAGGACTGCAGGAATGCCTTTCCATCTCCACGGGAACAGGCACACACAGGACAGTCAAGTGTGTACATTCACCGGACCCAGCCGCCCCCAACTTGGAAGCTGTCATTAGCCTGGCACTGCTGTACCAATAAATATCGCCTCATCGATAATTTGCATTTTTATTCTGGTGGGTGATTGTGTAGGCGGGGCCCCAGTTCACTGCATTGCCCGGGGCCCTTTAATGCTCATAAGATGGCACTGACATTGTAGTATCATGTGAGTCGGTGGGGGGGGGGGGGCACCACGAGGAGACTTGGGGGGTTTTGTGCTCTGAGGGGGAATTTGGGGGCCGCAGGGGATAAGAATTGTTATAGGAGGGAAACATTTTAGTTGGGGGTGTGCTAGGAATGGAGATTTTAGGAAATTTGTGTTGGGGGGGGGTAAGAGGATTTGTTCTAGGAGGGGGGTATTTGGGGGGGGGCAGCAGGGGATAAGAATTTTTATAGGAGTGGAAATTTGCGGAGGGGGGATTTGGGGTGATTTGTGTTGGGTGGGGGGGTTTAGGGGGTTTGTGCTAGAAGATGTGATATAGTAGAGGGGGGGGGAGGGGAATTGTGCTAGAAGGGAAAGCATTTTTGGGGAGGGATTTGTGCTAGTAGAGTTAATTGGGGGGTGTTCGTGCTAGGAGGAGGGATGGGGGGGGGATTTGGAGGGGAAATTTGAGGGGTAGAGAATTTGTGCTAGGAGGGGTGATTTCTTTTTTTGTTGGGGGGGGGGGGGGTGGGTGCATTTGTGCAAAGAGTGATTTGAGGGATCAGGGGGAGATTTGTGCCGGGAGGGGGGATTTCAGCAGGGGAATGAATTTGTACTGGAAGGAGGGGGAAGTTATGCTTAGGTGTAAGCATGCAGATTAGTGCTCAATTTTTAATTTTTTTTTGAGGGGGGGGAGGGGATTTTTGCTGACACATAGTGCTCATACATCTGGGGGGGGGGGGCGCAGTTTGGCTTGTTCCCCCTGGGCTCTAGACGGCACTGCACGGACCCCTATGAACGAATAACGTAGCTGTGTGGGCGGAGCTACGTACAGGTGTGCAAAATTTCAGCAACTACAGAACGTTGCAGGTAAATGGGGGGTTGGCAGTTTGGGGGGGGGTTGTAGATTTTACCCGTACGTCGCTTCGCAGGCGCAATCGTGGGGGCGTGCGATCGCTCCCCGTGGAGACAAAACAGCGGCCTGCCGTTGTAAACACAGCAAACCACTGTTATGTCAGCAATGAACACAGATCCCAGTGTTGATTCCATAAGCCTGTCCCCCACATAGTTAGAAAGCACCCCCTAGGGACACATTTAACCCTTTGATTGCCCCAATTTTGATGGCTTCCGGGTTAGCATAGTCGAGAGCGGAACAGAGCTGATCCGGTCTTTGCTTGGCTCTCTGATCACCTGGGGGAGGCGCCAGCTGGTCAATCGGGAGATCCTGTCAAAGCCGTGGAACGCGATGTGGGGCGGGGGGGGGGACGTTTCCTTTCCGCTGCTTGCATCGTTAGCCACTAGGATTGCTTTTGCAAAAAAAAAAACGATTGTTGGCTCTTAAAATAAATGGTACTGCAGCTCCAGGCATCATACGGTATAACTACTTGAGGTCCAGTGATGTACCAGGTCTGTGATTGGTTGGCAAGTGGTTTGGGGCGCATGCACAGAATTCCCATGGGCCGTGGCCCCCAGCCATGCCATAAACGTTCCCTGGAGGTCATCACTGCAGCAGCCAGGGGCCGGGGACAGACAAGAGACTCTTTAATCTTCATAGGGTGGAGGAGGGAGCGCCCACAATGGCTGAGCCACAGAAGCCTATGGGTGGCGTCACTGCTTCCGGAAATTCCCAGGATCATGTGACCAGGCCAAAGTGGTTAGGCAGGATATGTAGGAGGAGAAGGGGAGGGAACCATTTTTAAGAATAATTAGTCTTAGGTTTGTCTTCCACTTTAATTGTTGGGCAAGGCTCCTAAAAATAAGTAAATAAGGGGGTACCCCATGCAAAAAAAAAAAAAGGTAGTCCCCTCAGTAAAAAAAAATTGGGGGGGGGGACCATTCCAGGGCACAAGCCCTAAAAATGGGGGTGTACCTTGCCAGGGTAGACCTCTAGACCTCACCCTACCTAAGCACCTTGACCCCATGAGACAGGAAGACAAGGGCCTCTTCCCCACAACCCTGGCTCGATGGTTGTAGGGGGGTCCTCAGGAGTCACTGACAGTCATATAAAATACGGCTTCAAAATATAATGTTCGTGTAACGCTCCTGCGTTTTATGTATAATGTGGATTTACAGCTGCAGAAATATTCCACTTCAGTAGTCATGTAGAGAAACGCTGATACACCAATCCCAACTCCCAAGACTCATCATGTGTGGATAGTCTCAATTCAGCAAGTAAATACACACACTCAATAAGATGTTCCTAGAGTGACTTATGTATATAGTAATATAGTGACGATAGGCTGAAGAGACAGGTTGGGTAGAGATGGTAGATGACAGACACTTGAAAGGAATGTTCTTGAAAGTAAGATAGTAGCAGATGGGATGCAGATAGGTTTAGCAATCATGTATGGTAGCAGATGATAGAGTAGCAGGTGAACATACATGATAGACCAACCCAGTGCAAGAGCAGATGGTATTAGGCTCAAGAGCTAGCAATCTTAGTGCAGATGTAGTAATAGTCCTTAGTATGCAGAGCTAGATAGTGTAAGCTTTAGTATGAAGGTTATAGAGGTTTCCCCTGTGGGGTACTTATCACTAGTAGCAATGTAGTAGAGGAGAGGTTCGGCAAGAGCGGATGATCCGGTAACGGGATACAGGGATCAGCAGCGTGGTTCCGACAGCGAGGTATGCTTGCAAGCATGAGAGCTTCAAGGCAGATTATGCGGCGGCACAAGACAAGGTAAGCATCAAGGCACATCTAGGCACACAGCAGGTTGAACGAACACATGTGAGTGAAAGCTGGTGATTTAAATAGCTGTTCAGTCCGGCGCCTCATGATGATGTCAGCACTCTTAAAGGGAAACACACCTATATGTGCTTCATCTATCTAGGTAGATGGAACGCACCCGGAAATGATGTGATAGGAGGCACTGAGAGTGCCAGAACCTTACAGTTCGGCTCGCACAGAACATGGAGCCAAACTAGAGCTGCACAATTAATCGTTAAGAAATCGCAATCTCGATTCAACCCCCCCCCCCCCCCCCCACGATCTTTAACCACCTGCCGACTGCCAACAGTAATATTAATGCGGCAGTGGGGCTACCCTGGTTCCAGCAATGTAGACCTACGTCACTGGACTTCTAGTGATTCTGGCGCCGAAGGCATGCTCCCGCTGTGTTTAGACACAGCGGGAGTCGGGGCGGAGGAGTAGCGGCGATTGCTGCCTCCCTTCCCCGATCGCTGGGGAAACTGTGAGAAGACCCGCCTGCTTATGTAACCAAAGCAGATGGATCTTCTCAGTGACAGACAGGGAGAGATCACAGGATTCAGCATAGCTGAACCTGTGATCTCTGTGTGTGTCAAAGAACCCCCCTCCCCCCTCCCACACATCAGTAAGCATGAGGCACACATTTAACCCATTGATCACCCATAGGGTTAACCCCTTCCCTGCCAGTGTCATTATTACAGTGACAGTGCATATTTTTAGCACTGATTACTGTAGTAATGTCACTGGTCCCCCCCAAAAGTGTCAAAAATGTCAGTTAGGGGTCCGATCTGTCCGCCGCAGTGTCGAACTCATGCAAAAAAAAAAAATGCAGATCGCCGCCATTACTAGTAAAAAAAAAAAATAACTTACATAAATCTTTCCCGTAGTTAGTAAACGCGATTGCTTTTGCACAAACCAATCAAAATATGCTTATTGTGATTTTTTTTACCAAAAATATATAGCAGAAAATCAATTGTCCTAAAATGTAAAAAAAATTTTGATTTGTAAGTTTTTTTGGGGGAATGTTATATATCAGAATGTGAAAAATATTGTTTTTTTTTTTCAAAATTGTCGCTAATTTTTTCAAAAATTTAAAATCGCACAGGTGATCAAATACCACCAAAAGAAAGGTCTGTTTGTGTTGGGGGGAGAACATAATTTTAATTTGGGTACAGCGTCGCATGACCGCGCAATTGTCCGTTAAAGTAACGCAGTGCCGAATCGCAAAATATGGCCTGGTCAGGAAGGGGGTAAAATCTTCCGGTCTTAATGTGGTTAAAAATACGCTCATTGATAATTTTTTTGTCAAAGACATGTAGCTAAATACATTTTGGCCTAAATATATGACAAAAATTGAATATATTGGATATTTTTTGAGTGTCAAAGTAGAAAATGTCAATGTTTTGCAAAATTTTTGCTCTTTTTTTATTAATATTGCAAAAAATAAAAAGCGCAGAGGTGATCAAATACCACCAAAAGAAAGCTCTGTTTGTGGGAAAAAAAGGACGTAAATTTTGTTTTGGTACGGCATTGCATGACCGCGCAATTGTCAGTTAAAGTCGTGCAGTGCTAAGTTGAGAAAAGTGGCCTGGACGTTAAGCAGGAAAAACCTCCGGTGGTAAAGTGGTTAAAATACCATCAGTGCTACTTGCATAGTGAAAATATGTAGAGGCAAGAAAAACAAATGTAAGTGTGAAACAGAATGTAGTAAATAAGAATATAGGGGAACACCAGAGAAAGTCTATCTGAAGCCATGTGATGAGGTCAGAAACCACAAATAAAATGAAGACCCAGAAGAGGGGATATGAAGTGGAAGAAACCAGGAAAGAACCTAAGAAAAAAAATAGAAGAACCCGAGACAAAGTCCTGCCGATGGTAGGAAAAGACATAAAAGATAAAGAGCCAAAAAGAAGACGTCATGAATACAAAGGCGTGCGCAGCCTGTTGCATTAGGGGGTGCACCCAAATGTGTTAAAATATCAATTGGTGTCAGTAGAGCAGTGGACGGTGTTTTTTTTTTTTTTTATTATTATTATTTCATTCTTTATTATTTTTTACAATTTTTTTTTTTTTTTTTTAAGGGCTTTGGTGAAGTATCAGCAGTGGGAATCTGTGCCGCACGGGTAGATTAGAGTGTGCCCAGGCACACTCAGCACACCCCCTACGCACGCCTATGCATGAATACCATCTTTTGTATTTTCTTTTTCATGACATCTCCATGCATGTTGGGCCTCTGTATGTGGTCAGGCTGTGAAAGGGTCTCACACATGTGGTAACACCATACTCAGGAGGAGTAGCAGAATGTGTTTTGGGGGTGTAATTGCAAGTATGCATATGCTGTGTGAGAGAAATAACCTAATACAGCAATTTTGTAAAAATAAATCAATCAATCAATCTTTGTTTTGCAAAGAATTGTGGGGAAACAATTACAACTTCAAAAAGGTCACCATGCAAGTTACTAAATACCTTGGACTGTCTACTTTCCAAAAAGGGGTCATTTGGTGTGGGGGGGGGGGGGGGTATTTGTATATCCTGGCTTGTTAGAAATGAGATCGGCCATCGGTAAGTCAGGTGTGATCAGTTTTCAATGGTTGGCACCAGGGCTGTCTAAAATATTGATTGGACCCTGGGCAAACATTTTCTTGGGCCCACTCAAATTCATTTATCAACTGTTTGCAGGCAGTGGGGGCTCGAGAGGCAGCTGCTTTGGGCCCCACAGCAATGACTGGGCCCAGGGCAGCTGCCCCTTTTGCACTGTGTTAAAGACAGCCCTGGTTGGCACCATAGATTGTAGACATGTAGCAGTGTAAATTTTGGACAAAATTTATGAATAAAAATTACTAATTTGCAAAATTTTATGACAGAAACAAAGAAAAATGCTTTTTTTCACAAAATGTTCATTTTTTTTTTTTAATTTATAGCACAAAAATTAAAAAACCCAGTAGTGATTAAATATCACCAAAAGGAAGCTCTATTTGTGTGGAAAAAAGGACACACATTTTATATGGGTACAGTGTAGCACAACTGAGTAATTGTCATTCAAAGTGTGACAGCACTGAAAGCTGAAAATTGGTCTGGGCAGGACGGGGGTGAAAGTGCCTGGAATTGGGGTGGTTAAGGTTTTTTTTCACAGCTTTATGCATATTATGTTACTCTACTGCACCCCTGTTTATTTTTTGTTTCTGCACGATATGTCTAGAGAAGTGCCAGCAGCTGCATACAATCTCTGAGCGCAGTTTTTTTATACGTATTACCTATCAAACCCACAACCTCCATACTTTGTGGCGTTGCGTCTTTCTTAGGTTTTTAAAAAGTTTGCAGTTATTGTGGTAGGATGACAGCCAGGCAAATAACATTTCCAGGAGATACACACACACCTACACAGGTTGAACTGGATGGACTGTTGTCTTTATTCAACTTCAACTACTATGTAACTATGAGATAAGCAATGATAGTTTCTCTTATTTCTCTTCACAGGATGAAGCCATAATGGTGGTGTTGCTGCCCCCTTGTGGAGTCTTCATAGATCTCCATAACATTACACGCCACATGCATTGTATTCCCAATAAATGTTCCATAGTGGTGGTGTTGCTGCCCCCTAGTGGAGCCTTTTACAGATCTTTATGACATTACACGCCACCTGCTAAATGTTCCCAATAAATCTCTCATAATGGTGTTGTTGCTCCCCGTAGTGGAATCTTCATGGATCTCCATAACATTACACGCCACCTGCATTGTATTCCCAATAAATGTTCCTTAATGGTGGTGTTGCTGCCCCCTGGTGGAGTCTTCATGGATCTCTATGACAATGCACACCACCTGCATTAGTTTCCCAATAAGTGTGCCATAGTGGTGGTGTTGCTGCCCCCTAGTGGAGTCTTTACAGATCTCTATGACAATGCACGCCACCTGCTAAATATTCCCAATAAATGTGCCATTATGTTGCTGCCCCCTAGGGGAGTAATCATTAATTTCTGTGACATTGCACACCTGCATTGTATTTCCAATAAATGTGCCATAGTGGTGGCGTTGCTGCCACCTAGTGGAGTCTTTATAATGGTGGTGTTGCTGCCACCTAGTGGAGTCTTTATAGATCTCTATGACAATGCACGTCACCTGCTAAATATTTCCAATAAATGTGCCATAATGGTGGTGTCGCTGCCCCCTAGGGAAGTATTCATTGATTTCTGTGACATTGCACACCTGCATTGTATTTCCAATAAATGTGCCAATAAATGAGTTTTTATAATGGTGGTGTTGCTGCCCCCTAGTGGACTCTTCATAGATCTCCATATCCTTACGCGCCAACTGCATTGTATTCCAAATAAATGTTCCATAATGGTGGTGTTGCTGCCCCCTAGTGGAGTCTTTATAGATCTTTAAGACATTACACGCCACCTGCTAAATGTTCCCAATAAATCTCTCATAATGGTGGTGTTGCTCCCCCTAGTGGAGTCTTCATAGATCTCCATAACCTTACACGCCACCTGCATTGTATTCCCAATAAATGTTCCTTAATGGTGGTTTTGCTGCCCCCTCGTGGACTCTTCATAGATCTCTATAACCTTACACGCCAACTGCATTGTATTCCCAATAAATGTTCCATAATGGTGGTGTTGCTGCCCCCTAGTGGAGTCTTTATAGATCTCTATGACATTACACACCACCTGATAAATATTCTCAATACATCTCCCATAATGGGGGTGTTGCTGCCCCCTTGTGAAGTCTTTATAGATCTCTATGACAATGCACACCACCTGCTAAATATTCCCAATAAATCTCCCATAATGGTGGTGTTGCTGCCACCTAGTGGAGTCTTTATAATGGTGGTGTTGCTGCCACCTAGTGGAGTCTTTATAGATCTTTATGACAATGCATGCCAGCTGCTAAATGTTCCCAATAACTCTCTCATAATGGTGGTGTTGCTGCCCCCCAGTGAATTCTTTATAGATCTCCATGACAATGCATGCCGCCTGCTAAATATTCCCAATAGATCTGCCATAATGGGGGTGTTCCTGTCCGCTAGTAAAGTCTTTATAGATCTCTATGACAAAGCATGCCACCTGCTAAATATTTCTAATAAATCTCCCATACTAGTGGTGTTGCTGCCCCCTAGTGGAGTTTTCATAGATCTCCATAACATTACACGCCACCTGCATTGTATTCCCAATAAATGTTCCATAATGGTGGTGTTGCTGCCCCATAGTGGAGTCTTCATTGATTTCTACGACATTCCACACCACCTGCATTTGATTCCCAATAAGTGTGCCATAATGGGGGTGTTGCTGCCCCCTAATTGAGTATTGATAGATGTCTATGACATTGCACGCCTGCATTGTATTTCCAATAAATGTGCCATAGTGGTGGTGTTGCTGCCCCCTAGTGGAGTATTTTTAGATCTCTATGACATTACACACCACCTGATAAATATGCCCAATAAATGTGCCATAATGGTGGTGTTGCTGCCCCCTAGTGAAGCCTTTATAGATCTCTATGACAATGCACGCCAGCTGCTAAATATTCCCAATAAATCTCCCATGATGGTGGTGTTGCTGCCACCTAGTGGAGTCTTTATAATGGTGGTGTTGCTGCCCCCTAGGGGAGCCTTTATAGATCTCTGTGACAATGCACGCCACCTGCTAAATATTCCCAATAAATGTGCCATAATGGTGGTGTTGCTGCCCCCTAGGGCAGTAATCATTGATTTCGGTGACATTGCACAACTGCTTTGTATTTCCAATAAATGTGCCATAGTGGTGGTGTTGCTGCCCCCTAGTGGAGTCTTTATAGATCTCTATGACATTACACGCTACGTGCTAAATATTGGCAATAGATGTCCCATAATAGTGGTGTTGTTGCCCCCGAGTAGAGTCTTTATAGATCTCTATGACATTACACACCACCTGCTAAATATGCCCAATAAATGTGCCATAATTGTGGTGTTGCTGCCCCCTAGTGAAAACTTTATAAATCGCTATGACAATGCATGCCACCTGCCATTTATTCCCACAATCATCAAAATAGCAAGCGTGAGCATGCGTGTTTATCTTTTCATGATTATTATTACTTTTTAGGGTTAAAGCCCATCTGAACATTCAGTTTCTAATACATTCTAATTGCTTTAAAACAAAAAAAAATGTGCAACGTCCTACCGTTTATAGGCAGCCACAGCCTAAGTAGAGAAGCCCGTCCCCTGCCAGAATGCTACAGAGAAGGACCCCTTGTTCTTTGGGTGGAATCAGTGGCCTCTCTGCAGGGGTCCAACAGACATAGTACAGAAGTAGAAAAAAAAAAAAAAAAAAGATCAACATACTTTCTGAATTACTGACCAAGGTAAAAGACATGCACGACTGGTTGCTGCTCTGAAGATCTTGTGGCTGATTGTTATTATTATACGTCATGCATATTACATCACTTCCGGGGTCACAGCTGTCATACCTTAGCTAGCGTATCCAGGAAGGCAGCTATTCCGGCATGATCTGTACTTGATTAGCTGCTTGGAAGGGCAGGAAATTCATTGGAGGTCTAATAAGCCCCTGATATCGCAATAAAGAGAACCTGTCACCTGTCCATGCTATCACATATTGAGCTTGTTTGCCGCCTTGTGATAGCAATAAAGTTTTAAAAAATAGAAAAAAGTATTAAAAAAAAAGAATTATATAGAATAATTAAAAAGATAAACTCTTATTAAGCACCCCCATACACGCTCCATGTATAAAGCGCAGGGCAGGATGAGCACATGTATGAAAATATCAGTTGCACCACATGTGAGGTATCATTGCAATCCCTGGAGAGAGATCAATAATTCTAGGACCATAATTAATGGTGAACTCTACACTGATAACCTGCAAAGGCTTTTAAAGCGCCACCTATGGAGAATTTTGGGTACTGTAGTTTTTGTAATATCTCAGGCGGGTGTCATTTAAGCCTTGACATGTCGGTATCTATTTACTTGAGGTGACCCAATCTTTTATAATTTACCAAAAAATTGTGTGGATTATTGTATATGATAGTATTATATAGTATGGATATACTTTTGTGTGGGTTTGCATTAAAATTAATTTGTGTATTTTGTCCTGAAAATATGTGACTGATAAATATCTGTGCAAATATCATGTGACATAAAAATAAAATTGCAACAGCCACCATTTTATTCTTTAGGATCTCTGCTTCCAGAAAATATATACTTTTGGGGAGTTTATGGTAATTTTTAGCAAAAAATGCAGGTTTTAAAATGTGTCCAAAAGAATTAAAGATTTAAAGAATTAAAAATTGATAAGGGATTGATCAGTTTATTTGGTGTTGATGGCTGGGCAGCTTTCTGGTGACATCTGTGAAGCCTATTTGATTGTAAGCTCTTGGGAGCAGGGCCCTTCTAGCCCTTGTATTGAATTGAATTGTCGCCCTTTATATTGTAAAGTGCTGCGCAAACTGTTGGCACTATATAAATCCTGTATAATAATAATAATAATATAAATCCTGTATAATAATATTAATATAAATCCTGCATTATATTAATAATAATAATTATAATAATAATATAAATCCTGTATAATAATAATATAAATCTGTATGATATTAATATAAATCCTGTATAATAATAATAATATTAATAATAATATAGATCCTGTATAATAATAATAATAATATAAATCCTGTATAATAATAATAGTAATATAAATCCTGAATAATAATAATATAAATCCTGTATAATAATAATAATAATAATAATAATAATAATAATATAAATCCTGTATAATAATAATAATAATATAAATCCTGTATAATAATAATATAAATCTGTATGATATTAATATAAATCCTGTATAATAATAATATTAATAATAATATTACACGCACGCACACAAGTGCCCACTCAATGGTCTGGCTCCTTTCCCTGGCTGGACATTCTAACCTGGTGTTTTATCTCCTTGGTTTTTTTCAATTGAAACATCTTTCTATATACTCCTTAACATCCTTAGGCAATTTTATTGATTTTATATTCATATTTCTTTATGTGTGAATGTTTCACACTGATGCTACATCCCTTTCGGCCATTGGGCTCTTGTGCTTGCAGGCGACGGCTGTCTTGACTCCGGGAGCTGCGATGTGTAAAGAGGGTGGCTCCGCCCCCTTGCTGTCCCCGCTCCTCCCCCACCCGGGACGAGCGGGTCCACCCTCACATCGGCGCCATGTTGCACCTCTGACGTGGCGTGTCAGTGCTTTCACTGACGCCGCTACGTCATCTGCGTGCCCTACATCTGCGGGAGGGGGAGGTCCGCCCTCAGCGTTCCTTCCTCCACGAGGTCACGGATGATCCTGTCCGGACCCGCCATTGCCCACTCACATGACGCTAGGATCCCAGGCGCATCAGCCAGTTTTGGGGACACATGGTAGGTTTAACACCACATCCTCAGTCTCTCCTTTCTTCACCATCTCACCATCCCCCTGGCATCCTTCTCCTTTGGGTCAGCACCATGTCACACCACCCCCTTTTCCTCTCTCCCCTTTCCCCCTCCTTCTTCCCCTTCTCCCCCTTCCAGGCCACCTGTCATACCCATCTCTCATCCACCCCTGCACACTCACTCCTGCCCCAGGCACTTTTTCAATTTCTTTTTCTTTCTTTTCTTGTCCTTCACACCCACCTTTTTCCATTATTCAGCTTGTATCCCTCTCACTTTCCACACCAGCTCCTGCTCATCACACCGCTATTTCTATCTCACCCTATCCATATCATTTTGCTACATCATTATCATTTTTCTTTCCTTTCACATATACAACAGATTTGGTAGGTCCAATCTCCCATCACTCTCTCACTACCCACCTACCGCGGACCCCCCTTCTCTGGCTGCTCTCCATGGGACCCTTCAGCTCCCGGGTCAGGCTTTCGGTCCGCCACCATTACACGGGAATCCAATCTCCATGTAGTTCAACCTGTGAGTAATCCACACTCCTTGGTATCATCATTATCCCTTTTGAATTGTTAACTTTAGCCTTACAGCCTTTCACATATACTCAAACTTATTGTTCTTTTGTAGATACATCCAAATACATAGATCTCTGAAGAAGGGAGATGTAGCTCCCGAAACGCGTCAGATCAATTTATATTGTATTCCACTATCATGGAACTATCAACATGTTATCCAGGCTATTGTCCAACCAAGTGGTCACACCAGGATATCTATCAACGTTTAATATTGTACATGCTATTACACTATGCCATTATGGCCATCGAGCCGTGCTATGTGATATTTTCTACATGTCATTATTATTTGCTTAACTTGTTTATACAGTGTAATAATAAATTTATACATTGTTTTACATATTTAATTTGGTATTTATTCAATCTCCAGCCAATAGCACCAACCTCATTTAAAGTCCCGCGGGCCATTTTTCTGTATTGTTATAATAATAATATTAGAAATCCTGTATAATAATAATAATATAAATCCTGAATAATAATAATAATAATAATAATAATAATATAAATCTTGTATAATAATAATAATAATAATAATAATAATATAAATCCTGTATAATAATAATAATAATAATAATAATATAAATCCTGCATAGTAATAATAATAATAATGTTATAAATCCTGTGCATATTAATAATAAGCCTGTATAATAATAATAATAATAATAATAATAATAATAATAATAATAATAATAATAATAATAATATAACTCTTGTATAATAATAATGATTAATAATATTATAAATCCTGTATAATAATAATATTGTATAATAATAACAATAATAATAATAATCATATAAATCCTGTATAATAATAATATTAATAATACTGTAAATCCTGTAGAATAATAATATAAATCCTGTGTGATAATTAATCCGGAGGATGGAGATAAGGGCAGTGTATGGAGAGAAGGTCGCACAGCTCCCCCTGCTGGGCACACAGCTCAGTTGTCCTCCGATGTTCTCGATGAAGAAAGTTTGTTTCCGTCTCCGGCTGATGACGTCAGAGGAGTAATGGCGGCGCCCTGAGAGCCGCATGTGGATGAGCTGCTGATCGGAGTTCCCGGAGATCGGGTGATATTTGGGGTCACTGAGCCCGGATTGTGTGCTGTGGGGAGACTCTGAGGGTGAGTGTGTGAGGTCATATAATCACCGGGGGGAGGGGCTGCCTCTGGTGTAGGACTGCAAGTCCCAGCATGACCAGATTCAGTGTGGTGGGGGAGGGGATCCTCAGGAACCATACAGCCTGCACCCCGAAGATGCTGCTGTGCCTGGCTGCCATACAGACCTCCCTGACCTCCCCTCCCATAGACATGCCCGAGTCAGTGAATGGAGGAGGGGATCAGCCAGGCAGTTGGTATTTTTGAAAAGAGATTCCTTACCTCGGATTTCCTTCACCCAAATCTGTGTGTTCAACATTCTCTGTCCATCCTTCATAACCTCTCATCTATTATTATCAATATTCTTATATATTTAACTTTTAGAAATATTTTTGTTTTATTTCTTATTTTATAAATGTTTTTATATTTTTTCTTTTTGAAATGTTTTTTTTACATTTTTTTTATTTTATCATTTCTATTTTGTACATATTTTTTAATATTTTTTTTTTTACATTTTTGTTCTTTTATATATGTTTTATTTTATAAATAGTTTTTTTTTATATATTTTTTATTTGATACATGTATTTTTTTAAGCTATTTCTATTTTGCAGATTTTTTTTTATATATTTTCATTTTGTAAAAATGTGTTTTATTTTATTATTTTATAAATAGTTTTTTTATATATTTTATAAAGTTTTTTTTCACATATTTTATTATATATATATATATATATATATATATATATATATATATATATATATTATAGATTTTTTAAAATAGTTTAGTTTTTTTTAGTAAATATATGTTAAATAGTTTTTTATGTTTTTATTTAATTAAAAGTTTTTTAATATATTTTATTTCATAAGAAGTTTTCTTTTGTACATGTTTTGTTTCATTTTATTTTATTTATATATATATATAAATAAATTTGGGGGGGGGGGGTTATACGTACTTTTTGTTTTATAATGTACATTTTTTTCATTTTATGCATTTTTTTTTGTTTTTTTTTTTTTTGTTTTTAAGTTTTTAGATTTCTTTTAAATTTATTTTATAGATATTTTGTTTTTATATTTTTTTTTTTTTATTTGTGGATTTTATGTGGTTCCCTTCCTCTCTTTTTTTTTTTTTTTTTGATCGGGTTGGTATTTTCAAGGAAGAAGTGCTGAAAAGGTCCACTGTAAGGACTGTTTGGTCTTTTTTGTATTCCTATATTATTGTGTATTATATATCACTAGAAATTAAGCCCGATAAATTAACGGGCGCTAGAACATAGAGTCCCAACGGCTGTCCGTGGGGCACATGCGCAGTAGCGCAATCCCACGGACACAGGGGCTGGATGCAGAGACACTTGTACTTTATTATATATTATTGTGTATTATATATTATTGTGTATTATATATCATTGTATTATCATTTCAGACTCGGCAGCCATGAAGCCGGGAACGGTCAGGAAATCGGGGGGGAAGGTCAGGAAATCGGGGAAGGCGCTCTCCTCGTTACGGCAGAAAGGCATCAAAATTACGGGGAAATGGAAGCCGGTCTCGCTGGACCCGAGCTTCTTCACCGATGGGAAGATGGACGAGATGATCTGCTTCGAGGAACTCACGGGTTATAAGCTGGTGAAATCCTCCAAAGAGTTAACAGCGAGAGGTTCGAAGCGGAAGCGCGGCGCCGGTGGCGAGGACTCGGAGCCGGAAGATTCGGAAGAACATTTCGCCAAAGGAAAGAAAAATAAAAAGCGCAAGAAAAAGCTGGAGGCCAAGAAAGCCAAGGAGGAGTCTGAGGATGAGCTGGAGGAGGTGTTTCTTGGTGGAGGAGATGAGGAAGACCATGTGAAGGAGGAGGGGGTGGAGGAGGAGGTGGTGGACACTGAACTGTCTGTAGAGCCGATGCCTCCCCAGGCGCAAACAAAGAAAAAGAAGAAAAAAAGGCAGAAGAAGAAAAAGAAACCGGCGGAGACTCGGGAGGAACCTGTAGCCAACAAATCCTCCAAGAAGTCCAAGAACTGGGCCGCCGGGGGGTTGGCCGGTGCTGCCGGTAAGGATGCGGACGTGTCGGCATGGAAAGACCTCTGCGTTCCCCAGCCGGTTCTTCAGGCGCTCAGCTATTTGGGATTTTCTGCTCCAACGCCCATACAAGCTCTGGCACTGCCCTCGGCAATCCGGGACAAATTGGACATTCTGGGTGCGGCAGAGACGGGTGAGTGATGAATGTGGTGGGGGATGGGTTTTATTGATGCAGATTTACGGCCAGCAGACAAAGAAGCAGGAAAATTGGGACAATTGTATGTTTCTCTTACGTCCTCCGACAGTCGCCGCCTCTTCATATTCGTCACATATGGGGTATTAGACTTTGCTCCGAAGGAGTAGCTAGGCAACAGAATATGTTAACATTAAAGCTTTTAACATATCCCACCCTCAAGGGGTGGTCCCCTCAGTCAATACCCTCCTACTTCCTGCAACCATATCTCAGTTTTAATGTCTAGCTTGTCAGGAGTGGCTGGCTCTCTCTGTGCTGGGGTTTTCTGCCCCAGGCTCTTTCTTCTTTTTGAAATTTTGTTTGAGTTTTTCTCTCTACCTTTACTTAGCTGTTATTTTGTCAGCGTTAGTTAGTTCTTCTGATGAAGAGGATCATGCGGACTGGGTCTCGGGCTGATCCCCCTGGTCGCAGGTCGTGGGTCAGTGGCTTCCCAGCCTGCCATCGAGCGTTCAGCCAGGTAACGCTCCTGGCACAGTGAACGACCCATCCCTGTTCGGTGCAGGGATGATTGGTGAGGTGGCTACCTCACTGGACGCTGTGCGGTTTCTTAACCCCCATTTTGTGCGTCTTGAATTGCGACTCTCCCTGCCTCATGTGCAGCGGCTTGTTCACCTGTGCGGGTCCCCCACGCCACTGTGAGGTAAGTGTATCTATGTGGGGACCTGTCTGTCTGGGGGGGTGTCAGTCTGGGACTGTGTAACCTGCCTCTATTCACACTGCTTGTCTCCCTATCTCTCGGCTGCATGCTGTGGGCTGCAAAGGGGGGGGGGGGGAGCTGTGTGACACTGTGTCAGTCTGGTCAGTGTGAGAAGCTGTGTGCTGTGGGGCATGTTTTTTTGGCATGTTTGGGCATATACAGCGATCGCTGCGGCGATCTGACATGTATTCCTATACAGGGATGTCACGTGTGCATTACTGCACTGTGGAGCGGCGGTTTCGGTGCCAAACGGCGCCATTTTGCCTACACTCGCTCCGGCCGCATGTTTTACATGCATGGCGGCCATTTTCTTGTAGCCTGCATAGGCTTTCATAGAGCGCCCTGGCAGCATCATTTCCTCTTTCCAGGAACACCGATTGAGGCAGCAGCAGCGGCGAGGGTCTCCTCAGGTTTTATCCTTCTGTTCTTGCTATCCATTGCCTGTGTTCAGTTTGCATATTCCCTGTGGGGGTCTCATTGTGCTTGTGTGTGGTGCGGTGGGCTGCGCTTGCCGCGCTTGCTTAAAGGGGCAGTTAACCCTTTATTGTCTGGCATTACAGGGGCAATGGATTCTCAGGAGGGCAAATTTCCTACCGCCTTGGTGGAAAGCCAGGGGACCGCTGTTTCCCCCCCAGGGGGGGATTTGGCCACTATTGTGGCTGGCCTTGCTGCTCAGGTGCAGATGCTGGTGGCTGCTCAATCTACTAAAAGACCCAGAGTTGCTCTTTCCTCTGATTCTGAGGGTGAAGGTGATGGGGTTGTTATGGCGGGGGCCTCCTTATCGGGGTCCCGCTCCTCCCTAGATCTAGTGGGGTCCGAGGTGGAGGCTGAAGTTGAGGGGGTTGATAATTCTCCCCCTGGCTCGCCTGAAGAGCTTGCAATCATGGATGAATTGATTGCTTCCATAAAGCAAACACTGCGTTTGCAGGATGAAGTGTGTCCCCCCGCTGCCTTGGCGGCCTATGGGACGCAGAGAAAACGCAGGACGCCGCAGGTTTTTCCCTGCAATGATGATTTTCAGCGCGCTGTTAAGGAACAATGGCGCAATCTGCGCAAACCTTTTGCTGTGCCAAGTAGGTTCAAGCTGCGTTATCCTTTCTCGCCTTCCACTGATGAAAGGTGGTGTGTACCTCCCCCAGTGGATCACGCAATTGCGGTTTTAAACAAGGCCACTGCGATTCCTGCAGAGGATTCCCCTGTGTTCCGTGATGCCACGGATAGGAGATTGGAGTCTCTTGCCTGTCATACTTATTCTGTTACGGGTTCTATGCTTAAAGCTCTGTTTGCTTCTCTCATGGCGGCCCAGGCGATCGCAAGTTGGACGCAGATGCTTAGGCGCGTCCTAGTGGCCGACTCGGCCTCGCCGGCGACCCTGGATATGGTGGATCAAATCCACCAGGGTGTCATGTATCTGTGTGATGCGGACCTGGACCTGGTTCCATTGGCTGCGCGTGTGCACAGCCTGGCGGTGTTGTCTCGCCGCCTGGTTTGGTTAAAATGTTGGTCGGTGGACCAATCTTCACGTAAGACCTTAGCCAATCTGCCTTATGATGGGTCTCGCCTTTTTGGGGAGTCCTTGGATGTGTTGATTAAGGGGATCACCGGGGGTAAGAGCACTCTCTTGCCCCATTTCCCCAAGGCTAAGGGGGCTTCTGGGAAGAAGCATGCTAATTTTCGGCCCCCTCAGGGGTCCTTTCGTGCCTTTCGGCCGCACTACAAGGGCAAGCCGTTCAAAGGTCAAGGCTCTCAGAAGAAGCCCTGGTCTGGAAAACAGAAGTCCGGCCAATCCGGATCTGCAGCCCATAACAGTTCGGCCTGAAGGGGCGCCCTCACCCAGTTTTGGGGTGGGGGGACGCTTGCTCGGTTTTCTTCAACCCTGGTTGGCCCGTGTGCGGGACAGATGGGTTCTGGAGATCGTTCGATCTGGTTACAAGATCGAGTTTCTCTCTCGGCCGGAGAGCAGATTTTTTCCCTCAAATCTTCAACTGTCTCCAGAGCGTTTGCAGGACCTGCACCTGGCGGTGCGGGACCTGAGGGCTCAGGGAGTGGTTGTTCCGGTGCCTCATCGGGACAGATTTCGGGGGTTTTATTCCAATCTGTTCACCGTGCCCAGAAAGGAGGGCAAGGTTCGTCCGATTCTGGACTTGAAGGCTCTGAACCGCTCTGTGCGGGTTCGCAAGTTCCGCATGGAATCCCTGCGGTCGGTGGTGGCTGCCCTGGTTCCGGGGGAATTCATGGCCTCCATCGATTTGAAGGATGCGTATCTTCACATCCCCATTTTCGAGGGTCACCAGAGGTTCCTTCGATTTGCCATTGCGGAGGATCACTACCAGTTCGTGGCGTTGCCTTTTGGTCTCGCCTCGGCTCCGCGGGTCTTCACCAAGGTGCTTGCACCGGTTCTGGCATTATTGAGGGCCCAGGGCATTTCTGGCCTGGGGTATCTGGACGACATTCTGGTTCGGTCTGCGACCAGCCAGGGTCTGGAGAAGGACCTGTCTGTCACGATGCAAACTCTGCAGGAGTTTGGTTGGACGATAAATTTTCCAAAGTCGACACTGAGTCCGTCGGTTCGTCTTCCCTACCTGGGAATGATTCTGGACTCGGTGCAGGCGAAGGTCTTCCTGCCGGAAGACAAACTCAGAACTCTTCAGGAGGAAGTCAGGTCCCTCAGGGACGTTCCGCACTCGTCTCTGCGGACGTGCATGAGATGTCTGGGATTGATGGTCTCGGCCTTCGAGGCGATTCCCTTCGCCCAGTTTCACACGCGGGGTCTCCAAGCGGAGATCCTGTCCAGGTGGGACGGGCGACCTCAATCTCTGGATCTTCAAATCTCGTTGAGTCATCGCACCAGAAGAAACCTTCTGTGGTGGCTCCAGTCCCCGATGGTGTCCGGGGGCAAGTCGTTTCGTCCTGTCTCGTGGACGGTGATCACCACGGATGCCAGCCTGTCGGGCTGGGGTGGTGTTCTGGGCGTTCTATCCGCCCAGGGAACTTGGTCGGAGGGGGAGTCTTCCCTTCCGATCAACATTCTGGAATTGCGTGCGATAAGTCTCTGTCTTCATCGCTGGACGGACCGGCTGCAGGGCTGCCCGGTTCGGGTGCAGACGGACAATGCCACGGCGGTGGCCTACATCAACCACCAAGGGGGCACCAGGAGTGCCCGAGCGGCTCGAGAAGTGGCCGACATTCTGTCTTGGGCCGAGACTCATGTCCCGGCGATAACGGCGGTTCACATTCCGGGGGTGGAGAACTGGCAGGCGGACTATCTGAGTCGCCAGACCCTGGATCAGGGGGAATGGTCTCTCCACCCGGCTGTCTTCCAGATGTTGTGCGCGAAGTGGGGTCTTCCAGATGTGTACCTGTTCGCGTCTCGTCTCAACAACAAGGTGAAAAGGTTCGTGGCAAGGACGCGCGACCCTCGGGCAGACGTGTCGGACGCGTTAGTGGCCCCGTGGCATCAGTACAGGCTGATGTACGCGTTTCCACCGATTCAGTTGCTGTCCAGGTTCCTTCGCAGGTTACACTCGGAACGCAGCACGGTGATTCTTGTGGCGCCGGATTGGTCACGCCGGTCCTGGTACGCAGACCTCGTGAATCTGGCGGTCGACGCCCCGTGGCGTCTGCCTCTTCGAGACGATCTACTGTCTCGACCAATATACCATCCTGCTTTACAGTCGCTGGCTTTGACGGCCTGGCTGTTGAGACCGAGGTCCTGAAGGAGAGGGGTCTCTCTCCAGAGGTCGTTCATACTTTGATCAACGCAAGGAAGTCTTCCTCGGGGAAGGTTTATTACCGTACTTGGAAGGCCTATTTTGCCTGGTGTGAGTCCAGGGGGTTTTCACCCTGCACGTACTCGGTTTCCCGTGTGCTGTCTTTCCTTCAAACGGGTGTTGATCAGCGTTTGGTGCTGGCTACGATAAAGGGTCAGGTGTCTGCGCTGGCCGTTCTGTTTCAACGTCCCGTGGCTTCCAACTCCTTGGTTGGCACTTTTGTTCAGGGTGTGCGGCATCTGGTTCCTCCTAGGCGGGATCCTCTGCCCCCTTGGGACTTGAATCTCGTTCTGTCTGTGTTGCAACGTGCTCCTTTTGAACAGATCAGGGAGATCTCGTTGTCTATGTTGTCCAAAAAGGTCGCCTTTTTGGTGGCGATCACTTCGGCTCGCAGAGTGTCGGAGCTGGCAGCTTTGTCCTGCAAGTCTCCGTACCTGGTTGTTCATTTGGATAAGGTGGTCTTGCGACCTAATCCTTCTTTTCTTCCGAAAAGAGTTTCGGAATTCCATCCTAATGAGGATATTGTCTTACCTTCGCTGTGCGCGAGGCCTGAACATCCAAAGGAGGTGAGATTGCATTCTTTGGATGTTGTTCGGGCGATAAGGGTTTACCTTAAATCGACTGAGTCTTTTCGAAAGACGGACTCCTTGTTTGTTCTTCCAGAGGGTCCTCGGAAGGGCATGGCGGCTTCGGCCTCTACCATCGCCAAATGGATCAGGCAGACCATTGAACAGGCCTATGCTTTGCAGGGGAAGGTTCCCCCTGTGCCTGTGAAGGCGCACTCTACTAGATCTCTGAGTACGTCTTGGGCCTGTCGTCATGGGGCTTCTGTAGCCCAGGTGTGTAAGGCGGCGACCTGGTCGACCGTGCACACTTTCACAAAATTCTACAAAGTAGATGTTCAGGCATCGGCGGATGCTTCCTTTGGCCGCAAGGTTCTTAGTGCGGCAATTCCCTAGGGTCCCTTGTTGGGACCTCTGGCTGTTGGGATAAGTTTTGTATCCCCTGGGTTTTTTGTCTTTTCCTGGGTTGTTGCTCCTGTTGAGCACTTGTTTTTTCCTGTTGCCCAGCTGGTTTCCTTCCTTTGGTAAGGTTCCTTTCTTTGATGCGGAGACTGCGTTGCCTTTTCGGCGCGGATGCGTTTCCCACCCCTCATGTTTGCACTGCTTTGGGACGTCCCCATATGTGACGAATATGAAGAGGCGGCGACTGTCGGAGGACGTAAGAGAAAACGGAATTTTTGTAAAATCTTACCTGTAAAATTCCTTTCTCTGAGTCCTCCGACAGTCGCCGCCCCCGCCCCTCTTTTGGGGTTTGGTTGTATACTCTACTGCTATTCCACTAAAACTGAGATATGGTTGCAGGAAGTAGGAGGGTATTGACTGAGGGGACCACCCCTTGAGGGTGGGATATGTTAAAAGCTTTAATGTTAACATATTCTGTTGCCTAGCTACTCCTTCGGAGGAAAGTCTAATACCCCATATGTGACGAATATGAAGAGGCGGCGACTGTCGGAGGACTCAGAGAAAGGAATTTTACAGGTAAGATTTTACAAAAATTCCGTTTTTTTGAGCCAACCTTCATTCCCAACAGATAGTGCCGGGCTCTCCCCTTGCAGGGCGCAGCTGGCGCCAGGCTCTCCCTCTTCCAGGGCGCAGCTGGCGCCGGGCTCTCCCTCTTGCAGGGCGCAGCTGGCGCCGGGCTCTCCCTCTTGCAGGGCGCAGCTGGCGCCGGGCTCTCCCTCTTGCAGGGCGCAGCTGGCGCCGGGCTCTCCCTCTTGCAGGGCGCAGCTGGCGCCGGGCTCTCCCTCTTGCAGGGCGCAGCTGGGGCCGGGCTCTCCCTCTTGCAGGGCGCAGCTGGGGCCGGGCTCTCCCTCTTGCAGGGCGCAGCTGGGGCCGGGCTCTCCCTCTTGCAGGGCGCAGCTGGGGCCGGGCTCTCCCTCTTGCAGGGCGCAGCTGGGGCCGGGCTCTCCCTCTTGCAGGGCGCAGCTGGGGCCGGGCTCTCCCTCTTGCAGGGCGCAGCTGACGCCGGGCTCTCCCTCTTGCAGGGCGCAGCTGACGCCGGGCTCTCCCTCTTGCAGGGCGCAGCTGGCGCCGGGCTCTCCCTCCCAGTTATAGTCTCTCTCTCTCTTTCTCTCTCTCTCTCTCTCTCATTGGCTGGGACACAGCAGCTGGAACCATTGGCTCCCTCTCCTGTCAATCACAGCCAGTGAGGAGCGAGTGGGGGCGGGGCTTGAGAGCAAGTGCCCCCAGTGCTGGGGGGGCACTCAGCAGATGGAGGGGGTGGAGCCAGGAGTGCTGGCGGGGGGACCTCAGAAGAGGAGGATCGGGGGTGCTCTGTGCAAAACCATTACACAGAGCAGGTAAGTATCACATCTTTATTATTTAACCACTTCTGGACCGGAAGATTTGCCCCCTCAATGACCAGGCTATATTTTGCGATTCGGCACTGCGTTACTTTAATGGACAATTGCGCGGTCGTGCGACGCTGTACCCAAATAAAATTGATGTCCTTTTTTTCACACAAACAGAGCTTTCTTTTGGTGGTATTTGATCACCTGTGCGATTTTTTTTTTTTTTTTTTTTTTTTTTTCTTCGCTATAAACAAAAAAAAGGGGCGACAATTCTGAATAAAATATATATATTTTTCACATACTGCTATATAAAAAATGTAAAAATCAATTTTTTTTTCAACATTTTAGACCCATTTGTATTCTGTTACATATTTTTATTAAAAAAAAAAAAAATCCCAATAAGTGTACTTTGGTTTGCGCAAAAGTTATCGCATCTACAAACTAGGGGGATTTATGTAATATTTATTTTTTAGTTATTTTTTTTTTACTAGTAATGGCAGGGATCTGCGATTTTTTTTCTTTTTTTTTTTTTTTTTTTTTGCGGCACTGCGACATTGTAGCGGACAGATCGGACCCCTAACTGACATTTTTGACACTTTTGGGGACAAGTGACATTACTACAGTAATCAGTGCTAAAAATATGCACTGTCACTGTACTAATGACACTGGCAGGGAAGGGGTTAACCTAGTGGGTGATCAAAGGGTTAAATGTGAGCCTAGGGGGTGTTTACTAACTGCGAGGGGGAGGGGCTTATAAACACATGGACCTGTGTTTATAAATATCTGGAGCTCTGCATCGATTCCTGAGAGAACAAACGGTCTGATGTGTTTACAACAGCAGACCGCCATTCTCTGTCTATGGGGAGCGATGGGGAGTAAAAATTGCTCCGGTCCATGGGGGGGGGGGAACGATTAAGAAATGTTTGGTGCTCATAGATTGCCCAAATTTTATAATACATTTTTTTTATATTTTCTTCCTCTGTGCAGGAAGTGGTAAAACGTTGGCCTTCGCCATCCCGATGATCCACTCCATCCTAGAATGGAGGAAGATGCTGGAGTCTGGAATCACAACGGATGAGGAGGAAGAGGAGGAGACGGAGGAGCCGGAGATTGGTGAGACGGAGGAGCCGGAGATTGGTGAGACGGAGGAGCCGGAGATTGGTGAGACGGAGGAGCCGGAGATTGGTGAGACGGAGATAGAGGCCTCAGACCAGGAGGAGGATGAGAGACTGGACAGCCAGGATGAGGATGAGGAGGACGATGATGAGTTGTCTTCCCTGGGCTGTGTGAAGGTGGTTGAAGATGTTGATATCAATTTTAATTCCGCCCCATCTAAGACTTCTCAGCAGTGCTGTAAGAAGAGACCGTTGCTGGGCCTTGTAGTCACTCCCACCAGAGAGCTGGCCGTCCAGGTGAAACACCACATTGACGCCGTAGCCAAATTCACAGGTGAGACACCAAAGGCCATCAGTGGAGCAGATTTCCTGAATCATTGAAATGTGTGTGAATCCAAATACTTGTTGATCCTGCCAGAAATCTTGGCTTTGCTACACTCTGATCCGTTACATTGTTCCCAGCTTCAGGCCCATCACCTCTGTTATGAAGAAGAGGAGATGTTCTGTAGTCCTGTCCTAGAGTAACAGCACTGCTCCTATACAAATACAGTATGGTGGGTGAGCGTTGTCACCCTAGGACAAGAAGTGTGTTACTGGCAGGATCACCAGGTGAAAAAATAAAAGGGGGGGACGAGGTCTGAGAAAAGAAAACAAATGCAGCCACCACATCCAACAACTAGGGAGCTTCATTGCATTGCTTTCAGTGGGGCAAAGGGGAGACATTAGGGGTCTTTTAGACCCTGGATGTCTTGTTAACCCCTTCAATACAAGGCACCTTCATCCCCTCCCTGCCTAGGCCAATTTTTCAGCTATCAGCGCTGTCACACTTTGAATGACAATTGAGCAGTCATGCAACACTGTACTCATGACATTTTTATCATTTTTTTTAGACATAGAGCTTCCATTTGGTGGTATTTAATCACTACTGGGGGTTTTTCTTTATTTTTTTTTTTTGTGCTATAATTGAAAAAAGACAAAAAAATTTGGAAAAAAAAAAGCTTTTTTCATTGTTTCTGTTAGAAATTTTTGCAAACAAATAATCATTCTTCATAATATTAGGGCAAAATTTATTTTGCTACATATCTTTGGTGAGAATAACCCAAATCAGCGTATAATATTTAGTCTGTAGGAAAGTTATAGAGGCCACAAACTATGGGCTATATATATATATATATATATATATATATATATATATATATATATATATATATATATATATATATATATATGAAAATCGATCAATCCTGATGTACTGATGGATTATCTAATTTCTTGAAGTCCAAAAACGGCAGGACAGTACAAATATCCCCCAATATGACCCCTTTTTTTGAAAGTAGAAAGTCTGAGGTATTTATTAAGAGGCATGGATAGTTTTTTTCCAATTATTTGGAAAATGAAATTAAAAAAAAAATGTTTACAATCCCCTTTTTTTTTTTCTCTCAATTTTTTTATGACTATTTTTATTTATTATTTTTATATGATTTCTGTTCTCTAACACGCTATATAATATAACAATATTGCACTACTCTCGGGAAGTGAACAGGATTTTTTTTTTTTTTTTTTTTAAACATTATGATTGCTTATACCAGTGAAGTTCATTGCTATAAGCAACCATTTTTACAGAATAACACTGATTCATTTAGTGTCTTTTGTTGTGATTAACTGTGATTGGCCAAAGCTAATCACATGGTACAGATGAGCTGCGATTGCCCCTGTCTGTACCATGTGATCACTGTGACCAATCACAGCTAGCAACACAATTGTATACAATGGATGGACTGAAAGGAAGCCACCCATTGTATACAATTGTCATGATTGGTCACAGCGATCACATGGTACCGGTAGCGGACCGGTACAGTGATCAGCCACAGCCGGTGACAGATGGCGTCACTGCGCAGCCCTGCATTCTGGGAGGACATTATATGACGTTCTCCCTGAACAACACTGCCCCCTCCTGGCCATCATTGTATCATACGCCGGGCGAGAAGGTGTTATGTTTCTCACTAGCCCATCCCCAGATCCTCAGGTGGTCTTCCCTGCTGTGTTGCTCCAAAAAGTCAAACTTTGTTCTGGTGACAGCTATAAAATTTTGGAAATATCGCTTTCTGTGGTAACAATAGTCTCCAGGACAAAGAGAGAGGGGGAATCGCCCCAGCGGGGACCCCTAGGGGTTCTTATCCTTCCACACTCCATCCACAACCATAGAGTTTTGGCTTTCGTTTCACTTCAAGGCTCCTCCAGCTCTTGGCATCTGTAGACCGGCTATAGCAGTCAGCACAGATGAGAGGTCCCTGACAGTGTGCTGAGAAGCTCTGACTCCCTCTTGCCAGCTTTTTGTCCTGACAGCATGGCGGGTGGGGGGTGTTACACGCATTCTTGATGACTAAAGTCCCCAGGATTGTGTGTGATGAGAAGACTCTTGTCTGCCAGGTGGAAGCATTCATTCGGCTGCGTTGCCAGCTGATTGCTTCCACACAATATCCCCCCCCCCCCCGGTAATGGCACTCCCCGCAATGTATCCAGGCCTCCACTTTCCCATCTGCGGTCACAGGACTGGCAGAACGGTGCCGCTGGGTAGAGGGGATGGAGAAGAGTGGGGACATGTCTCTCTCCTCCCCTCCTTGTTGCTGACCTGGAAAGCAATGAGTTTGATATCACTTTCGAATCTGCCTAATGAGGTGGCACTGATGAGGCTGCATTGATAGGCAGCGCTGATTGGCCACCACTGATGGCCGCTGATTGGCCACCACTGTTGGCCGCTGATTGGCCACCACTGATGGCGGCTGATTGGCCGCCACTGATTGGCCACCACTGATGGCTGATTGGCCGCCACTGATTGGCCACCACTGATGGCCGCTGGATGGCCACCACTGATGGCCGCTGATTGGCCACCACTGATGGCCTGCTGGATGGCCACCACTGATGGCCTGCTGGATGGCCACCACTGATGGCCTGCTGGATGGCCACCACTGATGGCCTGCTGGATGGCCACCACTGATTATCAGTGTGCATGTCCCTTTTACTCAAGCCAGTTATCGGCTCTCTTCTCATGCTGTCAGAGTGAGGAAAGGAATGTTGATAACCGGCCTGTGTTTACATTTTGATCAGCTGTGATTGGACCTTTACCCTGATCTGTGATCAGTTGTGTCCCAAGGACCGGTTATGTGACTCCCTCCCAGAACCGGCCAACCGCTCTAGCTGTCATTCAGCTATAGAGCGCTCGGCAGGTGGTTGAAGCTCAACTTCCAGCCAAATAGTGATTACATGACTGCAGTGTATGTGTTCCTTTCCACAAGATTTTGGAGTGTCTTTGGGAATTTGTTCCCAATTGTGAGGTCAGGTACTGATATTGGATGAGAAGATCTGGCTCATAATTGCCATTCCAGTTCATCCCAAAGCTGTTCAGTAGGGAATAAGGTCAGGGCTCAATCGGGTTCCTCCACACCAAACAACTGGTGTCTTTATGGAGCTGGCTCCACTCTTGGATGGCTTCCTACAAAATTTTGGAGGGTGTCTTCGGGAATTTGTACCCATTTGTGGGGTCAGGTACTGATGTTGGTTAAGAAGATCTGGCTCACACATCAAATCTCATGTGTTGGGCACCAAAAAATAAAAAAAGACCTGGCTCGCCATCCTCATTAACCACTTCCGCACTGCTCACTAGAGCTACTACTGCGGCAAAGTGGCTCGATAACGTCTGGCAACGTAGACCTACGTCACCAGACATTTCTCTCTCTCGGAGCATCGCTCCCGCTGTATTCAGTCACAGCGGGAGTCGGGCCAGGGGAGGAGAGGCGGTGATCACCACTGCTCTTCCCCGATCATCGGGGATCTAGTGTGGAGATCCGCCCACTTGTGTAAACAGAGTGGGCGGATCTCCTAAGTGACAGGCAGGGTCAGATTGCAGGGTTCAGCATAGCTCAACATGTGATCTGTCCCTGTGTCACTCAGTCACCTCCCCCCACACACGTCAGTAAGCACCAGGCATATACTAACCCCTCCCTCTCCAATAAAATTAACCCCTTCCCTGCCAGTGTCATTTTTACAGTAACAGTGCATATGTATAGCACTGATTACTGTAGTAATGTCACTGGTACCCCCAAAAGTGTTAAAAATGTCAGTCAAGGGTCCGATCTGTCCGCCGCAATGTCGCAGTCCCGCAAAAAAAATCGCAGATCGCCGCCATTACTCGTTAAAAAAAAAAAAAAAAAACACCAAAAATGACAGAAATTTTTCCCTTAGTTAGTAAACGCAATAACTTTTGCGCAAACCAATCAAAATACGCTTATTGTGATTTTTTTTTTAACCAAACATATGTAGCAGAAAACAAATTGGCCAAAAATTTAAAAAAAATTTAGATTTTTACATTTTTTTTGGGGGGGGGAATTTCATATAAAAAATGTGAAAAATATTGTTCTTTTTTCAGAATTGTCGCTTTTTTTTTTGTTTATAGCGCAAAAAGTAAAAATCGCACAGGTGATCAAATACCACCAAAAGAAAGCTCTGTTTGTTGGGAAAAAAGGACGTAAATTTTGTTTGAGTACGGCGTTGCATGACCGCGCAATTGTCAGTTAAAGTCGCACAGAGCCGAATCGCAAAAAGTGGCCTGGACGTAAGACAGCAAAATCCTCCGGTGGTAAAGTGGTTAAAATTTACCCCAAAGGTGTCCAGTAGGGATGAGGTCAGGGTTCTCTGCAGAACATTCGAGTTCCTCCACACCACCAAACTGGTCACACCATGTCTTTATGGAGTTGGCTTTGTACACAGGGGAGCACAGTCATGGTGGAACAGAAAAGGGTCTTCACCAAACTGTTACCACAAGGCTGGAAGAGCACAATTGTCTACAATGTCTATGTATGATGGAGGATTACCAATATCCGGCACTGGAGACACCTGAACTCCATACTCCTGACTCTTGGCCATATTGTATCGATATGCTGTTCACAAACGTTGGTCCCTGTAGTGTATTTGAGTTGTGGGAATGCTTCCGAGGAGCAGAGGACATCTGCAGTCAAAGGACTTTTTGGTAATTTGATAACACTGAGTTCCCGATCTGGAACTTTATGCTTCTTCCAGGTTCGTTCGTAGTTTTGAAGCAAGAGTGTGTTGGGATTTTCCTCCTATTATCTCAGATGTACAGAGCCCAGGCTTACAATATATTTTGGAATAATCTTTATCCTTTTTATATCACTTCAGGGATCAAAACCGCCATCGTGGTTGGTGGGATGGCTCCTCAGAAGCAAGAGAGACTGTTAAACCGAAGACCGGAGATTGTCATTGCAACGCCGGGGCGTCTGTGGGAGATGATCAGAGAGAAGCACCCTCATCTGTCCAACATGCGGCAGCTCAGGTAAAGATTAAAAGTTGGGTTTGCCTACATTTACCTTTCATTTCTTTATCTTTAAGAAAAAGAATCCAACCACAATTGGTGGTCAGTGGCACTTTAAGGCCCCCCAACTTACAAGGTCTAGCTATCCTGCATTATTCCACTCTTGAGCTTGATGTCTTCTGCTCCACTGGTTATTGAATTAGAAGAAAATAAAATCTCTTTCACTGTAGTGGTCTCCTGGATCTGCTGTAATCTGTGAGAGTCCAGAGGGTGGTGATTAATGGGGAATACTCGGATTGGGCGGGTGTGGAAGGTGTTGTCCCCCAAGGTTCTGTCCTGGGGCCAATCCTGTTTAATTTATTCATAAATGATCTAGAGGAGGGGATATCGAGTACAATCTCAGTATTTGCGGATGATACTAAACTAAGCATGCCAATATCTTCTGGGCAGGATGTGGAAACATTACAAGCGGACCTGAACAAAATAATGGGGTGGGGGGCAACTATATGGCAGATGAGGTTTAATGTTGAAAAATGGAAAATAATGCACCTGGGCATCAGTAATGCAAAAGCAAGCTACTCTCTGGGGGGGGGGAACCTCTGGGTGAGTCTAGGATGGAAAAGGACCTGGGGGTACTGGTAGACAATAGGCTTGGCAGTGGCATGCAATGCCAAGCCGCTACAAGCAAAGCCAACAGAATACTGGGATGTATAAAAAAGGGGATTCACTCCAGAAATAAAGAAATTATTCTTCCGCTCTACAAGACTCTGGTCCGGCCACATCTGGAGTATGCTGTCCAGTTCTGGGCACCGGTCCTCAGGAAGGATGTGCTGGAACTGGAGAGAGTCCAGAGAAGGGCAACAAAAATAATTTGGGGAATGGAGGACATCAGCTATGAGGAAAGACTACAAGCACTGAACTTATTCTCTCTGGAGAAGAGACGATTGATGGGGGATATGATATCAATGTACGAATACTGTACTGGTAAGGATCCTAGCATAAGGAACAAACTATTCAGAGTAAGGGAATACAATAAGACACGTGGCCACTCACTAAAACTAGAGGAAAAACGGTTTAACCTTAAAACACGTAGGGGGTTCTTCACTGTCAGAGCAGTAAGGATGTGGAATTCTCTTCCACAAGCAGTGGTATCAGCAGGGAGCATCGATAGTTTCAAAAAACTATTAGATGGGCACCTTAAAGACCACAACATACAGAGGTATACAATGTACAACATACAGGGGTATACAATGTACAACATACAGGGGTATACAATGTACAACATACAGGGGGTATACAATGTATAACATACAGGGGTATACAATGTATAACATACAGGGGTATACAATGTATAACATACAGGGGTATACAATGTACAACATACAGGGGTATACAATGTATAACATACAGGGGGTATACAATGTACAACATACAGAGGTATACAATGTATAACATACAGGGGGTATACAATGTACAACATACAGGGGGTATACAATGTACAACATACAGGGGTATACAATGTATAACATACAGGGGGTATACAATGTATAACATACAGAGGTATACAATGTATAACATACAGGGGTATACAATGTATAACATACAGGGGTATACAATGTATAACATACAGGGGTATACAATGTATAACATACAGGGGGTATACAATGTATAACATACAGGGGGTATACAATGTATAACATACAGGGGGTATACAATGTATAACATACAGAGGTATACAATGTATAACATACAGGGGTATACAATGTATAACATACAGGGGGTATACAATGTACAACATACAGGGGGTATACAATGTACAACATACAGGGGTACACAATGTACAACATACAGGGGTATACAATGTACAACATACAGGGGTATACAATGTACAACATACAGGGGTACACAATGTACAACATACAGGGGTACACAATGTACAACATACAGGGGTACACAATGTACAACATACAGGGGTATACAATGTACAGCATACAGGGGTATACAATGTACAACATACAGGGGGTATACAATGTATAACATACAGGGGGTATACAATGTATAACATACAGGGGGTATACAATGTATAACATACAGGGGGTATACAATGTATAACATACAGGGGGTATACAATGTACAACATACAGGGGGTATACAATGTATAACATACAGGGGTATACAATGTACTGTTAACAGCAAACACACACACACATCATAGGTTGAACTGGATGGACTGATGTCTTTTTTCAGCCTCACAAACTATGTAACTATGTAACTATGTAATGAGTTGACCTTCGTGTCTCTGTGGACAGGTGTCTGGTGATCGACGAGGCGGACAGAATGGTGGAGAAGGGTCACTACGCCGAGCTGAGCCAACTGCTGGAGATGCTGAGTGACACTCACTACAACCCCAAGAGGCAGACCTTCGTCTTCTCCGCCACCCTGACCCTCATCCACCAGGCCCCCAGCCGCCTCCTGCAGAAGAAGAACTTCAAGAGAATGGACAAGGACAGCAAGCTGGAGAGCCTAATGCGGAAGGTGGGCATGAAGGGAAAGCCGAAGGTCATCGATCTGACCAGGAAGCAGGCCACAGTGGAGACCCTGACTGAGACCAGAATCCATTGCTCCACCGATGAGAAGGACTTCTACCTCTACTACTTCCTGCTGCAGTACCCCGGCCGCACCATGGTCTTCGCCAACAGCATTGACTGCATCAAGAGGCTGACCTGTCTCCTCACCATCCTGGAGTGCAATCCGCTCCAGCTACACGCCAACATGCACCAGAAGCAGAGGCTGAAGAACCTGGAGAGATTTGCAGAGAAAGAGAGGTAAGAGTGTGCCGCCGGTGGGGGCGGAGCCGATGCTTGGGTTATGGATCCTGGGAATGTTAGCAGCTCTTTCATTGGAGTCTGGTCACCGGCTGATCGACACAATCCGGGGTAAGAGCCGCGTAACCTTAGAAGGATGAAACTTTATTAATATATATTTTAGTGGTGCACCGAAACCAAAAAATGCACTTGGCGGAAAATTAAAACCGAAATGGACAGTTTTTAAAAAAAAAAAAAAATAATAATTTTTAAATTTAATTATTGTGGCTGCCATTTTTGCATTGAAGTCAATGGGACGCGACTTTTGCGTTGAAGTCGGTGGGGGCGGGAATTTTTGCATTGAAGTCAGTGGGGGCGTGACTTTTGCATTGAGGTCGGTGGGGGCGCGACTTTTGCGTTGGAAGCCGGCGGGGCGCGACTTTTGCGTTGGAAGCGCGATGTTTGCACTAAAGCCAAAGGGGGCGCGACGCTTGCATCTAAGCCAGCGGGGGGCCACTTTTGCATTGAAGCCAGTTGAATGCAGCATGTCATTTTCCGCACTTTTTTTTTTTTTTTCTATCGGCAGAACACCGATAACCCCATTTCCGGGCCATAATGTCGGCGGACAGTATATCGGTGCATCTCTAATATATTTAAGGAAACAAAGTGACAGTCTCCCCCCCCTAAAGTAGGCTGCAAGGTGGGTAGATGGGTGAGTAATACCTTGCTGGAGGCACTGGCCATTTGGCCTTTTCCTCTTCAGTCATCTTCTCAATCCCATTAGTGGGTAATCCCGTATCCGGCCAGACAGAGGCGCTCATGTTGTGCTTTGAGCATCATTCTCTGCAGAATTCTGTGAGCTTGGGATGACATGAGGACACTCCCCCTTGGAGGTGTGTTCTAGACAACCTGGGCTCACAGGGAGTGGACTGAATGGCACTTGCTGACTTTCAACACAAAAGAGGACCAGTGCTGGGGGATGTACGGTGCCTGCGGGAGGGGGGGCACTCTAGAAAGTCGGTCGGTATTGCAGCTAATGCTACTTTACCAAATCTTTGCATCTAAAAATGTGTTATTTCCAAAATCGGGGGTTGTGCTTTGAAGCAAATCTGTCCTGGAAGAAATATGAACAGTTCCGGTATTATTTTTATTTTTTTTAGTGGTTACGGGCGATCTTTACCCAACTAATGCCCATGTGTGGGAGAGCTCTGTGTCCATAGAGCGGCTCATACAAGGAAGGCCGTTGGCGGTTTTATTCATAAGGTGACGTCTTCTCTCTCTCTCTCTCGCCCTCACAGCTGTGTCCTCCTCACTACGGATGTGGCTGCCCGCGGTTTGGACATCCCTAATATCCAACACGTCCTCCATTACCAGGTACGGCGCTCAGTGCAGTGCGGTCAGAGCCGTGTTTTTTTGCACACAGGTAAAAAAAGAAAAAAACATTTTAGGTGTGAAGATTGGTTAACCCCCTTCCCTCCCTCCACTCCCCTCCCCTCCACTCCAAAATATTATACAGGTGCATCTAATTAAAATTAGAATATCAAAAAGATGAAAACATTTTAGGTGTGAAGATTGGTTAACCCCCTTCCCTTCCCTCCCCTGCCGTTCCTTCCCCTTCCCTCCCCTCCCCTGCCCTTCCTTCCCCTTCCCTTCCCTCCCCCTCCCCTTCCCTCCCCCTCCCCTTCCCTCCCCTTCCCTTCCCTCCCCCTCCCCTTCCCTTCCCTTCCCCCTCCCCTTCCCTTCCCTTCCCTCCCCCTCCCCTTCCCTTCCCTCCCCCTCCCCTTCCCTTCCCTCCCCCTCCCCTTCCCTTCCCTTCCCTCCCCCCCCTCCCCTTCCCTCCCCCCCCCTCCCCTTCCCTTCCCTCCCCCCCCCTCCCCTTCCCTTCCCTTCCCTCCCCCCCCCCTCCCCTTCCCTTCCCTCCCCCCCCTCCCCTTCCCTTCCCTCCCCCCCCTCCCCTTCCCTTCCCTCCCCCCCCCCCTCCCCTTCCCTTCCCTCCCCCCCCCTCCCCTTCCCTTCCCTCCCCTTCCCTCCCCCCCCCCCTCCCCTTCCCTTCCCTCCCCCCCCCCCCTCCCCTTCCCTCCCCCCCCCCTCCCCTTCCCTCCCCCCCCCCTCCCCTTCCCCCCCCCCCCCCCCTCCCCTTCCCTTCCCCCCCCCCCCCCCTTCCCTCCCCCCCCCCTCCCCTTCCCTTCCCTCCCCCCCCCCCCCCCTCCCCTTCCCTTCCCTCCCCTCCCCCCTTCCCTCCCCCCCCCTCCCCTTCCCTTCCCTCCCCCCCCCCCCTCCCCTTCCCTTCCCTCCCCCCCCCCTCCCCTCCCCCTCCCCTTCCCTCCCCCCCCCCTCCCCTCCCCCTCCCCTTCCCTTCCCTCCCCCCCCTCCCCTTCCCTTCCCTCCCCCCCCCCTCCCCTTCCCTTCCCTCCCCCCCCTCCCCTTCCCTTCCCTCCCCCCCCCCTCCCCTTCCCTTCCCTCCCCCCCCCCTCCCCTTCCCTTCCCTCCCCCCCCCCTCCCCTTCCCTTCCCTCCCCCCCCCTCCCCTTCCCTTCCCTCCCCCTCCCCTTCCCTCCCCCTTCCCAAATTTTGTGTTTAGGATTAGACGCGCTCTACAGCTGTCCGCATATATTTCCACTTTAACAATCAACTGGGCAGGGCTGACACCATTTCTTGCAATTTTGTTTGGAAGAAGCCATGTGGTGTCATTCCATACACTCCGTTCCCCGTGCAGCACTCTGCAGATCTCCGCATGCGCATATAGTGGTGCCAGGTATCAGTTTTGTCTTTTGGGAAACCCCGCCCTGTATGACATCACAGCTCTTCGCTCGCCTATCGGTTGGTAACTTTTTTTTTCTTTTGGCTATTCAGGTCCCAAGGACGTCGGAAACCTACGTACACCGCAGTGGCAGAACCGCCCGCGCCTCTAGCGACGGCCTGACGCTGCTTCTGATTGGACCAGATGATGTGGTTAACTACAGGAAAATCTGTAGAACTCTGGAGAAGAACGAGGAGCTTCCCTTCTTCCCTGTGGAGTCCAAATGCATGAATGGAATAAAGGTAGAAACTCCGAACTGACCCCCGCCTGCCCGTAATCTGTAGATGGATCTCCCCCCTGCCAAGGGGCTTTCATTATATGGTCACACTTTGACAGTCATCAGCTGACACTGTGCACGGCTACTGCCTGTTACTGACAGTTCCTGTATGTCCCAGCCCCGCCCCCATCCCTGCCCCCATCCCCATCAGTCAGAGGATTCCTGAATTCCCAGCAATGCCTAGTTATCACATGCAGGTTGGAGGCTTCCTCCATAAACAGAATCTTAGCCTGAAGATGTCATTGTGCCTCTGTTTAATACTGTGATTGCCAGATACAATTACGGTATTTAAAAAACAAAAATTGTATGGGAGTATATTTAGTCTTCTGGGAATATCATTTTGGGGTGGACTGACCCTTTAAAGAGATGCTTCAGTAAGATCTGAACTCTGGTATGATAAAGGCCCCTCCCACAGCTCTGCACTCTCTTCTTGTGCAGGGAGACTGGCCCTGTCACCCCCCCCCCCCCCAATGTTGTTTTCTGTAGTGGGTGGAGCCTGCTGGGCCCCTCCCACAGCTCTGCTCTCTCTCCTTGTGCAGAATGACTGTTCTTGTCTCTGCTCCCTCCTGTAGTGGGTGGAGCCTGCTGAGCATCTTCCATAGCTCACTCTCTCCTTGTGCAGGGTGACTGATCTTGTCTCCAGCCCCACTCCTGTTGTGAGTGGAGCCTTCTGTGCCCCCTGCCACGCCCCCCCCCCCCCACCACCAGCCACACTCCTGTAGTGAGTGGAGCCTTCTGTGCCCCCTACAACCCCCCCCCCACCCCACCCCAGGTCTGCTCACTCTGCTTGTGCAGGGTGACTGGTCTGGTCTCCGCCCCCTCCTGTAGTGGGTGGAGCCTGCTGGGCCCCTCCCTTAGCTCTGCTCTCTCTCCTTGTGCAGGGTGACTGATCTTTTCTACAGCCCCCCCTCCTGTAGTAGGTAGCGCCTGCTGCCACCCCAGCACTAATCCTCTACCCTACAAATTCCCCCCCCCCCCCCCCCCTAAGCAAAAATCCTCTCGCCCCCCCCCAAACTCTGCTCTATCTGCTTATGCAGGGTGACTGCTCTAGTATCCGCCCCCTCCTGTAGTGGGTGGAGCCTGTTGGCCCCTCCCACCACTCTGCTCTTTCCTTTTGCAGGGTGACTGCTCTTGTCTCTGCCCCTTTCTGTAGTTTTCTGTAGTGGATGGAGCCTGCTGGGCCCCTCCCACAGCTCTGCACAGCACAATGATGATGTCACCACTACTTTTTATAGGTAATATCTGGGTTTACAGGGACATTTGGTGCACACACAGAGGATTTATATCCCTTCTAGGCATTGAGGAACAGATCTAATTTTTTGTGCCCGGAGTTAAGCTTTAATAATGTAATTAATTGAGCCCTTAGATGAGGATTGTCAGGTGACCATTGTCCCGCCTTTGTCCGCAGGAACGCGTCGGTTTGGCCCGACAGATCGAGAAGGCCGAATATTTCAACAGTAAAGCGAAGCAGCAGAACTCCTGGATCCAGCAGGCGGCTGAAGCTCTGGAAATGGATATCGATGACGATTTATTGGGTAAATTACGGTTTCTGCCAGTTCACCAAATCCAAAATCTTTATCTTAACCAATCGCGGACCACCCTGCGGCAATGCACTGCGGATGGGTGGCCTGTGCAGGGTGACGCCCCCGTACGTCACTTCCTGGTTTAGGACACGCACATACCGCGCCCCTCCACTGAGTTAGGATCTATACTGGTATGGACTGGGTAATGCATTAGGATTTATACTGGTATGGACTGGGTAGGATCTATACTGGTATGGACTGGGTAATGTGTTAGGATCTATACTGGTAGGGACTGGGTAATGTGTTAGGATCTATACTGGTAGGGACTGGGTAATGCATTAGGATCTATACTGGTATGGACTGGGTAGGATCTATACTAGTAGGGACTGGATAATGTGTTAGGATCTATACTGGTAGGGACTGGGTAATGTGTTAGGATCCATACTGGTATGGACTGGGTAGGATCTATACTAGTAGGGACTGGGTAATGTGTTAGGATCTATATTGGTAGGGACTGGGTAATGCGTTAGGATCTTTATGGGTATGCACTGGTTAATGCCTTAGGATCTATACTGGTATGGACTGGTTAATGCGTTTGGATCTATACGATTGTTAGAGTAATTTTTGTAGCTCTAGCCCTCGCCTGTAACTCTAAACTGGTAACCTGTAAAAAAAAAAAAAAAAAAAAAAGGGGGGGGCGGCCCTGTGCTTGACACGTGTGTATCATTGGCTGCTGAGTCTGGTACTTGTAATCCTCCTGGGACTCAGGACTGATGGTTCCGCTTTTCTTTCCAGGTGGGAAGGACGATGAAGAGGAGGACAGAGCCAAGCAGAAAGCTTTGAAGTTTATGAAGAAGCAACTGAAGAGACTTTTATCCCAACCGATATTCCGGAATGTTCTGAAAACCAAATACCCAACCAAGAGCGGTCAGCTGACCCTCCCTGACCTGCCCACCTCCCGATCCGAGAGCGCCCTACTTACCCTCTCCAACCAAAGCGCCAAGAAACAGAAGAAGCCCCGCCCATGACCGCCATTCCTCTCCTCCACTATATATATATATATATATATATTGCACATAGAGGTCTATCTTAAAATTAAAGGGACCCCCCCCCCCCTTTCCTATTGGACTGTGGTTAAGACACAATGGGGGGAAATGGAACACCCAAAACTCTTCCCAAGAAAGATACAAAGTTGGGAGGAGCTACGACCCTTAAAGGGTAACTCTGCTTTTGCGCAACAATAAAACCAATGAAAGAAATTTATATCCAATCCCTACAGGACCTGAGCTGTCATTTTAATGTTATTTAAAAAAATTACCTTTCCAATCTGCAGCCTCTAATTTTTTTGTAACCTTAAAAAAAGTGTTCTGTAGACTGTTGGTATAGGGACCGCCCCCAGAAATGTCAACTGTTGGTATAGGGACCGCCCCCAGAAATGTCAACTGTTGGTATAGGGACCGCCCCCAGAAATGTCATTTCCTGCTTGTGTGATTGGCTCTCTGATTTTCCCAGAACTAAGATACAAGGCAGCTTTTAGGCATCCCCTGCAATAATAATTTCAGTTTTGGTGAGATTCTCTCTAAAGGTTAAATACTTCTAAAGGGATGCAGATCCTGCAGCTTTTCTCATTTGAACACAGAGAGTGCACCAGGAGAATGTAATGAACCAGACCCCTCCCACTCTGCACAGGACGTGCATCACGTGAATATAATGAACCACACCCCTCCCACTCTGCACAAGACGTGGAGAAGCAAAGAGCTTCTTCAACGCAACAAAAGGTAGGAATGTGCTACAAAGTTGGGTTTCAGTCACACCTGCATTTTTTTTTTTTTTTTCAATACACATTTTTGATCAATTGAAGTCTATTGAACCAGAAAAAAAGTCCCAGTCCCTTTCCGTAAAATGCACAGAGGAGAACATGACCTATAGGAAACCATGTTCAATGCACTGTAGTGTGTTTCTGCAAAACTGAAAATGGAATGAACACGGGGTGATTTTAAAAATCACGTGACCGCGCCTAGGACCCACGGTGCTAATTAATAATAAATATAGTGGAAAATGAAATAATAAAATTATTATTATCATTATTCTTGAGCAGCTAGTCCTAAAACACATGTTTAAAAAATTATTGACAAAAGGGGGGGGGGGGGGGGGGACAGCGCTCAATAAATTAAAAAATATATATATATAAATTCCCAAGAAAGTGTATAGTGCAGTCCAATAAATATATATCAAATAAATTCAAATATCAATTCATGTATCACATTTCAATAAAGTGACCGTGCTTAGTGTCAAAAGTCCATCTACACAAAAGTGACAATGCATATAAATTCTTGAAACAGCATATAAATAATCTTTGTGCAAAGATAAGTGCTTGAAGGTGCTCAGATGTTCTATCAGGAGTGCTTGCTTTGATCGTGATGAAGGAGAAGAAAGATAAATCCACCACCGGAGGTATAACACACTTACCAGATGGCCCCATTGGTAAACCGCCCCCTTCCGTGTCATCGTCACATTCATGCGGCCGGCCCGCCCGCCCTCCAGTGACGCTTCCTGAGATTGATTTGTTATCTCCCAGCTGTTATTGCTGCTGCTGGCCAATCACATCCAGGCAAACCGCGGCCGGCCCTCCCCGCTGCCAGCGATTGGTTCACGATCATCTCCTCGGCTGCTGCTTGCCAGTGACAGCGCACTGGCATACCGCAGACCCGGAAGGCAAATAGTATGTGGCACTGGCAATAATTTATTAAACATTACGGAATAAAATAATAAATTAAACTTTAAGCAGCCACTTCCCCCCCCCCCCAGTATATATTTCCATGACTTTTCCAAAACCTTAGTGGAATCCTAAGTTTCCAGGCCTGGGAAGTGTCATCTCCAAATTCCAAAACTTTTCCAGGTTTTCAAGGACCGCACGAACCCTGTATAACAAAACGTAACGTTTTTGTAAAATGTTCAGTTTTTTTGTTTATTTAGCAAAAAAAAAAAAAAGCCAATGGTGATTAATCACTTGCTGACCAGCCGCCACAGATATACAGCAGCAGGTACCCACGAAGCGTTGTGCCCATTCGCCAGCCGGGCACCAGCAATTACTCCCCATGGAGAGAGAAATAAATCACAGGTGATCAAATACCACCAAAAGAAAGCTCTATTTGAGGGGGGAAAAAAAAGGACATCAATTTTATTTGGGTACAGCGTCCGACAACCGCGCAATTGTGTTAAAGTAACGCAGTGCCGAATCACAAAAAAATTACCTGGTCATTAAGGGGTGAAATCTTCCAGTCCAGAAGTTGTTAAATACCACCAAAAGAGCACTCAAAAATGATAAAAATGTTATATGGGTACAGTGTTGCATGACTGCGCAATTGTCATTCAAAGTGACAGTGCCGAAAGCTGAGAATTGGTAGTGGGGGGGAAGTGGTTAAAGGGAAAACCAGCCCAAAATAAAGAAAAAAAAAAAGTGTTTATAGATATATATATATATATATATATATATATATATAATTATCTATTTATTTCCATAATCTACCACCAAAGAGCCCAAAATAACTACTTCCTGCCCAGAGGACGTACCCACATGTCCGCGGGTTGAAGTCATTATAACAGTGCCATGGCTGCAGCTGCACTCATGGCCCCTATATCTTTTCGGCTGTTGATGCTGTACAATGTACGAGCGACTAAATAGCCACTGAATCACTTTTACACACAGTGAAAGGGTCCAACCACCCTGCAGTTCCTTTCTAGGCTCTCATTCCATTGGGAAACCTGAGACTGAAGCTGGGAGGGTCCACTGGCTTACCATAGAGATGGCTGAGGACAGGAACATCCCTCAATCATCTCTATGGTCTAAGAAACAGGAAGCACCGAGTCACAGATTGGCTCTCTACTCATGCCTGTCAGGCACGAACTGAGGAAAGCCGAAACAGGTCTTCCTATTTACTATGTGACCAGCTGTGATTGGACACAGCTGGTCACATGGTAGTTACGTTACGTAGTTAACGTAGTACGTTAGTAGGCTCTTTACCGCGATCGGCGATGCATTATCCTGCCGCCGTCATACGACATCCGGTCAGGATAACGGCACCCACCATCCCGCCGTCAGGATAACGTAACCCCCCATCCCGCCGTCAGGATAACGTAAACCCCCCCCCCCATGATTTGCCTATAGGGCAGGAAGTGGTTAAACCAGTTTGATCAGATGCTTAAAAAAATAAAAAAAAGGGAAGAGGAGAGACATGGGGTCTAATAGACCCCAGATGTCTCAGGAAAGAGAACCCGTCACTGCCCCTGCTATCACAATGATGTTATTCCCTTGTGATGGCAATAAAGTTAATCAAAATAAGGTAGTAATAAAATTAAAGGTAAAATGTAAAGTTACATCCCCCTGTGCTTGCATGCTAAGCCAATTGCATACCCTAGTAGAGCAGAGGCATAGATAAGGGGGGGGGTCAGGGGGGTCCAACCCCCCAGGGCATTGGTCAATTTCACAGCAGCTAGGCTAGTATAGTCTATCAGCTGCGGGGGCCGCACTGCCACTGGGGAGACCACCCGTCTCATCCACGAGGCTGACAGGCAGGGCCCGGCTGACATTGAAGCCATGTTTACTATTTGCTTCACTAACAGATGTGCCTGCTGGGGGACGGACATACATACACCACAATTTGTCACAGTGTGGCAGAGGTGCTAATTTTTGTTCTCTGGGTACTCAAGGCTGATTAAAATTGCGCACACCCATGCAATAATGTAAATGTTACTATCCATAGGCGACACTTTAAAAGGCTTTACCTTGACCCTGGCCTAGCTTGCTCTCCTTTTACAATTTTCTACTCTAGTATACAATTTATATCTTTCTCAAGCCACTGGACAGTCTCAGGGGGTGGGTCCTCTTTCTCAAGTCTGTTTTTGGTCTGTATGCTATGGGCTTTGGGATGGAGCACAGCCTGGAGACAACGCGAGAATCTTTCCAACAGCAGCCCATAGATGATCCAGGTGGAAGAAATCTAAAATTTGTCTCCTGTATGGGCTGCTTTTGGGAAGAGGAGACTCTCCTTCTCAAGGCTGTGCTCCACCTCAGAGCCCCAAGCATACAGAGCCGCTTGAGAAAGGACCCCCCCCCCCCCCCCCAAGACACGTCACCTGGGTAACCACCATTCCCTGTCAGTGTTGGACAAGTCTGTGCTGTGGGCTCTGGGGTGGAGCACAGCCTGGAAAACATGAGCATTTTTCCTAAAGCACCCAATTGAGGATCCAGGAAGAAATATAAAAATTTGTCTCCTGTATGGGCTGCTTTTGGGAAGAGGAGACTCTCCTTCTCAAGGCTGTGCCCCACCTCAGAGCCTATAGCATACAGACCAAAAATACAAAGAGGCTTGAGAAAGAGGACCCACCCCCCGAGACACGCCACCATTCCCTGTCAGTGTTGGACAAGTCTATGCTGTGGGCTCTGGGGAGGAGCACAGCCTGGAGACAAGTGTTCGGCCGCAGGCCGGTGTTTGTGGGAGGAGCTAGCGGGCTTTATAGCGCCATCCCTCCCCTACACCGGCCTGCTGCTGGGCGCTCGAGTCGGTGTTCTTTCGTGTCACCTGACCGCCGCCGGAACTTCCGCCGTTGAGGACTGGACTTCCGGGCAGGATCGTGGACGCCGCAAGTCCGCCGCCGGATCCCCCACCGCTGCCTGCCGTCTTCCCTGCTCCAGCGCCTCCACCACTGCCAGCCGGCCTGCGCCTCCTCCGCTGCACCAGCCGCCACCAGCACCTCCACTACCGCCAGCTGCCCGCTGCATCTCCCCACTGCTCAGCCGGGACCAGGTAACCTTTGGGGTTGGGGGGGCGGCTGCCTGCACACATTGCCTGCTTCTCAGTCAAGGCCACTGCATTTTTTCACCAGCACTACATTGCCTGCCTCCAGCTAGGCCTCGGCATCTTCTCCACGGGGGGGGGGGGGGGCTCCTGGGCTCCTGTCCTGCTTGTGGTACACTGGGTTAGGGGGGGATGGAAAAAAAGGGGGGAGGGTATTTGCCTCATTTTGCCATGCTTCACCCTTGGTGGGCATGATCCCATGCAGGGGGGGGGGGGGCATTTGGTCGGCCAGGCTCACCTGCCCGCCGGCTGTCCTCTCAATCAAGCAGCTCCCCCCCCCAGTAGGGGCCACCAGGCGCCCCCAGGCCACGGCCTGTCAGGGGGGGCTCTTGGATTCAGGTCTAGGGTAGGTGGAGGGGCACTATACTTGTACATGCTCACATACCTACCCCCTTGGCCAGAAGGGAGGTTGGGGGGGGGGGGGGTCTCACTACATTCCAGGGTTACATGTTCCCGTTTGGTTCCCATTACATGCTATCTACACTTGGGCGGTCATGTGTCACTACTTCTGGTTGACCAGTTTCCTTATTCCTCCAGGATCATACCATGTCCTTCAACGCCGGTACCAGGTACAACTGCCAGGCTGCAGGTTTTTCCTGTGTGTTTTCTCACGGCTCCGTATGCTGGTAGTCTTCACAAACGCCACTCCAGCGTTGCCCATAGGCACTGCTAGGCCAGTCTCACACCTCATTGGGCCTCCACACACATCTTAGTCACCTTGGTTGCTATACCGGTAGCCTAGGCCGTCCGGTTACGCTGCGGGCACACATCACACCTTCGAACTTTCGATATGTCACCAGCAGGTGCCACTTGGTTCCTGTTGTTCCTTTCCCACCTTCACCATCTCCGTGCCACGCGCAATACTCATGTCATTGTCTTTCTCGTGGGCACTGCATTCGCTGTCTGCACCTCATCTGTGTTGTACTTCGTCATGTGTTGTCTCCCCTGTCAGCCCCCCCCTCCCCGTAGGGTGAGCGAACTGGCTGTTAGGGTTCAGGTGCTGGCCATTACTCCCCCTTCATAGCTGGTCCCGCGAGGCCAACTTCCCAATCTCAACACGGAGATTCTTCGCCCCTCGGGCCAAACCATAGTTAGCGCCTCGCTTCACCCACCTCATGGGTTTATAGTTAGGGCCTCACCTGTCACGGCCTGTCTGTCACCGAGAAACCAACCTTCCTGCCACCACGCTAGTGGCTCATGCCCCACGTCCAAATCATAGGTAGAGTCTCTCGCCTGCCGCTTGGCATCTAGCAGGGCCTCACCTGTCACGGGGTAGTTAAGTTCTTCGCCTCAAGGCACTAGCTAGCCAGCCAGTTTTCTTGGGGCTCTCGCAGTTGTAAATTGGACTTCGATGTTCTATTTTTCTTTCGACAGCGTGCCTCTAGGAGCCATCTTGGATGAAGGATCATCCTCCCCCTCCACGCCAGCCAGACCTGGCACCCCAGGCAGATCATCGGAATCCATCCCCGCTGGGCTCTTATGGATCTTGGACCATCCCGAAGATCTCGGCGGTCCTTCGCCAGAGGGGCATTCCGTTCCCGGCCACGGCTAGGAAGGCCGAACTGTTTAGGATCTTGACTGAGCACCCAGAAGATCCCGGACTGGGCACCAGCTCTCAGGGCTGTGGATCGGCCATGCAAGGAACTCTGGACTCCATCCTGTCTTCTCTGCAGTCAATCGGCGACAGACTGACGAAACTGGAGGACGCCAGTCCAGCTCACGGGGTTCCTCCTCCTCCCTTACCAGTGCAGGCTCCCGCCCCCGTTAGCAAACAGGGTAGGCCCCCAGTCCCCCTCTGCTGCGGTATCTCCCATCATCACCCCAGCACACATGGTCCCCCCAGCCCTCCGCAAGGATATCCTAGAGGGGAAGGATGTTAACCTGGTGGCTCTCCTTATTGCCTCCCAAGATGTGGTAGAGAATAAGGTCTACAAACATGGGGATTTGTCCGTAGTGATGAAGGCCAGAGACCCCAGGCTAAATAAGAAGCTGACCATCCCTGAATTCGTCCTGGCTTTTGGGATTTACAGGGATGTGTTATGCTCTGTCTACCCACATCGTCGGGAGGAACTGGACCTTTATCTTCACAAGGTTGTGGATTTGGGCCATAAGTACGGGGGTTTTACCTTTTTCGACTTTCACAAGTCAGTGTCGGCCAAAGCAGCGGCTACCTTGGCACAATTCAATGTGCGCTTTGATTGGAGCCTTCTGGACACCGAACTTTTCTGCAGGCACTTTGCAGGATTGGTGCCTCCCTCTTGCGCCACATGTTCATCCACCTCGCACTCTGCCAACCTTTGCCCCATGGAGACTGAGTCCTCCACGTCCGGGGTCCTGGGGGGGGGGGGGGGGGCTGGCAGATCAGAGCAGCGTGGCCTAAGAGACAAACTAGGTCGCCCGATCGTTTTCCTAGGCAAGGCCCAGGTCTGCAACAAATTTCAACGGTGGGGCATGCAGTTTCAGTGCCTGCAGGCTGCTCCATGTTTGTTCTATCTGCTTCAGGGCTCACACCAAGTCCATGTGTCCATCCAGGCTCAACCCAAAACAATGACTGACCGGGGTCAAGATCGAGGTACTGGCTTTTTACCTTCAGTCTCACCCATCTCCGCACCTGGTTGAGTATTTGGTGCAGGGGTTTTCAGGGGGGTTCCACACGGGGTTGGTGTCTCTACCCCCAGGGTCACTTGAATGCCCCAATCTACTGTCTGCTAGGGAGGACCCGCTGTCAGTGGACCTTCTGATCAGGAAGGAAGTTCAGGAAGGGTTCATGCTAGGCCCCTTTCCCGATTCCCCCTTCACCTCCTGGCGGACTAACCCCATTGGCATCTCCACAAGCAAGTACTCTAATAAAAAACGGTTAATCATCAACAGGTCGGCTCCTAATTCCTCTAATAACCCTAGCCTGAATTCTCTTATCCCTTCAGCTGTGTTCTCTCTCCACTATACCACCGTGGACAACGCCATCCAAGCCATTTTGGGGGCAGGCAGGGCTGCATGGCTCAGCAAGACAGATATAGCCAACGCCTTCAAGCTGTTGCCCATTCACCCCTCTTTATGGCATGTCCACGGTGTTAAGTGGAGGGAGGAATATTATTTCTCCATCAGGCTCACATTCGGATCCAAAAGCAGTCCTAGGATTTTCAATACTTTTGCCGAGACGCTCTGCTGGCTTCTTCTGAATATCACCAGGTGCCCTACGGTTTTGCACTACCTGGACGACTTCTTGTTGATCGAACAGGGCAGCTGCACTCCTGTCAGTTTGAGGAGCACTGTGGCCTTGTTTTCAAGCTTAGGGGTCCCTCTATCACCAGGCAAGACGATTGGACCGGTCACCAGGTTAGATTTCTTGGGGATCACCTTGGATTCCATCTCTATGCAGTCCAGCCTCCCCGAGGACAAGCTCAGGCGCATTCGAGAGGTGGTAGGCAGGTTCTTGGAAGGAAGGTCTTTTACGAGGAAAGATCTGCAGTCGTTAATTGGGTCATTGAATTTTGCCATGCGCATCATTCCCCAGGGCAGGTCATTCATCTCCCGGTTACTGTGTCTATTGCCAGGTCTTCCGGAGGGTGTTGCCACCCACCTGGATCCCCCAGCCAGGGCGGACCTGGCCATGTGGGTGGAGTTCCTGGAAAGGTGGAACGGCGTTTCCATGTTCATCCCGCCTATCTCACCCCAGTCCCCTGAGTTTTGGACGGATGCGGCTGCTCATACGGGGTTTGCTGCCATCTTTGGGGATTCATGGTTCAGGGATCATTGGCCGGCAGAGTCACTTGCCTTACCCGCTTTCCGGGAGACCTCGGCGTTGTTTGAGGTATACCCTATAGTGGCAGCAGCTGGTCAGGGATGGCAGTTAAGTGTTTTAGCGACAATAAGGCAGCCTGTGACATCATTAATAAGGGCCGGTCTGCATCCCTGACCATCATGAGGCTGGTTCGCAGGCTGACTTTGTTAGCAGCCACCCACCAGTTTTTCCTTTTTTGTGAACATATCCCGGGCCACTCCAACGCTGCTGCTGACGCTCTTTCCCGGTCTAAATTACAGGTGTTCTTCAACCTCCACCCAACAGCCGACAGATGCCCCACTCGGACCCCGAAGTTCGAAGAATTAATCCTGGACTAGCCCGGATTGTGGCGCATGGTCAGGAATTGGCCCGGATGGCTCTGTCGGCAAACACCAGGAAGGCTTATGACCGAGCCATGTCCATCTTCCGGAGGTTTTCAGCGGAATTTGGGTTGCACGACCACTCAGTTCAGACGATGGTCGCCTTTGCAGCTTTTTGCCACCTCCAGCTGAAACTTTCTGCCAGCACCATCAAACTGTACCTGTCGGGGGTTCAACATCACGTCCTGACGTACCAGCCGAACTCGTCTCCCTTTCTTAGGGCATACCCAGTGAAGAACCTTTTGAAGGGTATTAGCAAAGTGGATCGCCATACCCCAGTCATGCGGTTGCCAATAGATGGGGAGAAATTCCGGGCTCTTTCTGATTTGTTGGACACGGCCCCTTTTGAGCCCTTCACAAACTTAGTTGTTAAGACCGCCATGTACCTGGCCTTTTACGGCTTTCTCAGGCCCGGGGAGTTCTCGGTGGCTTCCCTGTCAGAGGGTCGCACATGCCTCCTCAAACGGGACTTGGTCAAACGGGGTGATCACTACGTCTTGACACTTCGGTGTTCTAAGACCAGGCAGGTGGGACACCCTTTGTCCATTCCTTTGTATCCATCGGGGAATAATTGGTGCCCTGTCAAGGTCCTGGACGATTACGCAGCTCAGACTCAGAGCTTGCCCAGCTACTCGCCACTTTTCACGTTGCTGGGCGTTCCCCTCACCACGTCTAAGTTTATATTTTACGTCCGCACTCTATGTATCAGGCTGGGTTGGGACCCTGCGGCACATTCTGGCCACTCGTTTAGGATAGGAGCGGCGTCAGCTGCCTCCGGCAACAACACGCCAGGTCATATCATTAAAAGACTTGGTCGATGGGAATCTGATGCCTTTCAGATATATATTCCTCACCCCGAGAAGGAGTTGAGGTTAGCTTTTAGTAGGCTTGTAACATGAATTTGGGTGTCAAAGTGTGTCATTTGCTTCCTTTTTTTGCCCTCTTTATTTACAGGCCTACCCCCTTACGTCGGTTCTGGCACACCACACCGACTTTCCATACCAAGGGTATCCATCACTTATTTACCGACCACAAGTGTGTTCGGCCGCAGGCCGGTGTTTGTGGGAGGAGCTAGCGGGCTTTATAGCGCCGTCCCTCCCCTACACCGGCCTGCTGCTGGGCGCTCTAGTCGCCCACCCACCTTCACCCTTTTTTCCTGACCGCTAATCTTCAGGGGGCCCTCTTTATTTACAGGCCTACCCCCTTACGTCGGTTCTGGCACACCACACTGACTTTCCATACCAAGGGTATCCATCACTTATTTACCGACCACAACGCGAGAATCTTTCCTAAAGCAGCCCATAGATGATCCAGGTGGAAGAAATATAAAATTAGTCTCCTGCATGGGCTGCTTTTGGAAAGAGACTCCTTCTTGAAGGCTGTGCTCCACCTCAGAGCCCATCGCATACAGACCAAAAATACAAAGGGTCTTGAGAAAGAGGACCCATCCCCCGAGACACGTCACCTGGGTAACCATCATTCCCTGTGAGTGTTGGACAAGTCTATGCTGTGGGCTCTGGCGAGGAGCAAAGCCTGATCATGGGACTCTCCTCTTTTCTAAAGCAGACAGTTGATTTAATTTCGTTTTCTTCCATCACAGGTGGCTGCTCGGCTCAGTCAGTGTTGAACCAGGAAATTGAACATGCCTCCATCTTTCAATCCCCATTTCAGATTGTCTCCCCCCAGTGGAGGGAGGTCATTAAAACCTGACTATTCAAAGCAAAAAAGTTTATTTAAAAAAATCTCCATTTACACAAATATAAAAAAGACATTGTCCTGTATTAAGAGTCTTTGGCTGCAAGCTCCTCTTCCTGCTGTCATGAACCAGTCCATAATGGGGGGGGGGGTCACTGCCCTGCCCCCTGGTCACACGCTCTGTACAGAAGGGTGTAGTGGTCCTGTGTATACAACATATAGATGCCCGGCGTGGCCCCCTCGGGGAAGACGTGCTGGTTTATAGCAGGGTCTGCAGAGTCCACATACTCCACTTGGAGGGGGATGGTAAGGGCCTGGGTCAGGGCGATGATGTGGATGTGGTCACACACGGTGGTCATCGGCTCCACATGCTGGAAAACAAAAATGGTTAAAGGGACCCCCAGGCTATCAAAAATACAAAATGTAAGGCAACATAGCAGATGGAATTGGAACACAACTTCCCCATTCATCACTTCAGGCCACTAAAACCCATAGGGTGCCGTTATACCTGCCAGAGATCTGCATTTGTGTCTATCCAGTCCTGAGATTTCCACAGCTCTGCCATACAGCACAGCCCTGTCTAGCAGAGGGCGACCTGACTTCTCTCTACTGCTGTTCAGTAACTGGTCTAGTCCCTCCCCCAGCCTGTGATTGGACAGTGAAGGTGAAGCAGAAGACAATCTCATCTGTCACTCTGCGCTCTGCTGTCAGCACAGGAAATTATATATATATTATATATATATATATAATTTTTTTTTTTTTATATATATTTTTTTTGGGACAATCCTGGCTGCCCCATCTACACATAATTGCAGGTCTATTTATTTCATGTAGTTTAAATTCCATGTGTAGATGGGGCAGCCAGGTTTTGTCAAAAAATTATATATAAAAGACAAATAAACATGGCTGCCCCTATCTACAAATAAATGAAGGTCTATTTAGGTCATGTACTTTAAGGTCCAATAATAAAAGTAAAAAAATAATAAAGTTGCATAGGTAAAAAAATAGGTAAAAGTGTATTTGACAATGTAACTTTTTTTTTACTTATTATTGGACCTTAAAGCACGACCTAAATAGACCTTCAATTATTTGTAGATCGGGGCAGCCATGTTTGTCTTTTATATATAATTTTTTGACAAACCTGGCTGCCCCATCTACACATGGAATTTAAACTACATGAAACAAATAGACCTACAATTATGTGTAGATTGGGCACCCTTGTTTGTCAAAAAATATATACTTTTTTTACCTAAGGGTGCCCCATCTACACATAATTGTAGGTCTATTTGTTTCATGTAGTTTAAATTCCATGTGTAGATGGGGCAGCCAGGTTTGTATATATATATATATATATATATATATATATATATATATATATATATATATATATATATATATATATATATATATATATATAAATAAAATATACAAACATGGCTGCCCCCATCTACATAGTTGCAGGTCTATTTAAGATAAGAATAAGTTAAAAAAAAAAAAAAAGAATGAATAAGTTTAAAAAAAAAAAAGTAAAGAATTATGTATGTAAAAGAGAAAAAATAAAAAAAAGTAAAAAAAAAAAAAGTAAAAAAAAAGAAAATGTGATAAAATGTAAAAAAAAAAAATATAAGTGTAAAAAAGTAAAAAAATAATGTATTTTGACAACAAGGCTACACATAATTGCAGGTCTATTTCATGCAATTTGAATTCCATCAGTGTAACTACTTAAATACACACAAACACGGCTTCCTGTTTATTGAAACTCCCATCCAAAGCCTTGTTTAGGTAAAGTAGAGAAGGATCAGAACATCAGTCAGGGTTTTTAGTTTAGGTCTGTCCCCGTGAAGAGACTTCCCCTTACTTCCTGTGTGGTCACCAGAACAGGAAGTGAAAACAAATCTCTGCTGCAAATGGCATCACTGACAGACAATGCAAGGGACACCTGTGACATTAAAATTCTCCAACCTGTTAGAAACTGCGATGTGGGCAGTAGGGGGTCCATTTATAAAAAAAACCAAAACAAAAAAAAGCACAAATTTTAGAAACATTCATTGAAGTTGAAACAGTCTTTTCCCATAGGAAAAATGCTTGTATCATTAGCGCCATCTAGTGGTCACCATACAGTCTAGTTCTGAAATACCTCAGGAAAAACTGTACTGCATTTTGGTTACTAGATGGAGCTGAAGTAACAAGCAATCTCTAAGATGAAAATTGAACTTCACAATCAACTTGTATAAAGGATTTTTTTAAAAAAAACGACTAATTGTGGTCTCCCTCTGTTTTGTTCCCATGAAATATTCTGATTTGTAGACTTAAAGCCAATGTTTATTCTGCCAATATTGACAATTTGTCATTAAAACCGATTTCTACACCTTATTTCAGACCTAGTTGCATCTGTCTGCTTCTCTAAGCAATGCAGTCTGACCATGGCTGGTGGGAGGGGCCAGAAGGGGGGGGCTGTACATCACTTCCTGAAATCACAGCACCCTGCCTCAGTACTCCTCTACAGAGCGGCATTAGCCACTAGATGGCGCTGAGGATAATAGGAAATACACCATTTTACTGAAATGTATGCAACAATTATGTATGTAACATTTCTGGACAACACTGGAAGGAATTAATGGGGATCCTATAGACGCAGTGATTAGATTTGATAATTTCCTCCAGTGTTTTCTAAATTGTTACATTGCATTTCCTACTAAATTGTTACATTGTATTTTCTACTAAATTGTATGTCTTCACTGACTAAATGCAAGCAGTGGGAGGGGTTATGCAAATATCAAAATGCATTGATGGGCGGGTGTTAATCTGGAGTGGGTGTTCCTAGTTCTTTTTGCCTAAGCGACACCCACAGGTCATGCAGAGCCTCCATGAGTGAACTGAAATCCAAATAAGAATGGAGCCAGGGAGCAAAGCGTCAACCTATGGCCCTCCAGCTGTTGCAGAACTACAAGTCCCATCATGCCCCTGCCTTTGGAAGTCATGCTTGTAACTGTCAGCCTTGCAATGCCTCATGGGACTTTTAGTTTGGCAACTGCTGGAGGGCTGTAGTTTGACACTGATGCTGGATGCCCTCCAGCCAGGAAATGAGGCGGGGCTCTGACTTGCTGCAGCTTCTAAAGCACATGGTGAAAAGCTCAGTGTGCAGTGAAATCAGAGGAAGCCGTTACGTTTTACAGACCTGTGTGCAGAAATCGGCGATGTGAAGCCCCTCTACGAATGGCTGATAGAACTCTGCTCTGCTCCGGAGGAAGGCGGAGGTGACCAGTCTCAGGTAGTAGACGGCGTTGTCGGAAATGGCGGGGTAATTGAATGCTCTCAGGAGGGAGAGGACAGTACCGTCTTTCTCCGCTAAATCTAAAAGACTGAGAAACTGCAGAGAGGTCAGTCCGATCATCGATTTACAGAAGACAAAATACTTCCATTCACTGGATACAAAGTATTTTTATTCCCAATTATTTTACATCAAAGGCCACAAACTACTGAAACCAGAGGAGCAAAATTCTTCAGCTAAATGGTCTACAGATTGAATGCCATCCTATAAACCCCCATCTCCAACCCCTATTTAAGAGGGGTAGTGCCTCTTTATAGCCACTAGATGGCACAGTATCAGTTAAAGAGCATGCTCCTTAGCTCCATCTAGCGGCCATAATGCGGTATTTTCCCTCCTGACATTTACATGTATTTTTTCCCCCTCAATGAACAACATTTGATCTTTAGATAACAGGCTGAGAACATTCGATTTTGCCCCATTGCATTTTGATGGATTAAACTCAATACACTCCTTTCACATGGGTAGCCAAAAGGATCCACCTAATCTATCCAATCAATTTGTATCCAATCAGGCAGATACTTCCACTGTATAGTTGGAAAATCTAAAACACTATACAAAATCAGATTGTGATGTGTATGTTAACCTGTACATACAACCTGATTGTACAATATTTTAGACCCAACATAGTATGAAGGGCTGAACTCAATTGAAGTCTATGGGAGGCGATTCTTCCAACAATAGAATAAACACAAGTTTGATATTTCCCCAACGTAACCAAGCACCAATCACGACATTCAGGGGTGTAAACTCAGAATTGTGACCCACTAATGTGTGTACCCCCCCCCCGATCACCCAATGACCGATCCCAGCACCAGGGTGATGTCATCACCATGTGAGGTCATCAACGTCAAGACGAGAAAACTGCAGCATGCGTTTGGTGGCTCTGAACTACAAACAGGCCGGGGTCACCACAAGTAGTAATCCCTCATCCCGTTATAAAGCGAGAGTAGGGGGAAGGAGAGGGACAAATTCATTCTTAGTACTACCCAGAGTTCCCCTTTAAGTGGTTGTGGTTTACTCCTTGCAGTGCTGTGATTGGACGTTGTATAGCGCAGAGTCAGAGTCATGTACACTTACAATGCTGTAGCTGTGTCCGAACGCCTGTTCCTGGAATCCAACCGCCAGGAGCTCATTCCGACTCTCCATCACCCGCTCCCGGAACCTAGAGAGGAGTGCGGACAGTTTACTGATCAAAGCCCAATAACCAAACTTTATCCCAACTTTACATTGGACAGGAAAGGGTTACCTCTTTTCCACCAATTCCTCTGTTCCTGTTCTGTGGACTACAGTTTCAGACAGGAAGTGGATGAAAATCTCATCAATGAGGAAACCAATGGGAACAAAGACCTAAAACTGAGGTCCAGAGCCTGACTGCTGTATGGCAGGAGCGCCCGGATCAGGGGACTGGCTGCACAGAATTACCAATCCATGGACAGATACCAATAATTGTATTTAGCCCCAGGGTGCTACAACTGACAATGGATACACACAAATCAAAATTGTCCAGTTACAGACAGAAGTTAACTAAAAACAGTCAAATTTTCCCTGCCTGTCCTATTAGGTAAATTTTTCCTCACTTCCTGTGCCAAAAACAAGTGGTAGGAAATCTCTCCAATAAGAGTGGAAATCTTTCTGGTTGTAATTGAACCTGGTGACCCCCATAAGATGGGGACAGGAAGTAAAATCTCCCCAGTTGACGACTGATGGGTTTACCAGGTTCAATCACAACCAGAAGAGATTTCCTTCCACTTCCTCCTTGTGTCTTTGGGACAGGAAGTGAAGGGAAATTTCCCCAGCCAGTGACCCATTACCCAGTCAGTGGGTTCAATTACATTTCCTCCCCCATTACAGAGATTTTTTTCATCCCTTCCTTGGGACAGGAAATGCATCTCCCCAGTTAAAAACCATTGTCGAAAAAAAAAAAAAAAAACTACTAATGGGGGAGGAAATCTACTTAGTCATTGAGCCCCATTGGAAGATTGTGGCAATGGGGTCACCAGCTATGAAGATTTCCCTTCACTTCCTATCCAATACAAAATAATTGGAGGGGAAAAAATCCCCCCCCTAATTGCCATTGAACCTGGTGACCCCCATTGCCCCAATCTTCCAATGGTGAGATTTCCCTTCTCTTCCTGTCCCAAGGACAAGGCATAATAGGAGGGACAAATCCCCCCTAATTTTCATTAAACCTGGTGACCCCATTGGAAGATCGGGGCAATGGAGTGACCAACTGGGGAGATTTACCTTCACTTACTATCCAAAAGACAAAATCAATGGGAGGGGGGAAATCCCCACCCCACCAATGGGAGGGGGGAAATCCCCACCCCACCAATGGGAGGGGGGAAATCCCCACCCCACCAATGGGAGGGGGGAAATCCCCACCCCACCAATGGGAGGGGGGAAATCCCCACCCCAAATGGGAGGGGGGAAATCCCCACCCCAAATGGGAGGGGGGAAATCCCCACCCCACCCCAAATGGGAGGGGGGAAATCCCCACCCCACCCCAAATGGGAGGGGGGAAATCCCCACCCCACCCCAAATGGGAGGGGGGAAATCCCCACCCCACCCCAAATGGGAGGGGGGAAATCCCCACCCCACCCCAAATGGGAGGGGGGAAATCCCCACCCCACCCCAAATCGTAACAACCTGGTGACTTGCAATAAGGGAGTTACCTCTTTGAGGAGGAGATTTCTTTTATTTCCTGCCCCAAAGACACAAAGGAAGCGATCAAAAGCATTCCAATGGGAGGGAAATCCATTCATAGTCACTGAACCTGGTAAACCTAAGAAGATTGTGTCAATCGGGTCACCAGTTGGGGAAATTTCTCATCACTTCTGGTCCCCAAGACACATAGGAAGGGATACAAAGTTTCACCAATAGGAGGGGAAATCTACTCTTCATTGTCATTGAACCTGGTGACCCCATTGGATGATCCCTTTGTTTTGCTGGAACTTACTTTGAAATTTCTGGCCGTTTTCCCAGCAAGGACTCCAGATAAGAGAAGGCCAGCCCTCTGTAGAAGCAGCTTCCGTCTGCGCGCGTTTTCCGCACAGCGCCGTATGAGGACATGAGATCCTGCAAAAACAAAACCCGCTCAGTGCCCAGATTGCATAAGAAGCAACAATTGCACATTTTCCGAAATCAGAAGCCCTGGAGAGAAAGTTTCCAATGTCATAGGTCACGCAATGTTTTTGCAACTGCTTATGAAATGCATTTTTCCTAAAAATATGCAAATAAGTGCAAACAATTGTTGGGTAAAAATAAAATTGTGATGTATTGCATAAAGATACCAAAGATGCGAAGACTCGAGATCGCATGCAATTGAGAAATCTAGAATTCTTACTCCAACGGTCACGGTGATGCCACATATGGCGCAACTTCTGTTTAATAAAAACCCATGCTCACCCTATGCTGCCTGATTGAATTGGGGTTGGGGGGGGGGGGGGGAAAGACAGGTGCTTTAAACTCTTTTTTACAATTATTCTTTATATCATAAAGGGAGTTCAAAGTGGAACGTCTCTCCCAATCAACATGGATTTTAAATCCTTGTGCTGCTAGCATTAATATACATAAAAATACCTTGCTCGAAAAAATAAAAATGAAAGGAACACTTTTTAATCAGAGTATACCATCAAGTCAAAACTCCTGGGATATTGGTCTGGTCAGTTAAGTAGCAGAGGGGGTTTTTCATCAGTTTCAGCTGCTTTAGTGTTGCCCATCTAGTGCACATGTTATTTATTACTGATACAACCCCCAAAACAGGAATGGTTTTTACAGGTGGAGGCCACTGACTTTTTTCCTACTCCCCTTTTCTGACTGTTTTTCCCTAGTTTTGCATTTGGCTGGGGTCAGTGTCACTACTGGTAGTATGAAGCCATACCTGGACCCTATAGAGAGGGTCAGTGTCACTACTGGTAGTATGAAGCCATACCTGGACCCTATAGAGGGGGTCAGTGTCACTACTGGTAGCATGAGGCCATACCTGGACCCTATAGAGGGGGGTCAGTGTCACTACTGGTAGTATGAGGCCATACCTGGACCCTATAGAGGGGGGTCAGTGTCACTACTGGTAGTATGAGGCCATACCTGGACCCTATAGAGGGGGGTCAGTGTCACTACTGGTAGTATGAGGTCATACCTGGACCCTATAGAGGGGGGTCAGTGTCACCACTGGTAGCATGAGGCCATACCAGGACCCTATAGAGGGGGGTCAGTGTCACTACTCGTAGTATGAGGAGATAACTGGACCCTATAGAGGGGGTCAGTGTCACTACTGGTAGTATGAAGCCATACCTGGACCCTATAGAGGGGGTCAGTGTCACTACTGGTAGTTATGAGGCCATACCAGGACCCTATAGAGGGGGGTCAGTGTCACTACTCGTAGTATGAGGCCATACCTGGACCCTATAGAGAGGGTCAGTGTCACTACTGGTAGTATGAGGCCATACCTGGACCCTATAGAGGGGGTCAGTGTCACTACTGGTAGTTATGAGGCCATACCAGGACCCTATAGAGGGGGGTCAGTGTCACTACTCGTAGTATGAGGAGATAACTGGACCCTATAGAGGGGGTCAGTGTCACTACTGGTAGCATGAGGCCATACCTGGGCCCTATAGAGGGGGGTCAGTGTCACTACTGGTAGTATGAGGCCATACCTGGACCCTATAGAGAGGGTCAGTGTCACTACTGGTAGCATGAGGCCATACCTGGGCCCTATAGAGGGGGGTCAGTGTCACTACTGGTAGTATGAGGCCATACCTGGACCCTATAGAGAGGGTCAGTGTCACTACTGGTAGTATGAGGCCATACCTGGACCCTATAGAGGGGGGTCAGTGTCACCACTGGTAGCATGAGGCCATACCTGGACCCTATAGAGGTTGCACAGGCAGTCCAACTCCTCCAGGATGTCACACAAATACCTCCCATTCCCAGAAGGTTTGCTGTGTCTCCCAGCACAGTCTCAGGAGCATGGAGGAGATTCCAGGAGACAGGCAGTTACTCTAGGAGAGCTGGACAGGGCTGTAGAAGGTCCTTAACCCATCAGCAGGACCGGTATCTGCTGCTTTGTGCAAGGAGGAACAGGATGAGCGCTGCCAGAGCCCTACAAAATCACCTCCAGCAGCCACTGGTGTGAATGTCTGACCAATCAGACTTCATGAGGGTGGCCTGAGGGCACAACGTCCTCTAGTGGGCGCTGTGCTCACTGCCCGGCACTGTAGAGCTGGATTGGCATTTGTCATTGAACACCAGAATTGGCAGCTCCACCACTGGCACCCTGTGCTTTTCACAGATGAGTGCAGAGTTCACCCTGAGCACATGTGACAGACGTGAAAGGGTCTGGAGAAGCCGTGGAGAACGTTATGCTGCCTGTAACATCGTTCAGAATGACTGGTTGGGTGGTGGATCAGTGATGGTCTGGGGAGGCATATTCATGGAGGGACACAGACTTCTACAGGCCAGACAATGGCACCCTGACTGCCATTAGGTATCGGGATGAAATCCTTGGACCCATTGTCAGACCCTACACTGGTGCAGTGGGTCCTGGGTTCCTCCTGGTGCACAACAATGCCCGGCCTCATGTGGAGAGAGTATGCAGCCAGTTCCTGGGGGATGGAGGAATTGATACCATTGAATGGCCCCCACACTCACCTGACCTAAATCCAATAAAAACCCCTCTGGGACATTCTGTTTCTGACCATCCGACACCGCCAGGTTGCACCTCAGTCTGTTCAGGAGCTCAGTGATGCCCTGGTCCAGATCTGGGAGGAAATACCCCAGGACACCATCCGTCCTCTCATTAGGGGCATCCCCCGATGTGGTCAGACATGCATACAAGAACATGGGGACCATACAAACTACTGAGGACCATTCTGAGGTCCTGCAATGACATTTCAGTAAAATGGACTCGCCTGCTGCATTATTTTTTCACTTTGATTTTCAGGGTGTCTTTGAATTCAGCCCTCTGTAGGGGGATAATTTTCATTTCCATCAAACGTTTGGAATCCTTTCCTTCCTAACACATTACCCAGTGCATACCAGTATAGATCCCAACACATTACCCAGTCCATACCAGTATAGATCCCAACACATTACCCAGTCCATACCAGTATAGATCCCAACACATTACCCAGTCCATACCAGTATAGATCCTAACACATTACCCAGTCCATACCAGTATAGATCCTAACACATTACCCAGTCCATACCAGTATAGATCCCAACACATTACCCAGTCCATACCAGTATAGATCCCAACACATTACCCAGTCCATACCAGTATAGATCCTAACACATTACCCAGTCCATACCAGTATAGATCCTAACACATTACCCAGTCCATACCAGTATAGATCCTAACACATTACCCAGTCCATACCAGTATTGATCCTAACATTACCCAGTCCATACCAGTATAGATCCTAACACATTACCCAGTGCATACCAGTATAGATCCTAACACATTACCCAGTCCATACCAGTATAGATCCCAACACATTACCCAGTCCATACCAGTATAGATCCTAACACATTACCCAGTCCATACCAGTATAGATCCTAACACATTACCCAGTCCATACCAGTATAGATCCTAACACGTTACCCAGTCCATACCAGTATAGATCCTAACACATTACCCAGTCCATACCAGTATAGATCCTAACACATTACCCAGTCCATACCAGTATTGATCCTAACATTACCCAGTCCATACCAGTATAGATCCCAACACATTACCCAGTCCATACCAGTATAGATCCTAACACATTACCCAGTCCATACCAGTATAGATCCTAACACATTACCCAGTCCATACCAGTATTGATCCTAACATTACCCAGTCCATACCAGTATAGATCCTAACACATTACCCAGTCCATACCAGTATAGATCCCAACACATTACCCAGTCCATACCAGTATTGATCCTAACATTACCCAGTCCATACCAGTATAGATGCTAACCCATTACCCAGTCCATACCAGTATAGATCCTAACACATTACCCAGTCCATACCAGTATTGATCCTAACACATTACCCAGTCCATACCAGTATTGATCCTAACACATTACCCAGTCCATACCAGTATAGATCCTAACACATTACCCAGTCCATACCAGTATAGATCCTAACACATTACCCAGTCCATACCAGTATAGATCCTAACATTACCAGTCCATACCAGTATAGATCCTAACACATCACCCAGTCCATACCAGTATAGATCCTAACACATTACCCAGTCCATACCAGTATAGATCCTAACACATCACCCAGTCCATACCAGTATAGATCCTAACACATTACCCAGTCCATACCAGTATAGATCCTAACACATTACCCAGTCCATACCAGTATAGATCCTAACACATTACCCAGTCCATACCAGTATAGATCCTAACACATTACCCAGTCCATACCAGTATAGATCCTAACACATTACTCAGTCCATACCAGTATAGATCCTAACCCATTACCCAGTCCATACCAGTATAGATCCTAACACATTACCCAGTCCATACCAGTATAGATCCCAACACATTACCCAGTCCATACCAGTATTGATCCTAACATTACCCAGTCCATACCAGTATAGATGCTAACCCATTACCCAGTCCATACCAGTATAGATCCTAACACATTACCCAGTCCATACCAGTATAGATCCTAACACATTACCCAGTCCATACCAGTATAGATCCTAACACATTACCCAGTCCATACCAGTATTGATCCTAACACATTACCCAGTCCATACCAGTATAGATCCTAACACATTACCAGTCCATACCAGTATAGATCCTAACACATCACCCAGTCCATACCAGTATAGATCCTAACACATCACCCAGTCCATACCAGTATAGATCCTAACACATTACCCAGTCCATACCAGTATAGATCCTAACACATTACCCAGTCCATACCAGTATTGATCCTAACACATTACCCAGTCCATACCAGTATAGATCCTAACACATTACTCAGTCCATACCAGTATAGATCCTAACCCATTACCCAGTCCATACCAGTATAGATCCTAACACATTACCCAGTCCATACCAGTATAGATCCCAACACATTACCCAGTCCATACCAGTATTGATCCTAACATTACCCAGTCCATACCAGTATAGATGCTAACCCATTACCCAGTCCATACCAGTATAGATCCTAACACATTACCCAGTCCATACCAGTATAGATCCTAACACATTACCCAGTCCATACCAGTATTGATCCTAACACATTACCCAGTCCATACCAGTATAGATCCTAACACATTACCAGTCCATACCAGTATAGATCCTAACACATCACCCAGTCCATACCAGTATAGATCCTAACACATCACCCAGTCCATACCAGTATAGATCCTAACACATTACCCAGTCCATACCAGTATAGATATCTAGAATTATATTTTTCTCCATTGAGATCTGATGCGTTTTTCATTTTGTGAGCAGTGTATATTATATTTCCATTATTTTAACTTTTTTACATTTCAGGGAGTTTGCATTAAATATTAAAAATTAATTAAATGTGGATTGTTCTCAGATACAGTAAAGATCTGCTTTAAATATTTGGGCAGGTGACCGGTCCTCTTTATGGAGACATCAGGAGACAGACCCCCCCGATGTCTCCCTTGCAGCTAAGCAATCACAGATCAGATTTGATTAGCTGCATCATAGCTACAGCTGTGACCCAGAAGTGTTCTATATTTATCAGTTTGGGGTCACTGTAGCAATGACGCAGCTAATCAAATCTGATCTGTGCTTGGTTAGCTGCAGGGCAAGACAGAGGGGGAATAAATAAAACACAAGGTTAACATATGTTCCGTAATCTGATTGTTCTGCTTGTAGGAGCCGTTTACCACAACCCTGTGCCTCCCTAATCCCCCCCCCCCCAGAGGGGCAGGAGAGTCTGGGGACCACACTGGGGGATGGGCACACCAAAAAATTGATTTAGAGCCGCCCTGATCACTTTTATCTGAACCCCCATCACTGGCTGCACAAATCAATACTGAGCCCACTGCCGCTCTGAACCTGCTTAACCCCTTGTATACTGCGCTTTTATATACGCGTTTGTAGGGGTTACAGGAACCCTCGCTGTGCAGGGGCCGCCATTCCTGACAACCTTCTAAACATGTGACCCCCCAACCCTCCAATATACCCCAAAAGACAAGGACTTCACTGAAGAGTGGGTGAGTTGGGGGCCAGCAATAGAAATACCAGCCAAGTCATTGCTGACAGCCAGGCGCTCAGCATTTCCAGAGGAGGTCCCCCCAATGGAGGCCCCAGATTTATAGTGACCTCCAGTCATTGGAATGAGGATATCGGCTTCTCTGATTGGTTACCTTCAGTTTGCTGTGGTACAGCGGCTCATTGGCGTGTTCTTCCACGAATGAAGACATGTCGATCTTCTCAGACACCAGATCAAAGTAATCGTCACCCTGAAAAGCAAACGAACCAATCAGAACGCAGCTCGGTCCAAGGAGCAACTAGACATGGACATCAGGCTGTGGGTTGTGCCTATTAATGACCATGAGGGTCACCATATTCGGGGGGGGGGGGGATTCATTTTCTTAGATTTCACTGCACACAGCTTCTCACAATGTGCATTAGAAGCTGCAGGAACTCCGAGCTCCCCCTCATTTCCTGGCTGGAGGACATCCAGCATCATCTAGCTCACGTGTCAAACACAAGGCCCGTGAGCCGAATCTGGCCCTCCAGGCCATTGCATGCAGCCCTTGCACCTCTCCTGCAGCCTCACCTCAAACCCCACCTCGTCTCAGCAGGCGGCAGCAGAGAGGAGGAAAGAACTCCTACAGATTCTGTGCAGTTGCAGCCCTCACCTATTGGACGTTGCATCTCAAAGAACATAAAATTCAGGGCTTGGGGAAATGAATATCACTGACACACCTGTACAGGTTAAACTGGATGGTCTGTTGTCTTTATTCAACCTTTACTATGCAGCCTCCCCTGGTCTTAGCAATTGGTGAAATCCAACCTTCTCTCCTCTGGTCCTCCTCCAGACTCTGCACTGCTTCCAAGCTCTGCCCCCCAGCTTCTTCCCAGCAGCAGCACCAGGTAAGGGGGGTGCACTGATGTAAGAGGGGGGGGTGTGGGGGAGTTTGATTTCTGATGCAAGAGGGAGTGAGGTGCTCTGGACATCTAGTCTAACAGATACAACCAGCCCTTGAGGGCGACCATAATGCTGATGCAGCCCACAATGAAATTGAATTGGGACACCCCTGATCTAGCCCTTTCCACCCCGACATCCCTGGCCCCGCCCCTTTCATTTATTAGAGGTCATTCTTTTCCATTATGGAGGCTCAGAATTACCTATGCCTAGGAACACCCCCACTCCTCCAGACTGAACTCCCACCCAGAACACCCCCACTCCTCCAGACTGACCTCCACCCAGAACACCCCCACTCCCAGACTAATTCTACCCAGAACGCCCCACTCCTCCAGACTGACCTCCACCCAGAACACCCCCACTCCCAGACTAATTCTACCCAGAACGCCCCACTCCTCCAGACTGAACTCCACCCAGAACACCCCCACTCCTCCAGACTGACCTCCACCCAGAACGCCCCACTCCTCCAGACTGACCTCCACCCAGAACGCCCCCCACTCCTCCAGACTGACCTCCACCCAGAACACCCCCACTCCCAGACTAATTCTACCCAGAACGCCCCACTCCTCCAGACTGAACTCCACCCAGAACACCCCCACTCCTCCAGACTGACCTCCACCCAGAACGCCCCACTCCTCCAGACTGACCTCCACCCAGAACGCCCCCCACTCCTCCAGACTGACCTCCACCCAGAACACCCCCCACTCCTCCAGACTGACCTCCACCCAGAACACCCCCACTCCTCCAGACTGACCTCCACCCAGAACACCCCCACTCCTCCAGACTGACCACCACCCATAACACCCCCACTCCTCCAGACTGACCTCCACCCAGAACACCCCCACTCCTCCAGACTGACCTCCACCGAGAACACCCCCACTCCTCCAGACTGACCACCACCCAGAACACCCCCACTCCTCCAGACTGACCTCCACACAGAACACCCCCACTCCTCCAGACTGACCACCACCCATAACACCCCCACTCCTCCAGACTGACCTCCACCCAGAACACCCCCACTCCTCCAGACTGACCTCCACCGAGAACACCCCCACTCCTCCAGACTGACCACCACCCAGAACACCCCCACTCCTCCAGACTGACCTCCACACAGAACACCCCCACTCCTCCAGACTGTTCACCCAGAACACCCCCACTCCTCCAGACTGACCTCCACCGAGAACACCCCCACTCCTCCAGACTGACCACCACCCAGAACACCCCCACTCCTCCAGACTGACCTCCACACAGAACACCCCCACTCCTCCAGACTGACCTCCACCCAGAACATCCCCCACTCCTCCAGACTGACCTCCACCCAGCAAGGCATTGCCATCCACGCATCCTAAGAACGGAGCTCTAATTTCTAAGCCTTTGTTTCTCATTTTTAGGGACTCGTTAAGGACTGGAATAGTACCGGTGGATTGGCGTAGGGACAATGTGGTGCCGATATATAAAAAGGGATCAAAGTCTTTGCCAAGTAACTATAAACCTGTCAGTGTAACTTCTATAGTCAAGATATTGGAGAGTTTAACCACTTGCTGACTGCCACACGACTATACACTGCGGCAGTCAGCCCCCTACAGGCAAAGTGACGTACCGGCAGAGGCGCAACTAGAACCTTCAGGGCCCCGGTGCAAGAAACCATGAAGGGCCCCCTGGACCCCTGGCCGGGGCCCTTCCCTTCAAGCCTGGGGCTCTTCCCACTGATCCTGGGACCCTTTCACAAGTTCTGCAGTGGGCCCCCTTCCTGCCATCTTGGGGCCTCCCCAGGGTGGTGGAATGCCAGGGCCCGGTTGCAAGTGTGACCTTTGTGATCCTGGAAGTTCACCCACTGGTGTCAGTAGTTTTTATTTTTTATAATTTTTTTTTTATTTTTTTACAATGTGACTGACTATGACTCTGTCCATTCAGAAAAGGAAGGAGCTGGTAAATTACATATTTACTGACCCCTTCCTGGTTCTCTATTGTGACACATCCCCTGCAGCAGCCGGCAGGAGAGGGGGGGGGGAGCACAGTGGGGGGGGGGGGCCAGGGGAGCACACAGGGGCCCAGAGACAGCAGAACACAAGTGAACTGGATAGGAGGGGCGGCGGGGGCAGCATACAGAAGAACCAATCTCCTCTATTTTGCTCCTACAGCTACAGGAAGTAAAAGGAGGACAGTGATTTCTCTACATGCCCCCACCCCCTCCTATCCAGGGGTTGAAAGGAAGCCGCACAGGCCCCCTACAGCATGGGGCTCGGTTGCAATTGCAACCCTTGCAACCCCTGTAGTTACGCCCCTGCGTACTGGTATCCTGCCTCTCTGCCATCACCGTGAGTGACCGGTGGCTCCGATGGCCGCCGGTAAACACAACCGTCTGTCATTATCCCCTAGATAAGGGGTGGGGAACCTACGTCCCGGGGGCCGTATGCGGCCCTCAAAATCATTTGGTCCGGCCCCCCGTGCAGCTGACTCTGTTTCTCAGCTGATCTGTCAGAACGGAGCCAATGTTTCCTGTATAGTTCCGGCTCCATTCTGACAGTCTGAGTGAGTCACAGGCAGAGTGATATCAAATGCACTCCGCCTGTGACCAATACAGGAAACATCACCTCTTCCTCCAGGGCGGCCCCACTGCTAGCCAGCATTTCCCGCCAGCAGCAGACACAGCAGTACCAGCCAGAGCCAGCATTACCCACAGTGGTACCAGCCAGAGCAAGCAGTACCCACAGCAGAACCAGCCAGAGCCAGCAGTACCCACAGCAGAACCAGTAGTACCCACAGCAGAACCAGCCAGAGCCAGCAGTACCCACAGCAGAACCAGTAGTACCCACAGCAGTACCATCCAGAGTCAGCAGTACCCACAACAGTACCAGCCAGCAGTACCCACAGCAATACCAGCCAGCAGTACCCACAGCAATACCAGCCAGCAGTACCAGCCTGAGCCAGCAGTACCAGCCAGCAGTACCCACAGCACAGTACCAGCCAGCAGTACCAGCCTGAGCCAGCAGTACCCAAGGCAGTACCTACAGCACAGTACCAGCCTGAATCAGCAATACCCACAGCAGTGCCAGCCTGAGCCAGCAGTACCCACAGCACAGTACAAGCCAGAAGTACCATCCTGAGCCAGCAGTACCCACAGCAGTACCAGCCAGCTGTACCCACCAGCAGTTCTTTTCTTTTCTTACCACCACAAAGTCGACTGCGCTCTAGACTGACCGACGCAAACCTGGAAAACCAGTTGCGAGTAGCAACATCATCAATACCAGCCAACATCACACACCTCACCAAAGAGAAGCATCACATTAGGGGTGAGTTAATTAAATTTTTGACCAAATATAACAGGCACATTTTTAAGTTGATAATTTTGTACGGCCCCCGAATGATTTTATAAATACCCAAATGGCCCTTAGCAGAAAAAAGGTTCCCCACCCCTGATCTAGATCATCAGAGGCAAGCAAAAAAAAAAAAAAAGATCGCCGCCATTATTAGTTAAGAAAAATCAAATAATGACAAATCTTTTGCGCAAACCAATCAAAATAAGCTTATTGTGATTTTTTTTTTTTACCAAAAATATGTAGCATTGCTTTTTAAAAAAGTCCTGGATTCTTTCCTAGGTGTACATAATATAACCGGGTACTAATATTTATAGGTAAAGTTGATCCAGGGAATATCCGGTTGCCTCTCGGGGAATCCGGAAGGAATTTCTCCCCCTGCTGTAGTAAATTGGATCAGGCTTTGCTGGGGGTTTTTCGCCTTCCTCTATAGGACTGTATATGGGATGTGATTTTTTTTCACTTTTATTAGATAAACTCGATGGACTCATGCATAAAATGACAGTCAGGTTGTAAAAAGACAACTCCTCCCACTGCTTACATCAGGACTGAGGGCTCATGAGTGGGCTGGCTATTGGGAGGAGTTACACAAATATTAAAATGCCTAATGCAATCAGCTTCTGCCAACGGCTGTACATACAGAGTTGCTGAAAGACTTAAGCGAACTATAAAACATTTGTTGGTCGAATGTCAAAAAATCGTCCAGGCTGCACAAATTCTCTATTCTTTATACGACTATAACAGCTCCTTTTAGTGGCCAAAATGCAGTAAATTTTCTGGAAATCCATCCCCATTTTGGTCACTAGATGGAGCTGATCATAGAAAAATCAATATTAGAAAAAGGGACATTCGTGCAGCCCAGGCAAATGCTTGTGACATTCGTCCAACAAATGTTGGATAAATAGAACCCCTAAGAATCTGTACTTGCACAGTTCACTCTTCCAGAGCACACGAGACTCCATTCACAAAGCTTAAAGGCCCATGCAATCCAATGGTCCCAATGCCACGAAGTCAGTTCCCACCATCATGCCGCAGTGGTGGGCACTGAAGAACGGCATGCACTCCAAAAACACTGCAACCAATCACAGGGCGACCAATAGAACCAGATCAAATGTCATTGTGACTTTTCAATAAAGTTTTATGGCCAGCTGCCTTCCAGCGTGTGCCGATAATGTGAATGGGTCCCTTATAAGGAACTGGATTTTCAGCCATGCGACTCATTTCACAACCCCAAAAACCTTTACAGGCCCCAATCAGCAACGCATTTCAGAAAGGAGTGTTGGGGATTATAGAATTTGGGGGGGGGAGGGGGGGACATCAGATCCACTGACTCTGCAGGAGGCTATTTAGCAACTCTGCACTAAGGAAATCCTGTCGCCAGTTCCCTCATTGTCCAGCAATTTGTAGCTCAGCGATGAGATTTTAAACAGTCGCCCTTCATGCATCTCTATGGCCAGCAAATGCTGTGGGAGAACCAATCAAAACTTGTGACGACAAATCGCAAGCAGTCTTGGTGGGGTGCATACAGCTGCAGGCAGAGCACCCTATACATAGCAATGGGGGACTGAAGCGTTGTCACAAAGTCCGCAGCCATAAAAATCATCCGCAGGTGGTCACTGAATGTCCAATTATATGTGAGCAAACGGATGAGGGCCCCACCCACCCCTCATTGCTTTGTATAGGGCAGTGATGGTCAACTGACATGGGGGCCTCAAGGGGCAGACTAAAAATTCAATTAGTCAGAGGCCACAGGGGCACGCTACAGGAGACGGCCAGAGGCCGCAGACATAGTACAGGAGACGGTCAGAGACTGCAGACATAGTACAGGAGACGGTCAGAGACTGCAGACATAGTACAGGAGACGGTCAGAGACTGCAGACATAGTACAGGAGACGAGACTGCAGACATAGTACAGGAGACGAGACTGCAGACATAGTACAGGAGACGAGACTGCAGACATAGTACAGGAGACGAGACTGCAGACATAGTACAGGAGACGGTCAGAGACTGCAGACAGTACAGGAGACGGTCAGAGACTGCAGACATAGTACAGGAGACGGTCAGAGACTGCAGACAGTACAGGAGACGGTCAGAGACTGCAGACATAGTACAGGAGACGGTCAGAGACTGCAGACATAGTACAGGAGACGGTCAGAGACTGCAGACAGTACAGGAGACGGTCAGAGACTGCAGACAGTACAGGAGACGGTCAGAGACTGCAGACAGTACAGGAGACGGTCAGAGACTGCAGACAGTACAGGAGACGGTCAGAGACTGCAGACATAGTACAGGAGACAGTCAGAGACTGCAGACATAGTACAGGAGACGGTCAGAGACTGCAGACAGTACAGGAGACGGTCAGAGACTGCAGACATAGTACAGGAGACAGTCAGAGACTGCAGACAGTACAGGAGATGGTCAGAGACTGCAGACATAGTACAGGAGACGGTCAGAGACTGCAGACATAGTACAGGAGACGGTCAGAGACTGCAGACATAGTACAGGAGACGAGACTGCAGACATAGTACAGGAGACGAGACTGCAGACATAGTACAGGAGACGAGACTGCAGACATAGTACAGGAGACGAGACTGCAGACAGTACAGGAGACGGTCAGAGACTGCAGACATAGTACAGGAGACGGTCAGAGACTGCAGACATAGTACAGGAGACGGTCAGAGACTGCAGACATAGTACAGGAGACGGTCAGAGACTGCAGACATAGTACAGGAGACGGTCAGAGACTGCAGACATAGTACAGGAGACGGTCAGAGACTGCAGACAGTACAGGAGACGGTCAGAGACTGCAGACATAGTACAGGAGACGGTCAGAGACTGCAGACATAGTACAGGAGACGGTCAGAGACTGCAGACATAGTACAGGAGACGGTCAGAGACTGCAGACATAGTACAGGAGACGGTCAGAGACTGCAGACATAGTACAGGAGACGGTCAGAGACTGCAGACAGTACAGGAGACGGTCAGAGACTGCAGACATGGTACAGGAGACGGTCAGAGACTGCAGACATGGTACAGGAGACGGTCAGAGACTGCAGACATGGTACAGGAGACGGTCAGAGACTGCAGACAGAGTACAGGAGACGGTCAGAGACTGCAGACATAGTACAGGAGACGGTCAGAGACTGCAGACATAGTACAGGAGACGGTCAGAGACTGCAGACATAGTACAGGAGACGGTCAGAGACTGCAGACAGTACAGGAGACGGTCAGAGACTGCAGACAGTACAGGAGACGGTCAGAGACTGCAGACAGTACAGGAGACGGTCAGAGACTGCAGACAGTACAGGAGACGGTCAGAGACTGCAGACATAGTACAGGAGACGGTCAGAGACTGCAGACATAGTACAGGAGACGGTCAGAGACTGCAGACATAGTACAGGAGACGGTCAGAGACTGCAGACATAGTACAGGAGACGGTCAGAGACTGCAGACATAGTACAGGAGACAGTCAGAGACTGCAGACAGTACAGGAGATGGTCAGAGACTGCAGACATAGTACAGGAAACGATCAGAGACTGCACATACTATAGGAGTTGTTGGAGATTGGGGAGAAGCTTCAGCAGACAGACTGGAGAGATATTACACAGGACTGTTAGAGATCACAGCTATCTCTGTGCAATATGGAAATACAGATTTGTGTCTGGAGGGGCTCTGAGGGCCACACAAAGTTCCAAGGGGCCACACGCAGCCCCTGGCCGGCTCGCAGGGCTCTAACACTCAGCTTGAACCCTTTGCACACAGCAGATGGAGGCTCAGCACACATTGCAGCGTCTCCCCCACTCACCATGATCCCAGCTTGCACTGACAGCACTCAGCCCTTCCTGGCCACACCTATTTATACAAACCCCGCCCACTCAGCTGCACAGCATTGTGTTGGTGACATAGCTATGTGGGCGGGGCCTAGGGGATCAGTTTCAGTTTCTGCCATAGTGAGGATTTGCAGTCATTGCTTCACATAAATCCTGATTCCAAATATTCCGCTTATTTATAAAGAGGCTGCCAATCGCTGAGCTCAGCTTCTGAAAATGCCAGTCGCCTGGCTGCACTTCAGTATATCCTAAGAGGGTAGTGTGCCAATCAGAGCCTTCACCTCCACTTTCCTGATCCAGGTCAGTGAAAGCAGAGAGCCAGGCACAAAGCATTTTTAGAAGGCAGCCTGTCACTCCGGATTTCCTTTAACCACTTTACCACCGGAGGATTTTCCTGCTTTACGTCCAGGCCACTTTTTTCAATTGCGCAACTTTAACTGACAATGGCGCGGTCATGCAACGCCGTACCCAAACAAAATTTACGTCCTTTGTTCCCCACAATCAGAGCTTTCTTTTGGTGGTATTTGATCATCTCTGCGCTTTTCATTTTTTGCGATATTAATAAAAAAAGAGCGAAAATTTTGCGAAAAAATTGACATTTTCTACTTTGACAGTTAAAAAATATCCAATATATTCAATTTTTGTCATATATTTAGGCCAAAATGTATTTAGCTACATGTCTTTGACAAAAAAATTCTCAATGAGCGTATTTTTAACCGCTTTAAGACTGGAAGATTTTACCCCATTCCTGACCAGGCTATATTTCGCGATTCGGCTCTGTGTTACTTTAACGGACAATTGTGCGGTCGTGCAACGCTGTACCCAAATAAAATTTATGTCCTTTTTTTCCCCCACAAACAGAGCTTTCTTTTTGGTGGCATTTGATCACCTGTGCGATTTTTAATTTTTGAAAAAAAGAGCGACAATTTTGAAAAAAAAAAAATCAATATTTCTTACATTCTGTTATATAACATTCCCAAAAAAATTGAAAAATCAAAATTTTTTAACATTTTAGGCCAATTTGTTTTCTGCTTCATATTTTTGGTAAAAAAAAATCACAATAAGCGTATTTTGATTGGTTTGCGCAAAAGTTATTGCGTTTACTAACTAAGGGAAAGATTTGTCATTTTTATTGTTTATTTTTTTTTACTAGTAATGGCGGCGATCTGCGATTTTTTTGCGGGACTGCGACATTGCGGCGGACAGATCGGACCGCTAACTGACATTTTTGACACTTTTGGGGGGACCAGTGACATTACTGCAGTAATCAGTGCTATAAATATGCACTGTCACTGTACTTATGACACTGTCAGGGAAGGGATTAACTTTATTGGTGATCAAGGGGTTAAATGTATGCCTGGTGCTTACTGACGTGTGTGGGGGGAGGGGGTTGTGTGACACAGACACAGATCACAGGTACAGCTATGCTGAATCCTGCAAACTGTCCCTGCCTGTCACAGAGGAGATCCGCCTGCTTTGTTTACACAAGTGGGCGGATTTCCTCACTCTGTCCCGACGATCGGGGAAGAGCGGCGGTGATCACCGCCTATCCTCCCCTGGCCCGACTCCCGCTATGACTGAATACAGGTGACATGCAAGTGACAAGCTGCATCTGGTGGCAGGTGACGTGGCAAGTGACAATCTGCATCTGGTGGCAGGTGACATGCAAATGACAAGCTGCATCTGGTGGCAGGCGACGTGCAAGTGACAGTCTGCTTCTGGTGGCAGGCGATGTGGCAAGTGACAGTCTGCATCTGGTGGCAGGCGACGTGCAAGTGACAGTCTGCATCTGGTGGCAGGTGACATGCAAATGACAAGCTGCATCTGGTGGCAGGCGACGTGCAAGTGACAGTCTGCATCTGGTGGCAGGTGACGTGGCAAGTGACAATCTGCATCTGGTGGCAGGTGACGTGGCAAGTGACAATCTGCATCTGGTGGCAGGCGACGTGGCAAGTGACAATCTGCATCTGGTGGCATGCGACGTGCAAGTGACAGTCTGCTTCAGGTGGCAGGCGACGTGGCAAGTGACAAGCTGCATCTGGTGGCCGGCGACATGCAAATGACAAGCTGCATCTGGTGGCAGGTGACGTGGCAAGTGACAAGCTGCATCTGGTGGCAGGTGACGTGGCAAGTGACAATCTGCATCTGGTGGCAGGTGACGTGGCAAGTGACAATCTGCATCTGGTGGCAGGCGACGTGGCAAGTGACAATCTGCATCTGGTGGCAGGTCACATACAAGTGACAAGCTGCATCTGGTGGCAGGCGACGTGCAAGTGACAGTCTGCATCTGGTGGCCGGCGACATGCAAATGACAAGCTGCATCTGGTGGCAGGCGACGTGCAAGTGACAAGCTGCATCTGTTGCCAGGTGACATGCAAGTAACAAGCTGCATCTGATGGCAGGCGATGTGGCAAGTGACAATCTGCATCTGGTGGCAGGTCACATACAAGTGACAAGCTGCATCTGGTGGCATCCTGACCTGCATCTGCCTCTGCATCTGACCTGTCTGCATCCTGACAATGAAATTGTTTATACTAATACTACACTTAGGTGGCGCTTCCTGTCTTTCCCTCCTTCCACCCAACACTATGCTGTCTCTTGATCTCCACTCTGCTGTACACATGGCTGGCAGGTAGGGAGGACTACCTATTACCTTAACATTTTCACTTTGCACTTTAATTTCTTCAATAAAGTGATTTTATATTTGAGCACTCTTCATTATTGATCATTGCACTTCCATTGACTCACAACATCAAACCCGCATATACTGAGTATCAGGTGGGTGGCACTGTGAGATATACCTACCTATTTCACTATTAATTATTGGCACTTTATATCACTCTATATGATGACTCTGCGATTTTGAGCCATGTTTATAGGTAGCGCCTGTACCAGCCTCCACGCACATTTTATTCAGGAGTGTGTAACACAGGGAGTGCAGGGGTCAGGAGTGTGTAAGGCAGAAAACGCAGGGGACAGGAGTGTGTAAGGCAGAAAACGCAGGGGACAGGAGTGTGTAGCACAGAAAGCGCAGGGGTCAGGAGTGTGTAATGCAGAGAGTGCAGGGGTCAGGAGTGTGTAACACAGGGAATGCAGGGGTCAGGAGTAACACAGAGAGTGCAGGGATAAGGAGTGTGAAATGCAGGGAGTGCAGGGATAAGGAGTGTGAAATGCAGGGATAAGGAGTGTGTAATGCAGGGAGTGCAGGGATAAGGAGTGTGAAATGCAGGGAGTGCAGGGATAAGGAGTGTGTAATGCAGGGAGTGCAGGGATAAGGAGTGTTAAATGCAGGGAGTGCAGGGATAAGGAGTGTGTAATGCAGGGAGTGCAGGGATAAGGAGTGTTAAATGCAGGGAGTGCAGGGATAAGGAGTGTGAAATGCAGGGAGTGCAGGGATAAGGAGTGTGAAATGCAGGGAGTGCAGGGATAAGGAGTGTGTAATGCAGGGAGTGCAGGGATAAGGAGTGTGAAATGCAGGGAGTGCAGGGATAAGGAGTGTGTAATGCAGGGAGTGCAGGGATAAGGAGTGTTAAATGCAGGGAGTGCAGGGATAAGGAATATGTAATGCAGAGTGTGCAAGGGTGAGAAGTGTGTAACACAGAGAGTACAGGGGTCAGGAGTGTGTATTACACTGGGTGCAGGGGGCCAGGATTGTGTAAGGCAGAGAATGCAGGGGTCAGGAGTGTGCAATACACAGGGTGCAGAGGCCAGGATTGCGAAATGCGGAGAATGCAGGGGTCAGGAGTGTGTGACGCAGAGAATGCAGGGGTCAGGAGTGTGTATTACACAGGGTGCAGAGGCCAGGATTGCGAAATGCGGAGAATGCAGGGGTCAGGAGTGTGTGACGCAGAGAATGCCGGGGTCAGGAGTGTGTGACGCCGAGGATGCAGGGGTCAGGAGTGTGTGACGCAGAACATACAGGGGTCAGGAGTGCATAACACAGAGGGTGCAGGGGTCAGGAGTGCGTAACACAGCACAGGGGTCAGGAGTGCATAACAGGGAATGCAGGGGTCGGGAGTGTGTAACGCAGGGAGTGCAGGGGTCAGGAGTGTGTGACGCAGGGAGTGCAGGGGTCAGGAGTGTATGGAGATTTGTATAGAGGTCTGTATGGAGGTTGAATGGAAATTTTTATGGAGGTCTGTAAGAAGATTTGTATGGAGGTCTGTTGTGGAGGTCTGTATTAGGATTTGTATGGAGGTATGGAGGTCTCTATGGAGGTCTGTTGTGGAGGTCTGTATTAGGATTTGTATGGAGGTCAGTATGGAGATTTGTATGGAGGTCTGTATTAGGATTTGTATGGAGGTCTGTATGGAGGTCTGTATGGAGGTCTGTATGGAGGTCTGTTGTGGAGGTCTGTATTAGGATTTGTATGGAGGTCTGTATTAGGATTTGTATGGAGGTCAGGGTTTTATTTTCAGCCTTTACATTAAAACGAAAGTCCTAATAATAAGAAGCAGCAATGCTCAGTATATTATTCGGCCCTTACTTTGACCATGTCCAGTTTCTCGTTGAGGTCGACTTCAGCCAGAGGTCCATAATGCTTCATCTGGCACTGCTCAGCCAGGTTAATCACAGCCAATAGCAGGCTCCCAATCTCCACGCTCTGCGGATTGAAGAGAATGGAAATTAATTCAATCACAAAACATCACTAACCCCGCCCCTCCTCCATCCATTACACTCATAATGACACTTAAAGCTGAGCAAATGTTCTGGAAACAACCCCTCGTAACCTCAGTCTAATTTGTGTATTTCCAGCTCCATCTAGTGGCCATAATGCGGTATTTTCCTGATTTCTGTATGTTAGGAAAATGCTGCATTATGGCCACCAGATGGAGCTGAAGATTATAGGTAATGCACATATTAGACACATACAGGGATTATTGGTGGGGGCGGTGTAAATGCTGAGACATTACCATGGCAAAGTTTTTATAAGTAGACCCCCAGGATTCAGGTAAGAGTACACGCCCCCCATATTTAGACAATATTTGCCTATCCCAGAGTTCTGCTTTAATCCCCCACAGATTTACCTGGTTCCTGAACTGGCTCTTCTCCAGGTTAAAGGTCAGTTCCAGCTGTTTGCTCTTCTCCTGTAGCCGGTCATAGTCCAACTGCAGCTGGGACAGCTCGCTGGTCATTGTCTGGGGACACAAACGGGGTTAAAGTATATCTAAACCCAGAAACAAAACTGATTGCAGCTCGCCAGTCCTTAGCTGTGGCTGCATTCATTTTATTCTTCAGGGTTTTTCTGCTTTATTTTCACCCGATGATCCTGCCAGTAACACTTCCTGTCCTGGGGTGACAACACTCACTGCACTGTATCTATGGAGGAGGGACATTGGCAACCTAGGGCGGGACTACTGAACACCTCCCCAGGGGTGGAGTCAAAGCACAGGGGTGTGGCCTGGATGGGACCCACGCTAAGGCTGTCATACACCTCCTTACAGGGTTTTGCTGTGATGTTCGACTTTTAAGACTTCCTTTCCCTACAACTGTGGAAACGCTCACTCCTCCCTAATCTCCTGGTCTGCATCAGGTGCCCACCTTGGAGTGAGTCTCTGCTCTACAAAAGTATGCCCGACAGAAAATGACTGCACACTGATGATGTCACAGTGCTTACAAACTTCCTTCAGGTCACACAGATCCACTGCACAATCCCTCCTCTCATTCACCTCTTCCAACGCATTTCGCTCAAAAGGGGCTTATTCATGGAGACTAGGTAGGTCTCTTTTTTCACATACCATCATTAATTAAAGATAATTATTTTATCATGTAGAGCAGTGTTCATTTAAAGGAAACCCACAAATCCTTTCATGCTATTAGATTGTAAGCTCCTTGGAACGGAGCCCTTCAAACCCTCTTGTATTGAATGATATTGTAACTGTACAGTCTCCCTTTATAATGTCAAGCACTCAGCAAACAGTGCTATATAAATCCTGTAATATAATAATATTAATCCTGTATAATAATAATTTTATTAATAACTATAATACTTAATATTATTCAGGGTGATTGTTATTATTATTATATAAATCCTGTATATTAATAATAGTAATAATAATAATATTCAGGGTGATTGTTATTATTATTATTATTATTAATAATAGTAATAATAATAATAATAATAATTTTCAGGGTGATTGTTATTATATAAATCCTGTATATTAATAATAGTAATAATAATATTAATATTCAGGGTGATTGTTATTATTATTATTATTATTATTATTATTAATAATAATAGTAATAATAATAATAATAATATTCAGGGTGATTGTTATTATATAAATCCTGTATATTAATAATAGTATTAATAATAATAATAATAATCTTCAGGGTGATTGTTATTATTATATAAATCCTGTATATTAATAATAGTAATAATAAAAATATTCAGGGTGATTGTTATTATTATTATTATTAATAATAGTAATAATAATAATAATAATAATATTCAGGGTGATTGTTATTATATAAATCCTGTATATTAATAATAGTAATAATAATATTAATATTCAGGGTGATTGTTATTATTATTATTATTATTATTATTATTATTATTATTATTAATAATAGTAATAATAATAATAATAATAATAATATTCAGGGTGATTGTTATTATATAAATCCTGTATATTAATAATAGTATTAATAATATTAATAATAATCTTCAGGGTGATTGTTATTATTATATAAATCCTGTATATTAATAATAGTAATAATAATAATATTCAGGGTGATTGTTATTATATAAATCCTGTATATTAATAATAGTATTAATAATAATAATAATAATCTTCAGGGTGATTGTTATTATTATATAAATCCTGTATATTAATAATAGTAATAATAAAAATATTCAGGGTGATTGTTATTATTATTATTATTATTAATAATAGTAATAATAATAATAATAATAATATTCAGGGTGATTGTTATTATATAAATCTTGTATATTAATAATAGTATTAATAATAATAATATTCAGGGTGATTGTTATTATTATATAAATCCTGTATATTAATAATAGTATTAATAATAATAATAATAATAATCTTCAGGGTGATTGTTATTATTATATAAATCCTGTATATTAATAATAGTATTAATAATAATAATATTCAGGTTTTATATTATTATTATTATTTTTTTTTTTTTATATTATTATTAAGACCTTGAATAATATAAGCCCAGTATTATAATAATAGCAACAATAATCCTAAATAATATTAATAATAATAACAATGAAGGTGAATAAAAACCCACCGAACTGCCATATAGTGGCAATAATCTAGATTAGAACCATGAATGTATATTAACAGCCAAATAAAACAAATGGAACTGTAGCTCAATACAAAATATATATCTGTTTATGTACAGTATATTTTGAATATAAATAAAAGCAAAGTCACTATTATTTTTATTATTATTTAGAGTTATTATTATCATATAAATCCTGTATATTAATAACAGAATTAGTAATAATAATATTCCAGGTTTATATTATTACTAGACATTAAGCCCGTTAAATTAACGGGCGCTAGAACATATGGCTGACTGAGCGGCTCTCGCTTATCTCTTTTTTTTCAAACAACGCGAGAGTCACATGACATAGCCAGCTCTGCACATAGCGTCCCTGTTGCCCTAGCAACAGAGACACGCGCAGAGCTGACCGAGCGGCTCTTGCGTGCGAGTGCGTACCCGCCGCGTGCCTGCGCACACCCGCCACTTCAAGAGTTTTGGCCGGCGCCCGACTGGGGTGTATGTAGGACATGGTAGAGGGGAATGCGGGGCTGCGGACATGGTAGAGGGGAATGCGGGGCTGCGGGCATGGTAGAGGAGAATGCGGGGCTGCGGGCATGGTAGAGGGGAATGCGGGGCTGCGGGCATGGTAGAGGGGAATGCGGGGCTGCGGACATGGTAGAGGAGAATGCGGGGCTGCGGGCATGGTAGAGGGGAATGCGGGGCTGCGGACATGGTAGAGGGGAATGCGGGGCTGCGGACATGGTAGAGGGGAATGCGGGGCTGTGGGCATGGTACAGGGGAATGCGGGGCTGCGGGCATGGTAGAGGAGAATGTGGGGCTGCGGGCATGGTAGAGGGGAATGCGGGGCTGCGGGCATGGTAGAGGAGAATGCGGGGCTGCGGGCATGGTAGAGGGGAATGCGGGGCTGCGGGCATGGTAGAGGAGAATGCGGGGCTGCGGGCATGGTAGAGGGGAATGCGGGGCTGCGGGCATGGTAGAGGAGAATGCGGGGCTGCGGGCATGGTAGAGGGGAATGCGGGGCTGCGGGCATGGTAGAGGAGAATGCGGGGCTGCGGGCATGGTAGAGGGGAATGCGGGGCTGCGGACATGGTACAGGGGAATGCGGGGCTGCGGGCATGGTAGAGGAGAATGTGGGGCTGCGGACATGGTAGAGGGGAATGCGGGGCTGCGGGCATGGTAAAGGGGAAGGCGGGGCTGCGGACATGGTAGAGGGGAATGCGGGGCTGCGGACATGGTAGAGGGGAATGCGGGGCTGCGGACATGGTACAGAAGAATGCGGGGCTGCGGGCATGGTATAGGGGAATGCAGGGCTGCGGACATGGTAGAGGGGAATGCGGGGCTGCGGACATGGTAGAGGGGAATGCGGGGCTGCGGACATGGTAGAGGGGAATGCGGGGCTGCGGGCATGGTAGAGGGGAATGCGGGGCTGCGGACATGGTACAGGAGAATGCGGGGCTGCGGGCATGGTAGAGGAGAATGCGGGGCTGCTGGCATGGTAGAGGGGAATGCGGGGCTGTGGACATAGTAGAGGGGAATGCGGGGCTGCGGACATGGTAGAGGGGAATGCGGGGCTGCGGACATGGTACAGGGGAATGCGGGGCTGCGGACATGGTACAGGGGAATGCGGGGCTGCGGGCATGGTAGAGGAGAATGCGGGGCTGCGGGCATGGTAGAGGGGAATGCGGGGCTGCGGACATGGTACAGGGGAATGCGGGGCTGCGGACATGGTAGAGGGGAATGCGGGGCTGCGGGCATGGTAGAGGGGAATGCGGGGCTGCGGACATGGTAGAGGGGAATGCGGGGCTGCGGGCATGGTAGAGGGGAATGCGGGGCTGCGGACATGGTACAGGGGAATGCGGGGCTGCGGACATGGTACAGGGGAATGCGGGGCTGCGGACATGGTACAGGGGAATGCGGGGCTGCGGGCATGGTAGAGGGGAATGCGGGGCTTCGGACATGGTAGAGGGGAATGCTGGGCTGCGGACATGGTAGAGGGGAATGCGGGGCTGCGGGCATGGTAGAGGGGAATGCGGGGCTGTGTACATGGTACAGGGGAATGCGGGGCTGCGGGCATGGTAGAGGAGAATGTGGGGCTGCGGGCATGGTAGAGGGGAATGCGGGGCTGCGGACATGGTAGAGGGGAATGCGGGGCTGCGGACATGGTACAGGGGAATGCGGGGCTGCGGGCATGATAGAGGAGAATGCGGGGCTGCGGGCATGGTACAGGGGAATGCGGGGCTGTGGACATGGTAAAGGGGAATGCGGGGCTGCGGGCATGGTACAGGGGAATGCGGGGCTGCGGGCATGGTAGAGGAGAATGCGGGGCTGCGGGCATGGTAGAGGGGAATGCGGGGCTGCGGGCATGGTAGAGGGGAATGCGGGGCTGCGGACATGGTAGAGGAGAATGCGGGGCTGCGGGCATGGTAGAGGGGAATGCGGGGCTGCAGTCATGGTAGAGGAGAATGCGGGGCTGCGGGCATGGTAGAGGGGAAAGCGGGGCGGCGGACATGGTAGAGGGGAATGCGGGGCTGCGGGCATGGTACAGGGGAATGCGGGGCTGCGGGCATGGTAGAGGGGAATGCGGGGCTGCGGGCATGGTAGAGGGGAATGCGGGGCTGCGGACATGGTAGAGGGGAATGCGGGGCTGCGGGCATGGTAGAGGGGAATGCGGGGCTGCGGACATGGTACAGGGGAATGCGGGGCTGCGGACATGGTACAGGGGAATGCGGGGCTGCGGACATGGTACAGGGGAATGCGGGGCTGCGGGCATGGTAGAGGGGAATGCGGGGCTTCGGACATGGTAGAGGGGAATGCTGGGCTGCGGACATGGTAGAGGGGAATGCGGGGCTGCGGGCATGGTAGAGGGGAATGCGGGGCTGTGTACATGGTACAGGGGAATGCGGGGCTGCGGGCATGGTAGAGGAGAATGTGGGGCTGCGGGCATGGTAGAGGGGAATGCGGGGCTGCGGACATGGTAGAGGGGAATGCGGGGCTGCGGACATGGTACAGGGGAATGCGGGGCTGCGGGCATGATAGAGGAGAATGCGGGGCTGCGGGCATGGTACAGGGGAATGCGGGGCTGTGGACATGGTAAAGGGGAATGCGGGGCTGCGGGCATGGTACAGGGGAATGCGGGGCTGCGGGCATGGTAGAGGAGAATGCGGGGCTGCGGGCATGGTAGAGGGGAATGCGGGGCTGCGGGCATGGTAGAGGGGAATGCGGGGCTGCGGACATGGTAGAGGAGAATGCGGGGCTGCGGGCATGGTAGAGGGGAATGCGGGGCTGCAGTCATGGTAGAGGAGAATGCGGGGCTGCGGGCATGGTAGAGGGGAAAGCGGGGCGGCGGACATGGTAGAGGGGAATGCGGGGCTGCGGGCATGGTACAGGGGAATGCGGGGCTGCGGGCATGGTAGAGGAGAATGCGGGGCTGCGCGCATGGTACAGGGGAATTGATATAATATATATATAATATTTTCTTTAATTAATTTCTTATTTTTTACTTTTTATTATGATTATTATTTACTATACATAGGAGCTGCTTTTAATGAATTTGGCCGCTGTCCTGTCGGATATTGCCTCCCCGCCTCTTCTCAGTCAGCTGTTCTTCCCGCCGAAAAATGCATCTGAGGGACTATGCACACGTAATAATGACGTCAACCCCAGCTGAGCTGAGCAGTCAGCTGGAGTGACGTCATTTACCGCGCATGCCCAGTCCGTCAGATGGATTTTTTAAAGGGAGGAATAATCAGACAGGAGCCGCGCGGTCTTCTCCATACCGGAGCCCCTGTCAGATGAAATGTTCAACGTGAGGTATTATCCGACAGGAGCCGCGATCTTCTCGATACAGGACACCCTGTCAGATGGACACAGAAGCCGCGGTCTTCTCCGTACCAGAGCAGCGGTCTTCTCCGCCACCTACGTAGGTTTCCTTCCACAGCCAATACAGTACTGAGGCGGATGTTGAAAGGTGGGCGGGGACCCGCTCATATGCACGCCCACCCAGCGCCGGCCGGTGTTCTCTGCGTCCCTGTTCACGGACACAGGGACGGACGCAGGGACACTTGGCTTTTATTAATATAGATTACTATTATTATTTAAATCCTGAATAATAATAATCAGACTATAAACCCCAGTATTGTAAAAAAAATAATAATCCTGAATATATTAATAATACTATAATAATAATAATAAAAAGCAATTAAAGCGGAGTTCCGGGCACGAAAACGTTTTTTAACTAAATATACCCCCGGGACAGTCAGGGTTAGTACATTCCACAATGGCTAGCCTCTGATCTGTCCCGGTTCGCACTTACCTGCAAGAAGAAATACTCACTTATAAAATTTCTTCTCCAGCGTTGCCATCTCTGTTGTGGGCAGCTGAAGCCGTCGCGATCCTCTTCTGCGTCCTCTTCCGCGTCTTCTTCTCACAGAATGCGCCTGCACCGGCCCTTCTCATCACTTCCGGTGCGGCGCCGCATTCCTCCACAGCTTCAGGGCATGCCCAGAAGCTGTTTAGCAGGGAATGCGGCGTCGCCCCGGAAGTGACGAGCGGGGCCGGTGCCGTCGCATTGAGCGATGACGTCCAGCTCCCAGGAATCATCGCAAGACAGGAAGTGACGGCGGAGCCGCGGCACAGAGGGAGGAAGTGCAGAATAGGTGAGTATATTCGATCTACAATTACAAGGTGAGTAAAAAAAAAATATACCTAACTATCCAATTCCTTTTCAGGTGAAGAAGATCCAGCGGATGGGCACAAAATCGATTAGGTCGATTTTGTGCTCGGACCTCCGCTTTAAGGTGAATAAAAACCTACCACACCGCCATATAGTGACAATAATCTAGAACACCATGAATGTATATTAACCACTTAAGCCCCGGAGGATTTGGCTGCTAAACGACCAGGGGGTATTTTGCGATTCAGCACTGCGTGACTTTAACGGACAATTGTGCGGTCGTGCGACGCTTTACCTAAACGAATTTGACGTCCTTTTTTTCCCACAAACAGAGCTTTCTTTTGGTGGTATTTGATCACCTGTGCGCTATAAACAAAAAAAGAGCGTAAATTTTGCAAAAATAACAATATTTTTCACATTTTTTTATATGAAATTCCCCCCAAAAAAATGTAAAAATCAAAATTTTTTAACATTTTCGGCCAATTTGTTTTATGCTACATATGTTTGGTAAAAAAAAATCGCAAAAAGCGTATTTTTATTGGTTTGCGCAAAAGTTATCACGTTTACTAACAAAGGGAAAGATTTTTGTAATTTTTTTTGTTTTTTTTTTTAACGCGTAATGGCGGCGATCTGCGGTTTTTTTGCAGTACTGCGACATTGCGGCGGACAGATCGGACCCCTGACTGACATTTTTGACACTTTTGGGGTTACCAGTGACATTTCTACAGTAATCAGTGCTATACATATGCACTGTTACTGTAAACTTTATTTGAGAGGGAGGGGCTGTGTGTGTCCCTAGGGGCGTGATTCTTACTGTGATTGGCTGTGGCTTGAGCTGTAAGGACACTGATCAACGGTTCTACATAGTAGAACCATGTGATCAGTGTTTTTACACCGAGGAGAATGACAGGTGGCTTGTTTACACAAGCCGCCTGACTTTCTCCCTCTCCCCCGACGATCGCAGAGTGACCGGCGGACATCGGGTCCGCCGGTCACACGCGCAGGGGGGTCCGTGACCGCGTGGGAGCGCGCATCCGCTGGCGTGCGGGAGCTCCCCAGACCCTCCCAGGCTAGCGACGTTAATTAACGTCACTCTGCCTGGCCGGGGCTGACCGCCGCAGTAAATTTACTTGCGGCGGTCGGCAAGCGGTTAACACTCAGCCAAATAAAACAAGTGGAACTGTTGCTCAATCTAAAGTATATATATATATATATAGATAGGGTTACCTAACCTTAACTGCTCAAAAAAATTAAAGGAACACTTTGAAAACACATCAAATCTCAATGGGGATAAATATCATGCTGGATATCTATACTGGTATGGACTGGGTAATGCATTAGGATCTATACTGGTATGGACTCGGTAATGTGTTAGGATCTATACTGGTATGGACTGGGTAATGTGTTAGGATCTATACTGGTATGGACTGGGTAATGTGTTGGGATCTATACTGGTATGGACTGGGTAATGTGTTAGGATTTATACTGGTATGGACTGGGCAATGCATTAGGATCTATACTGGTATGGACTGGGTAATGTGTTAGGATCTATACTGGTATGGACTGGGTAATGTGTTAGGATCTATACTGGTATGGACTGGGTAATGTGTTAGGATCTATACTGGTATGGACTGAGTAATGTGTTAGGATCTATACTGGAATGGAATGGGTAATGTGTTAGGATCTATACTGGTATGGACTGGGTAATGTGTTGGGATCTATACTGGTATGCACTGGGTAATGTGTTAGGAAGGAAAGGATGCCACATCGTTTGATGGAAATTAAAATTATCGCCCTACAGAGGGGTGAATTCAAAGACACCCTGAAAATCAAAGTGAAAAAATAATGCAGCAGGCGAGTCCATTTTGCTGAAATGTCATTGCAGGACCTCAGAATGGTCCTCAGTAGTTTGTATGGTCCCCATGTTCTTGTATGCATGTCTGACCACATCGGGGGATGCTCCTAATGAGACGACAGATGGCGTCCTGGGGTATTTCCTCCCAGTTCTGGACCAGAACATCACTGAGCTCTTGAAGAGACTGAGGTGTAACCTGGCGGCCTCGGATGGTCAGAAACAGAATGTCCCAGAGAGGTTTTATTGGATTTAGGTCAGGAGAGTGTGGGGGCCATTCAATGGTATCAATTCCTCCATCCTCCAGGAACTGGCTGCATACTCTCACCACATGAGGCCGGGCATTGTTGTGCACCAGGAGGAACCCAGGACCCACTGCACCAGTGTAGGGTCTGACAATGGGTCCAAGGATTTTCCCCCGATATCTAATGGCAGTCAGGGTTCCATTGTCTGGCCTGTAGAGGTCTGTGTGTCCTTCCACGGATTTGTCTCCCCAGACCATCACTGACCCATCACCCAACCGGTCATGCTGAACAATGTTACAGGCGGCATAACGTTCTCCACGGCTTCTCCAGACCCTTTCACGTTTGTCACATGTGCTCAGGGTGAACTCTGCACTCATCTGTGAAAAGCACAGGGTGCCAGTGGTGGAGCTGCCAATTCTGGTGTTCAATGGCGAATGCCAATCCAGCTCCACAGTGCCAGGCAGTGAGCACAGCGCCCACTAGAGGACCTCAGGCCACCCTCATGAAGTCTGTTTCTGATTGGTCAGAGACATTCACACCAGTGGCTGCTGGAGGTCATTTTGTAGGGCTCTGGCAGTGGTCATCCTGGTCCTCCTTGCACAAAGGAGCAGATACCGGTCCTGCTGATGGGTTAAGGACTTTCATTGGCCCTGTCCAGCTCTCTGACCATCTCCTGTATTATATGTGCAGTCTCTGACTGTCTCCTGTATTATATGTGCGGTCTCTGACCGTCTCCTGTATTATATGTGCAGTCTCTGACCATCTCCTGTAGTATATGTGCAGTCTCTGACCATCTCCTGTAGTATATGTGAAGTCTCTGACCATCTCCTCTATTATATGTGCAGTCTCTGACCGTCTCCTGTAGTAGGTCTGCAGCCTCTGACCATCTCCTGTAGTATATGTGCAGTCTCTGACCATCTCCTGTATTATATGTGCAGTCTCTGACCATCTCCTGTATTATATGTGCAGTCTCTGACCATCTCCTGTATTATATGTGCAGTCTCTGACTGTCTCCTGTATTATATGTGCAGTCTCTGACCGTCTCCTGTATTATATGTGCAGTCTCTGACCATCTCCTGTAATGCAGTCTCTGACCATCTTCTGCAGTGTGTCTGCAGTCCCTGACTGTCTCCTATAGTATAGTCTCTGACCGTCTCCTGTAGTATATGTGTAGTCCCTGACTGTCTCCTATAGTGCGTCTGCAGTCTCTGATCATCTCATGAAGTATGTCTGATGGGAGAGCAGCAACCCTGCACAGAGATGGCAGGGAAAGGTTCTGACGGGAACAGGAGACTGAGTGTGAGGAGATGGAGGCTACCTCTGAGGTAAAATAAGGGATGGAGGCTGCTCTTGAGGTGACAGATGCTGTCTATGAGGAGATGGGAGGCTCCTCAGAGGTGATATGAGGATGGAGGCTCCTCAGAGGTGATATGGGGATAGAGGCTCCTCAGAGATTATTATTATTATTATTATACAGGATTTATATAGCGCCAACAGTTTGCGCAGCGCTTAACAAAATGAGGGCAGACATTACAGTTACAATACAATTTGGAACAAAAGGAATCAGAGGGCCCTGCTCGTTAGAGCTTACAATCTAAAAGGGAGGGTCAATTGATACAAAAGGTAATAGCTGTGGGGGATGAGCTGATGAAGAAAGTGAAACAGCGTTATTAGTTAGTAGCCGGGTAGGCTTCTTTAAAGAGAAGGGTTTTCAGGGATCGTCTAAAGATGGATAGATTGGGGGACAGTCGGACAGATTGGGGTAGAGAGTTCCAAAGAATGGGAGAAGCTCTGGAGAAATCCTGGAGGCGAGCATGGGAAGAGGTGACAAGGGAGCTAGAGAGCAGGAGGTCTTGGGAGGACCGAAGAGAGCGGCTTGGTTGATATTTTGAGATCAGGTTAGTGATGTAGCTGGGGGCAGAGTTGTGGATGGCTTTGTAAACTGTTGTTAGCACTTTGAATTTTATTCGTTGGGTGAGTGGAAGCCAATGAAGGGATTGGCAGAGAGGGGTGGAGGACACTGAACGGTTGGTAAGGTGGATAAGTCTTGCAGCTGCATTCATTATGGATTGAAGGGGGGATAATCTATGTAAGGGTAATCCAATGAGGAGGGAGTTGCAATAGTCGAGGCGAGAGATAACCAGGGCGTGAATTAAGAGCTTGGTGGTGTCATTGGTTAAGAAGGGCCGTATTCTAGCGATGTTGCGGAGGTTAAGGCGGCATGATTTGGACAGGGATTGGATGTGAGCCTGAAAGGACAGTGCAGAGTCCAGGGTTACCCCTAGCACCCTGGCATGTGTGGAAGGACTAATAGTTATTCCATTGATCTTGACAGAGAATTCCGGGGAAGGGGCACATTGAGGAGGAAATATTATGAGCTCGGTTTTAGATAGATTCAGTTTGAGGAAGTGGTGAGACATCCAGGCTGATATGTCTGTTAGTAGATCAGTGATGCGGGAGGAGACTGATGGGGTGAGCTGAGGGGTAGAGAGGTAGATTTGGGTGTCATCAGCATAGAAATGGTAGTGGAAGCCATGGGAGGCTATTAGCTGACCCAGGGAGGAGGTATAGATTGAGAATAGTAGTGGTCCAAGGACAGAACCTTGGGGGACCCCAACAGTAAGAGGAGTTGCAGGGGAGTAAGTGGAATTGTAAGTGACACTGAAGGTGCGGTGAGATAGGTAAGATTCGAACCAGTGGAGAGCACAGTCACGGAGACCGAGCAAACTGAGTTTTTTGAGAAGGAGGGGGTGGTCAACAGTATCAAAGGCAGCCGAGAGGTCCAAGAGTAAGAGTATCGAGTAGTGACCATTGGTTTTTGCTGTTAGTAAGTCATTTGTAAGTTTTAGGAGAGAAGTTTCTGTGGAGTGTTGCCGGCGAAATCCAGACTGAAGGGGATCAAGGAGGTTATTCTCAATGAGGTGCTTGCTCAGGCGGTTGTAGACTAAACGTTCAAGGAGCTTGGAAGCAAAAGGGAGTAAGGAGATGGGTCTTAAGTTATTAAGATTGGAGGGGTCTAGCGAGGCTTTCTTTGGTATGGGAGTTACTAGCGCATGTTTTAGAGAGCTGGGGAAGATCCCAGTGGAGAGGGAGAGGTTGAAGATATGAGTTAAAGAGTGTAGGATAGAGTCAGAGGGTGACCGTAGTATTTGAGAAGGAACAGGGTCCAGGGGGCAGGAAATTAGGTGGGCATTAGAAAAATTTTTAGTAACTTCCTCTACAGTAGTTGGGTTAAACAAAGGAAGTATTGATTGTGCAGGAGGACAAGGTGTGTAAGGTGAGGGAGATATCTTTAGTGTAAAAATCTCTTCACGAATTGTATCGATCTTATTTTTGAAGTGATTGGCAATCTCTTGGGCAGTGAGTAAGTTAGTGGGTGGAGGCAATGGAGGACGAAGTAGAGCGTTGAAGGTAGAAAAGAGTTGACGGGGACTGTGTGAGAGGGTGTTAATGAGAGTGATAAAGTAGGTCTGTTTGGCAGTGTGGAGGCAGGAACTGTATTTTTGGAGGGCAGATTTATATTGACTGAAATCTTGCTGTGACTTAGTCTTACGCCACAGACGCTCAAGAGCACGACTACATTTTTTGAGGCTTCTGGTATTGTCTGTCTGCCAGGGTTGAAGCGGTCGGGGCCTGATTCTGTGTGTAGTGAGGGGGGCCAAAGCATCCAGGGTAGATGACAGTGAACTGTTGTAGACAGAAGTGGCCATGTTGGGGCAGGAGAGGGATGAAATTGTGTTGAAGAGACCATCTGTAGCAGAAAAAAGAAGTGAAGGGTTCAGATGGCGAAGGTTTCTACGGGTAATTGTTCGGTAGTTGGAAGGTAAGGAGGAGGACAAGGAGAGACTGAAACTAATGAGGTGGTGATCAGAGAGAGGGAATGGAATGTTGGAGAGGTTGTGAGGGGTGCATAGGTAGGAGAACATGAGGTCAAGGCTGTTGCCATTAGAGTGAGTAGAGGCATGTGTCCATTGTTTTAGGTCAAAAGAGGAGGTTAAGCTCAAAAGTTTAGAAGTAGCAGGAGTGTTAAGATTAACAGGGATGTTGAAGTCTCCAAGAATGATTGTGGGAATTTCAGAAGAGAGAAAGTAGGGTAGCCAGGCAGAGAAGTCATCAAGGAAGCCTGATACCGTTCCAGGAGGCCGATAGATCACAGCAATTTTCAACGAAACTGGAGAAAATAGACGAATACAGTGAGCTTCAAATGAGGAGAGAGACAGAGAAGGGGGTGGATGAAGAACCTGAAAAGTGCTTTGAGGGGAAAGCAGAATTCCAACCCCACCTCCTTTTCGTCCACTTGGCCTGGGAGAGTGAGTCCACAGGAGGCCACCATGGAAGAGGGCAGCAGGAGGAGGAGAGTCTGAGTCTTGAAGCCAGGTCTCAGTAATTGCAAGCAGGTTGAAGGAGTTTGTGATAAATAGGTCATGGACAGAGGTGAGTTTGTTGCAAACAGAGCGGGCATTCCAGAGGGCGCAGGAGAAGGGGAGGTTGGCTTGAGGCAGAAGAGGAATAGAAACCAGATTGTGTGGATTTCGGCTGGTGTCAGAGGATAGGGGGTGATGGGTATGTCTGCCAAAGGTAAATGATGGGGGTCCAGGATTTGGGGAAATATCTCCAGAGGTTAGGAGAAGCAGAAGGGTGAGGGAGGTGATATGGGAGTATGATTTATGAGGGGGGACACATCTCAGTGTCCTGTAGATTTTATTGGTGTGTGGGTTCAGAATCAGCAGGAGTTGATGAGTGCAGTATAAAGGTGAAGATAGGAGTGAGGGTGATATATACAAGCTGTGGGGCGGAGATGAGGGGTGAAGGAGAGAAAGTTTTAGGAGAGAGGATGCAAACATGAGAAGGAGAATTAGGGATTGCATAATACAGGGTGGTGAGATTGAGATGTAAACTGAATGTGAGATGGAAAAGCAGTATAGAGTCTCAGATCACCTGTAGTCTGTCTGTTGGCTTGCAGTTGTATGCTTTGTGCATTCGCTGAAGTGCTGAGCAGAAGTGTAATACTTAATCCAATATTAATACTTTATCCAAGATGATAGTTGCCAATGCAATCCCTGTCTGTGCATCCCCTAGAAAGGGCTTACATTTATACTGAGTTGGGTGGAGGTATTGCCAATTAATCAATTAGGATTGCATAGGAGGGACACATGGCTGACAGAATAAACTTCTCACACCAAAAACAGACTACAAGGAATAGCAAGAGGGCAGAATGGCAGAGTAATAAAGATAAGGAGAGCTCATAATTTGGGTAGAGACAAGAGAAAGCAAAACAAACATCAGTGTTCATTGGACAGAGGTAAAAGATTTTGAAAGCAGCATAAGAAAGCAGCATATGATTACCTGTGGAGGAATAAAGAGCTTTTTAGAAAGTGCTGAGCAGAAGTGTAATACTTAATCCAATATTAATACTTTATCCAAGATAATAGTTGCCAATGCAATCCCAGCCTGTGCAACCCCCTGCCGATATAACAGGCAGATGATATGGGGATGGAGGCTCCTCTGAGGTGATATGGGGATGGAGGCTCCTCAGAGGTGATATGGGGATGGAGGCTCCTCTGAGGTGATATGGGGATGGAGGCTCCTCTGAGGTGATATGGGGATGGAGGCTCCTCTGAGGTGATATGGGGATGGAGGCTCCTCTGAGGTGATATGGGGATGGAGGCTCCTCAGAAATGATATGGGGATGGAGGCTCCTCTGAGGTGATATTGGGTTGGAGGCTCCTCAGAGGTGATATGGGGATGGAGGCTCCTCAAAGGTGATATGGGGATGGAGGCTCCTCAGAGATGATATGGGGATGGAGGCTCCTCTGAGGTGATATCGGGATGGAGGCTCCTCAGAGGTGATATGGGGATGGAGGCTCCTCTGAGGTGATATGGGGATGGAGGCTCCTCTGAGGTGATATGAAGATGGAGGCACCTCAGAGGTGATATGAAGATGGAGGCACCTCAGAGGTGATATGGGGATGGAGGCTCCTCAGAGGTGATATGGGGATGGAGGCTCCTCAGAGGTGATATGGGGATGGAGGCTCCTCTGAGGTGATATGGGGATGGAGGCTCCTCAAAGGTGATATGGGGTTGGAGGCTCCTCTGAGGTGATATGGGGATGGAGGCTCCTCTGAGGTGATATGGGGATGGAGGCTCCTCAGAAATGATATGGGGATGGAGGCTCCTCTGAGGTGATATTGGGTTGGAGGCTCCTCAGAGGTGATATGGGGATGGAGGCTCCTCAAAGGTGATATGGGGATGGAGGCTCCTCAGAGATGATATGGGGATGGAGGCTCCTCTGAGGTGATATCGGGATGGAGGCTCCTCAGAGGTGATATGGGGATGGAGGCTCCTCAAAGGTGATATGGGGATGGAGGCTCCTCTGAGGTGATATGAAGATGGAGGCACCTCAGAGGTGATATGGGGATGGAGGCTCCTCAGAGGTGATATGGGGATGGAGGCTCCTCAGAGGTGATATGGGGATGGAGGCTCCTCAGAGGTGATATGGGGATGGAGGCTCCTCAGAGGTGATATGGGGATGGAGGCTCCTCTGAGGTGTGTGCGTCCTTCCTCACAGGATCCTCCGACTGACAGAAAAACTTTATAGAACACCGCAAGAACTCCGACTATGTCATTAATACACACAAAGCCTTCAAAATGTCCAACATCGGCTTGGGTGAGGACATTGGAGGATCCCTGGACAGGGAATTGTCTTTCAATTTAAAGTCAGCAGCTACAGTATTTGTAGCTGCTGACTTTTCATTTTTTTGGGGGGAGCCTGGAGATCCTCTTTAAGTTGTATTACTGTACAGTGCTGTATATATCTCACCAGTATGACACTGTATATGAGACCAGTATATCATTGTACAGCACTGTATATGGAACAGGAACAGGAACAGTTGTGTTCAAAATTATTCAACCCCCAATGCTGTAAAGGGTTTTAGGGAATTCAGTGTACATTTGTAATTGTATTCAGAATGAAATCCTACAAAGGACTTCTTAAAGAACCATATGCAACTAAAATGACATCAATTGGTTTTGTAATATAGTAGTAAATGTTTCTTTTGTGAATTCTTCATTGACACAATTATTCAACCCCTTAAAGACTACCACTCTGAAGAACCGAGGTTCATTGAAGTGTTTTCAATAAGGTATTGAAAACACCTGTGGATGTCAGGGAGCAGCAATAAAGCCTAATAAGCACCAATTAGGCAGCTTTAAAATGACTGTGATACTCAGCTCCTTCTAGACATTTACTGGTGTGGTTACAAACATGGTAAAGTCAAGAGAATGGTCCAGGAAGACAAGAGAAGAGGTGATTACTCTTCACAGGAAGGGCAATGCCTATAAGAAGATTGCAAAGATGTTAAACATACCAAGAGACACCATAGGAAGCATCATTCACAAATTCAAGGCAAAGGGCACTGTTGAAACGCTACCTGGTCGTGGCAGAAAGAAGATGCTGACTTCGACTGCTGTGCGCTACCTGAAGCGTAGAGTGGAGAAATGTCCCTGTGTGACTGCTGAGGAACTGAGAAAAGATTTGTCAGATGTGGGTACTGAAGTTTCTGCTCAGACAATACGGCGCACACTGCGTAATGAAGGCCTCCATGCCAGAACTCCCAGGCGCACCCCCTTGCTGTCTCCAAAGAATAAGAAGAGTCGACTGCAGTATGCCAAAAGTCATGTGGACAAACCACAGAAGTTTTGGGATAGTGTTCTGTGGACTGATGAAACAAAATTAGAACTGTTTGGGCCCATGGATCAAGGCTATGTTTGGAGGAGGAAGAACAAGGCCTATGAAGAAAAGAACACCCTGCCTACTGTGAAGCATGGCGGGGGGTCAATCATGCTTTGGGGCTGTTTTGCTTCTGCAGGTACAGGGAAGCTTCAGCGTGTGCAAGGTACCATGAATTCTCTTCAGTACCAGGAGATATTGGATGACAATGTGATGCAGTCCGTCACAAACCTGAGGCTTGGGAGACGTTGGACCTTTCTTTTTTTTTTTTTGAAAAAACTTTATTAAAGCAATGATACGGTACATGGAAAATGCAAGCACAACATTAAACAACACATTTTACATTTTATGGGAGTCAGAGGCCGAGCAAGAGCAGAAGCTCGTAGCTGACTCTAAAGTAGGGATATTTTGCAGTAAACAAGATACAATCATCAAACATACTAGAACCCTAGTTGGATGGATCTTGTGCATTTATCATAACTGACTAAACAAATATAGGGGGGGGGGAGGTGGAAAAGTGAAGAACAAGTGAATGGGGGCAGACTATGAAAAAAGGGGGGGGGGCTAACTCCAAAACCATTGCATCCGAGTTCTACCCCGGGAGATGGTATTAGAACGTATCTTCTTGCAGAGTAGTAGGGATATCTTGGGGTAGTGAATCCATAAAGTCCTGCCAAGTGTGTAAATAGCGGTCAGCGGATGATGGAAGATGAAAGTCCGTATTAAGTCGATCCTTGGTCATAAGGGATAGCAGTTCCTTATGTATCTGCGAGACGGAAGGAACTACTGTCGTTATCCAGTTGGCCAGTATTACTCTGCGGGCTATCAGCAAACACGTAAGAGTCCATACCCGCGGGTATGGTGGCGGGCGGCTAGACCAAATCTAGGGGTTTGTCCCAAATATTAGTAGAAGAGGATTCTTGGGCAATTGAAGAAGGGTGATCTTTTTAATGAATAAAAGTACTTGATCCCAAAACGTGGATATGAACGAGCACGACCAGAACCTATGGAGTAGGTTCGGCCTGACGACCTTGCAATAGGGACAGAGGCTGGTAGAAGGATCGTCTTTGTTGCAAGTGAATGGAATATAAGCCCTATGCAATATTTTGAGCTGTGTTTCTCTCCAGGTTTCATTAGGGGTTAAGCGCAAAGTTCTGTTGTATCCCTGAAAAAGTTTGGCGACTATGTCCTCAATAGGAAAGTCTTTCGCCCAATTAGCCGCCGAGGAACTAGCATGGTGGAAAGATGTGAGCTTTTGAAACGGTTTGTAGATATCAGAGATACAGTATTTCCCCGCCGTCAGTAAAGGGTCCAGTAGAGGGTCAAGAAAGCCTTTGTTTGGGCCTCTGTTCGTTGACTGAAGAAAACTTAGGCATTGTATAACAGAGAAGGTATGTGAGGCCGGTAGCTGGTAAGTTTGGACCTTTCAACAGGACAATGATCCCAAGCATACCTCCAAGTCCACTAGAGCATGGTTGCAGATTAAAGGCTGGAACATTTTGGAGTGGCCATCACAGTCACCAGACTTAAATCCGATTGAGAACCTCTGGTGGGACTTAAAGAAAGCAGTTGCAGTGCACAAGCCTAAGAATTCGACTGAACTGGAGGCTTTTGCCCATGAGGAATGGGCGAAGATACCCGTAGATCGCTGCAAGACACTTGTGTCAAGCTATGCTTCACATTTAAAAGCTGTTATAACTGTAAAAGGATGTTGTACTAAGTACTAAGATTGAATGTCACTTGGGGGTTGAATAAAACTGATAATGATGTGAGCACAGAAAAGACATTTGTGGTTATTTCATTATAAATGTTATGTTATATTTGTCTGACCTACACCGGCCTCTTTGATATAATTGTAAGCAGGATGACCGAATGATCAAAATCAATGTCAAACTGGCCAAAACAATCAATTTCAGTGGGGTTGAATCATTTTGAACACAACTGTATATCAATGTACTGCACTGTAAATTGCACCAGTATATCAGTGTACAGCACTGCATATGGGATCAGTATATGACTGTACAGCACTGTGTATGGGATCAGTATATGACTGTACAGCACTGTGTATGGGACTAGTAGGCCACTGTACAGCACTGTATATTTCACTAGTATAACACTGTACATCACACACTGGTGTGATGCTGTATATGAGACCAGCATATTACTGTACAGTACTGTGTATGAGACTAGTATATCTCTCTCATAGTATATCTCTCTCATTACTACTAGTATATCTCTCCTCATTATACATGTCTGATCTGTGTGCTCTCTTCATTGCATTGAAGGGGGCACAATGATCTCTGCATTGAAGGGGGCACAATGATCTCTGCATTGAAGGGGGCACGCTGGTCACTGTACATTAAAAGGGGGCACGCTGGTCACTGTGCATTAAAAGGGGGCACGCTGGTCACTGTGCATTAAAAAGGGGCACGCTGGTCACTGTACATTAAAAGGGGGCACGCTGGTCACTGTACATTAAAAGGGGGTACGCTGGTCACTGTACATTAAAAGGGGGCACGCTGGTCACTGTGCATTAAAAGGGGGCACGCTGGTCACTGTGCATTAAAAGGGGGCACGCTAGTCACTGTGCATTAAAAGGGGGCACGCTGGTCACTGTGCATTAAAAGGGGGCACGCTGGTCACTGTACATTGAAAGGGGGCACGCTGGTCACTGTGCATTGAAAGGGGGCACGCTGGTCACTGTGCATTAAAAGGGAGCACGCTGGTCACTGTGCATTAAAAGGGGGCACGCTAGTCACTGTGCATTAAAAGGGGGCATGTAGCTGGCCAGCTAGAACCCGTCCTAGTTTGCTAATATGACCTACATGCATATACAGCTAGACCTGTTAATAACCTCAATACAGTGCATATGTTTATAATGTGAGAGACAAAAGCAGAGTTATTTACTGTGATTTCATGTTTGGATGTCACATAACAGTTGTATATTGTGTTCACAGAAGCAAAGGAAAAATATTCCTGTAAGATTCATTTGTATGCATGTAAGGTAAGCTCAGACACAGCAGAGTTGAAACCAGAAAGCACAGGGTTAAACTTTATTACCCATAAGGAGTTTGTGGCCAATCACTGCCAATCTCACACTCAGCAACAGTCTTGGCCAATCACAGCCAGCCTAAAGCCCCGTACACACGTACCGATGGTCGGCATACAAATGTTCCTCTTTTCTCCCCGGGATGTCGGTGTCTGCTGAAAAGTGCAAAGACAGCACAAGGACAGCACAAGAATTTTGTCCGCCGACTGCAGAAGTGATGTCATGTAATGGTTAACTTTCCCTGTGTTTTCTATTTTCTGAGCATGCCCAGTCTTGCAAATCTGCGGTCTGTCGGCCGAATTCTGTACTGACAGGCGAACAATCGTCCGTTCTGGTGTCGGCATACAAAAATTTTCATGTTTGCAAGAAAGACTTTTGTCCGCGGATTGTGCGCAGACATCTGTCGGAGGCACCATACTAACACGCGTACAATCGGCAGATCCTTCGTCCACCGACGTTTGTATGCCGACGATCGGTACGTGTGTACGGGCCTTTACACACATTTTTTTTTTCTCTGAAGCCTCATGCTTCAGCCAGCCTTCTCATTTTCCACTACAGAAGAGAACTGAATAGACACACAGATCCACAGAGCAGTTTTATGGAAGCAAGTGGCCAAAAATAGGTAATTAACAGTTATACATGTTCCCATTGTTAGTAATGTGATTAGAGCTGTATACTGAACTAGTTATGTGTTCACTTGTAGTTCCACCAAACTCAAACAACTATCAAATTATCAATCCAAACTCGAACACGAAATCAAACTCAAACAAACCCAAACAGCAATAGAGAGAGAAATATATCCACCAATTGTTATACTGTATTCAGCACATGTTGTACATGGACTGTCTGCTGCAAAAGTGTCACTGTTATCTATGAAGAAAAGTTGAAGTTAATAAAGAAGATATCTTAAGCGTTTGGTGTGCTCTTTAAACCTACTGCTTTCCATAGAACGGTATTAGAGGAATTTATAGAGTAACAGACAGTCTGGTTAGACTGAAGTCAGAGAGATCCAATTCTTCTAATGCCACAGCGCATAAGGCACTTTGTAGTGCTGCGCCTACCACAGGGCACGCTGGTCACTGTGCATTAAAAGGGGGCACGCTGGTCACTGTGCATTGAAAAGGGGCACGCTGGTCACTGTGCATTAATAGGGGGCACGCTGGTCACTGTGCATTGAAAGGGGGCACGCTGGTCACTGTGCATTGAAAGGGGGCACGCTGGTCACTGTGCATTAAAAGGGAGCACGCTGGTCACTGTGCATTAAAAGGGAGCACGCTGGTCACTGTGCATTAATAGGGGGCACGCTGGTCACTGTGCATTAAAAGGGGGCACACTGGTCACTGTGCATTAAAAGGGGGCACGCTGGTCACTGTGCATTGAAAGGGGGCACGCTGGTCACTGTGCATTAAAAGGGAGCACGCTGGTCACTGTGCATTAAAAGGGAGCACGCTGGTCACTGTGCATTAATAGGGGGCACGCTGGTCACTGTGCATTGAAAGGGGGCACGCTGGTCACTGTGCATTAAAAGGGGGCACGCTGGTCACTGTGCATTAAAAGGGGGCACGCTGGTCACTGTGCATTAAAAGGGGGCACGCTGGTCACTGTGCATTGAAAGGGGGCACGCTGGTCACTGTGCATTGAAAGGGGGCATGCTGGTCACTGTGCATTAATAGGGGGCACGCTGGTCACTGTGCATTGAAAGGGGGCACGCTGGTCACTGTACATTGAAAGGGGGCACGCTGGTCACTGTGCATTTAAAGGGGGCACGCTGGTCACTGTGCATTAATAGGGGGCACGCTGGTCACTGTGCATTGAAAGGGGGCATGCTGGTCACTGTGCATTGAAAGGGGGCACGCTGGTCACTGTGCATTGAAAGGGGGCATGCTGGTCACTGTGCATTGAAAGGGGGCACGCTGGTCACTGTACATTGAAAGGGGGCACGCTGGCCACTGTGCATTAAAAGGAGGCACGCTGGTCACTGTGCATTAATAGGGGGCACGCTGGTCACTGTGCATTGAAAGGGGGCACGCTGGTCACTGTACATTGAAAGCGGGCACGCTGGTCACTGTGCATTAAAAGGAGGCATGCTGGTCACTGTGCATTGAAAGGGGGCACGCTGGTCACTGTACATTGAAAGGGGGCACGCTGGTCACTGTGCATTAAAAGGGGGCACGCTGGTCACTGTGCATTAATAGGGGGCACGCTAGTCACTGTGCATTGAAAGGGGGCACGCTGGTCACTGTACATTGAAAGGGGGCACGCTGGTCACTGTGCATTAAAAGGAGGCAAGCTGGTCACTGTGCATTGAAAGGGGGCACGCTGGTCACTGTGCATTAAAAGGGGGCACGCTGGTCACTGTGCATTAAAAGGGGGCACGCTGGTCACTGTGCATTGAAAAGGGGCACGCTGGTCACTGTGCATTAATAGGGGGCACGCTGGTCACTGTGCATTGAAAGGGGGCACGCTGGTCACTGTGCATTGAAAGGGGGCACGCTGGTCACTGTGCATTAAAAGGGAGCACGCTGGTCACTGTGCATTAAAAGGGAGCACGCTGGTCACTGTGCATTAATAGGGGGCACGCTGGTCACTGTGCATTAAAAGGGGGCACACTGGTCACTGTGCATTAAAAGGGGGCACGCTGGTCACTGTGCATTGAAAGGGGGCACGCTGGTCACTGTGCATTAAAAGGGAGCACGCTGGTCACTGTGCATTAAAAGGGAGCACGCTGGTCACTGTGCATTAATAGGGGGCACGCTGGTCACTGTGCATTGAAAGGGGGCACGCTGGTCACTGTGCATTAAAAGGGGGCACGCTGGTCACTGTGCATTAAAAGGGGGCACGCTGGTCACTGTGCATTAAAAGGGGGCACGCTGGTCACTGTGCATTGAAAGGGGGCACGCTGGTCACTGTGCATTGAAAGGGGGCATGCTGGTCACTGTGCATTAATAGGGGGCACGCTGGTCACTGTGCATTGAAAGGGGGCACGCTGGTCACTGTACATTGAAAGGGGGCACGCTGGTCACTGTGCATTTAAAGGGGGCACGCTGGTCACTGTGCATTAATAGGGGGCACGCTGGTCACTGTGCATTGAAAGGGGGCATGCTGGTCACTGTGCATTGAAAGGGGGCACGCTGGTCACTGTGCATTGAAAGGGGGCATGCTGGTCACTGTGCATTGAAAGGGGGCACGCTGGTCACTGTACATTGAAAGGGGGCACGCTGGCCACTGTGCATTAAAAGGAGGCACGCTGGTCACTGTGCATTAATAGGGGGCACGCTGGTCACTGTGCATTGAAAGGGGGCACGCTGGTCACTGTACATTGAAAGCGGGCACGCTGGTCACTGTGCATTAAAAGGAGGCATGCTGGTCACTGTGCATTGAAAGGGGGCACGCTGGTCACTGTACATTGAAAGGGGGCACGCTGGTCACTGTGCATTAAAAGGGGGCACGCTGGTCACTGTGCATTAATAGGGGGCACGCTAGTCACTGTGCATTGAAAGGGGGCACGCTGGTCACTGTACATTGAAAGGGGGCACGCTGGTCACTGTGCATTAAAAGGAGGCAAGCTGGTCACTGTGCATTGAAAGGGGGCACGCTGGTCACTGTGCATTAAAAGGGGGCACGCTGGTCACTGTGCATTAATAGGGGGCACGCTAGTCACTGTGCATTGAAAGGGGGCACGCTGGTCACTGTACATTGAAAGGGGGCACGCTGGTCACTGTGCATTAAAAGGAGGCACGCTGGTCACTGTGCATTGAAAGGGGGCACGCTGGTCACTGTGCATTAAAAGGGGGCACGCTGGTCACTGTGCATTAATAGGGGGCACGCTGGTCACTGTGCATTAAAAGGGGGCACGCTGGTCACTGTGCATTAATAGGGGGCACGCTGGTCACTGTGCATTAATAGGGGGCACACTGGTCACTGTGCATTGAAAGGGGGCACGCTGGTCACTTTGCATTGAAAGGGGGCACGCTGGTCACTGTGCATTGAAAGGGGGCACGCTGGTCACTGTGCATTGAAAGGGGGCACGCTGGTCACTGTGCATTAAAAGGAGGCACGCTGGTCACTGTGCATTGAAAGGGGGCACGCTGGTCAGTGTGCATTAAAAGGGGGCACGCTGGTCACTGTGCATTAAAAGGGGGCACGCTGGTCACTGTGCATTAATAGGGGCACGCTGGTCACTGTGCATTGAAAGGGGGCACGCTGGTCACTGTGCATTGAAAGGGGGCACGCTGGTCACTGTGCATTGAAAGGGGGCACGCTGGTCTCTGTGCATTGAAAGGGGGCACGCTGGTCACTGTGCATTGAAAGGGGGCACACTGGTCACTGTGCATTAATAGGGGCACGCTGGTCACTATGTATTGAAAGGGGGCACGCTGGTCACTGTGCATTGAAAGGGGGCACGCTGGTCTCTGTGCATTGAAAGGGGGGCACGCTGGTCACTGTGCATTGAAAGGGGGCATGCTGGTCACTGTGCATTGAAAGGGGGCACGCTGGTCACAGTACATTGAAAGGGGGCACGCTGGTCACAGTACATTGAAAGGGGGCACGCTGGTCACAGTACATTGAAAGGAGGCACGCTGGTCACTGTGCATTGAAAGGGGGCACGCTGGTCACTGTGCATTGAAAGGAGCACACACTGGTCTCTCTGCATTGCAAGGGGGCACGCTGGTCACTGGGCAATAAAAGGGGGCACGCTGGTCTCTGTGCATTGAAAGGGGGCACGCTGGTCTCTGTGCATTGAAAGGGGGCATGCTGGTCACTGTGCATTGAAAGGGGGCACGCTGGTCACAGTACATTGAAAGGGGGCACGCTGGTCACAGTACATTGAAAGGGGGCACGCTGGTCACAGTACATTGAAAGGAGGCACGCTGGTCACTGTGCATTGAAAGGGGGCACGCTGGTCTCTCTGCATTGCAAGGGGGCACGCTGGTCACTGGGCAATAAAAGGGGGCACGCTGGTCTCTGTGCATTGAAAGGGGGCACGCTGGTCACTGTGCATTGAAAGGGGGCACACTGGTCACTGTGCATTAATAGGGGCACGCTGGTCACTATGTATTGAAAGGGGGCACGCTGGTCACTGTGCATTGAAAGGGGGGCACGCTGGTCACTGTGCATTGAAAGGGGGGCACGCTGGTCTCTCTGCATTGAAAGGAGGCACGCTGGTCACTGTGCATTGAAAGGGGGCACGCTGGTCTCTCTGCATTGAAAGGGGGCACGCTGGTCTCTCTGCATTGAAAGGGGCACGCTGGTCTCTCTGCATTGAAAGGGGGCACGCTGGTCACTGTGCATTGAAAGGGGGAACACTATACCTTGATTACTGAAGGCCCCTTTCACACTTTTGTGACCTCAAAGTCATGCAATTTTTTACAGCGTTTTTTGCCGCAAAGCAATGCCTATTACATTTTTCTGTTTGCGCCCCCCCCCCCCCCCCAAAAAACTTTGAGCACCAGCCGCCACTGCAGGTCAGGGCTGTGTTGGTGGCAAAAGGGGGACCTACTCAATATTAGGTGGGTGGCTGATTGTGTATATTTCTATGGTGAATGCTTTGCTGCTCACTGACACTTTTCTGACTGATGCACACACCTAATATACTTCATCCCATGTTCCAGCTGCCTCCATCGCCCAGTAAAGTTCCAGTGAGATTTATGTTTCTTGTATTCTTAACACAGAAATATTCCATATAATATCGAAAAAGAGAGAGAGAGGAAAGGAATCTCCAATGTATGTGTAGCACTACTCCCAAGGGAGCTGCTGAGTGTGGGTCCCCCTGGGTTACCGCTAGTAACAACAGTACCTTTCAACATGTTTTTCAAGTGTGAGCTCCTCAGACAAGGACCGGTCCAGTTTCTTTGGTTTTTAGGGTTTATTTGAGAACTTGGGTGGGGGAAGGGAGAAGTGGGATACTCCAACAACTGAACTATGCACAATTAGGCAGAGACACTGAATGATACTGCTTGGCGCTATTTAGCGCTTCTCTGACGCTGGTTAACGCTTCACTGATGCTGACCTCAGCAAGGCCAGTTACTAAAACTTCCCCTCTGACTGTAGAAAAAGTCCCTTTAAGCTCCCCAAGATCCTCCTTCCGGAGGTAGCTGACTTTAAAGCAAACTGTATTGCTGAACACTTCAGGGCTTTACTACTTGGCTCCCCCTTTACTGTACACTCAGTGGCGGCTGGTGCTCAAAATTTTTTTGGGGGGGCGCAAACAGAAAAATGTAATAGGCATTGCTTTGCGGCAAAAAACGCTGTAAAAATTGCGTGACTTTGAGGTCGCAAAAGTGTGAAAGGGGCCTTCAGTAAATAAGGTATAGTGTGCCCCCTTTCAATGCAGAGTGACCAGCATGCCCCCTTTCAATGCAGAGAGACCAGCGTGCCCCCTTTAATGCACAGAGACCAGCGTGCCCCCTTTCACTGCACAGTGACTAACGTGCCCCCTTTCAATGCAGAGTGACCAGCGTGCCCCCCTTTCAATGCAGAGTGACCAGCGTGCCCCCCTTTCAATGCACAGTGACCAGCGTGCCCCCCTTTCAATGCACAGTGACCAGCGTGCCCCCCTTTCAATGCACAGTGACCAGCGTGCCCCCTTTCAATGCACAGTGACCAGCGTGCCCCCTTTTAATGCACAGTGACCAGCGTGCCCCCTTTCAATGCAGAGAGACCAGCGTGCCCCCTTTCAATGCAGAGAGACCAGCGTGCCCCCTTTCAATGCAGAGAGACCAGCGTGCCCCCTTTCAATGCACAGTGACCAGCGTGCCCCCTTTCAATGCACAGTGACCAGCATGCCCCCTTTCAATGCAGTAACCAGCATACATGCCCCCTTTCAATGCAGTGACCAGTGTACATGCCCCCTTTCAATGCAGTGACCAGTGTACATGCCCCTTTTACAGTGTTTTTTGCCGCAAAGCAATGCCTATTACATTTTTCTGTTTGCCCCCCCCCAAAAAATTTTGAACACCAGCCGCCACTGCAGGTCAGGGCTGTGTTGGCGGCAAAAGGGGGACCTACTCAATATTAGGTGGGTGGCCATAAAGTTAGGGCTGATTGTGTATATTTCTATGGTGAATGCTTTGCTGCTCACTGACACTTTTCTGACTGATGCACACACCTAATATACTTCATCCCATGTTCCAGCTGCCTCCATCGCCCAGTAAAGTTCCAGTGAGATCTCTGTTTCTTGTATTCTTAACACAGAAATATTCCATATAATATCGAAAAAAGAGAGAGAGGAAAAGAAGGGAACAGAGCAAAAGAGAGAGATTGGAAGAGAGAAGAACAGAAGGGGAAAGAGGAAGATAGGAGGAGAGAAGAACAGAAGGGGAAAGAGGAAGATAGGAGGAGAGAGGAACAGAAGGGGAAAGAGGAAGGTAGGGGGAGAGAGGAACAGAAGGCGAAAGAGGAAGATAGGAGGAGAGAGGAACAGAAGGAGGAAGAGGAAGATAGGAGGAGAGAGGAACAGAAGAGGAAAGAGGAAGATAGGAGGAGAGAGGAACAGAAGGAGAAAGAGGAAGATAGGAGGAGAGAGGAACAGAAGGAGGAAAGAGGAAGATAGGAGGAGAGAGGAACAGAAGGGGAAAGAGGAAGATAGGAGGAGAGAGGAACAGAAGGAGGAAGATAGGAGGAGAGAGGAACAGAAGGGGAAAGAGGAAGATAGGAGGAGAGAGGAACAGAAGGGGAAAGAGGAAGATAGGGGGAGAGAGGAACAGAAGGAGGAAAGAGGAAGATAGGAGGAGAGAGGAACAGAAGGGGAAAGAGGAAGATAGGAGGAGAGAGGAACAGAAGGGGAAAGAGGAATATAGGAGGAGAGAGGAACAGTAGGAGGAAGATAGGAGGAGAGAGGAACAGTAGGAGGAAGATAGGAGGAGAGAGGAGCAGAAGGGGAAAGAGGAAGATAGGAGGAGAGAGGAATAGAAGGAGGAAGGTAGGAGGAGAGAGGAACAGAAGGGGAAAGAGGAAGATAGGAGGAGAGAGGAATAGAAGGAGGAAGGTAGGAGGAGAGAGGAACAGAAGGGGAAAGAGGAAGATAGGAGGAGAGAGGAACAGAAGGGGAAAGAGGAAGATAGGAGGAGAGAGGAACAGAAGGAGGAAAGAGGAAGATAGGAGGAGAGAGGAACAGAAGGGGAAAGAGGAAGATAGGAGGAGAGAGGAACAGAAGGGGAAAGAGGAAGATAGGAGGAGAGATGAACAGAAGGGGAAGAGGAAGATAGGAGGAGAGAGGAACAGAAGAGGAAAGAGGAAGATAGGAGGAGAGAGGAACAGAAGAGGAAAGAGGAAGATAGGAGGAGAGAGGAACAGAAGGGGAAAGAGGAATATAGGAGGAGAGAGGAACAGAAGGTGAAAGAGGAAGATAGGAGGAGAGAGGAACAGAAGGAGGAAGATAGGAGGAGAGAGGAGCAGAAGGGGAAAGAGGAAGATAGGAGGAGAGAGGAATAGAAGGAGAAATGTAGGAGGAGAGAGGAACAGAAGGGGAAAGAGGAAGATAGGAGGAGAGAGGAATAGAAGGAGGAAGGTAGGAGGAGAGAGGAACAGAAGGGGAAAGAGGAAGATAGGAGGAGAGAGGAACAGAAGGGGAAAGAGGAAGATAGGAGGAGAGAGGAACAGAAGGGGAAAGAGGAAGATAGGAGGAGAGAGGAACAGAAGGGGAAAGAGGAAGATAGGAGGAGAGAGGAATAGAAGGAGGAAGGTAGGAGGAGAGAGGAACAGAAGGGGAAAGAGGAAGATAGGAGGAGAGAGGAATAGAAGGAGGAAGGTAGGAGGAGAGAGGAACAGAAGGGGAAAGAGGAAGATAGGAGGAGAGAGGAACAGAAGGGGAAAGAGGAAGATAGGAGGAGAGAGGAACAGAAGGAGGAAGATAGGAGGAGAGAGGAGCAGAAGGGGAAAGAGGAAGATAGGAGGAGAGAGGAATAGAAGGAGGAAGGTAGGAGGAGAGAGGAACAGAAGGGGAAAGAGGAAGATAGGAGAAGAGAGGAATAGAAGGAGGAAGGTAGGAGGAGAGAGGAACAGAAGGGGAAAGAGGAAGATAGGAGGAGAGAGGAACAGAAGGGGAAAGAGGAAGATAGGAGGAGAGAGGAACAGAAGGGGAAAGAGGAAGATAGGAGGAGAGGTGAACAGAAGGGGAAGAGGAAGATAGGAGGAGAGAGGAACAGAAGAGGAAAGAGGAAGATAGGAGGAGAGAGGAACAGAAGGGGAAAGAGGAAGATAGGAGGAGAGAGGAACAGAAGGGGAAATAGGAAGATAGGAGGAGAGAGGAACAGAAGGGGAAAGAGGAAGATAGGAGGAGAGAGGAACAGAAGGAGGAGAGAGGAACAGAAGGAGGAAGATAGGAGGAGAGTGTGGGAGATGGGGAGGTATCAATTTTATTTGCCCTCCATTTTGTATGTTCCCACTCCATTTTCTATGTATCTTAGTTATACAAGCCTTGCAAATGTGTACGTGTTACAGTTATGGCAAGTTTCTGTTTGTGGTTTTTGATGAAATCATGTCAGGCGTTTCTAGCAATAAGCTATATGCCCTATATGGTATTAAGTGTACTCGCTTATTTCCCGAAATGACGCTTGGTTTCCTTAAACTGTTTAACCAATAAGAACGTAACAAGTATCCTATACTTATGCTATATGCCCTTACTCTTTACTATATAAACCACAACGAGCCTATAATAAACTGAGAGCTTGGTTTCACTATACATCTGTCTCCGTCTGTGTAACTTCCAGAAACCAGCCTCCCAGGCCTGCCAGACACAAAGCGAGCATAAGAACAGCGGGACCAGGGGTTCCAGACACTAACAGCTGGGGGCTCGTATGCCGGGATATGAAAGTCATCCCTCGCGGACAACCACGCTCATTCGGTAAGTAGAAAAATCCTTTTCTATACAGCCGATTGTAGTGTGGCTCCGGGGCGGGACACTGACTAAAATCATATCAAAGTGAACCAAGGGGGTTGGTGTGTTCCGGGAACACACGCAACAGACCCATAATTGAAATATTTCAGGGAAATATTTTTAGTCTCAGGGAGACTTAAGAAGTGTTAGAGAAATTGCTCGTTTTGTGTCTGAAAAATCTTTAAGCTTTCCTTCTCTGTCGCATAGAAGTGTAAGATAATTTGTTTGTGTGGCCCAAAAGGTTTAGTTATAGTTATAGTTATAATTATATATGACTTGTAAAAAATTGCGCCTGCGGACTGTTAATATAACACACTGTTCCTGATAGCGACAGTCTCATTATTACTGTAAAAATTGACTGACCGATCGTAAGACAAATTAAGATAAATGTTTATTATGTGCATTGTTTGTTTGTCTATAATGGTAGGAAAACCTTCTTGATAGCCACTATACCTGGGAGTATCAGTCAAGACTCGGAAAAGTTTTTTTTTTGGTTGTTCCAAGAGGGGACATTCAGAGTCAAAAAAAAAAAAAAAAAAAGTATAAGGTTTAATATACATACACCAAGTGGCTTTTCAGGAGGGTTTTTAACCATAAAAAGGGTCTAAGGACCCAGATACATTTAAGTGATTTTGTGAATGTGTAAATCTTAGAGACATGTTTTGTTAAGTGAGAGAATATTGGATTTTGTTTATGGTTTTGTGAAATTATACTGAAGGTTTAGGTCTGATGCTGGCCATACATGATACAATTTTCTTACAATTTTCAGTGCAGTTTTCTTGAAATTTACCTTCAACTATGTAGTACAAACGTTTGCCTAATTAAAGACAAGTAAATTACAGAAAAAAGAGTTCTGTCCGTCCGCATTCTCTTTCAGTAAATGTTTAGTTGTAATATCTTTAGAATGAGGAAGTATCAAACCAAACAAAACCCATCCCCCTGATCGAGGCGAGATATGTCGCCTGGGTCTCTGGTGGATGCACATTTATTAACCCTTGGATAGATAACCAAGCAAGATGGTCAGGAAAAAATAGGGAGTTGTAATATAAAGTACATGGAAAAAGCGGGGAAAATTGGAGATGCTAATATAAGTGAAAGTTCTTTACCCACAGCAATTGCCTGTAGACCGGTAGACGGGTGAAACTGTTTGGTGGTTTTGGACTCTAGGGCTCCATTTCCACTTTTGCGACTTGTTGTGCGACTTGACACATGTCGGGTCGCATGATAGGTCAAAACCCATTATTTACAAATAGGACCGCTCAAACTGCTGCGACTTGAGTCGCAGCAACTTGAAAAAAGGTTTTTGCACTACTTTTGGGCGACTTCAGGGCAACTTGTCCCTCACAGAAGGAGGTCGCGCTGGGGTCCCCAGAAGTGGCTGCAAACAAATTGCACTACAAACTTGCGCTTGAAGTCGTGTGACTTTGTAGCCGCAATAGTGGAAACATAGCCTTAAAGCTGTGGTTAAGTGTCACTGCGGAGTAGCACAGTCGTAGGATTCAATAATTTGTCGGTAATTTAAAGTCACAGTACATGTTAATTATAAAACAGCACGTTTCTGATTGGGCTACTAAAACCAATATTACCTTACAAATGCCCCTGACCACACCTGCACCCCACGGTTTCGTTTTCCAAGGCAGATGTCGTTTTCTTTGCAGACATTATATTATCTCAAACAAGCAGAAAATGTTTGTGTGTCAGATTCATTTAAAACTAGTAAATTTCCTTCCGTGTGAGAGGAAGTAATGGTCACTTCTGCAATTGCAGCTAGCAGAAGTTTCTAAAAAAAAAAAAAAAAAAAAAAAAAAAAAAAAAAAAAAAAAAATAATAAAGTTTTTTTTGAAAATTGGCACTAAGCCAAAAAGTTTTTAGTTCTTTATCTGATCATAGCATGCAAGTGGTATCTGATATGCCATCTCTACTGACAGCCATACCATCCGATGTTACCCACTTTACAGTGATTGGTTTAAGTAGTGTGTTTTTTTTAAGTGTCCTATTGGACGAGGAGACACAGCCATCTTTGTTTCTTATTTTTCAGTCAAGGTAACTTACCTGGTGTAGAAATGCCTTAGGGCCAAGCAGACAATTCAATTGTCCGCTCTATAGTTCTCCAGACCATGCAAGAGGGGATGGACACCTGCTCATGGTTCAGTCCCGCTACAATATGTATATGACATATGTAGTCACTCTGTGGAGGCCAGTCAGAGCGAGTGAGTTTATTGAAATGTACATGTATGTGGACACAAAGTGTCACAGGAATTATGACAGCGGTGTCAGGAAAGTGTTGTTCACCTTGGTTTTGTTCTCACAGAGAGTGATAGTAGAGTCAGTCACATAAGAGCTGCTGCTCTAGTGGGTCTTGCCAGCCCACAGTGGGTCTTGCCCGCCCACAGGATCATTGATTGTTATGGATCCGGACTACTCCTATCTATAATAACATTTTGAGACAAACCACAGGTCCAGAAATGTCACCAGAAATGTTAAATGCGTTTATATATCTGAAAACTGCTATGGTTGTAGCGCCTGCACTGGGCCTCCCAAATCATGGAAAAATGTTTTGTGTTTATGCAAGGGACAATTGTAAGACCATGACAGGTGTACTTGCCCAGGAGTATGGTGGTAAACTTTGCCCTATAAGTTTTTATCCAAAGATGGTCGCAGTCCAGGCCTAAAGGCATGCCTGAAGTGACTCTGAACATAGCACATAGCATCCTGTGAGATGGTAATAGGGATGGCCACATCATTTGCCCTAGGTAGGCCCCAGTTTTAAATGGGCTACTGGTAATAAACGTTATGTTACACCACAACATGCTACAGAACAGGTTTTAAGGACTTGGGTGATGTTTTAGAAAAAGTTGAGAACGGCCTTTTTCTAAAAGAGGGGAGATCTTGTATCCCCGCAGCTAGCGCCCCACTGTTTATTGCCTAGTATTATGGAATAGGACACAGGGGGTGGGAAAGAACATATAAACATATAAGGCCAAACATGAGCATCTCCAATACCCATCAACCCCATTCACACATCTACAAATAGGTTTTCACATATAGGCCCAAAGCAGGGGAGAAATAAGAGTTCCTTTTAGTCAATAGTAGATGGGTTCAGCAGATGATATGGGCCAAGAACCGCATGACTGCCTAGAAACTATTGAAAGTGTCACTTCACCCCGTGCAGACATGATGAAAGAGCTCATCACCAACCTTCTTCAGGCTATGTTGTTACCCTCAGAGTTAGCTATCATTCACTGTAGGGCACATACCAGAGGTACTGATGACATCTCCAAGGGCAACGCACTAGCAGACAAAATAGCAAAAGCAGCCGCACAACAGTTACCTTTAGGAGCCCTAAAACAAATGCCTGTCCTAACCCCCATCCTCCCCGATGATGCCCAGTTGATCACAGATCTACAAGCCTCAGCCACTGCTGAGGAATTGGAGGACTGGGGTTATCCTGTCTTGCAAAAGAATCCTATAACAGGATTAATTTGCAAAGAGGGGAAACCATGTATACCCCGTAATAGTGCTCCTATTTGCATTGCCCAGAATTCAGGTACAGTGGAAAGGATAAATAGGACAATCAAAGACGAGTTGAGAAAAAGTAAATTGGAATTTTGAATCAAGTGGAACGAAAAAGTTGCTCGCACCTTTCTTTTCTTTTCACAGGTATCAACCCATCACTTGAGGGAAGGAGATGAAGTAGCATCACAAGACCAAGGCTGGATTTCGTTTTGGACCAAAAGACAAAGGTAGTCGCAGTGACCAGAATCGCTGTCCTTGTGGAGAACCAACAAGCCTGGATCCATGCTACTCGAGTGAAATTGGTAAAGGAGGCTCCACCCCCAGAAGCAAGTCCAGATCCAGACCCAAGAGAGGTACTAACGGGGGCGGACGGCCCTGACCTTGAACAGGAAGGTCCAGAAGCAAGAGAGGTACTAACGGGAGTGGACGACTCTGACCTCGAACAGGATAGTCAAGAAAAGGGGGTTTTTCAGAGGCAGGCGGCCCTGACCCTGTAGAAAAATGACATTCCCAATAGCACCAGATTCTGGAAAACTTTGGCTACTTATAGGACTCGTATCATTTTCAGTCTTCTCTGTAGTATGGGTTACCACTAACTGTATTTATCATCCAGAAGACCTGGTAGGGCTACAGGCCATTTGCGGAGCTTCCAACACCCCAACACAGAGTAATGCACATAACAGACAAAAGAGAGATGAAAGCTCAAAAAGTCTTACAGATAAAATGTCATTGTTGCAATTTAAATATGCCTATGCCCAGAAGTCCGGATATGAAAAATGTTGGATATGTAGTAAACTCCATCCTAGCACAGCTAGAATCCCCCTAGTAGCGATACCTTTAAACTTCACCCCTTTTCTAAATGGTACACCTCCTGTTGTCCTCACCAATGTCACGAGAACACTCTCAAATGATACCCTCACTTTCCAAATTATTGGTAGAAGTCATTCCCCAGACTGGTGTTTTAGGTTGGGAAACTCCACCAAGGGAGCTGAAGTGTGCCGGCAAACTAAGATTAATTTCTCAATGACCTCGATGGACAGCTCCTTCTGGCACACCTCAGAACCAGCCCTAAACGCCACTCTGATGAACTTTCTTAACTCCAGTTCCACTTCCTCTTCCCCAGTAGGACGGTTGTTGTCAAATTTAGCTTGGTCTAGTTATTCTGACCAAATAATGGCAATATTTCACAAACGTCCCCTAGCCTTGGGAAACAGTACTTATATTTGTTGTGGAAAGATTTGTCACCCTTGGATCCCTATTGCACCCCAAGGGTGGTGTTACCTCGCATCCCTAGTTCCCATCATGGGTGTAGTGGGAGACAACAAAGGAGGACATCTCCTCGAAGCTAGTATGTATCCTAGGTACCCCCTCAAACACCGCAATAAAAGGGAATTATTCCTTGAAAAGGATATGGTATGGGCCTGGTTCCCCTCATGGACCGGATGGGGAATAGACATGATGAAAAGGTTGAATAATTACTCTAAAATTCTCGATGACATCCTAGATAAGAACTCAGGAGACATTACCAAATTAAATATAGAAGTGAGGGCAATTAAGAAACAACTTGAGCTCCATGACCTAGCCATAGAAAGTATGAGTGCTGCTCTTACTGGGTTATGTGAAGTTACGGAGGGTTATGAATGCTGCACATGGATACACAACACTTCTGTTGAGATCCCTGATTATTATGATATTATTGCACAACACAGGAAGGAAGTAGATAAGCTGCAACAGGAAGCCAGGAATATTGCTAAGACATGGAGTCCTTTTAGTAATGTAGAGTTTGGAGTCGGAGGAATATTTTCCTGGTTGAAAAATATTGCTATGACCGTTATCATGGTCCTGCTCTTTTTGCTTTTTCTATTTGCATGCTTCAAGCTGGTAATGTGTATTATTGCTAGAGCTTCCAGGCCAAAGGTGAAGAATATTTCAATGCTATCCCACCAAATTGCAGGCTGCAAGAGACCCCCAACTAACAGCCCTAATGAATATACTAAGTATGTCAAGAGTCACAAACAAAAGGGAAAGAGTAACCTTACTATCTAGGGAGTGACACAGGGTTTTTTTTCTGGGAAAATCAATTGGGAAGATTATTGATTTTAAGAGGGGATTGTGGGAGATGGGGAGGTATCAATTTTATTTGCCCTCCATTTTGTATGTTCCCACTCCATTTTCTATGTATCTTAGTTATACAAGCCTTGCAAATGTGTACGTGTTACAGTTATGGCAAGTTTCTGTTTGTGGTTTTTGATGAAATCATGTCAGGCGTTTCTAGCAATAAGCTATATGCCCTATATGGTATTAAGTGTACTCGCTTATTTCCCGAAATGACGCTTGGTTTCCTTAAACTGTTTAACCAATAAGAACGTAACAAGTATCCTATACTTATGCTATATGCCCTTACTCTTTACTATATAAACCACAACGAGCCTATAATAAACTGAGAGCTTGGTTTCACTATACATCTGTCTCCGTCTGTGTAACTTCCAGAAACCAGCCTCCCAGGCCTGCCAGACACAAAGCGAGCATAAGAACAGCGGGACCAGGGGTTCCAGACACTAACAGAGAGAGGAGCAGAAGGGGAAAGAGGAAGATAGGAGAAGAGAGGAATAGAAGGAGGAAGGTAGGAGGAGAGAGGAATAGAAGGGGAAAGAGGAAGATAGGAGGAGAGAGGAATAGAAGGAGGAAGGTAGGAGGAGAGAGGAATAGAAGGAGGAAGGTAGGAGGAGAGAGGAACAGAAGGGGAAAGAGGAAGATAGGAGGAGAGAGGAACAGAAGGGGAAAGAGGAAGATAGGAGGAGAGAGGAACAGAAGGGGAAAGAGGAAGCTAGGAGGAGAGAGGAATAGAAGGAGGAAGATAAGAGGAGAGAGGAGCAGAAGGGGAAAGAGGAAGATAGGAGGAGAGAGGAACAGAAGGAGGAAAGAGGAAGATAGGAGGAGAGAGGAACAGAAGGGGGAAGAGGAAGATAGGAGGAGGAGGAACAGAAGGGGAAAGAGGAAGCTAGGAGGAGAGAGGAACAGAAGGGGAAAGAGGAAGATAGGAGGAGAGAGGAACAGAAGGGGAAAGAGGAAGATAGGAGGAGAGAGGAACAGAAGGAGGAAAGAGGAAGATAGGAGGAGAGAGGAACAGAAGGAGGAAAGAGGAAGATAGGAGGAGAGAGGAACAGAAGGAGGAAAGAGGAAGATAGGAGGAGAGAGGAACAGAAGGGGAAAGAGGAAGATAGGAGGAGAGAGGAACAGAAAAGGAAAGAGGAAGATAGGAGGAGAGAGGAACAGAAGGGGAAAGAGGAAGATAGGAGGAGAGAGGAACAGAAGGAAAAAGAGGAAGATAGGAGGAGAGAGGAGCAGAAGGGGAAAGAGGAAGATAGGAGGAGAGAGGAACAGAAGGAGGAAAGAGGAAGATAGGAGGAGAGAGGAACAGAAGAGGAAAGAGGAAGATAGGAGGAGAGAGGAACAGAAGGGGAAAGAGGAAGATAGGAGGAGAGAGGAACAGAAGGGGAAAGAGGAAGGTAGGAGGAGAGAGGAATAGAAGGAGGAAGATAGGAGGAGAGAGGAGCAGAAGGGGAAAGAGGAAGATAGGAGGAGAGAGGAACAGAAGGAGGAAAGAGGAAGATAGGAGGAGAGAAGAACAGAAGGAAAAAGAGGAAGATAGGAGGAGAGAGGAGCAGAAGGGGAAAGAGGAAGATAGGAGGAGAGAGGAACAGAAGGGGAAAGAGGAAGATAGGAGGAGAGAGGAACAGAAGGAGGAAAGAGGAAGATAGGAGGAGAGAGGAACAGAAGGGGAAAGAGGAAGATAGGGGGAGAGAGGAACAGAAGGGGAAAGAGGAAGATAGGAGGAGAGAGGAACAGAAGGGGAAAGAGGAAGATAGGGGGAGAGAGGAACAGAAGGGGAAAGAGGAAGATAGGAGGAGAGGTGAACAGAAGGGGAAGAGGAAGATAGGAGGAGAGAGGAACAGAAGAGGAAAGAGGAAGATAGGAGGAGAGAGGAACAGAAGGGGAAAGAGGAAGATAGGAGGAGAGAGGAACAGAAGGGGAAAGAGGAAGGTAGGAGGAGAGAGGAATAGAAGGAGGAAGATAGGAGGAGAGAGGAGCAGAAGGGGAAAGAGGAAGATAGGAGGAGAGAAGAACAGAAGGAGGAAAGAGGAAGATAGGAGGAGAGAAGAACAGAAGGAAAAAGAGGAAGATAGGAGGAGAGAGGAACAGAAGGTGGAAGATAGGAGGAGAGAGGAACAGAAGGGGAAAGAGGAAGATAGGAGGAGAGAGGAACAGAAGGGGAAAGAGGAAGATAGGAAGAGAGAGGAACAGAAGGGGAAAGAGGAAGATAGGAGGAGAGAGGAACAGAAGGAGGAAAGAGGAAGATAGGGGGAGAGAGGAACAGAAGGGGAAAGAGGAAGATAGGAGGAGAAAGGAGCAGAAGGGGAAAGAGGAAGATAGGAGGAGAGAGGAAAAGAAGGGGAAAGAGGAAGATAGGAGGAGAGAGGAACAGAAGGGGAAAGAGGAAGATAGGAGGAGAGAGGAACAGAAGGAGGAAAGAGGAAGATAGGAGGAGAGAGGAACAGAAGGGGAAAGAGGAAGATAGGAGGAGAGAGGAACAGAAGAGGAAAGAGGAAGATAGGAGGAGAGAGGAACAGAAGGGGAAAGAGGAAGATAGGAGGAGAGAGGAACAGAAGGAGGAAGATAGGAGGAGAGAGGAACAGAAGGGGAAAGAGGAAGATAGGAGGAGAGAGGAACAGAAGGGGAAAGAGGAAGATAGGAGGAGAGAGGAACAGAAGGGGAAAGAGGAAGGTAGGAGGAGAGAGGAATAGAATGAGGAAGATAGGAGGAGAGAGGAGCAGAAGGGGAAAGAGGAAGATAGGAGGGGAGAGGAACAGAAGGAGGAAAGAGGAAGATAGGAGGAGAGAGGAACAGAAGGGGAAAGAGGAAGGTAGGAGGAGAGAGGAATAGAAGGAGGAAGATAGGAGGAGAGAGGAGCAGAAGGGGAAAGAGGAAGATAGGAGGAGAGAGGAACAGAAGGAGGAAAGAGGAAGATAGGAGGAGAGAGGAACAGAAGGAAAAAGAGGAAGATAGGAGGAGAGAGGAGCAGAAGGGGAAAGAGGAAGATAGGAGGAGAGAGGAACAGAAGGAGGAAAGAGGAAGATAGGAGGAGAGAGGAACAGAAGGGGAAAGAGGAAGATAGGAGGAGAGAGGAACAGAGTGAGGAAAGAGGAAAATAGGAGGAGAGAGGAACAGAAGGGGGAAAGAGGAAGATAGGAGGAGAGAGGAACAGAAGAGGAAAGAGGAAGATAGGAGGAGAGAGGAACAGAAGGGGAAAGAGGAAGATAGGAGGAGAGAGGAACAGAAGAAGGAAGATAGGAGGAGAGAGGAACAGAAGGGGAAAGAGGAAGATAGGAGGAGAGAGGAACAGAAGGGGAAAGAGGAAGATAGGAGGAGAGAGGAACAGAAGGGGAAAGAGGAAGGTAGGAGGAGAGAGTAATAGAAGGAGGAAGATAGGAGGAGAGAGGAGCAGAAGGGGAAAGAGGAAGATAGGAGGAGAGAAGAACAGAAGGAGGAAAGAGGAAGATAGGGGGAGAGAGGAACAGAAGGGGAAAGAGGAAGATAGGAGGAGAGAGGAGCAGAAGGGGAAAGAGGAAGATAGGAGGAGAGAGGAACAGAAGGGGAAAGAGGAAGATAGGAGGAGAGAGGAACAGAAGGAGGAAAGAGGAAGGTAGGAGGAGGAGGAATAGAATGAGGAAGATAGGAGGAGAGAGGAGCAGAAGGGGAAAGAGGAAGATAGGAGGAGAGAGGAACAGAAGGAGGAAAGAGGAAGATAGGAGGAGAGAGGAACAGAAGGGGAAAGAGGAAGGTAGGAGGAGAGAGGAATAGAAGGAGGAAGATAGGAGGAGAGAGGAGCAGAAGGGGAAAGAGGAAGATAGGAGGAGAGAGGAACAGAAGGAGGAAAGAGGAAGATAGGAGGAGAGAGGAACAGAAGGAAAAAGAGGAAGATTGGAGGAGAGAGGAGCAGAAGGGGAAAGAGGAAGATAGGAGGAGAGAGGAACAGAAGGAGGAAAGAGGAAGATAGGAGGAGAGAGGAACAGAAGGGGAAAGAGGAAGATAGGAGGAGAGAGGAACAGAGTGAGGAAAGAGGAAGATAGGAGGAGAGAGGAACAGAAGGGGGAAAGAGGAAGATAGGAGGAGAGAGGAACAGAAGAGGAAAGAGGAAGATAGGAGGAGAGAGGAACAGAAGGGGAAAGAGGAAGATAGGAGGAGAGAGGAACAGAAGGGGAAAGAGGAAGATAGGAGGAGAGAGGAACAGAAGGGGAAAGAGGAAGGTAGGAGGAGAGAGGAATAGAAGGAGGAAGATAGGAGGAGAGAGGAGCAGAAGGGGAAAGAGGAAGATAGGAGGAGAGAGGAACAGAAGGAGGAAAGAGGAAGATAGGGGGAGAGAGGAACAGAATGGGAAAGAGGAAGATAGGAGGAGAGAGGAGCAGAAGGGGAAAGAGGAAGATAGGAGGAGAGAGGAGCAGAAGGGGAAAGAGGAAGATAGGAGGAGAGAGGAACAGAAGGAGGAAAGAGGAAGATAGGAGGAGAGAGGAACAGAAGGGGAAAGAGGAAGGTAGGAGGAGAGAGGAATAGAAGGAGGAAGATAGGAGGAGAGAGGAGCAGAAGGGGAAAGAGGAAGATAGGAGGAGAGAGGAACAGAAGGAAAAAGAGGAAGATAGGAGGAGAGAGGAGCAGAAGGGGAAATAGGAAGATAGGAGGAGAGAGGAACAGAAGGAGGAAAGAGGAAGATAGGAGGAGAGAGGAACAGAAGGGGAAAGAGGAAGATAGGAGGAGAGAGGAACAGAGTGAGGAAAGAGGAAGATAGGAGGAGAGAGGAACAGAAGGGGGAAAGAGGAAGATAGGAGGAGAGAGGAACAGAAGAGGAAAGAGGAAGATAGGAGGAGAGAGGAACAGAAGGGGAAAGAGGAAGATAGGAGGAGAGAGGAACAGAAGGGGAAAGAGGAAGATAGGAGGAGAGAGGAACAGAAGAAGGAAGATAGGAGGAGAGAGGAACAGAAGGGGAAAGAGGAAGATAGGAGGAGAGAGGAACAGAAGGGGAAAGAGGAAGATAGGAGGAGAGAGGAACAGAAGGGGAAAGAGGAAGGTAGGAGGAGAGAGGAATAGAAGGAGGAAGATAGGAGGAGAGAGGAGCAGAAGGGGAAAGAGGAAGATAGGAGGAGAGAGGAACAGAAGGGGAAAGAGGAAGATAGGAGGAGAGAGGAACAGAAGGAGGAAAGAGGAAGATAGGAGGAGAGAGGAACAGAAGGGGAAAGAGGAAGATAGGAGGAGAGAGGAACAGAAGAGGAAAGAGGAAGATAGGAGGAGAGAGGAACAGAAGGGGAAAGAGGAAGATAGGAGGAGAGAGGAACAGAAGGGGAAAGAGGAAGGTAGGAGGAGAGAGGAATAGAAGGAGGAAGATAGGAGGAGAGAGGAGCAGAAGGGGAAAGAGGAAGATAGGAGGAGAGAGGAACAGAAGGAGAAAGAGGAAGATAGGGGGAGAAAGGAACAGAAGGGGAAAGAGGAAGATAGGAGGAGAGAGGAACAGAAGGGGGGAAGAGGAAGATAGGGGGAGAGAGGAACAGAAGGGGAAAGAGGAAGATAGGAGGAGACAGGAACAGAAGGGGAAAGAGGAAGATAGGGGGAGAGAGGAACAGAAGGGGAAAGAGGAAGATAGGAGGAGAGAGGAACAGAAGGGGAAAGAGGAAGATAGGAGGAGAGAGGAACAGAAGGAGAAAGAGGAACATAGGAGGAGAGAGGAACAGAAGGGGAAAGAGGAAGATAGGAGGAGAGAGGAACAGAAGGGGAAAGAGGAAGATAGGAGGAGAGAGGAACAGAAGGGGAAAGAGGAAGATAAGAGGAGAGAGGAACAGAAGGGGAAAGAGGAATATAGGAGGAGAGAGGAACAGAAGGAGGAAAGAGGAAGATAGTTGGAGAGAGGAACAGAAGAGGAAAGAGGAAGATAGGAGGAGAGAGGAACAGAAGGGGAAAGAGGAAGATAGGAGGAGAGAGGAACAGAAGGTGGAAGATAGGAGGAGAGAGGAACAGAAGGGGAAAGAGGAAGATAGGAGGAGAGAGGAACAGAAGGTGGAAGATAGGAGGAGAGAGGAACAGAAGGAGGAAAGAGGAAGATAGGAGGAGAGAGGAACAGAAGGGGAAAGAGGAAGATAGGAGGAGAGAGGAACAGAAGGGGAAAGAGGAAGATAGGAGGAGAGAGGAACAGAAGGGGAAAGAGGAAGATAGGAGGAGAGAGGAACAGAAGAGGAAAGAGGAAGATAGGAGGAGAGAGGAACAGAAGAGGAAAGAGGAAGATAGGAGGAGAGAGGAACAGAAGGGGAAAGAGGAAGATAGGAGGAGAGAGGAACAGAAGAGGAAAGAGGAAGATAGGAGGAGAGGGGAAAGAGGAAGATAGGAGGAGAGAGGAATAGAAGGGGAAAGAGGAAGATAGGAGGAGAGAGAAACAGAAGGAGGAAAGAGGAAGATAGGAGGAGAGAGGAACAGAAGGGGAAAGAGGAAGATAGGAGGAGAGAGGAACAGAAGGAGGAAAGAGGAAGATAGGAGGAGAGAGGAACAGAAGGGGAAAGAGGAAGATAGGAGGAGAGAGGAACAGAAGAGGAAAGAGGAAGATAGGAGGAGAGAGGAACAGAAGGGGAAAGAGGAAGATAGGAGAGAGAAACAGAAGGGGAAAGAGGAAGATAGGAGGAGAGAGGAACAGAAGGGGAAAGAGGAAGATAGGAGGAGAGAGGAACAGAAGGGGAAAGAGGAAGATAGGAGGAGAGAGGAACAGAAGAGGAGAGAGGAACAGAAAAGGAAAGAGGAAGATAGGAGGAGAGAGGAACAGAAGGGGAAAGAGGAAGATAGGAGGAGAGAGGAACAGAAGAGGAAAGAGGAAGATAGGAGGAGAGAGGAACAGAAGGAGGAAGAGGAAGATAGGAGGAGAGAGGAACATAGAAGATCTCATGCCTGGAGGGGAGATCACAGCAGGATATTGCAGTTGATTGATTGCATACAAAGCTGATTGATCTCATCTTTGAGGTGAGCCGGTTTTCCAGCCGCTGGTGGTCATTTTGTCATTTTTATTTATGCTATGGTTAAGGCCATACTTTAGCTGCAGGCACTGAATTTAAACCCCTTCATACCGGCTGTACACAAATATGCGGCCCCACTGGACTGGGCTCTTTTTCGTGGGGCCGTACATTTGCGTATCTCCCTTTGTGCTGGAAGCGCACCGCAAAGCTCGCTCCTAGCACTATTGTTTCTGAGCTGCACTACAGGTACAAACATCACCTATCATACATGTGTGGTATCACTGCCATCGTCAGGAGCAGGAGAATTTACTATGAGTTGTTTTTTGGTGGTAGGTCATGGTAGTAACAAGAAATATATAGCTAAATTTAAAAAAAACTTTTACTATTTTGGGCATGTTTTCCTTTGATCATAAAAAAATAAAAAATCTGGAGATATCGATTACCATTTACTGACAAATAAAAGCCCAGTTTGTCCTGAAAATAATGCGGTATTTACTACCTGGATGCACAGAGTTATTGTGATGATATGTGCAGTTTTACTAACACTTGTCAAAGTTGCAAAATTGTGCTTAGACATTAACATTTGTTTTACCCTTAGGTGTGAAAGGGTTAATAAGATCAGTAACAGCCGGGTGGAGCCACCTGAATTGAACCAGCAGGGAGGGGGTGGAGTCTCGGCTCAGACTCATTCAAATCTAAATTTCTACCTTTAATCTATTGAGTTATATAGCGGCCTTTCTTCAGCCAAGCTGTGAAGGAGAGCTGAGAAAATGCCTGAAAAGGAGCCGAGTGCTCCACCTACTGGCTGAAAAGGAGAACACAAGACAATCACACCCACCTGCAAGAAATCTGTTATTCAATAATGTTTACTAAAACCTATGCAAACATACGACACATTTGCTTCATTAGTTTTGATTAAAATTTTATTCCACCATTAATATATACTCAACACCTAATGTGTATAGCGCTTTCCTCCTGGGGACTCAATGCACGGTGAGGCAGATATCATTGAGATTGCGTTGGCCAGGAATCAAACCGAGGTCAGATGCTTGGAAAGCAGCTCTGCTTACCACTGCACCATCAGCGCAAGGTGGCATCATGTCTTTGGAGTGTGGGAGGAAACCGGAGTACCCGGAGGAAACCCACGCAAGCACAGGGAGAACATGCAAACTCCATGCAGATACCGTCCTGTTCTGGATTTGAACCAAGGACCCCAGTACTGCAAGGCTTACCACTAAGCCTCTGTGCTGCCCATATGTGGCCTATGTTCTATAAGGCCGGCCCCCGCTGAGCAGGGTAAATCAGTGATGTCCAATAGAGCTTAGAGATGATGCCTTCAGCTCTACATCATTACGTGGACGGGTTCTTTGATGTTGTCCATCTTATTTCCTGCAGGCGTGTCCTGTCTGTGAACATGTGGAGATCTCTTTGTCTGAAGTGTTGGTCTGTGGAGCAGCAATGTGAAAAATGCTTCCTGCTCATGTCTTCTGACGGTGAAGTCTCTTCAGTGCCCCCAACCCAACCCTTGGACAACTCCTGTGGTTAGGGATGGATGAGAGAACATTCTATATACAGATATGATGGGGGGTGACCCCCAATATACAGAGAACATTCTATATACAGATATGATGGGGGGTGACCCCCAATATACAGAGAACATTCTATGTACAGATATGATGGGGGGTGACCCACAATATACAGAGAATATTCTATATACAGATATGATGGGGGGTGACCCCCAATATACAGAGAACATTGTATATATTGCTGTGAAGCAGTGATGTAAAAAATGTTTGCTGTTCATTTGTTTCTGATGGTGAACATCTCTTTGGTGCCTCTAACCCAACTCTAGGACAGCTTCATAAAGGACGTTACTGGCGGAAAGAGAAATCATAGGCCCCAGCAGAACAAGCCTAGGCCCAGTGCTGTATTTTGGCCTAGGCCAACAAGGCCCAGGCCTAGGGCAGCACTTTGCAGGGGGGCAGCAAAAAAGTCATCCCCCCCTCCACCTGAGACTCTATTGTCCACTGGTTGCTAGAGCCGCCTCTCTCTTTCTCTCTCATCACCCTCTCTCTTTCTCTCCTCCCCCTCTCTCATCCCCCCTCTCTCCCTCATCCCCCCTCTCTCTCACATCCCCCCTCTCTCTCAAATCCACCCTCTCTCTCACATCCCCCCTCTCTCTCACATCCCCCCTCTCTCTCTCACCCCCCTCTCTCTCTCTCTCACCCCCCCTCTCTCTCTCTCTCATCCCCCCTCTCTCTCTCTCTCTCATCCCCCCTCTCTCTCTCATCCCCCCTCTCTCTCTCTCATCCCCCCTCTCTCTCTCATCCCCCCTCTCTCTCTCTCTCATCCCCCCTCTCTCTCTCTCATCCCCCCTCTCTCTCTCACAGCCCCTCTGTCTCACCCCCCCCTCTGTCATCTCCCCTCTCTCTCTCATAACCCTCTCTCTTAGCCCCCCCCTCGCTCTCTCTCTCATCCCCCCTCTCTCTATAATCTCACCCTCCCTCTCTCATCCTCTCACACTCTGACCCCCCTCTCTCTCTCACCCCCTCCCTCTGTCTCCCTCACCCCCCCTCTCTCTCTCTCATCCCCTCTCTCTCCCTCCCCCATCCCCCTCTCTCCCTCACCCACATCCCTCGTCTCTTACCTGAGCATCCGTGTGTCCATAAAGGTCAACAGACGCCCCCACTTTGGAAAGTAGGATTATCCCTTCAGGGTTTTTAGGAGGATCTGTCTGCAGGTTAGAGGGATTGGGTCTTCAAGGCTTATGGCCATAAAAGTCGGCACTGATAGGTGGCACTGACAGATGGCACTGATGGGCGGCACTGAATGGCAGCACTGATTGGCATAACTTATGGGCACTGAGAGGTGGCACTTAAGGACAATGATAGATGGCACTGATGGGCGGGACTGAATGGCAGCACTGATTGGCATAACTTATGGGCAATGATAGTTGGCACTTATGGGCAATGATAGATGGTACTGATGGGCGGCACTGAATGGCAGCACTGATTGGCATAACTTATGGACAATGATAGGTGGCACTGATGGCCACAGACTGGTGTCACTGATGGGCACAGAGTGGCATCACTGATGGGCACTATTGGGGCCGCATAGTAATCAGGGCACTGATTACCTTTACAAGTCTTCTCTGTGAGGAGACGCTGCTTATCAGTTCTCCTCACACTCTGTTTGTGTGAGAGAGGAAAAGCCGATAAACGGCACTACCTTGTTTACAGGAGATCGGCTGTGATTGGACACGGCCGATCACATGGTTAAAGAGCCGCAGCCGCAGCTCTTTGCCGAGATCGTGGTCGGGCCGTGTTCTAGAACATAGTGTGCCCACAATCGTGCAATCGAGCGAGGCTAAACTGGTTGCTGTCATATGACGTCATCCCAGAACAAGAGCCTCACCTCTCCGCCGTTATTTGATGGCATGCGGGCGGGAAGTGGTTAAAATTCTTTGGTTTGACAAACGCGCAAAGAGGAAGCGCGTGTAAATTACGCTTTTACAATTGTGAGAACAGGGCTTAATGGACCAGCAGGTGATGTCTATGGTCAAAGATCCAGCCACAATTAACCGTGCCAAAGTATTCCCTCTCTAGCCAGTCCCTACTCTACTCCACTTTTTTTTATCTAGTATAACTAACTAACTAAACTAAAACTAAGTAACTTAACTACGTAACGTTTTTTTAAACTTTTTTTGTCTTAGTATAACTAACAAAGTAACTAACTAACTGCCTAGGTTTTTTTTAATGTTTGTTCTTAGTATAACTAACTTAATACCCAACTTTGGCAATGCCAAGATATCTGAGCTCCCATGCTTGCGCAGGAGTGACATCCCCTTGGCTCGGTCAATTAAATCGGCCAGAGATTGGTACCTGGAAACCTCCTGGCCAAAGATGGCGATGTCCCTGGGACACCATAGCGCTGGAAAAGTATAGTTCTGCTTTAAGACTCCGGCTAGTCCTCCTTAGTTGGCCTGCGCTTCTTCATTAGCCGGAATAATTCCAGTGGGTGAAAACGGCTGCGTTTCCTAGGACTTGCGATGCTAGGATGAGGAGTTACCATTCTCCATTGTTTTCTAAAGCGGGAAGTCGCGAATGGGATCTTGTATATGGTTGGTCGGATCTCATCCTTCCATGGCCTAGTGTTATTTTCCGGTGGAATGCGGTTCTCACACGTTGAAGGAATGACTCTGGGAGTAACATTCAGTATAGTCCTTCTTTGACGGATGGTTTCAGACCTCAGTGGTGGAAAGTTGTCCTCACTTGATGATGGAATACTGTCATTCCTTTGTAGGGTGATGTTATCATTCGTTGGTCGGCATAAACCATCCCGTAGGTGAGCACTAGGAGGTGCGATGCTGGCAGTCGTAAAGTCAGTCTCCTCCATAGCGCTTTGTGCATTTTTACTTGTTGGTGGAATGACATCACTCGGCGGAATGATGTCACTCTTTCGTGGAATCATTTTCTTGAGGTAATCTCGAGGAGGTGCGACTCTGGAAATGGAAACATCAGTCTCTTCCATAGCGCTGTCCGTATTTTCACTTATTGAAGTTATGTCATCACTCGTTGGGATTATGTTGCCATCCTTAAACACCTTGGTTGGCCTGCGCCTCTTCATTTGCCGACACAAATCCCGTAGGTGAGCACGAATATCATCCCTAGGAGGTGCAACACTGGGAATGGGAAAGTCAGTCTCGTCCATAGCGTTGTCGGCATTTTCACTTGTTGATGAAAGGATGTTGCCATGCCTGAACACCTTGGTTGGCCTGCGCCTCTTTATTGGCCGGCATAAATCTCTTAGGTGAGCACGAATGTCATCCCTAGGAGGTGCAATGCTGGGAATAGAAAAGTCTGTTTCCTCCATAGCATTGTCAGCATTTTCAGTTGTTGATGAAAGGATGTTGCCATGCCTAGGCATCTTGGTTGGCCTGCGCCTCTTCAATGGCCGGCATAAATCCCGTAGGTAAGCACGGATCTCATCCCTAGGGGGTGCAATGCTAGGAATGGGAAAGTCTGTCTCCTCCATAGCAATGTCGGCATTTTCACGTGTTGATGAATGGATGTTGCCGTGCCTGAACTCCTTGGTTGGCCTGCGCCTCTTCATTGGCCGGCATAAATTGCGTAGGTGAGCACGGATGTCATCCCTAGGGGGTGCAATGCTAGGAATGGGAATGTCTGTCTCCTCCATAGCATTGTCTGCATTTTCACTTGTTGATGAATGGATTTTTCCTTGCCTGAATACCTTGGTTGGCCTGCGCCTCTTCATTGGCCGGCATAAATCCCGTAGGTGAGCACGGATGTCATCCCTAGGGGGTGCAATGCTAGGAATGGGAAAGTCTGTCTCCTCCATAGCAATGTCTGCATTTTCACTTGTTGATGAATGGATGTTGCCGTGCCTGAACTCCTTGGTTGGCCTGCGCCTCTTCATTGGCCGGCATAAATTGCGTAGGTGAGCACGGATGTCATCCCTAGGGGGTGCAATGCTGGGAATGGGAATGTCTATCTCCTCCATAGCATTGTCTGCATTTTCACTTGTTGATGAATGGATTTTTCCTTGCCTCAATACCTTGGTTGGCCTGCGCCTCTTCATTGGCCGGCATAAATCCCGTAGGTGAGCACGGATGTCATCCCTAGGGGGTGCAATGCTAGGAATGGGAATGTCTGTCTCCTCCATAGCATTGTCTGCATTTTCACTTGTTGATGAATGGATTTTTCCTTGCCTGAATACCTTGGTTGGCCTGCGCCTCTTCATTGGCCGGCATAAATCCCGTAGGTGAGCACGGATGTCATCCCTAGGGGGTGCAATGCTAGGAATGGGAAAGTCAGTCTCCTCCATAGCATTGTCTGCATTTTCACTTGTTGATGAATGGATTTTTCCTTGCCTGAATACCTTGGTTGGCCTGCGCCTCTTCATTGGCCGGCATAAATTGCGTAGGTGAGCACGGATGTCATCCCTAGGGGGTGCAATGCTAGGAATGGGAATGTCTATCTCCTCCATAGCATTGTCTGCATTTTCACTTGTTGATGAATGGATTTTTCCTTGCCTCAATACCTTGGTTGGCCTGCGCCTCTTCATTGGCCGGCATAAATCCCGTAGGTGAGCACGGATGTCATCCCTAGGGGGTGCAATGCTAGGAATGGGAATGTCTGTCTCCTCCATAGCAATGTCGGAATTTTCACTTGTTGATGAATGGATGTTGCCATGCCTGAACTCCTTGGTTGGCCTGCGCCTCTTCATTGGCCGGCATAAATCCCGTAGGTGAGCACGGATGTCATCCCTAGGAGGTGCAACGCTAGGAATGGGAAAGTTAGTCTCGTCTATAGCGCTCCCCACATTTTCACTTGTTGGTGAAATGGGGACAGTAGTTGCTGCTGGAATGATGTCACCCGTTGGTGAGATGGTGTCATCACTTGCTGGTAGAATGACATCACTCGTTGTTGGGATGATGTTGCTACCTGTTGGTTGGAACTGTCGGTAGAATGGCTTGAAATATATTAGGAGCAGTACCACCAGCATGGTGATAAGCCCCAGAAAGCATTCTGACCGGTACTCAACAACAATATTTATAAGCAGGGGTGGGATTGTGTTTTCTAAGGCCACCCACCCCTTGGACCAGACTGACCAGAGCCCAGTGCAGGTCTCTGGGGACCCTCTGATGACATTTCTGGGCTCCTCCACGCTGGTCTCTGGGGACACTCTGATGACATTTCTGGGCTCCTCTGGGGACCCTCTGATGACATTTCTGGGCTCCTCCACGCTGGTCTCTGGGGACACTTTGATGACATCTCTGGGTACAGCCCATGGGTACAAGATTCTATAAATCAGCGGAATCTCCGCTGGCTGCTGTGTTTCCACAACTTCTTCCTTCTCTTCCATGCGGGTCTCTGGAGACCCTCTGATGACATTTCTGGGCTCCTCCATGCTGGTCTCTGGGGACCCTCTGATGAAATTTCGGATTATATCCCATGGGTACAAGATTTTAAAAATTAGCGGAATCTCCTCTGGCTGCTGTGTTTCCACAATTTCTTTCTCTTCCTCCATGCGGGTCTCTGGGGACCCTCTGATGACATTTCTGGGCTCCTCCATGCGGGTCTCTGGGGACCCTCTGATGACATCTCTGGGTACAGCCCATGGGTACAAGATTCTATAAATCAGCGGAATGTTCGCTGGCTGCTGTGTTTCCACAACTTCTTCCTCCTCTTCCATGCGGGTCTCTGGGGACCCTCTAATGACATTTCTGGGCTCCTCTATAGGGGTCTCTGGGGACCCTCTGATGACATTTATGGGCTCCTCCATGCTGGTCTCTGGGGACCCTCTGATGAAATTTCGGATTATATCCCATGGGTACAAGATTTTAAAAATTAGCGGAATCTCCGCTGGCTGCTGTGTTTCCACAACTTCTTCTTTCTCTTCCATGCGGGTCTCTGGGGACCCTCTGATGACATTTCTGGGCTCCTCCACACGGGTCTCTGGGGACCCTCTGATGACATTTCTGGGCTCCTCCATGCGGGTCTCTGGGGACCCTCTGATGATATCTCTGAGTATATACCATGGGTACAAGATTCTATAAATCAGCGGAATCGCCGCTGGCTGCTGTGTTTCCACAACTTCTTCCTTCTCTTCCATGCGGGTCTCTGGGGACCCTCTGATGACATTTCTGGGCTCCTCCACACTGGTCTCTGGGGACCCTCTGATGACATTTCTGGGCTCCTCCATGCGGGTCTCTGGGGACCCTCTGATGATATCTCTGAGTATATACCATGGGTACAAGATTCTATAAATCAGCGGAATCGCCGCTGACTGCTGTGTTTCCACAACTTCTTCCTTCTCTTCCATGCGGGTCTCTGGGGACCCTCTGATGACATTTCTGGGCTCCTCCACGCGGGTCTCTGGGGACCCTCTGATGACATTTCTGGGCTCCTCCATGCGGGTCTCTGGGGACCCTCTGATGATATCTCTGAGTATATACCATGGGTACAAGATTCTATAAATCAGCGGAATCGCCGCTGGCTGCTGTGTTTCCACAACTTCTTCCTCCTCTTCCATGCGGGTCTCTGGGGACCCTCTGATGACATTTCTGGGCTCCTCCACACGGGTCTCTGGGGACCCTCTGATGACATTTCTGGGTACAGCCCATGGGTACAAGATTCTAAAAATCAGCGGAATCTGCGCTGGCTGCTGTGTTGTTTCCTCAATCCCCTCCCCCTTCACGTCTACCTCTGGGGATTGTATAGCAGTATTTCTGTCTACTCCCAAAGAGAGCAACAGAATAAAAATCACGGTAAGGATTTCACTCCTCATTTTCGTTTGAAAAGAATAACTGACAGGAAATGCCAATTACTATTAATGAAAGATTAGTATCTGAAAAATAATACCAATCAATAAATTGACTCTGAATTCCAATCACTGGAAATAATGTGATGAAATACAATTCAATCACTCAGGAGCTCTGCAAGAGAGATGCTTCTTCTGTGCAGTCCAAGAGCCAACTGCCAAATTCTCCCTGTGCTCCTCTATTTATAGGCTGCAGGTCATGTGACCACCACTGAGAAATCATAGTGCCTGTGCATGAAAAACAACCCGCAGCCTCTCATTGGTTTGTCCTGCAGCTGCTTCAATCTGATTGGCTGATCTGTGTTCTGACTGGCTGTATGGGAGCAGATGTGGAAAGGATGGTATTATATAACATGGAATACTGCGTATATATTCACCAAAGTGGAATGTTTCCTATTGGGTGTAATATATATTATAGGAGGGTTTAGGAGCAGAATGGAGTCATGGGGGGTAATAAAAACCTTTACAGACCGAGAAAATTAAACAGCCGCATCAGACAGGATATATATATATATATATTATTATAGGAGATCATACTTTATAATTATTCATTTTATTATTATTAATATTACATATTATTTTATGTATCTTCCTGATTGTTATTCAAACATGATTCTATATTTTATATACATATAATATGAATAAAATGTAATAATATGTTTTATTATGTTTTTTTTATTTAGATGTAATACTAATTGTAATAGAATTTACAATAATAATAACAATTATTGTAAATATTAATACAATTTATAATAACAATGATAATGATGACAATATTAATAGAAGTATAATGAAATGTTTCTCTGTATTCGGTCAGTAGAAGTCTCTCCTATTTCTTCTGTTGACATTTCATTGACTGCATTTATCTCCGGTGCCACTAGAGGCCAGCACTTCCTATGCTGTGCGATGACATTTCATTGACTGCACTTATCTCCGGTGCCACTAGAGGCCAGCACTTCCTATGCTGTGCGATGACTATAGTCCGTCCGGTAATTACCATAGAGCTGCGGCCGATGTGTGAGGAGGGTGTGGGTGTATACAGCGGGTCTCGGTGTGACGATGGGGAAGTCGGGGAAGCTGCGCCCCCGGGTGGCGGGTGTCATGTCAGCGTTCCGCTGTTCTAAAATTTTGTCGGACCGATGAAAATACCGGAACTCGTCATCAGAAAATGTACCGGAAGTGACGTTCTGAGACACGGGGAGGCCGGGCGGAGGCTGGGAGACACTCATTACTGTCCAATCAGAACTTTTATGGTGACAATTTTGTTTTTTATTTATACTTCTCATTATAGTTGTCATTAATGTTTTTTTTTTTTTTTTTTTTTACGATTTTTATAAATCATCATTTTAATTATTAATCTTATTTTTAAAATGAGGATTTTTAATTTATTATTATTTTGTTGATAAATATATATTTTTTAATATATGAAGTTTTTGTTCTTAATAAAACAATAATCATCATCATTACAGAAAAAAATATTTAGAATATTTTCTATCATTATTTGTATTATTATTATTATTATTAATATTTAATCTGTAATCATTATTTATATTATCATCATTATTATATAAATCATTATCAGCATTGATTATATTATTAATGTCATTCAATAATCTGTTATCATCGTTATTAATTATATTATCAGATGAAGGGCAGATCCCATCCCCCAACATCTCTATGGTGGAGAGGAAACTGACATCACTCGGGGGGAGGAGTAATATCTATGTGTGAGATCTGATGGAGATCCGGCCGCTTCCCTGAGCCGCTCTGCATGAGGATCACGGTAATCCACTACAGATGCCAGCATTGTACCCTCCAGTCTCCTCCTGCCCCCCACCCCTGTATTATACCTTTCCCTCCTGCCCCGTTCTATACTTTTTGCTCCTTTCCCCCCCCCTGTATTATACCTTCCCTCCTGCCCCCCCCCCATATTTTAGTTTTCTTTCCTGCCCCTCCCGTACTAAACTTTTCCCTCCTGCCCCCCCCCCATATTATACTTTTCCCTCCTGCCCCCCCCCCCATACTATACTTTTCTCTCCTGCCCCCCCCCATGCTATACTTTTCTCCTGCCCCCCCCCCCCATACTATACTTTTCTCTCCTGCCCCCACGTACTATACTTTTCTCCTGCCCCCCCATACTATACTTTTCTCTCCTGCCCCCCCCGTACTATACTTTTCTCCTGCCCCCCCCATACTATACTTTTCTCTCCTGCCCCCCCCGTACTATACTTTTCTCTCCTGCCCCCCCCCCGTACTATACTTTTCTCCTGCCCCCCCCATACTATACTTTTCTCCTGCCCCCCCCCCATACTATACTTTTCTCTCCTGCCCCCCCGTACTATACTTTTCTCCTGCCCCCCCACCGTACTATACTTTTCTCCTGCCCCCCCATACTATACTTTTCTCTCCTGCCCCCCCGTACTATACTTTTCTCCTGCCCCCCCCCCGTACTATACTTTTCTCCTGCCCCCCCCATACTATACTTTTCTCCTGCCCCCCCCCATACTATACTTTTCTCTCCTGCCCCCCCGTACTATACTTTTCTCCTGCCCCCCCCCCCGTACTATACTTTTCTCCTGCCCCCCCATACTATACTTTTCTCCTGCCCCCCCCCCCATACTATACTTTTCTCTCCTTTCCCCCCTCGTACTAAACTTTTCTCCTGCCCCCCCCATACTATACTTTCTCTCCTGCCCCCCCATACTATACTTTTCTCTCCTGCCCCCCCCCCTACTATACTTTTCTCCTGCCCCCCCCCATACTATACTTTTCTCCTGCCCCCCCCCCGTACTATACTTTTCTCTCCTGCCCCCCGTACTATACTTTTCTCTCCTGCCCCCCCATACTATACTTTTCTCTCCTGCCCCCCCCTTACTATACTTTTCTCCTGCCCCCCCATACTATACTTTTCTCTCCTTTCCCCCCTCGTACTATACTTTTCTCCTGCCCCCCCCCATACTATACTTTTCTCTCCTGCCCCCCCGTACTATACTTTTCTCCTGCCCCCCCCATACTATACTTTTCTCTCCTGCTCCCCCCCCGTACTATACTTTTCTCTCCTGCTCCCCCCTCGTACTATACTTTTCTCCTGCCCCCCCATACTATACTTTTCTCTCCTGCCCCCCCATACTATACTTTTCTCCTGCCCCCCCCATACTATACTTTTCTCTCCTTTCCCCCCCGTACTATACTTTTCCCCTGCCCCCCCCATACTATACTTTTCTCTCCTTTCCCCCCTCGTATTATATCTTTCCCTCCTGCCCCCCCCCTAGTATACTTTTCTCTCTTGGTCCCCCCTCATATACCTTTCCCTCCCCCCCGTACTATACTTTTTGCTCCTGCCCCCCTGTACTATACTCTCCCTCCTGCCCCCGCCCCCTACTATAGTTTTCTCTCCTGGTCCCCCCCCCTGTACTATACTTTTTTCTGCCCCCCCCGTACTATACTTTCCCTCCTGGCACCCCCCTGACCTATACTTTTCTCTCCTGGTTCCCCCCCCCCTGTACTATACTTCCCCCCCCCCCGTACTATACTTTTTGCTGCCTCCCCCCCCCTCGTACTATACATTTCCCTCCTGCCCCCCCCCCCCCCGTACTATACATTTCCCTCCTGCCCCCCCCCCCGTACTATACTTACCCTCTTGCCCCCCCCCATTGCAATCCATGCATTTTTGATGCAGAAATAAAACACACTGGCCTGCATGTGGTGTGGATTGGCCCTCAATAAGGACATGTGGGGTTCGGTGCGTTTTTGATGCATTTTGCTGCGTTCCAGTACAATCCAGTGCAAGAAAAATGCAGCGTTTTCTTTTTTTCTGGAAATGACGGCACTGGAGGGAGCTCTGACATTGGGAACCACAGGGGCCGGTTCACATCACATGCAGCCCAGTGCGTTTTTTTCCTGCATCAAAATCGCATTCAGACCCGTTCACACCACAAAAACGCACCCCAGATCCGTTCTGGATGTGTTTCTGCATGCGCATTATTAACACTTTCTGGTGTGTTTTTGATGCATTCTGATGGTTTTTTCCCCACCCTCCTGGGGTTCGGTGCGTTTTTGATGCGTTTAACCCCATTCCAGTACAGTCCAGAGCAGAAAACAATGCAGCATCTTCTACTTTTTTCTATTTCTGGAAATGACGGCACTGGTGGGAGCTTCGCCATTGGAAGCCATAAGGGCCGGCATAGTTCACACCAGTGCGGTCGGTTCTAGAAAAAGGTAGAAGATGCTGCATTTTTCCTGCACTGGACTGTACTGGAATGGGGTAAAACGCATCAAAAACGCACCGAAATGCACGGAAACGCACCAAGGACCAGTTCATACCATAAAGATGCAGTCTGGATGCGTTCCGGATGCTTTTCTGCACGCATGTTTTTGATGCATTGCAGTGCATTCCCCCCTCCCCCCTCTTTTTTCTTAACCTTAGGGGCCACTTCACACCACATGCAGTGCAGTGCGTTTTTTTCTGCATCAAAAACGCATGGATAGTAGGTTATATGGTTCCCAATGGGAAAGCTCCCACCAGTGCGGTCAGTTCCAGAAAATAAATAGAACGCGCTGCATTTTCTCTGCACTGGACTGTACTGGAATGGGGTAAAAAGCTTAAAAACGCACCGGAACCACTTCTGGACCGGAAGAATTTCCCCCCTTAATGACCAGGCCAGTTTTTGCGATTCGGCACTGCTTTACTTTAATGGACAATTGCGCGGTTGTGCGACGCTGTACCCAAATACAATTGATGTCCTTTTTTCCCACAAATAGAGATTTCTTTGTGCACGAGATGTCGGGGGCGGCGCCCAGTGGTAGCGCTGCTCTCACTGTGATTGGACACAGCAGGAGCCAATCAGAGCGTGCTATAGAAACAAGGCAGACCGCCGTTCTGTCACAGAGGAAGAGAGGGATCAGCTAAGCTGTAACACAGATCTCTCTTTTCCTCCAGTGCACCCACTCCCCCCACAGTTAGAAAGCACTCCCTAGGAGCAAAGTTAACCCCTTGATCGCCCCTTGAGAGGGGGGGGATAAGAGAGACAACAGAGATATGAGAGAGAGATGGGGGAGAGAGACGAGAGAGATGGGGGAGAGAGACGAGAGAGAGGGAAGGAGAAAGAGGAGAGAGAGACGATGGGGGAGAGAGGAGAGAGAGAGGGGGGAGAGAGACGATGGGGGAGAGACGAGAGAGAGGGGGGAGAGAAAGACGAGGGGGGAGAGATGAGAGAGAGATGGGGGAGAGAGATCAGGGGGGGAGACGAGAGAGAAAGGGGGAGAGAGATCAGGGGGGGAGACGAGAGAGGGGGAGAGAGAGATCAGAGAGGGGGGAGAGACGAGAGAGAGAGAGGGGGGGAGAGAGATCAGAGAGGGGGAGAGACGAGAGAGAGATCAGGGGGGGAGACGAGAGAGAGAGGGAAGGAGAGAGAGAGGGGGGAGAGAGATCAGAGCAGGGGGAGAGAGAGAGGGGGAGAGAGATCAGGGGGGGGACTAAAGAGAGAGGGGGGAGAGATCAGAGGGGGGAGAGAGAGAGGGGGGAGAAAGAGGAGAGAAAGAGAGACAACAGAGATATGAGAGAGAGAGAGGGGGGAGAGAGAGGGGGGAGAGAGACGAGAGAGAGGGGTGGAGAAAGAGGAGAGAGAGGGGGGATAGAGAGATGGGGGAAAGAGACGAGAGGGGGGAGAGAGATCAGAGAGGGGGGGAGATGAAAGAGAGGGGTGGAGAAAGAGGATAGAGAGATGGGGGAGAGACGAGAGAGAGAGAAGGGGGAGAGAGAGAGGGGAGAGACGAGAGAGAGAGAAGGGGGAGAGAGAGAGGGGAGAGACGAGAGAGAGAAGGGGGAGAGACAAGAGAGAGAGAGAGGGGGAGAGAGAGATCGGGGGGGAGACGAGAGAGAGAGGAGGGGAGAGAGATCAGGGGGGGGGAGACGAGAGAGAGAGAGAGAGAGAGGAGGGGAGAGAGAGATCGGGGGGGGAGAGAGATCAGGGGGGGGAGACTAAAGAGAGAGGGGGGAGAGAGAGAGGGGGGGAGAAAGAGGAGAGAAAGAGAGACAACAGAGATATGAGAGAGAGAGAGGGGGAGAGAGACGAGAGAGAGGGGGAGAGAGACGAGAGAGAGAGGGTGGAGAAAGAGGAGAGAGGGGGGGAGAGAGACGAGGGGGGGGGTAGAGAGATGGGGGAAAGAGACGAGAGGGGGGAGAGAGATCAGAGAGGGGGGGGAGAAAGAGGATAGAGAGATGGGGGAGAGAGACGAGGAGGGAGAGACGAGAGAGAGAGAAGGGGGAGAGAGAGAGAGGGGAGAGTCGAGAGAGAGAGAGGGGGGGAGAGACGAGAGAGAGAGAGGGGGAGAGAGAGAGAGGGGGGGGAGACGAGAGAGAGAGAGGAGGGGAGAGAGATCAGGGGGGGGGGAACGAGAGAAAGAGGAGGGGAGAGAGATCAGGGGGGGGAGAGACGAGAGAGAGAGAGAGAGGGGGAGAGAGATCGGGGGGGAGAGACGAGAGAGAGAGGGGAAGAGAGATCAGAGGGGGGGAGAGATGAGAGAGAGAGCAGGTAAAGACAAGAGAGGGGGGAGAGAAACAAGAAAGAGAGAGGGGGGGAGACAAGAGAGGGGGAGGGAGACGAGAGAGAGAGAGAGGGGGAAGGAGACGAGAGAGAGAGAGGGAGGGAGACGAGAGAGGGGGGGGGGGAGGCCATCTTTATGTAGAGCAACAATTCTTTTTTTTCAGATCCTCAGAGTTCTTTGCCATGAGGCGCCATATTGAACTTCCAGTGACCAGTATGAGAGAGTGAGAGCGATAACACCAAATATAACACACCTGCCCCCCATTCACACCTGAGACCTTGTAACACTAACGAGTCACATGACACCGGGGGAGGGAAAATGGCTAATTGGGCCCAATTTGGACATTGTCACTTAGGGGTGTACTCACTTTTGTTGCCAGCGGTTTGGCTGTGTGTTGAGTTATTTTGAGGGGACAGTAAATTTACACTGTTATACAAGCTGTACACTCACTACTTTACATTGTAGCAAAGTGTCATTTCTTCAGTGTTGTCACATGAAAAGATAGAATAAAATATTTACAAAAAATGTGAGGGGTGTACTTACTTTTGTCAGATACTGTGTGTGTATATATATATATATATATATATATATATATATATATATATGTATGTATGTGTGTATATATATATATATATATATATATATATATATGTTAGGATGTGGATGAGGGGGAGAGGAATGGGGCAGATTCAAGTTTATTGATAAACAGATCATCCAGGTAGATAAATAATGAGAATGTTCTGATCAGTTTTTATGTTTATTTATATTACAATTTACAAAATATTTACAGTTTAAATACAGTGAGATTTTTAAAGAAACAGCATCCGGGGGCAGAGTCCAATCAGCAGGCATCCGGGGGCGGAGTCCAATCAGCAGGCATCCAGGGGCGGAGTCCAATCAGCAGGCATCCGGGGGGCGAAGTCCAATCAGCAGGCATCCGTGGGGCGGAGTCCAATCAGCAGGCATCCGGGGGACGGAGTCCAATCAGCAGGCATCCGGGGGACGGAGTCCAATCAGCAGGCATCCGGGGGCGGAGTCCAATCAGCAGGCACCCGGGGGCGGAGTCCAATCAGCAGGTAAGTACAGGTTTGTCTTCACAAGCATTTTGCAGACACTTTGCCCTCCCGGTGTGCACCAGGTAGTGAAAGAAGACTGAAAATGTTCATTATAGTCAACGAATGCTATTATTAGATTATTATTTCCCAATGTCAGAGTTTGGGGGGGGGGGGGGTCAGAGCGTTCATAACAAAGGGCTATGATCTCAAATGAATTTGGATACATTGTTGCATGACAGAGTATTTGTCAGCCACATGCACAGATGTAAACTGAGGGTAAAAATCTTATGGAACTCTTCACATCAGTTGCATTTTTTTTCCAAAGTCCCGCTTGCTGCATTTTTGGAATCGAATGATTGGAAAATGCGTCAGAAACGCAGCGCTTTTCCTGTGTTTTGAGTCACATGTCCGTGTTTCACCAGTCAGGAAACCAGAAAACTGACTGGAAATGCGTATTTGATGCGTTTCTTCAACGTGAAAGCAGCCTGTATGGGTCGTAATGCATTTCTGCATTCCGGCAAACGCAGTAAAAAATGCTCAGATGTGAAGGGAGCTGAAATAGAGATACAAAACAACAAATACAAAATATAAAAAAAAGATGAATAAAAAAATCAGCATAATAAGAATAAACAGTAATGAATTTAGCACTGATTTTGGCCTCTCTCGCATGGCCATCCAGGGGGGGGGGGGGGGGGGGAATTTAATAACAGATGGTTGAATTACAGTTTTACCATCCCCTGATCACCTACCTAACATCCACAATACAGCCGGAGGGGGGGCTGTTCACATGCAGTGGCTGCAATGCCATTCAAATCAATGAGGCTGCACCGTAACCTGGAGCTGAATGCTTGGCCTGTGCTTGCGGCACATTAGCCCCTCTGTAAAAATTGCAGCTTGGCATTCAGGAGGTGGCGGTATCACCGGGATCACCCCCCCACCCCCCTGAACACTCGACAGCGACTGCTTAGTCACACCCTGATAAGCGCTCCACCGTTTGTAAGCAGGCGCGGTTAGCTAAATTGCCACTAGGTGTCTCTGTACCAGAATAGTGTCTGGTTGTAGTAAATGAGGTCTTTCAGGTGGGGAGCGGAACACACTCTCTTGGGGGATGGGAGCCAACACTCCCCCCACCTATGAGGATATGACCAGCTAGCACATGTAAGCCCCAGACAGGGCAGGAGGCCGGGTGAAGTGGAGTGTTAGCAGGGCTGGAGCGGGGGTAGGGACTTTGGTGCCAAATTCAGCCAACGATGAAGACCCGCCTTACATGTGGATCGCTTTTCAGTGAATAGGTATGAACCTAGCCTAAGGGCAGCGCTACGGCTTATGGAGGTGAGATGTGGGCCCCAGTGGTGCCACCGAGGTCTCTGAGAGGTAGAAGAAGCCGGCAGGGGATTCCTCCTATTAGGATATCAGTTCTGGGCAGAGATCGCCCTCTTGGGACCTTTCTTCTTCTGGGACTCCTTGTTGGCCGCCTTCTTCTGTCTCCTCAGATATTCCTCCGGATTGGACAATACCTGGAGCTCTTCGTAGGGCTTCTTGGCCAGACGTTCGATCTGGATCTTCTCCAGAATGTATTCCTGGAAATATGGAGGAGGAGAGACTGAATGTTACAATGTATCGGATGTGAGATCCAAAGAAACCCACAAGAAGAAGTTCTGGAAAGAGCTACATGCCGAGATACAGAAAGTGTTTTATCCGCCAACAGAGGCGTACCCAGGATATGCGTCACCCGGGGTCAGGAGTGTGTAACTCAGAAAGCGCAGGGGTCAGGAGTGTGTAAGGCAGGGAATACAGGGGTCAGGAGTGTGTAATGCAGAGAGTGCAGAGTTTAGGATTTTGAAACGCAGGAAGTGCAGGGGTCAGGAGTGAGTATCACAGAGGGTGCAGAGTTCAGGAGTATGTAATGCAGGGAGTGCATGGGTCAGAAGTGTGTAATGCAGGGGTCAGGAGTATGTAATACAGAGAGTTCCGGGGTCAGGAGTATGTAATACAGGGAGTCCAGGGGTCAGGAGTGTGTAATGCAGAAAGTGCAGAGTTTAGGATTTTGTAACGTAGGAAGTGCAGGGGTCAGGAGTGAGTATCACAGAGGGTGCAGGGTTCAAGAGTGTGTAACACAGGGGTCAGGAGTATGTAACGCAGGGAGTACAGGGGTCAGGAGTGTGTGACGCAGGGTGTACAGGGGTCAGGAATGTGTATCACAGAGTGTAGGGGTCAGGAGTGTGTAACGCAGAGAGTACAGGGGTCAGGAGTGTGCAGTACAAAGAGTGCAGGGGTCAGGAGAAGTGTAACACAGAGTTTAGGGCTCGACGAATACAATATACAACCAAAAATGCCCCCCCAGTATAATTCCCACCAAGCCCACATGCCTGACATTTCATTTCATTCATCTGCCCATACTACATAGAGCTCTCTTCAGTGGTGAAAGCTATACTACAGCTTCTATGAATAGAGGAGGGTAGTGGAAAGGGTGGGCATAGTTGGCACTCTTGATGAGTGCATGTGACAGGTCCCTCGGCTCTAATAACTGCTGCACTGAAAGTTTACAGCTCTAGGGGCGGGAATCAAAGGATTTCGGATTTCAACTAAAACCTCAGCCAGCAGCACAAGGGACACTGCTCATTGACTGTAAGGAACGCCCCTTGTGCTGATTTTTTTTAACTTTTTGACTAAACTTCAGCTTGAAGACCTGAGCAGGCGGTCTGTATGGAGGTCTGTATGGAGATTTGTATGGAGGTCTGTATGGAGGTCTGTATGGAGGTCTGTATTAGGATTTGTATGGAGATTTGTATGGAGATTTGTATGGAGGTCTGTATGGAGGTCTGTATGGAGGTATGGAGGTCTGTTGTGGAGGTCTGTATTAGGATTTGTATGGAGGTATGGAGGTCTCTATGGAGGTCTGTTGTGGAGGTCTGTATTAGGATTTGTATGGAGGTCAGGGTTTTATTTTCAGCCTTTACATTAAAACGAAAGTCCTAATAATAAGAAGCAGCAATGCTCAGTATAGGTTTCGGCTCTCACTTTGACCATGTCCAGTTTCTCGTTGAGGTCGACTTCAGCCAGAGGTCCATAATGCTTCATCTGGCACTGCTCAGCCAGGTTAATCACAGCCAATAGCAGGCTCCCAATCTCCACGCTCTGCGGATTGAAGAGAATGGAAATGAATTCAATCACAAAACATCACTAACCCCGCCCCTCCTCCATCCATTACACTCCTAATGACACTTAAAGCTGAGCAAATGTTCTGGAAACAACCCCTCATAACCTCAGTCTAATTTGTGTATTTCCAGCTCCATCTAGTGGCCATAATGCGGTATTTTCCTGGTTTCTGTATGTTAGGAAAATGCTGCATTATGGCCACCAGATGGAGCTGACGATTATAGGAAATGCACATATTAGACACATACAGGGATTATTGGTGGGGGCGGTGTAAATGCTGAGACATTCCAATGGCAAAGTTTTTATAAGTAGACCCCCAGGATTCAGGTAAGAGTACACGCCCCCCATATTTAGATAATATTTGCCTATCCCGGAGTTCTGCTTTAATCCCCCACAGATTTACCTGGTTCCTGAACTGGCTCTTCTCCAGGTTAAAGGTCAGTTCCAGCTGTTTGCTCTTCTCCTGTAGCCGGTCATAGTCCAACTGCAGCTGGGACAGCTCGCTGGTCATTGTCTGGGGACACAAACGGGGTTAAAGTGTATCTAAACCCAGAAACAAAACTGATTGCAGCTCGCCAGTCCTTAGCTGTGGCTGCATTCATTTTATTCTTCAGGGTTTTTCTGCTTTATTTTCACCTGATGATCCTGCCAGTAACACACTTCCTGTCCTGGGGTGACAACACTCACTCACTGCACTGTATCTATGGAGGAGGGACATTGGCAACCTAGGGCGGGACTACTGAACACCTCCCCAGGGGTGGAGTCAAAGCACAGGGGTGTGGCCTGGATGGGACCCACGCTAAGGCTGTCATACACAGGGTTTTGCTGTGATGTTCGACTTTTAAAGACTTCCTTTCCCTACAACTGCAGAAACGCTCACTCCTCCCTAATCTCCTGGTCTGCATCAGGTGCCCACCTTGGAGTGAGTCTCTGCTCTACAAAAGTATGCCCGACAGAAAATGACCGCCCACTGATGATGTCACAGTGCTTACAAACTTCCTTCAGGTCACACAGATCCACTGCACAATCCCGCCTCTCATTCACCTGCCCGACGCATTTCACTCAAAAGGGGCTTATTCATGGAGACTAGGTAGGTCTCTTTTTCACATACCATCATTAATAAAGATAATTATTTTATCATGTAGAGCAGTGTTCATTTAAAGGAAACCCACAAATCCTTTCATGCTATTAGATTGTAAGCTCCTTGGAACGGAGCCCTTCAAACCCTCTT